>NC_091471.1:45996742-46640909 GCF_036971445.1 Narcine bancroftii | reverse complement strand
ACCATGGTAGCAGGCTGTATAAAAAGAGCAATGGCTACCCAGGCCCTAGGCTGAGCTTTAGTAAGGGCCCCCTGATCTTGCTCCCCTGCCTCACTACCCCACCCTTCATTGAATAAAATAAGGTGTGGAGGAGGTGGAGGAAGAGGAGAATTCTGATGGAGGGTCTCAACCCGAAGCATCACCTGTCCCTCTGCTGCCAAGCCAGCTTGGCTTTCTGCTCTGGAAGTAGTTGGCCACTAGGTTCTGATGCCGGCTCCCTGCACCTTCTCCCCATTGTTACACACCACCCCTGAACTCTGATCCATAGCACAAGCAGCGGCTAGTAATACAGAGATATCATGGCTGCAAGTCAGGCCTACAATGGGCCGTTGAGCCCCAGCCAGAATCACCCACTATTTTTACAGAGGGCACGGTAAACGCAGAGTGGTGTGGCGCATGGGTCTTGAGGGATCACGGAGACAACTGCCATCGCTGCCTACAGCGGAGGCATCCATTCTAGAATGTGGCTTCAACCCATTTCCGACGGCGCAGCAGTACTCACCTTGCTCCAGGACCAAGCTGTTGATGAATAACAGTCTCCACGGCTACCATGACAATGACATTTATTCTCAAGGCAACAGTTGCTACCGATCTCTATTTGCTTCATCGGCTGCATGTTGTTACCGCCCTGCACCTCCAATGTCTACTTTCAATGCCCATGCATCATGTCCTCCACACAGATACCAGCACTTCATTAGCCTGTTGGGCGATCAATCAAATCTTCCTGGCCCCTAGGCTTTAACCTATTCAGCCTAATGAGCAATCTGCCACTGAAAACGGGGCGATGTGGAGGGAGAATGAAACTGTGGAGAAGCCTGATCTACTCACAGTAGTGTACAGTACAACTCCAATTAACTGAAATCGGATTCTCCAAAATCCTCATTTATCCAAAATTTATCTGGAGCCACACTGATCTCACAGGTTGAAAAAAAAATCACTCGACATGAAATTAGAATGAAGATTGTCCTCGTTTCAGTTAACTCCCTTAATTTTATCTTTCCATTTCATCTTTACCTTCCCCTATTGACTTTTCTTTCCAACTCTCCCTCTCAAAGTTTGTTCCGTTGTCTCCCAGCAGCAAGCAGATGGAAGAATCCTTTGTCCCAGCATTATCAAGGAGAGTGGCCTCCTGGCTGGAGCCAGGACTTCGGGCACCTGGCAGGAGTGGGGAAGTTAGGCTCCCAACAGCAGCAGGGACATCAGGTTCCCAGGCAGGAGTGGGGATGTCGGGCTCCTGGCAGTAGTGGGACCTCGGTGGGGATGTGTCAGTGATCGGGGGCAGCCAGCTTTTTTTTTGTGAGAATTAAACATTATTTTAATACTTTAAAAGCCTTTCCTTGTTGTTTGTTGTTATTTAAACGTTGATACACATGATTTGATGTTGCTATTGGGCTGTTTTTAAAAAAAATGACCAGTTCTCTGAAAAAAAAAGTTTATCTGACATTGGCTCCAGTCCCGACCATTTTGGATAATTAGAGTTGTACTGTGTAACAACAATCTCTCACTCAATGTCACCAAAATTATGGAGCTGACTGAAAACATTAGGAAGCCAATACAAAAGGTGTACGAACCATTGATACTGGGGAATCAGAGGTGGAATAGGTATCCAAATTTAAATTCTTGGGAATCTCTATTTTGGAGGACCATTCCTGGCCCCAACATACTAATTTCATCAAAGAAAACACCTTTACTTCCTTAGGAGTTTGCGGAGGTTTGGTATGACCCCCTCCACCATCAGACTCCTAAACAAATTCAACCAGAGACTCATTGAAGAATTCTTCTTTTGCACATAATTTATTACTGAAATTTTTTTCTACATTTGCACATTTATTTTGTTTCGATATCTTTCTTTATTTACATTTATTTACATTTCTCTCTTTTGTATATGTGTTGTTCTTCTTGAGCACAATTTGCAGCTCTGATAAATAAAAATTCTGCCTGGACCACAGGAAAAAGAATCTCAGGGTTGTATGTGATGCCATGGATGTAGTCTAACAATGACTTTGAACTTCAAACAATATCTGAAACTGAAATCAAACGTGAGATGATCTATTTGAATCTAGCCAAATGGAAAGTGACATTAACAACAGCAAAAAAAATGAGAGGTTAATTATCTAGTGTAATGAAAACTTCTTAAAACTAAAAACTTTAGGGAAAGCAATGCAACAATTATAGTATCCCACTGTTTCTGAATTTTTAATGTTTATTCTTGATAACACTGGTTATAGCTCACACAGCCCTTTCAAAACAAATTATCTCAATGCTAAGCAGTGCCATGAGCAAGAAGGTGAACTCAGTCTCCTTGTTAGCTTTTCAGAATAAGAGCTCTACAGCTTCAATTGTTAATCTGAACTCCAAAATATCAGCCCATTAGGCAAGATTGTTAAATACTAAGCAGGGAAGGTGTAAATTGGTGTTTTGGTTTATTATGGTTCATTTACTTAATTCACTTTATTCTGTTCAATCAGGAAGAGATGGCAGGTGAACTGGTTTCCTTTTTGGGTTACAGTACTGAACTGATAATGTGGTGACCAAGGTGATATCACATGGGAAACCAAGTCTGGTTGAATGATTATGGGGCCCTATAATGATGCAGTACATGCCATTAGATACCCAAGCAATACTAAATTATAGTTATGTCATTTTGTGGGTTTATTTTAAGAAAATAGTTCAGCTGGAGCAAATACCCATTTAGTAAAGACTTTTCCCTGCCCTTTATTCTTATATGTGACTTCTGTTAGAGCATGACAGATGTATCCTCGTTGACTATTGGAGCAGTGTCACCGCTGACTTGTTTTATTTATGAGCACTTGAAGGTGCCCATTGTTCTAGCTTTACCCATTGTTGAAACAAAATATATTGTGCAATCATACACAAGTAGTGTATTATTTTCTTGTCATTAATACCAGTTTCCTCCATTTTCTGCCAATTTTTTGGTGACATTACTTGGGTGTAGTTACATCTATTGTTCATTGCAATCTATGTAATGTTTATTGTCAGCAATAATTGTTTTTTTAAGCCTGTCATCCTTTAAGGATTGCAACTAGCTGTCTGTTCAAAATTCCAAAGATAGCATGTGATGAGTTCTTAAATAAATAAACTCTACAACATTTTGGTTGAGCTCCTCTTGATATGTGCACATAAATTTGCATATTCTACAATGGACTTTCTTTGACATCCTGACTTTCTTTGACTCCTTCCTCCATTTTCAGGCTAGCACTGCCCCAATAATGCAATTATAATAATTTAAAATTGACTGTTTTCTTGTGGAGAGATGCAATAAATTTTTTGAAGCTTCCATTTCTCCAAGCCAATGGGTGTCATTTCAGAGATGTTTTGGGCTGAAGGATTAGCTGTCCACTTACAGTTAGGTTGCTTACAGTTGGGCAAGTTGTCGTGAGATAATAGCAGTTAGTAGAAGAGCAGATTGACCATCTTTATTTTGGTTTGCTCTGGTCAGGAGTGGCAAAGTAACGTAGTTTCACACAAGATTGGCACATACTTGTTCATTTCTTAGCAAAACCAATCGCTAATTGAACTCAAGGATTTACTGCATGGTCCTAGAATTCTCCAGTTTTATTCTGTGTCCTCCATGTATTTGACAAACTAAATGCACAGTGGTGCCTGAAGATGTACAGAGACACTTCACCATAGGAATGGATATCACTCAGATTTTTTTTATGCTTGAAACCTTGCAAAGGAGGAAGGCATAAATGCAAACATAATATACATTATTGAATGGATGAGTTAATCTTTGGAATTCTCCAATCAAGAGGACTGTGCCATTCAATATTTGATATATTTTTAGATATTAAGGGAATTAATGGATATGGGATCAAATGAAGTAAGTGATTGTGAATTCATTCAACGATGGACTAGAATGGGGTGCTGATTAACCCCACTGCTGATCCTCGTTCTTGCTTTCTCGTATTCTTGAAGAATACCTCATTTGTTAAAACCTGGATAATAAAAATATCTGGTGAAATATCAAATGTACTTTTTAAAATTTGTAGGCTGAACAGTTGATGTGGAAATAAGAATATATTAATACAGGAAATTTTAATCTTGTCTCCTTATTGGAAACCAGCTAAGTGTATAAGTGTATAACCAAAATTTCCTCACAGATTGCCCTGTCAGCATATTCTGACATTTTCTGGCAGTCATTCATTTTAACCTAACCATATAGTAAGAATCTGGAGAGTCTCAGAGGGTCAGACAGGCAGAAAAAGTCAGTCAAACTTTTGGGTTGGGACCATGTATCAAGGCTAAAGTAAGGAAGGGTGATCTTTATTTAATATTGCCACTTCTTACTTTAGTCTCAATAACTGGTCCTGACCCCTAAAATGTTGAATGACCATTTCTGCTCATGGATACTGTCTGAGCCATTGACTTCCTCTAACTTCTCACTGTTTGTTCAAGATTCCAGTGTCATAGTGATAAATAATATAGTTCGGTTATCGACTATAATCCCTTGCAAGATAATATAGATTGATTATCGACTGTAATGGCTGGCATGTGATACAGGACCATTAAAAAAAGTAATGGCGGAATAAAGACTGAGCATATTTGAACTCAACCTAAGAGCGTTAACTTTATTTGACCTCAGGATTCAACATTGGCAATGAGGATGAACTGAGATTCTTGATATTTAGCTATACAGGATAAAATATGGCATTTGGAGGACTGAAAGCCACAGGAATTAAAGGGTTTGTCTCTATTAGACCCGAATGGAAAAGCAAGCATAGTTAGTGCTCGCTTGGTATGAGGTGTACGATTCATATGCCGATAGCTTGGAACTGTTTGTTGACAGGGCAATGCCAGCAGAGCTCACACGTAGGAGGGCTCTACTCTTGTATATGGCTGGGGCTCCAGTGCAAGAGATTTTCAGTGTGAGAGATTTTCAAGAAGCTGGTCAACACGGGGAACAAAGCTGATCATAACAGGGCTGTTGACGCCTTGAAAAAACATTTTGTTGTGGAATCAAATGCCACATTCCAACGTCATATCTTTTGACAGATCAACCAGAGGGACATGGAAAGCATTGCTCAATTAGTCACAAGACTCAGGAAGGCAGCCAAAGGTTGCAATTATGGAGCATATTTGGAAAACCAGATTCAAGATCAGGTGGTACAAAGTTGTACATCAAACCACTTGAGACGTAAGTTGTTGGAGAAAGGTGCAACACTCATACTGGCAGAAACAGTGACAATAGCAGTAGCATTTGAAGCAGTGGAAAGTCAGTTTCAGACGATGAAATTGGATGGTCCCCCAGCTGGACGTGATGATGCTGTTTCTAGTCAAGTTCATAAGATACTTACCACTGCAAGTAAAGGACAGGAACATGGTAAGCACACTAGTTATTCGGAATGTGGTCATAAATGTTATCAATGTGGCAATATCGGATATTTTGGCAAGGATTAGTGCTGTCCGGCCAGATGTCATGTGTGCAAAAGCTGTGGTAGAAAGGACCATTTTGCCAAGATATGCAGAGCCCCACCCCAGGCAAGAGGTGAACCTAGAGATATAAATAATTGTGGAGGAAGAAAGGGGATGAGAGACGGATGTAGGCCAAGGGGTAAACAAAATGTACGTCATGTTGAAAAGGACTCATGTGAATGTGAATGTACACATGAAGATGATCAGAAAAAAACAAACTGAGATAAGATATGCTTTTGCCATTAACAATAAACATGCAAATGCAAAGGTGCCAGTAGTAGCTGTGAAGATTGGCATCATGGTGGATAGTGGGAGTGATACCAACATCATAGACAGAGTATTGTGGGAGGAACTGAAAAAGAAAAAGATGAAGTTCTACAGGAACTATCAATGAGAAAGTCTTCTTGAAGTTGGATTTGAAATGGTTGTTCCACCAGCTAGAATTTGAGCCAAAGTCAAGAAAATTCACTACATTCGTCACACGTTGTAGATTGTTTAGATACAAGAAGTTGCTATCTGGTATAAATGCTGCTCCAGAGATCTATCAACATGAAATCCACAAAGTGATCCAAAGAGTTCCAGTCACAGCTAACATCTCAGATGATATCATTGTCTATTGTGCCACACATGAGGAACATGATGACAGACTTAGACAGACATTAGCCCGGTTGAGAGATTGACATTAAATGCAGCAAATGTTTGCTGGGTGTATCTGAGATGGTGTTCATGGGTCACAAGCTGACTAGTGAAGGTATTGTAAGGGATAAATATTGGGAGAAATTTGGTAAAATTAGAGTAGGTTACATACATACACACATTTTAAAACAGATCTTATTTGAAAGACTGAAGAATTCATATTCAGTAACATTGCAGGATCTTTGGAGACTTTTATGCACATTTCACAAGTAGGTGCTAATTGAAATGAATAGACCATCGTTTGGAATTGGAGACAGGCTGGATGGTTGGATTCTGACCTTTCTGCAAAATCTGTAGTAGCCTGAAAGAAAGAGGTTATCATCTGGAGAAACTTGATGGGGCAAGTTTCATCAGCAGGACATTGAGGTGACTAATGGTGGTTCCTCAGTTGTAGAAATTCTGGAACAACACATCTCTCTCTGCAAACCCTACAATAACCTTCCTAGCAGTAAACATTTACCTTTCGAGCACCAAAGCCTGGTGAACTTTATACATGTTAAATTCTGTGCACAGTATAAGAATTGCCTGCATACAGAGAACTCCAAAGAAGGAGAAGTGAGTGAACTATGAACCAAAGAACTTTTCTTAAATTTACACACACATCATACACATGCGCTTAGAATTAGAAGGGGGTAAATTTGGGTTAGTTAAGTATAGAGATAAGTTTGATTCTATTTTCATGTTTAAAGTTGACTAAAATCTTTTGTTTAAGTAAATACTTGTCTTGGTGAATGTCTGTTGCTGCTGGGTTTTGGGGTCCTTTGGGCTTGTAACAGTATCAATCTGTGGTGGTACACCACCAGCCTACTGCAGGGGGAAACCTCTGTACCTGCAGAAATGTAAGGGGACAGGACAACACCTGGCCGGCTGCCAATCAGTTGGCCTGAATGGATCAAGCCCCACCCGGTTGGGTGTCAATCACCCTCTGGGATATAAGCCTTTGCCGGCCTCCTGAGGCCTCATGCTGCAGCCACAGCCAGCCTGGCTCTGTGGAGGTTTTTGTAGATTAAAGCCTGTTGTGTGTCTGATTCTGTCTAACAGCGCACCACACAATCCAAATGAAGATAAAAATCCAGGCATTTGCAGAGGTTCAAGAACCAAAGAATGCAACAGAAGTGAGGAGATTCCTGGGCCTAGTGAAGTTTTGTGCAAGGTTCACACTAAATCTAGCAACTATTGCAGAACCATTGAGAAGGCCAACAAGGAAAAATGCTCACTTTGTGATTGGACCCAACCAAAGGAAGGCATTTCAGAAATTGAAAAGAAGTCTGATAAGTGCACATACATTGGGATATTTTGATCCAAAGGCTCAGACAGAAGTTATAGCTGATGCTAGCCCAGTGGGACAAGGAGCAGTCCTAGTTCAGAAGCAATGGGAACAATGGAGGGTGATTGCATATGTGAGCAAGTCACTTACTGATTTTGAAAGACATTGCTCACAGACAGAGAAGGAGGTCGTGGGACTCATATGGGTCTGTGAACATTTCCATGCTTATCTATGTAGCATAGAATTCCAGCTCTTAACTGATCACAGACCACCGGAAGCCATTTATTCTCCGAGATCGAAGCTGCTTGCTAGAACTGAAAGATGGATCCTGAGACAACAACAATATCACTACAGGGTGATTTACATAGCAGGAAAAAACAATATTGCCAATTCACTATCAAAGTTGCTGAAAGACGATGGAGTAAACCACTCAACACTTGAGATGGAGGCTGAATCGATCGTGAGAATTGTTGCGATGAATGCTACATCACGGGCAGTACAAACCAGGGAGATCGAGGAGGAATCATGCCTTGACCCAGAACTGATGGACATTAGGGATCAGATCAACAGCGGTGACTGGAACAGCTGTCAAAACAAAACCTATGTGGCAATCAGAGATGAAATGTGCACAATTGGAAGATGTGAACTCAGGGGAAACCGATTTGTCATTCCACAGAAATTAAGAGGGAGGCTGGTAGCATCGGCTCACAAGCGACATTTGGGAGTTGTTGGGAAAAAAACAAAACTTCCGTACAAAAGTTTGGTGGTCCGGAATGGAAAAAGATGTGGAAAAATATCTGATATCATGTCATGGATGTCAGGTGACAAGCAGACCTAATCCACCTAAACCAATATGAAGCACACCGCTACCAGCAGTTGATTATGGTGGTTGTCGACTATTACAGCAGATATTATGAATATGTCATAATGAAATCAACAACAGCAGAAAAGACTATCGCAGCACTGATGGAGATCTTCGCCAGACACGGCTTACCAGTGACTTTGTATTCAGACAATGGACCTCAATTCATATAAGAGATATTCCAAGAATTCATGAGAACCATTGGTGTATACCACCACAAGGTTACACCAAAGTTGAACGTCAGAGTCAGTCACTGGAGAAAAGAATGAGAATCGCTCAAGAAGAAGGCAAGGTCTGGAAAGAAAATCTTTTACAGAGCAACACCACATAGTACAACAGGAATAAGTCCAGGAGATATCTTGTTCGGAAGAGAGATCAGAACCAAAATACCACCGGTTGTTTATATAGTGAATGACCAGGAAGTGGAAGACCACAATGCTGAAAGAAAAGGGGCAACAAAACTGTATGCGGACATGAAAAGGAATGCCAGACCTTCAGATGTAATACCAGAGGATGAGGTACTGGTGAGGAAAGAAAATCAGAATAAAATGGGCACACCATTTATTCCACAACCATATATTGTAGTGTCCAGAGAAGGAAATGAGGTGACAGAAACATATCACATGTGAAAAAATATTATTGTTGCAAAACTCCAGTGATGTCGATGCCAGCCGAAACTGTGAGAGAACAGAATCAAGATGATCAGCTTGA
This sequence comes from Narcine bancroftii, assembly GCF_036971445.1. NCBI lineage: Eukaryota > Metazoa > Chordata > Chondrichthyes > Torpediniformes > Narcinidae > Narcine > Narcine bancroftii. Next base: position 46,631,898 of record NC_091471.1, on the reverse strand, counting down.
TAGACTTGGAATAAACCAGCTGGAAGAATAAACTACTGGAAACCAGCATCAAGGTGGTAGACAAACTTAGCATGACATCGCGGTCAGCAGTCCAGAAGCAGGACAGACAATACCAGGAGATAGACCACAACATCAGCGAAGACCACCTAGGAGATTTCAAGACTTCATGATGTAGTAGTGTAGAGAACTTTGTATTTTATGGTTTGGAAATCTGTGTTTTGTAAATCATCCTGGAAAATATGTGATTTGGACATTGAAGCTGATATTGGTATTGAAAATAATCAATTTTGAAAGTTTACCGTTTTACAAATAGTTTAAGCTGTGGCGACTCACCACTAGGCAGGCGAACCGGCCCCGCTTGTAAGCCACGTGGTGCTGTCAGGGGTTTTCCCTTCCTCCCAGCACGGACCACACAAGCCCACGCTGGGGGACTATGTGACGCCCAGGTGACGTCAGCGCCCTTCAGCACAGTTCTCAGCCAGGTCTGGGCTGGGAGTATAAGTGCAGCCCAGCAGCCTGCAATAAACTAGTCTGCTCATTGAGCGCAACCCGCTTGGTTGTGTGTGTGTTATTGCAGGAGTAGTGGAGCTGCCGCGACAATTGGTGACCCCGACTGGTTCAAACGTCTTTGAACCCATCATGAGCGAGCCTGGGATCAGCGTTATAGCTGTGAAACTGCCTGAATTCTGGGTTCAGGAGCTGGAGACCTGGTTCAGCTATGCGGAGACTCAGTTTCACCTCCGCCAGATTTCATCCGACATGACCAAATTCTACCATGTGGTCGCTGCCCTGGACCAGGCCACCGCCAGATGCGTCTTGCACCTTGTTCAGCACCCACCCGCCGAAGACAAATACGAGACAATTAAGCCACCAGCGCTGGGAGCCAAGGCTTGGAAATGTCATCACCCCTGCTTGTTCCAGGGAAATGACCAGGCTGGACGCCGTTAATGGCTGAGGTAGCTGGCCAAGCACACAGCCTCCTTTACCTGCGAAACTCAGTCAGCGACCAGCGGTTCCTCATTGACACTGGAGCCCAGCTCAGTGTCATCCCAGCCACAGCTGTCGAGTCCAGGAACCGACCTCATGGACCTCCCCTCCATGCGGCCAAAGCAACAGAAATCCGGACGTATGGAGACAAGACAGTCCACTTCCAGATCAACCAACAAAATTTCACATGGAGGTTCACCATCATGTCCCTCCTGACTGCCATCCTGGGTGCAGACTTCATCCTCGCACATGGGCTTCTGGTGGACATTCGAGGTAGGTGCCTGGTGGACACCCGTACCTTCCAGGCTGTTTGCCTCGACGCCTCCTGCTTGGAGCAAGCGCAGATGGCCATGATCAGCATGCCCAGAGATGAGTTCCAGTGAATCCTGGATGAGTTCCCGACACTCCTCAAGCCACAGTTCTCCGCTGCCTCTCCACGCCACAGGGTGTTCCACCACATTCCCACCCAGGGCCCACTGGTTCACGCCAAGGCACACTTGACAAGATCCAGGTGACGAAGGAGGAGTTTTTGCACCTGTTGGAACTGGGGATCATTTGGCGGTCCGACAGCCCATGGGCCTCACTGCTCAACCTGGTCCCGAAAGTCTCCGGTGGCTGGCATCCCTGCGGAGACTATCGACGGCTCAACGAGGCAACAGTTCCTGACAGTTACCCCATCCCTCACATCCAAGACTTTACGGCCAACCTGCATGGTGCAAGGGTTTCTCCATGGTTGACCTGGTGCGTGGATATCACCAGATCCTGGTGGACCCTGAGGACATACCCAAGATGGCTATCATCACCCCCTTTGGCTTGTTCGAATTCCTGCGCATGCCGTTCAGCCTCAAGAACACCGCTCAGACCTTCCAGTGCCTAATGGACTCTGTGGGCAGGGATTTGGATTTAATCTTTATTTATATGGACGACATCCTTGTCGCCAGCAAGGACCAGACACAACACAAGGCCCACCTATGCACCCTTTTCTCCCTGCAGGCCGACTTACCATCAACCCGGACAAGTGCCAGTTTGGGAAAGAGTCCATGAAGTTCTTGGGCCATACCATCACAGCTGAAGGAGCCATCCCCGCCGCTGCGAAGGTCACCGCTATCAGGGAGTTCCCACTCCCAGACAGCCTCAGTGGGCTGCAGGAGTTTGTGGGTATGGTCAACTTTTACAACCACTTCATCCCGGGAGCTGCGCGCATCATGCAGCCGCTATTCGCCCTCAATGCAGCCAAGCACAAAATGCTCGCTTGGAACCCAGAAGCCTGCCCCGCATTCGAGGCCACCAAGGATGCCCTCGCGAAGGCCACCATGCTCGCCCACCCGCACACAATGACCTGCATATCGCACTCTCTGTCGATGCCTCTCCACAGCCTTTGGTGCCGTCCTGGAGCAGCAGGTGAATGGTCATTGGAAGCCACTGGCATTCTTCAGCCGCCTGCTCCACCCACCGGCAGGGGCTGTAGAGGGTTGTACAGCATTCCAGCTCTACGTTCATGCTGGATATTGGCGGCAGGCGGGAGCTGTTTACCGTGGACAGGCTGAAGCCAGCGCAGCTCGATCCCACTGAACCTGTGGTTGTAGCCCAGCCCAAGAAGCAAGGCTCCCCAGCGAAAAAGGACATTGGCGCCAGTTCTGGGTGGGGGCTTTGTGGCGGCTCACCACTAGGCAGGCGAACCAGCCCCGCTTGTAAGCCACGCGGCGGGGCAGATGACCAAAATGGCGCCATCAGTGGTTTTCCCTTCCTCTCAGCATGGGGCTCAGAAGCCCATGCTGGGGGACCATGTGATGCCCGGGTGACATCAAAACCCTCCAGCACTGTTCTCAGCCAGGTCCGGGCTGGGAGTATAAGTGCAGCCCAGCAGCCTGCAATAAACTAGTCTGCTCACTGAGCGCAACCCGTCTGGTTGTGTGTGTTCTTTCAGGAGCCGTGTAGCTGCCACTACAAAACATCATTTATTTATTTGATAATCCTTTTATTTGATCAGAGAGGGATGCCATAGTGATAAATAATATAGTTCAGTTATCGACTAGAATGCCTTGCAGGATAATAGATTGGTTATTGACTATAATGGCTGGCATGTTGCACAGGACCATGAGAGAGTAAAAAAACAGTAATGGTTGAATAAAAACTAAGCATATTTGAACTCAACCTAAGAATGTTGACTTTATTTGCCCTCAGGATTCGACATCCAGCATCTGCAGCTTTCTGTACCAATTTTAACCTGTTCCATGAGTAGATAGGTTTGATCTTTGTCAGAAAACAATGTTCTTCCTTAAAAGTAAAAACACACAATGCTGGAGAAATTCAGCAGATCAAACAGTAGCCTTTATATAACAAAGGTAAAATACATACCCAATGTTTCAGGCTTGCGTCCTTTATCAAGGTAAGGAAAAATATCAGCAGGCATCCAAGCAAAAGAGTATGTTGGGGGGGGGTGGTGAGGTGTGGTAGCAATGGCAGGAGACAATAGGTGGAGAAGGGAGGGAGGGGACAGCAGCAATCAAGGGGGGGGGAGGGATGGCTCTGTGAAGGGAGGAAGAAGAACTGGAAAGGAAAAGGGAAGAAGGGAGAGGGAAGAGGAGAGCCAGTTAGCAGAATGCAGATGTTAATGCCATCTGTTTGAGTGTTCCAAGACGGAAAATGGCATTAACAACTCTCCAACTGGATGGCATTAACCACACCTGATTTTCTATCTGGGCCCTCTCCAAACAGATGGCATTAACATCGACTTTTCTGGTTTCTGCTAACCTGCTCTCCTCTTCCACTTTGCCTTTGTCCTTTTACCTTTCCATTCAAAATCTCTTGTCTGATATATTTGGAACTAATCCTTCAGTCTCTACTGGCAAACTAATGCCATCCAGTGAAACACAGAAGCTGTAGTGGCTGGAACTCAGAGATCTACATCTCTTTCTTCTCATCAGCTTTGGGTGTAATCTTGCCTATCACAGGAGGGTCTCTAAAGTTAAAACTGGCCAACCTTATTTCTACTGTCAGCCTGTAGAAGTTGACATTTGTGTCTTCCTGTCAGAGAGAATAATGTTTGTTTCACAGCCAATTTAGTATTTGGTTTGATAGGCAAGTGATACAAAGGCTAACAAAAATGATTGATTTGAGCCCTTTCATAAAGTTTTCAGTTCCAGAGCATCAAATAGAATGAAAGGGCTTATCAGAATTTGGTAGCAATTGATTGTTTCCAGAAATGTTTCAGTGTTAATGCATGTATAGCAATAACAGGAGCTGGAGTTAAAATATATAGAGGGGGGATTGATAAGCTTGCTTAACTCCTTTTATCATTCTGCTTAACCTTATCAGTATAACTGGTTTTATATTAAGGCCAGACACTCAAGCACAATAGGCAACTTTATCAGGGGTATCTTACTGATAGGAACCAGTTAGATAGTTATCTATGGAACTCTAGGATTACATATTTTAGCAACATCTCTTCTTTGGCTTGGCTTCGCGGACGAAGATTTATGGGGGGGGGTAAAAGTCCACGTCAGCTGCAGGCTCGTTTGTGGCTGACAAGTCCGATGCGGAACAGGCAGACACGGTTGCAGCGGCTGCAGGGGAAAATTGGTTGGTTGGGGTTGGGTGTTGGGTTTTTCCTCCTTTGCTTTTTGTCAGTGATGTGGGCTCTGCGGTCTTCTTCAAAGGAGGTTGCTGCCCGCCAAACTGTGAGGCGCCAAGATGCACGGTTTGAGGCGAGATCAGCCCACTGGCGGTGGTCAATGGGGCAGGCACCAAGAGATTTCTTTAGGCAGTCCTTGTACCTTTTCTTTGGTGCACCTCTGTCACAGTGGCCAGTGGAGAGCTCGCCATAGAACACGATCTTGGGAAGGCGAAGGTCCTCCATTCTGGAGACGTGACCCACCCAGCGCAGCTGGATCTTCAGCAGCGTGGACTCGATGCTGTCGGCCTCTGCCATCTCGAGTACTTCGACGTTGGGGATGAAAGCGCTCCAATGAATGTTGAGGATGGAGCGGAGACAACGCTGGTGGAAGCGTTCTAGGAGCCGTAGGTGATGCCGGTAGAGGACCCATGATTCGGAGCAACATGCTAAATAAATAAAGGGAGAGAATCCTACAACATATGACATTTTTACATGAACAAGTCAAAGAATGTTCTAGATAGATGATGTCAGAATGATTTTCAGTAAGATCATGGCAGATTTAAGATAAAAACGAAGCTTGAATTTTCTTTCATCTCTCTGCTCTACGTAACGATGAAGTGCATTCAGAAACTCAGAAGGGTGCAAAGAACAGCAAAACTAGTCAAGTCCATTGCAGCCTTCGGCTTCCTATCCATTGAAGGCATCTTTGCACTGTGCTACTCAAGAAGGGAGCCAACATCATAAAGGATCCCCTTCATCCTGGTCACAATCCCTTCTCGTTGCTACTTTCAGGAAGAAGGTGCAGAAGTCTGAAGTCCAGCATCTCAAGGTTAAAAAACAGTATTTTTCTGTCAGGCTGCCCAAACCATAAATTACTCCGGGACCACCAATGATCTGTCTGCATCGTTGAAATGTTATTTTTTTGCACTAACCGCAACTGTGAATATTCATTCACTCCTGAGCCATCTCGTGGCATTTTGAGGTAATTTAATTTTTTTAAATTTGTTGTTGGTGCATCTTGCATGTCTATTGTTGTATCAAGAAAGAATTGCAAGGCATGTGTCCATGATACTTAGGTATATGATAATAAACTTTCATACTCATAATCCTCTTGTCCTTTTCCTCCTCACAGGCTACCTGTAAATTCTTCCATCTGCATTGAGGTGCAGTGCCTTCCTTAAGCCACACTGAAGATTGTAGAAAAAAAGGCACCAAAAGAACAAACAATTTCATTTTGTATCCTTAAAAAAAATAAATTGTGCATTTTGCATTGAATTTTAGCTTTGGATTATGGCAAACAGGATTAAGGAAAAGTCGGTGATAATATGAATGGAAATTGGGACTGAGGAAGCGCTCAGGACTGAAACATATGTTATATGTTATATATTGGTTATATATCTTTACCTCCTCTGGATGCTACGAGACTTGCTGAGTTCCTCCAGCATTTTTTTGTTTTTATAGAGGATAATAGTATCACCCCCAAACTATTTCCCCATCTAAAGCCCAAGCATGTAATATCTGTGGCCTCATTTCTTTTAATTCATTCTCAGCTTCTTTCTTCTCTTTCTTACCTCCCTCCTCCTTTTTTCACCTGATAGGTAGGGGCAATGGTTGCTCACTCATGATACTCATGTTTTACTGTGCACAGAAACAAAACCTGAGATCTGTTCTCACAGGATTTGTAGATTTCCTTTACACCAGGCCAGGACAATGAATCCCATAGACATGACTGGAACTGCTGAGTGTTTCCAGGTTTTCTGTTTTTATTGTAAATTTCCAGCATCTGCAGATTTTGTTTTGATTTTCAGGAAATAGAACAGTTGGCTCAGTGTTTCGATCACATTTATTGTTTACACCATAAAAGCTGTACATGTATATGCATTATAAATTGGAGTCATGTGCTGTGCCATGTAGCCCGAAACCAGACTTATTTCCTACAACTGCTGCAAAATAAGGCAACGTGACTGCTGTCAGAATACAGAACACTGACTTCTAAGATTTGCTGTCTGTCTTGTGTGAAATTCCTTCCAGTTCAAACACATTTCAGAGTTGACATGTGCCAACTTCAATGCAAAGTGTAAACAATGGCATTATCCACCATGTCAATGCCTGCAATTTTTGCAAGTGCTTATACTTGCTCCACCTGCATTTCTTTCAATGGAGAGAAATATTTTACCTTATGTATCAATGGATTGTAGATTGCAAAACAAAATGTTTAGAACAGTACAGAGTTTTACGAGCTCTTTGGCCCATGCTGTTGTGGTGACTTCACTAAATGTACTCACATCAATCTAACCCTTCCCTCTCTTACATCCATAGAAACATTTCTTTCTTTGGCTTGGCTTCGCGGACGAAGATTTATGGAGGGGTAATGTCCACGTCAGCTGCAGGCTCGTTTGTGGTTGACAAGTCCGATGCGGGACAGGCAGACACGGTTGCAGCGGTTGCAAGGGAAAATTGGTAGGTTGGGGTTGGGTGTTGGGTTTTTCCTCCTTTGTCTTTTGTCAGTGAGGTGGGCTCTGCGGTCTTCTTCAAAGGAGGTTGCTGCCCGCCAAACTGTGAGGCGCCAAGATGTATGGTTTGAGGCGAGACCAGCCCACTGGCGGTGGTCAATGGGGCAGACACCAAGAGATTTCCTTAGGCAGTCCTTGTACCTCCTCTTTGGTGCACCTCTGTCTCGGTGGCCAGTGGAGAGCTCGCCATATAACACAATCTTGGGAAGGCGATGGTCCTCCATGCTGGAGACGTGACCTACCCAGCGAAGTTGAATCTTCAGCAGCGTGGATTCGATGCTCTCGGCCTCTGCCATCTCGAGTACTTCAATGTTAGGGATGAAGTCGCTCCAATGAATGTTGAGGATGGAGCGGAGACAACGCTGGTGGAAGTGTTCTAGGAGACGTAGATGATGCCGGTAGAGGACCCATGATTCAGAGCCGAACAGGAGTGTGAGTATGACAACGGCTCTGTATACGCTAATCTTTGTGAGGTTTTTCAGTTGGTTATTTTTCCAGACTCTTTTGTGTAGTCTTCCAAAGGCGCTATTTGCCTTGGCGAGTCTGTTGTCTATCTCGTTGTCGATCCTTGCATCCGATGAAATGGTGCAGCCGAGATAGGTAAACTGGTTGACCATTTTGAGTTTTGTGTGCCCGATGGAGATGTGGGGGGGCTGGTAGTCATGGTGGGGAGTTGGCTGATGGAGGACCTCAGTTTTCTTCAGGCTGACTTCCAGGCTAAACATTTTGGCAGTTTCCGCAAAACAGGACGTCAAGCGCTGAAGATCTGGCTCTGAATGGGCAACTAAAGCAGCATCGTCTGCAAAGAGTAGTTCACGGACAAGTTGCTCTTGTGTCTTGGTGTGAGCTTGCAGGCGCCTCAGATTGAGGAGACTGCCATTCGTGCGGTACCAGATGTAAACAGCGTCTTCATTTTTGAGGTAGGCGGCGGTGGCCCCGATCCAGGCAAAAGCGAAGGGGAGGCGGCGGCCCCGGCCTCGGTCGAGTGTGGCAGGCGGAGGCCCCGGTCTGGGCAGAAGCGAGGGGGAGGCGGAGGCCCCGGCCTCGGTCGAGTGAGGCAGGCGGTGGCCCCGGCCTCGGCAGAGCGAAGCAGGCGGAGACCCCGGTCCGGGTAGAAACATATGAAATAGGTGTAGGAGTCGGCCATTTAGCCCTTCAAGCCTACACCACCATTCATTTTGATTATGGCTGATCATCCACTCAGTACCCTGTTCCAGCTCTCTCTCCATACCCCCTGATCCCCCAAGTCACAAGTACTAAATCTAACTCTCTCTTAAATATAGCTATGGAACCGGCCTCAATCACTTCCTGTGGCAGAGAATTCCATAAATTCAGCACCCTCTGAGTGAAAAAATTCTTACTCATCTCAGTCATAAAGGACTTCCCCTTTATCCTTAAACTGGGACCCCTGGTACTAGAATTGCTCAACATTGGGAACAATCTTCCTGCATCTAGCCTGTCAAATCCCTTAAGAATTTTGAACGTTTCTATTAAATCTCCTCTTAATCATCAAAACTCCAGCGAGTACAAGCCCAGTCGTTCTAGCCTTTCTTCATATGCAAGTCCCGCCATCCCTGGTATCAATCTGGTAAACCTTTTCTGCACTCTCTCCATGGCAGTGATGTCCTTCTTCAGATAAGGAGACCAAAACTGAACACAATACTCCAGGTGAGGTCTCACCAAGGCCCTGTACAACTGCATCAATACCTCTCTGCTCCTAAACTCAAATCCTCTTGATATGAACGCCAACATACCATTCGCCTTTTTTACTGCTTGCTGCACCTGCCTGCCCACTTTTAATGACTGATGCACAGCAACACCCAGATCTCTTTGCATCTCCCCTTTTCCTAATTGGATACCATTAAGATAGTACTCAGCCCTCCCATTCTTTCCTCCAAAGTGGATAACCACACACTTACCCACATTATAATGCATCTGCCATGCATTTGCCCACTCACCCAACCTGTCCAAGTCACCCTGCACACTCTTAACAGCCTCTACACAGCTTACAATACCACCCAGCTTCGTGTCATCTGCATGACTCTCAATTTTTCTTAAAACAATGTGGCTGTCTAAAAGTCTTTTAAATGTTCCTTTTGTACCAGCTTCTACCACCACCCCCACAATGCAGTCCAGGCACCCACCCCTCTCTGACATTACTGCTGACGTCTTCCCTTAACTTTCCTCCATTCACTTTAATAAATGCCTTCTAGTGATATCCTGGCAAAAAAACAACTGGCTATCCACTCTATCTATGCCTCTCATAACCTTACACACCTTTATTAAGTCATCTCTCATCCTCCAGCACTCCAAAGAAAAAAGCCTTAGCTCATTCAGCCTTTTGACATAAGGTGTTCTCCAATCCAGGAACTATCCTGCACTCTCTCTGAAACTTCCACCTCCTTCATATAATACAATACAATAATGTTGCTTATATTTTCAAAACCTATCTAAAGTTACCAGATACATAAATATTCAAAGATAAGTTCATTTTAGTACAACTGTTTCTGGAATACCTGTATAAGATTAAAATACCTTTAGATCTGACAGTATTTTTATTGGGTAGTTTGCAACCTATGAAAGGTCTGGGATTAGATAAATTTCAACTTGCTTTTGTATATTTAGCATTATCTGTAGTGAAAAAATATATTGCTAGTACGTAGAAAGATACGAATATGATTGATATTAATAGATGGCATAATGAGATGAAATATTGTTTAATAATGGAAAAAAATCACATATGTTTCATGTGATAACTATAGTTTTTTTATTAATAAGTGGTTGTTATATTTAGAATATTTACATTTTGATTTACATTGATTAGATCTTAATTTTTCTTTAATTTTTTTTCTCTTTATGGTTCTCCTTAGGAGAGTTGGCTGAAAGGGGGGGGGGTTCTTTTTTTTTTCTCTTTTTCTTTCTTTTTTTTCTTTTAAATATATATAAAATATAACGTTCATGTTTAGTTTATTGTTATATATGTTACTTATTATCTGTATTTTGAATGAATAAATAACATTTTAAAAAAAGATAAATTCATTTTGACATCCTATGTCAAGGCCATTCTCTGCCCTGTCCTGAAGCAGAAGTCATGGGTGGAGATGTGAGTGAACATCCTTGTGCCAAAGCACAGATGTTTCTGACATTAGTGACCACAAAGCTTCCAGTTGAAGAACTATACTCTGCACATGCTAGATAATAAGACCTCCTGTCAAGAACCTTTATCTCCCGCCTAGTCTCTCTGGCTTCTGTTCATTCTCCCTTTTGTGTTCGGTTCAAATAGAAAGGCACACAATGAACTCATGTCTGCAAGCAAGAGGTTTTTTTTCAGAACCCTTAAAGGCGTTAAAAATATATTGATTGCTTCAATCAGCTCCCTGCCAACCACTCACTTAAGATATTTGAAGCTTTAAGCAAGGAGGACAAAGAAGGCAGTTCTGCAGAAGCAGTAGTGCCCAGATTAAAGAGGAGAACCAGAAAGATGGTCCTTCTTTGGATTACTACTTGCACAATGTGCAAATTATTGTAAGGTCAAAAATATCAGTGTTCAATGTTGTCTGTGAGAAAGGGACTTGAATTTATAGAACACCAACATCAATGCTGGCAAAAAACAGAGCTCCTTCACTTTGCAAGAATTTCAATTGAATTGGGGTGGGACTGTTGTCTTGACAAATCAAATACTAAGGTGGTATAAGTCTTTGAATAAGAAGTAATGTGAGAAGTGTGGCTTCCAGTGAGGAGAAATTTCGAAAGTTAAAGAAAAAGAGTAAGTGCCAATACAGGGCAGTTAAAAGAACACTGACAACCAAAATGTCTCAGTAAAAGTATGCAAACATTGTATATATTTTTAATTGGTGTTAGTACAGGGAAAAATGGCAGAAAAAGACTAATCTCAAGTCTCTTAGTCTGGATGCATGAAGCATTTATAATAAGATAGATAAAATAATGTGCCCAGAATTAGCAATTAAACATTCTGGGATTCTTATCTTTTAGTAGAAATTGGAAACGGAGGGGGAGACGTGATAAAGAAGAATGTGATCAAGGCAATAAAGAAAAAAAACAATATCCCAAAAAGTCAAACTGCAGAAACAGTGTAGATGGAGATAAGAAATAGCAAGGAGCAATAAAGATTGGCAGAAATTTAATTTTGACCACCAATTAATCACAGTAATACAGGGCTTAAAATGAATCAGGAAATTGAATTTATACAAGGTTAATATAATACACAAAAATGCTGGAGAAATTCAGCAGGTCATGCAGTATCTATAGAAATTAAAGGTTAATCAACATTTCTTGCTTGAGCCCCTTGACGAGGGGGCTTATTGTCATAAACATAAGTACAATATACATATGACAAAAATCACCATGATTATTGAATTAGATAAACAAGAAACTGCAGACAGTGGGTAGAATACAATAAACAATAATCATGCAGTTTTGTCATTATGTACATTGTACTTTTTTCAATCTTCTTCAGCATGATGCTGAAACAAGCCATGAAAGACCTCAACAATGAAGATACTGTTTACATCCGGTACCGCACGGATGGCAGTCTCTTCAATCTGAGGCGCCTGCGAGCTCACACCAAGACACATGAGCAACTTGTCCGTGAACTACTCTTTGCAGATGATGCCGCTTTAGTTGCCCATTCAGAGCCAGCTCTTCAGCACTTGACGTCCTGTTTTGCGGAAACTGCCAAAATGTTTGGCCTGGAAGTCAGCCTGAAGAAAACTGAGGTCCTCCATCAGCCAGCTCCCCACCATGACTACCAGCCCCCCCACATCTCCATCGGGCACACAAAACTCAAAACGGTCAACCAGTTTACCTATCTCGGCTGCACCATTTCATCGGATGCAAGGATCGACAACGAGATAGACAACAGACTCGCCAAGGCAAATAGCGCCTTTGGAAGACTACACAAAAGAGTCTGGAAAAACAACCAACTGAAAAACCTCACAAAGATTAGCGTATACAGAGCCGTTGTCATACCCACATTCCTGTTTGGCTCCGAATCATGGGTCCTCTACCGGCATCACCTACGGCTCCTAGAACGCTTCCACCAGCGTTGTCTCCGCTCCATCTTCAACATTCATTGGAGCGACTTCATCACCAACATCGAAGTACTCTAGATGGCAGAGGCTGAGAGCATCGAATTCATGCTGCTGAAGATCCAACTGCGCTGGGTAGGTCACGTCTCCAGAATGGAGGACCATCGCCTTCCCAAGATCGTGTTATATGGCGAGCTCTCCACTGGCCACCGTAACAGAGGTGCACCAAAGATATCGCCTCAAACCGTTCATCTTGGCGCCTCACAGTTTGGCGGGCAGCAACCTCCTTTGAAGAAGACCGCAGAGCCCACCTCACTGACAAAAGAGAAAGGAGGAAAAACCCAACACCCAACCCCAACCAACCAATTTTCCCTTGCAACTGCTGCAACCATGTCTGCCTGTAACGCATCGGACTTGTCAGCCACAAACGAGCCTGCAGCTGACATGGACATTACCCCTTCATAAATCTTCGTCATCGAAGCCAAGCCAAAGAAGAAAAAGAATATTGTACTTAAGTATACATGACAAGAAACTTGTATCTCATCTTACAAATAAACTGACAAACTAAATTACTTGCATAAAATGAAGAACTCTTAATAAAGGAATACTGGAGAGAAATAAGTAGAAACGAAAACTGATTGATCCCCAGGACCTGCATACCAAGTTTGGAAGAGGTAAATTTCAGCTGGCACCTTTCTGGATGCAGAAAGAGGCCAGTCCTCCTCAGCTCTGACCCAACTTAGAAAGTTAACCATCTTTTATTCTTTCCAGGAACTGGCTCTGCTCTAAACATATTTGATTTTGTTTCACATTCGAGCATTTATAGTTTATGTGTTGTCCATTCTTTTTGAAAAAAGTGTTTTAGAAATGCTAGTCCCATTGATTATCTCCCTTCAAATTTCCATAGATTTTGGTTATAAAATATATTGGAATATGGCAAATTTAACCTCTATTTAGAAGAGGAAAGAGAAAGAAAATGAGTTCATTTAGCTGGATATCACATGTAGAGACAACTCTATCATAAGAAAATGATAGTAGGCAAAAAGAAAATACATGAAGTTACGAGAGGGAAGTCACATCTTACAAGTGTGCTAAGAATTTTTTTTTTCAATTCATAAGTAGTGGAGTGGAAAAGACAACATCTTTAATTTGGTCGATTTAGATTATTCAAACACCTTCAATAAGGTGCCAGACAAGAAATCAACTAACTTGAAATATTCAAAACATACGAATGTGGATGAACAGATTTGTACCTTGGGGTCCAAATCCATACATTCTTCAAGGTCGCTGTGCAGGTTGATAGGGTGGTTAAGAAGCCCTATGTATGCTGGCTTTCATTAAGTGGGGGATTGAGTTCAGGAATTGTGAGGTAATGTTGCAGCTCTATAAATCTCTGGTAAGACCACACTTAGAATATTGTTCTTATTTCTGGTCACCTCATTACAGGAAGGATATGGAAGCAATGGAGTAGATGCATAGGAGATTTACCAGATAGTTGCTTGGATTGGAAAATAAGTCTTATAAGGCAAGGTTAGTAGAGCTGGGACTTTTCACTTTGGAGTGAAGAAGGATGAGAGAAGACTTTAATAGAGTTCTACAAGATTATGAGAGGTGTAGATAGGGTGGACAGCCAGTGCCTTTCGCCCAGGGCAGGAATAGCAAACACTAGAGGACACACAATATGTACAAAGTGAAGGGAGATATGTTTAGGGGAGAATCAGGGGTAAGTTTTTTACACAGATAGTTGTGGGTGCCTGGAATCCTTTGCCAAGGATGGTGATCGAGGCTAAAGCATTAGGGTCAGTTAAGAGACTCTTAGACAGGCACATGGATGGAATAAAAATAAAGGCTTACAAGGTAGGGAGGGTTTAGTACTTTTTTTAAAGGAATATATGGTTTGGCACAACATCAAGGGCCAAAGGGCCTATATTGTGCTGTAGCCTATTTCGGATAAACTATATTTTTGGATAACTGGTCTTTTTTTAAACAGCCCACCTGTAACTGTATTTAAACAACAAATATTAAGGGAAGGCTTTTTAAGCATGAAATAATGTTTAATTCTCAAGAAAAAAAAACAAAATAGATAAATCCAACACCAAAAACTCAAAATTCTACTCAGAGGTTTTTCCAAAATTCCAAACTTTTTTCAACCAGTGACGTCAGTTTGGCTCAAAAAACATTTTGGATAATGGAGGATTTCTAATTGTTTTGGATATCCTCATTTCTCCAAAACTTTTCGGAGGCAAAATGATATTATTTTGGCTTCAAAATTTTCCAGATAAATGAGGATTTCTGATTTTTCTGGATAGACGTCACTTCCGGGTCCAAAAAATTCAGATAACTGAAGATTTCAGATAATCCAATTTTGGATAATCTGAGTTTTACTGCATTTCAGATTAATTTTGACACATGAGAAGGCAAGGAATAGAGAGATTTGGATCATGACCAGGCAGGTAGAATTACTTCAGATTGGTATAGTCACTGACATTTGAATGTAAGTTTTCAAACACTGTGGAGACCCTTTATGAATTACTTTTATAATCTTTGATTTGTTATGCAGGTAGAAGTGATGAATAATGAGGTAATTTATCATTCTGATATGAATTCTGTCTTTCTTTTCTTTTCTTTTCTTTGGCAAAACATCTTCCTTTTTGGTAGTGGGTTTAGATGTTCCTTTCTTATAATAAAATAATATAATATCAATACAATATAATCTGTTTGATTAAAATGTGAGGGGATATCTTGAATGAAATTATATGATTTAAATGTAATGTATCCTTTTGAATTTTAATATGTGTCCATATGCACTCTGTATTTTTGGATGTGAAATTTTGATGTTAATAAAAATATTGAAAAAGAAAGAAGATGGTGGACAAAGAGACTATTTCTGTATTGTATTCTATCTTCAATGTTACAACAAATCAGAAAAATTATTTTGGTGAGGACACAGTTATGAGAAGAAGTAGATGTGCTTGCCAATGGGCCAGAAAAATCAAGATCGAGGATATTACAAAAAAATCAAAAAGAACTGGAGAAAAAAAGTTGTATCTTCTGCAGTGATCATTTTAAAGATTGTGCGTGAAGCAGAGGACAGCACGGTTGGCATAGTGGGTTAGCCCGATGCCTTTACAGCGCCAGTGATCAGGACCAGGATTTGAAACCCACACTGTCTGTAAGGAGTTTGTACGTTCTCCCAGTGTCTGCGTGGGTTATCCCCGGAGGCTCCGGTTTCCTCCCACCATTCAAGACATTGAAAAAAAGAAAATTTTACCATTGACACTGGAAAATTGCATTGCTTTTTTAAATCTATACCTGATTAACATGTGGGAAGAAACTCTCATTTAAATAGTTTGACCCAGGCCACTCAGGAATATAATGGAAATAGCGTGTAAGTGAAGCAGTAAATAATGATACTTTAGTTGCTGCCATCCTGTTCCTGCACAATAGAATTATTTAAAATTGGCTCCGCCTTCCCTCCTATTCTTTTCAACTTGTTTACTGCTTGCTCAATGGGAGCTCGCTAACACATTCTTCAGAAAGTAGCAGATGTGAATTGAGCCTGTGCCATCAGTCCCTATAGGGTATATGGTGAGAGTGCAGATGGAAAACCACTCTCCTTTTGATCAGTTAACATAAAAGCAGGAAGCATTTTTTAAAAATGGGATGCTATTAGCAATAACATTGTTCAAATAGTCTATCATGGTCAAAATATCAAATTGGAAAGTTAAGTCATCATTAAAATACATTAATACTAATTCTTCATCTAAACTAAAACAGTGCATTTTGAAAGTGTGTAAGGTATCCTTATTGTGTGTAGCTTAAAAGTTTGCAGACAAGATTGAATGACATTCAACAGACAAACCAATTTCACTGATAGCAGACTAAAAGGATTACTTAAAGTTGCTGTAATGGTTAACCATAGTAAAGAAGCAAAGATTTATAGCAGTAGTGATATATTATTCTATCAATACATCGATCTCAAAGGGTTCTAGTACAATATAAACTCTGTTAGATCAATAGTTTCAATAGTAGCCTAACATAACACTTTGTCTTATTTTACAGATGTGTTTGCTGTTTAGCACAAAGTAGCTAGTCTTGTTACAGATTACATTGTAATAAGCTTTACTCTTGGCTGACGGCCATTGATAAACCAATATTGTCACCAGTATTAGTATGTGAAGCATGAGAACATTTCAAACACATTCTTCCCAGATTTTGTTTGTTTTACCATCATAAGTCCCTACAAGTATGGCTATCTGCATGACTGTTCTTTTGGCAATATTCCAACTCCATATGGTTCAACAACAGGAGCTTTCTAGTATACATCACCATTTATTTAAGGGAATCTGCCCTTCAATTCTTTGCCAGGTTTATCCTGGCACAAGATCCTTGAGGCCACTTATTTCCTCGTAGATATTACAGCTCAGTAAATAAAGCAAACAAATGTCCATTTTTTTTCTTTCATTATTTGTGTTTCCAAAGATGCTTTTAACTGTTTAAAAATATTTTTAAGTGGTTCAAGTCATTTTATCTTTTTA
This sequence comes from Narcine bancroftii, assembly GCF_036971445.1. NCBI lineage: Eukaryota > Metazoa > Chordata > Chondrichthyes > Torpediniformes > Narcinidae > Narcine > Narcine bancroftii. The sequence continues at coordinate 46,615,196 of NC_091471.1, read as the reverse complement.
AAAAATTAATCCTGTTGTTTAATTGTTTATTTCATTCTTGTAGACTTTGCATACTTTTAAATGTGAAGGACATGGAAAAACTGACAGCATTGACGGACAGTTAAGGTATTTGTGGAAAGGTGGGAGGTTGTTGTAAGTCAAGAAGTTTTTCATAGATCTTGCCACTTAAACAGAGAGGTCTGCAGATGCTGCCCGCATCCAACATTTCGGCCATGTACTATGGGATCCCACTTCTAGACAGGTATTCCCCTGTCTTCATCTCTCTGCCTTCTATAGGGACTGCTCCTTTCGTGATTCTCTTGTCCATTCCTCCCTCCCCACCAATCACCCCCTTGGTATCTACCCTGGTGACCGGAGGAGATGCTCCACTTGTACCTACACCTTCTCCCTCACCACCATTTAGGGAACCAAACTATACGTCCAAGTGAAGCAACACTTCACTTGTGAATCTAAAGGGGTCATCTACTGTATCTTGTGCTCCCATTGTGGTCTCCTCTACATCGGAGAGGCTGGGCAAAGATTGGAAGATGGCTTTGTTGAGTGACTCGGCTCTGTCCGCCGCAAATGCATGGATCTTCCAGTGGCCACCCGTTTCAATTCCACACCCTATTCCCTTGCTGACAGGATCTCATACATTGTCAGACTGAAGCCATCCACAAATTGGAGGAACAGCACCTCATATTCGGTCTGAGCACCCTCTAAATGGATGGCATTAACATTGATCTCCAGTTTCCATGACACCTCCCCACACCCCCAGCATCTTCCCAATGTCTCCTTTCCTTGAGCTCTGTCTGATTGTCTGTCTGTCTGATGTCTCTCTCTCTCTTTCTTTCTCTCTCTCTCTCTCTCTTTCTCTCCCTTTTTCCATCTGTCTCCATTCACAGAGCTAATCCCGCCTCACCCAATCAATTCTCACCTTTCCTCTCTCCTATCCCCTTATCATATTCAATTATCATATTTTGTCTGTTGGTCAGTACTCCTCTCCCTCCCATTCTTCTGTTTTCCCTAGCTGCTTTAATGCAGATACAGGTACATGTCTCTCTTTTTTTACTTGTACCTGTGGAAGGGCTCAGGCCTGAAATGTTAGTAATATATATTTACTTCCAATGGATGGTGCGAGACCTGCTGAGTTCCTCCAGCATTTCTGTGTTTTTACAAAGTTCTCATCAATGCATGTTATTTTGTTATGTTGCTTAAGACTCCCATTATAGTCTTGTACCTCCCTCTCATCTCCAACTAAAAGGTTGCCTGGATTGCAGTATCTAGAATATGGAGAAGGATTGAGTAGACTGTGTCTTTATTCATTGGAGTATAGAAGGTTGAGGGGGGGATTTGATAGATGTAGTTAAAATTATGAGGGGTATAGACAGAGTAGATGTGAATAGGCTCTTCCCCTTGAGGGTAGGTGAGATGGGAACGAGGGATCATAAGTTAAGGGTTAATGGGCAAAAATTTAAAAGTAACATGAGAAGGAGTTTCTTCACTCAGAGAGTGGTGGCTGAGTGGAATGACCTTCTGGAAGAGGTAGTTACAGCACAGTCAATTTTGTCATTTAAGGAAAAGTTGGATAGGTGCATGAATGTGAGGGGATTGGAGGGTTATAGGCAGGGTGCAGGTAAGTGGGACGAGAGGAGATCACTTAAATCGGTATGGACTAGAGGGGCCACGATGGCCTGTTTCTGTACTGTAATTGTTATATGGTTATATAGTTATATGAATGATTTAATTGTACCTATCCCTGCACCTTCCTCTGGCAGCATTTTCCACATCCCCGCCAGCCTTTGTGTAAAAAGGTTGCCTCTCAGGTCCCTTTTAAACTTTGCCCCTCTCTAAAATCTATGCCCTGCAAAAGAACTACAGTCAAAAGTGTGTTGAACCAACTGATTTTAATAGAACTTTCACCCGTGTTTAAATTCCTTGGAACCTGATGGCACTTGTGACTCCTGGGACCTTTATGACATCAGCCAGCAGGCTGTGGGCTGCCCTGCATCTGGAGTTCTCATAATCAGATCTGCCACAGACTTGCCCATGACTCTGTAAGCCAGTTCGCCTGTTGCATGGCTTTCGGAGGTTTGGTCTCCATGGCCAATACCTCTTTAGTCCGTTTGAGTGGCCAACCTCGTCGACGTGGGAGTGGCACAGAAACAGGGTTTTCCAGGTCTAGGTGTGCCAGTTTGAGGCAGTCAATGGCCTCATGGTCATTCACATTGAGGATGTATGTTGTTCCATTCTGATGCATTACTTTGTACGGGCCCTTGTACAGCTGCTGGAGTGGAGTCTAGTGCATGCCCCTGCAGCCGAAGACGTAGTCAGAATCCCAGAAGTCCTTAGAGAGAAAAGAAGGTTTTGGGCCATGGCACAAGGTTGGGACAGGAGCTAGTGTTCCTACCTTCTTCTGGAATGTTGTGAGCACTGCCACAGGCTGCTGGCATGAACTCGCCTGGAACCGACTGTGGGGCGCCATATACAAAATCTGCTGAAAATGTGGCTATGTCTTATTTGGGAGCCATGCAGATGCTAAGAAGCACCCAATGGAGCTCATCCACCCAATCCAGCCCTCGGAGGCACACCATTAGGGCCGACTTCAGGTGCTGGTGGAAACAATCTGCCACGTTGTTGGACTGAGGATGGTAGGCCATGATGTGGGTGCACCTGGTTTCCAAGTAGCTGTGCCAGCACCGACCATAGGCTGGACGTGATCTCTGAGACCCTTTCTGAGGTAATGTTGGCAGGCGGGCTGAAACATGCAACCCAGCTTGCAATGAGGGCGCTGGCGCAGGACTCCACGGATGTGTCAGTGAGCGGTATGGCTTCTAGTCACCTGGTGAACCTGTTGACCATGATGAGCAGGTATCTTGCCACTGGGAGACCAGCAGCAGACAAATAATGACCACATGGACATGCTCAAACCTCCTGTGTGCCAGCTGGAAGGGTTGAAGGGGGGCTTCATGTGCCTTTGGACTTCAGAGTGTATGCATGTCCTGACCCAGTGCCAGACCTGCTTGTGTAAGCTGTGCCAAACAAATCTTTCTGCCCGAATGGATGAGTGGGCCAAATCATGTAGTATGCCGAAAACACAATGTCTCCAAGAGGCTGGAGTGATGGGCTTGGGTAGGCCGGTGGATCTTGCTGCCTTTTGGGCCGATGGGGATGTCCTCAAGTTGCAGGCCTAAGACTGTGGCGCGGTAGGCCCATATTTATTTGTCCTGCTGCTGTGCTTCAGCAAGCGCTGCATAGTCCAATCCTAGGGACAGGGAATGCACCAAGTCGGCCACGACATTGTTTTTCTATCTATATATGATAGTGGTGGTATACTCCGAGAAGTGTGACACGCGGCATTGGTGCCATGCTGAACATGGATCCAATGCTTTTGGGAATGTGAAAATGAGAGGTTTGTGGACTGTTAAGTCCATGAAATTTTACCTCTTCAAGAAATACCGAAAATGCCAGATAGTGAAGTAGAGGGCTAGCAGTTCCCTGCCGAAATTACTATATTTCAGCTCTGGGGGTCGAAGGTGCTGGCTGAAGAATGCAAATAGTTTCCACTGACACTCAATTAGTTGTTCCATCATGTCGCCAACTGCCGAGTTGGAAGCATCAACTATGAGGGCTATGGGTACATCTACCTGGGGTTATATCAGGAGAGTGGTGTTTGCAAGGGCATCCTTAGCTTGCTGAAAAGCTGCTGCTATCTCCATGTCCCAGGTGATTTCCTTGACCTTGCTGGATATCAGGCCGAACAGGAATTCCATGATTTGAGTCGGTAATGCTAGGAAACAGTGGTAAAAATTGATCATGGCCATGACCTCCTGTAGACCCTTGACTGTTCTGGGCCTGGCAAACTGGCGTATAGTCTCGAATTTCTCTGACAAAGGAACCGCTCCATGCCGGTCGATGCGTGGTGCCTAAGGAAATCAATGGTTGACAGCTTGAACTGGCACTTCGCGGGGATGATGGCCAGGCCATATTCACTCAGATGGTGCCAGAGTTGGCGCAGGTGCATCAAATGCTCTGTGCGAGTGACTGGCAATCAGGATATCATCTAAGTTGATGAAGATGAAATTCAAGCCACGCCCCACTGAGTCCATGAGCCACTGGATAATTGATGCCATGTTCTTGAGTCCAAAAGGCATCCGCAGGAACTCGAATAGGCTGAATGGGGTGATAAGAGTCGTTTTGGGGACTTCGCTGGAGTGGATGGAAATTTGGTGATACCCGCGGATCAGGTCAATCTTGGAGAAGATGCGTGTTCCATGCAAATTGGCCATAGAGTCCTGAATGTGGAGCACTGGGTGGTGGGCGGCTGTGATGGCGTCATTGGATCCTCTATAGTCGCTACATGGCCTCCATCCTCCAGCCAACTTGGGCATCATGTCTGAGGGCTGGGCCATCCCCATCTCCTCAATTTTCATGAACTCCTCCTTTGCGAGGTGGAGTTTATTGGGCAGGATCCTGTGTGTCCATGCGTGAAGCGGTGGTCCTTAAGTGAGAATGTACTGCTGTACACCATGCTTAGGAGCATCTGTGGAGAACTGCAGCATAATAATGGCCGGGAATTCCACTAGTACTCTGGCAAATACATTGCCTGACAAAATCACAGAGTCCAGGTGTGAGGCCGGTAACTTGGCTTCGCCAAACAAGAAGGTCTGGAAAGTCTTGGCATTCATTAGGCGCCATCCCTTGAGGTCCAATAGGAGGCAGTGCATCTGGAGAAAAGGTGGACCCAATAAAGACTGCGACACTGTTGCCAGCGTAAATGACCAGGTGAAACGGCTGGAACCAAACTGCAGTGGGACGGTTCATGAACCGTATGTGCGAATACTGCTGTTGATGGCAGCGGTGAGCATCGGTCTTGGCTTCCCAACATGGGTGTTATGGCTCGAGGGGGGGGCAAGATGCTAATTTCTGCCCCTGTGTCTATGAGGAAATTTTGCCCAGAGTGTCAGTGCCATAAGTAAAAGAGGCTATCACAGTGGCCAGCTGCCATAAACAGAAAAAGAATACATAAGAAAAAGAGGTTTTGTCATCTTAAAGTTTATATTTAAGTCTTTTTATATTTGTCATTTATTATTTTAAGAGGTGGAGGTTTGAAATTGGTGGTTTTTAATATACTCTATGCATGGTTTCCAAATTTGCTCAAATAAAGTATATTTGTCCCTTAGATTGTAGGTAATCTTTTCTAATGGAATACAATTATTTATTTTTATATACCATTGTTGTATTTTTAAGGTTGTTTCTGTTTTCCAAGTTATCATTCTGCATTTTTTTGCTGCTGCGAGTGGAATCATAATAAATCTTTTTTGAGTTTTGTCTAATATTAAGCCTAATTCTTTATCTTTTATGTTGTTTAACAGGAAGATTTCTGTATCTTATTCTTTGTAATTTTATTTAGTATTAAATTAAAATCTTCCCAAATTTTTTAAACTTTTGTACATGTCCAAATTGCATGTAATATTGTTCCAATTTCTTATTTACAATGGAAAAATCTGTCTGACATTGTTAGATTCTATTTTTTTTTACTTTTGTGGTGTCACGTATAATCTATGTAGCCAATTATATTATGTCATACGAAATCGGGTATTTATTGTGTTCTTCGTGGTTCCTGTGCATAGTTTCTCCCATATTTCATTCTTTATTCATATATTTAAATCTTTTTCCCAACCTTATTGGGGTTTATATATTGTTTCGTCATTTTCCTTGTATTGCAATTTTATGTACATATTTGTAATAATTTTTTTTGCTATCTCTGTGTCTGTAATTAAGTATTCATAGCAGCTCATCTTCAGGTAATCTTAAGCTTGTTCCCTGTTTTTCTTTTAAATATGTTTTAAAATGATAATATGAAAGTATTGTGCTTTGTGATATTCCGTATTTGTCTTTTAATTGCTTGAATGTTAATAAATTACTTCCCAAAAAGCAATCTTTTATTCATTAATTCCTTTTCTCGCCAATTCTCTAAAAAAATTAATTATCTATTGTAAAATGAATTAATGGGTTTTGCATTAGTAGCATTTTGGGTTTTTGATAGTTTATCATCTTTCATTTTAGATGTACTTTCTTCCATGTATTTAGTATATGATGCAATATTGGTAAGCTGTTGAATTGTACCAGTTTTTCATCCCATTTATGAAGTACATGTTCTGGGACTTTTTCTAATTTATATAATTCTATCTTGAGCCAGTCTGGTTTTTCTCCAGACTGATAAAATTCTGATAAGTTTCTTAGTTGTGCTGCTCTATAATAATTTTTGAAATTTAGTAATTGTAGTCCTCCTTGTTTATACATCTGTGTTAATTTTTCTAAACCTACTCTTGATTTTTTTACCCATCTATAAAAAAATTCTTATTAATTTGTTCAGTTTCTTAAAAAAAACTCTGTCAAGGGAATTGGTAATGTTTAAATAGATATTGTATCCATGGAAATATATCCATTTTGAAACAATTTATTCTTCTTATTAAAGTTATTGGTAAATTTTTCTAAATCTTCTCGTGTTTTTTTAATAATGTTTGGTAGTTTAATTTATATAGATGATTTAAATTGTTATCTATCTTGATACCGAGGTAGCGTATAGCCATTTAAAAGGTAATTCATTTTTATATTTTGTGTAATCAAGGTTGTTCATTGGTATCGCTTCATTTTTATTGGTATCAACTTTGTATCCTGACATTTCTTCATATTCTTTCAATTTTATATTTAGCTTTTCTATTGATTTATTTGGGTCTGTTAAATATATTATAATGTGATCTGCAAATAAGCTAATTTTAAATTCTTCATCTTTTATTTTAGGTTCCTTTCTTATCAATTCTGCTAATGGTTCTATGGTCAAAGCAAACAGGGAAGGTGATAGTGGACATCCCTGTCTGGTTGACTCAGTCAATTTGAAGTGGTCTGAAACATACCTATTTGTTATTACTTTTGCTAAAGGTCCATTATATAATGCTCTAATCTAATTAATAATTTTTTTGGGTAATTTGAATTTTTGTAGAAATAGTTAATTCCATTCTACCCTGTCAAAAACTTTCTCGGTGTCTAGAGTTACTGCTATAGTTGGTGTTTTATTTATTTGTGCTATGTGGATTAAATTAATGAATTTACAAACATTATTTGCTGCTCTTCTATTTTTTACATAGACCTGTCTGGTTTAATTTTACTAATTTTGGTATATAATCTGTCAATCTTTTTGCTAGTATTTTTGCAAATAATTTATAATCTGTATTTAGCAAGGTTATTGGTTTGTATAATGCCAGAGATAATGAATCTTTTCCCATTTTTGAGATTACTATAATTATTGCTGATTTGCATGAGTTTTATAAATTCTGGGTTTCTTCTACCTGTTTCCTTACTTCTAAAAAGGGAGGAATTAATAAATTATTAAATATTTTATAAAATTCTGCAGGGAACCCATCTTCGCCTGGTGTTTTATTATTTGGTAATATCATTAATGTATCTTGTATTTCTGCAATTGTCAGTGGTTTTAGTAGTTCATTTTGATCTTCCAATTGTAATTGAGGTAATTTAATGTTTGATAAAAATTCATCTATTTTGTCATTTTTCCCTGAATTTTCAGTTTTATATAACTGCTTATAGAATTTTCTAAAATTTTCATTAATCTCTATTAGGTTGTATGAAATCTGTTTGTCTTCTTTCCTTGTTGCCAATATAGTTCTTTTTGCTTGTTCTGTTTTAAGTTGCCAAGCCAATATTTTGTGGGGTTTCTCTCTTAATTCATAATATCTTTGTTTTGTTTTCATAATATTTTCTCCACTTTGTATGTTTGTAATATGTTATATTTTAATTTTTTTCTGACAATTCTCTCTTTTTCTCTGTATCTTCACTTCTCATTAAATCTTTTTCTATAATTACTATTTCTTTTTCTAACTGTTCTATTTCTCGATTTTATTCTTTTTTAATCTTGCTCGTATAACTAATTATTTGTCCTCTAATAAAGGCTTTCATTGCATCCCATAATATAAATGTATCTGTTAATGAATTTGTATTTATTTCAAAATATATTTTGATTTATTGTTCAATATATTCTCAGAAATCTTACCTTTTTAACAATATAGGGTTTAGTCTCCACCTATATGTTTTTGGTGGAATATTCTCTAAATCTATTGTCATTAATAAGCATGAGTGGTCAGATAATAATTTTGCTTTATATTCGGTTTTTCAATCTCTTTCTTGTATCTGGGCTGACAACAAAAAAATATCAATCCTAGAATAGGTTTTGTGTCTGTTTGAGTAATATGAATAACTCTTTCTTTTGCATGTTGTTTTCTCCATATGTCAATTATTTTCATATCATGCATTGAATTTAATGTAAATTTAGCTGCTTTATTGTTTATCTTTGTCTTCACGGTTTTATCTATTAATGGGTCTAAGTTTAAATTAAAATCTCCCTCTAATAAAATGTGTCCCTGTATGTCTGCTATTTTTAAAGATATGTTTTGCATAAATTCCTGGTCATTTTTTTTGATGCGTAAGTATTCATCAAGTTCCAAAATTCTGAATAAATCTGGCATTTAATCATTACGTATCTACCCACTGGGTCTGTTATTACTTCATTTATCTTAATTGGTAGATTTTTATTAATTAATAGAGCAGCTCCCTTGGCTTTTGAATTGTATGATGATGTCACTACATGACCAATCCAGTCTCTCTTTAACTTGCAGTGTTCTAATTTAGTTAAATGTGATTCTTGTATAAATGCTATAAAATAAACGATAATAATGAAAACCAACAATGAGATGCCGAATCGACAGCCAGAGAAATTATAAAAGAAATACCACCAAAAATAAGAGCCGCACAAAACCTAGAAACAGAAAATGAGAAAGAAAATCAAGATAAAGATAAAAGATTACAAGAAGAAATATAAAATAAAAAAAACAGTAACAGATGATAGACAAAGAATATTTTGATTATCAAATAAAAATACTAATGGACACAATAATGAATGAATTCAGTATTATTAAAAACTCTATACAAGAAACAGATTTAAAAATACAAAGAATGGAGAAAACTATAACAGATATGAGCAAAAGAACTGATGAGGTGGAAGACAGTGACGGGTATGGAAATGGAGGTGACTGAGTTAAAGGAAATGTTAGAAGATAAGAGATAAAGAAATTAATAAAACACAATTTACTAGCCCAAAAAATTGATATTATAGAAAACCCCAACAGACGAAATAACATAAAAATAATGGGCGTAAAGGAAGGCGAAGAAGGAACAGACATGAAAGGTTTTATAAAAAAGATGGATCCCACAGATCTTGGGAGTGGAAGAATTTAAAGAAGTGATAAAAATTGAAGGAGCCCATAGAGTGTTGGCACCAAAACCACAAACAAATCAAAAACCACGCTCCATACTAGTAAAACTATTACAATACACAATGAAGGAGAATATACTGGAACCGGCAAGAAAAAAAAAGTGAAAGAAAATAAAGAACCATTAGAACATGAAGGGAAAAAAATATTCTTTTATCCACACATTAGCTTTGATCTTTCAAAAAAAACAAAAATAGTTTAATTCAGCAAAAAATATACTTTGGAAAAAGGGTTATAAATTTGTATTGAGACATCCAGCAATGTTAAAAGTATTTATCCCTGGTAAACTAAACAGATTATTTTCCAACCCAGAAGAAGCTTATCACTTTGCAAGCCAACTACTAAATAAACAACAAGAAGATGAATAAAAGAAATACTAAAAAGACTATTAAGATAATGTATATAAATAAGTTAAAATGTTAATAATTTGAATACACATGTTTAAAGTTAATAAAAAGCTTTGTTATAGTTAAAAAAAACCCCAATATATATTATTTTCTCTAGGGAGGGTTGGGGAAAAAAAAGAAAAGGAAAGGGGGAAAAAAATTATCTACTGCGAAATCTGTTGACATTTGCGGTCAACACCGCAACCCAAATAGAAAAGGGAGTTGTGGTTATTTTTCGAAGCGGCAAAGACAACTCAGTTAAGGGGAAGTCACTGTTGTTTTTCTTAATAGTATTATTTAATTAAATTATGGTTTTTATACATTTCTTATTAGTTGTGTTGTCAAATACAGTAAAGAATAAGATAAATTTAAAGTGATTTTAAAAGAAGAGAGATGGAGAGTTTAAAGAAGTGGAAGACAACTCAAAAAGATGAGTAAGATTGGTACACTAATCTATATGACTATTAATATTAATGGAATCCACAATAAAATTAAAAGAAAAAAGTTACTGACATTACTTAAAAAAGAAAGAATGGATCAGGAGCACCTTGATTGTTTCATACCTATCCACAATCAGTGGCTGGTGTAGGAAGTCAATGTTGCGGCCTGTTGCTTCCTGGTTGAATGAACTAACCACATAGTAATACTTTGTGACATATGAAATGATTTGCCTGACCTGGAATCGGGCTTCAGCCTGTTCAATCCAGACCTGCAGCTGCAAGGTCCAGAAAGTTAGCAGGTTTAGTAAAGCTGCTTGGGTCCAAGTGCAGTTTGGACCATCAGGGTCACCAATGTAGTTGCACTAGGCATGCAGCGAGCAAAAGAACCACGCAGAGTCGAAAGTGAGTTGAACCAACTGACTTTAATAATCCCTCAGAATCCGATGATGCTTGCGACTCCCGGGGCCTTTATGACATCAGCCACCAGGCTGTGGATAGGTATGAAACAATCAAGGTGCTCCTGATCCATTCTTTCTTTTTTAAGTAATGTCAGTAACTTCCTTCTCTTAATTTTATTGCCCTGTACCCAGAGCTCTCACAGTCAGATCTGCTGCAGGCTTACCCGCAACTCCGTGAGCCGGTTCGCCTGTTGTACGGGCGAGCTGCCAGTTTTAGTTTTAGACTCTCCTATTCTGGTGAAAAGTCTGTGACTGTTTATCTTATTTATGTCCTCAAGATTTTATATGTCTATAACATAAATAAATATATGCCTAATGAAAGCTCTTGGTGCCTTCCCCATTGACCACCGCCAGTGGGCTGATCTCGCCTCCAACCGTGCATCTTGGCGCCTCACAGTTCGGCGGGCAGCAACCTCCTTTGAAGAAGACTGCAGAGCCCACCTCACTGACAAAAGACAAAGGAGGAAAAACCCAACACCCAACCCCAACCAACCTTGTAACTGCTGCAACCGTGTCTACCTGTCCCGCATCGGACTTGTCAGCCACAAACGCGCCTGCAGCTGACGTGGACATTACCCCTCCATAAATCTTCGTCCGCGAAGCCAAGCCAAAGGAAAAAGAAAGAAAGAACATGAAAATAGACAAAAAATTAATTACTGAGAAACCCAAGAGTTATTTCCAGAGAAATACAAAAACCGTAGATTCTTGAACAAACAGTGAGATATTGGAGGAGTTCTGCTGGTCAGCAACATCCATGGACTCCTCAACTACAAACTCAAGAGATTTATTTAAGGTCTCTTACATTGCACATTATTTATTATTGAATATTTATTTCCTGTATTGCACAGACAGTTTGTTTATATTTCTTTTTTTTTTGGTTTACATTTCTCTCTTTATACCCATATATTTTCTTGAGTACAGGTTTTTGCCCTATCGATACGTTAAAATTCTGCATGACCTGCAGTAAAAATTATCTCAGGATAGCATGTGTCCTCTGACAATAAATCTGAACTTTGAATTATTTCCTGCCAATGCTGTCAACCTCATTGAAAGCCAAAAACACATTTGCTGGAGCTAGGATCTCAGACCAGAAATTTTGTTAATTCAGCATGGACCAACTTGCAGAAGGCAGGAGACATGTTGATGCTCGAAAGCATATTAATCTTTATAATAAAGTTTCCCTTCTTTCCCTGAGTTTTGCTGCACTCTTGATCCAGCAGGCTTTTTAATGTAGTATTCCCAATTAATCATTTTTTACATATATTAGACTACACTGGAAATGTGCGTAAATGAGGTGTTCTGATCCATAGATCCGAGTCAAACCTCCCCTCACCCAGCATCTAGAATTCATTCATGTCACCAAGTAATGATCAAGAACAAGAATATTTGTATATCTTTCTCCTTTTCACCCAGTAGACAATAAAATTAAAATTGCTGGTTGATTTTTAATTTAATCGCAATGCTTTTCTCTTCATATATATTACTTCTAAGTGCAATCTATGTTTAGATTTATTTTGGTTTCTCATCTGTTTGATATAACATCTATGCATTTCCCAATCCCATGTTTGAAGGCTGTCAATGCATCATAGAAGCAACACTGTACTTACATTGGAGAGGGATTTATCTCACCAGTATTTCCTTTTCCATCCATGTGTATATTCATACATTCATTCATTCATTCATATCAGCATGTTGCTTTTAACCTATACCAAACACGCTGAAATTTATATTCGATTCTGACCAAAAAAAATCAACTTTAGGTTTCAGATTTATTGTCAGAGTGCATACATGACATCATCTGAGATTCTTTTTCCTGTGGGCAAGGCAGAATTACCAATTATTTGTTGTGCAAAAAAAAACTGTACCCAAGGTACACATGTAAGCAAATAAATAAATAGAAACAACTGATTGTGCAAGACAGAGATGTAAAATAACAAAATAATTAAAGTCCAAAAGTAAGAGTCTTTAAATGAGTCTCTGGTAGAGTTTGTTGTTCAAGAGACTGTTGATGGAAGGATAGCAGCTGTTCCCAAACCTGGTGGTGTGAGTCTTGTGGCACCTCCTTCCTGATGGTAGCAGTGAGAACAGACCATGTGCTGATTAGCGTAGATTGCTGATCTTCAATGGTAGAGTTCCCTGTAAATATTCTCAATGGTGGCGAGGGTTTTCCCTGTGATGTCCTAGGCTATGCACACTATTTTTTGCAGAGATTTATGCTTGGGTGCATTGGTGTCCCCATGCCAGACTGTGATGCAGCCACTTTCCACTACACAGCTGTAGAAGTTTGCCAGGGTTTCTGATGTCACATCAAACCTCAACAAACTCCTGAGGAAGTAGAGACTTCTATGAATGCATTATCATTTCTGATATATTTACGATCACCAGCTCACAATGATCCAACCTGGCAAGGCATTTAAGAACATAAGAGCATAAGAAATAGGAGTAGGCCATCTGGCCTGTCAAGTCTGCTCTGCCATTCAATGAGATCATAGATGATAGGCTTATCTCCATCCAGCTGTATTTCCACACATCCCTTAATTCCCCTACTATGTAAAAATCTATCCAACTTTGTGGTAAATATATTTACCAAGGTAGTCTCTAATTCTCCAATGGACAGTGAAGTCCATAGATTTACCACCCTCTGGGAAAAGCAGTTCCTCCTCCTCATCCTAAATCTACTATCTAATCTTGAGACTAGGACTCCTAGTTCTCTTCTTCCCCATCAATGGAAACAATTTACCTACCTCTACCTTATCTATCCCTTTCATAGATACCAGTATATACATCTGTATAAGATTCCCTCTCATTCATCAAAATTCCAGGGAGTACAATCACAGACAACTCAATCTCTCCTCATAGGCTAACCCCCTCATCTCTGGAATCTAGTAAACCTCCTTTGCATTGCCTCCAAAGCCTCAAGTAAGGAGAACAGAACTGCATGAAGTACTACAGATGCAGCCTCACCAGTACCTTGAAACATTTTGTGATTCATGCACATGCACTCCCAACTCCTTCTGCACAGCAATCGCTTGCCATTTTAAATAATAAACTAACCTTTCGCTTTTACTTCCAAAGTGGATAACCTCATATTTAGCAACATTGTACTCAATCTGCCAGACCCTTGTCCACTCACTAAACCTATCCATAGCTCTCTGAAGTCTCTCTATACCCACACTGCACAATTTGCTTTCCCACTCAAATAAATATGCTGGCATATTGGACAATCCTTGAAATTTAAAAAAGTCACCTCAAAATTAGGGATCATCTTATTTGCCAAGTATAAAATATGAACCTTGGCAGTGAAGTTGCAACACCACTGCCAACTTCTCCTCCCCTTCTATATCCTATCCCCACCCCACCAGATCTGACTCAAATGTCTCAGTCAGGACCTAGGCACAGTGTACCACCTTCCTCATGCTGACAACACAGCTCACCTCCATGCAAATGGCAACAGTGAAAAGAAAGGAAGCTTAGTTGCAGAAGTGGCATTTACAAAAACCACGTGCGCCATTTCCGTTCATCTCTATTCTGTGTTATGAGCCCAAAGGACCCCAAAACCCAACAGCAATAGATATTCACCACGACAAATGGTTACTTAAACAAAAGTTGTTTTTAAATTATCTTTAAACATGAAAACAGAATCAAACTGTTAGGAATTAAAGTACCTTTAAAGAAATTGCTCGAGACAAAAATTGAGAACAAAGAACATTTATTACTACAACAATGCAAAGTTGGGTGCTTCCCCTTACCCTGGGAATACACACAGACACTGGGGCTCACCCAACTTTTATACAGTTGATTTCAGTGTAGGAATACCCTCCCCCTTACATTCTTCTGCCTCCTGCTGGAAAGGTTTGGCATTAGGCAATCCTGCCTGCCTACGTGCAATTTGAGTATACTTGGAGAACCAGGGGGAGTATCCTGTCGGTGTCCCTTCATGTCATTGTCCTTATTCACACCTTCCTGATTCTCAGGGCTACAGTCTCTTGATATGCAGAGTTGACTCATTCTATCTAGGGTTGGCTAATTTCATATGTATAAATCTGTGTATGGTTAGTTAATTAGAAATGTATGACTTGGTACTTCTGTCCAGGGCTAGGAGACCCTTATCTGATCCAGACTACCTCAACTTCCTACATTCTATTGTACCTTACCATTCCTTATCTTAGTCCTATGGTCTTGTCACAAAGACTAGAAGATTCTTATGTTAATCGTGCTGACTCTGCTTTCCTGCATCCTAAGCCCCAAACTTATCCTGTTTGAACTGGTTTCAGCCATTTTACTGATGAACTTTAGTTTCTTCCATGTTCATAATTTTAGGTCAATTTTCCCATCTCTCACAATCCTCACTTTTCTTTTAGATCAGTAATACTGATCTTTCACCATGATCAGTGTTACTGATCTTTGGTTACTAGTGTCAGTGTGACTGATCCCCCCCCCCCCCCTCTCCTCACTTTTCTTTTAGATCAGTAACACTGATCTTTCAAGTGTAAGGTGTAGTTTTACCCAGCTGGTCAATAACCGAATTGTAATGTCTGTGTAAAGTCTTTAGGTAGGGGAGCACCATGAAGGTCAGGGGAGTGAGTCCAGCTGCTTATTAGGGTTTGGAGTATCAGGCTCCAGTTCTCAGTAAAGAGTCTTGTCCATCCCATACGTTGAAATATGGAAGCAGTGTCTTTGAAGCACACGACCTTTGTTAAGTGTTGTCCCGACGAAGTCTGTGAGAGGCGCTGCCTTTAGCAGCGAACGAGTCGCAGTCTATGAGAAGCGCTGCCTTCAGCAGCGAACGAGTCGCAGTCTATGAGAAGCGCTGCCTTCAGCAGCGAACGAGTCGCAGTAGTCAGGCGGTTCCGTTTGATTGTGGCTAGTATCTGATGTCCCCTTCAGCCCCGAACCCTAGGGCCACCGATCTCCGAAGGCTGTTTGGAGCCTGATATTAAAGTGTCAAGCAGCTCACGTTGTTGGAAACTGGTGCTCCCTTTCATGGGGTGATGAAAAGAGACCAAGCTGGGGGGGGGATTGTTTCTTGTGATTTAACTGTGTGTTGCAGCTTGTCTGCTAACATTCATTGAACTTGTGAGTTGCAGCCTGTCTGTGTACATTAGCATATGTGTCAACTCTCTCTCTCTCTGCTACATGTACAATCCAATGTCCTTTGTGAGGATTTTGACACCCTGCACTCTACTTCGCTCCTTTCCACGTTATATAAGCACCAGATGAGCAGCAGCTCCCTGAAAACAGGTGTTCCCCTTCAGGGATGATCAGAGAGAGAGAGCCAGGTGGGGGATTATGTGTCTCGTGGTTGTGTGAAGTGTCTGTTTGTTTTGCGGTTAGCTTGTTAGTTTCCCCCTTTGTGTGAAATGTACATTGTTTGTTTTGCGGTTAGTCTGTGTACACAGGTGCCTCACTGTGTGACTGCCTATCCCCACTGTGTTTCCCTGATCCGTATTCTAAATACCTTGCCTCTATGCCCTCTCTAGCCTGTAAAACAGTACAATCTGTAACCTCTGCTACCCCTTCTCCAGAAGTACTTAAAACATCGAGAGTACTCCACTAAAGCTGTTTAATTCCCCTGGTCCGTATTGGGATCCCTTATATCCCATTATGACTATACATTAAATCTATGCCCTGTCTACATTCTAAAGGAGCTGAATTGTAACCTCTGCTGCCCCTATTCCAGGGGGTCTTAAAACATTAACGAACAATATTCCAAAGAAATTAGTAAACAACAATGAAGAATACATGTAAGCTCATTAAAATACAATAAGAACTTAATAAAACACAAAAAATGTAAAGCTCATTGAAAACTGCAATAAAATGCAAGAACTGAATAAAACCACAATAAATGTAAAGCTCATTGAAAACAGCAATAAAATGCAAGAAGAACTGAATAAAACCACAATAAATGTAAAGCTCATTGAAAACAGCAATAAAATGCACAAAAACTGAATAAACCACGATAAATGTAAAGCTCATTGAAAACAGCAATAAAATACACAAAACTGAATAAACCACGATAAATGTAAAGCTCATTGAAAACAGCAATAAAATACACAAAACTGAATAAACCATTAAAAAAACGAATAAAATTGTAACATTATGGCACTTTGTCATTAATTCTTTGAATGTGGGTCCAGCCTTTCTCTCTTGTTCTTACTGCTGTGTCTGTAATTAAAAGTACACAGAAGGGACCATCCCAGGCAGGTTTTAGTTGATCCCTCTTGCCATGCTTTTACATATAACCAATCACTAGATTTTAATAAAATGAATAACAATCTGACTTTCCTTTGTGTTAGTGTAAAAATTGTAAAATGAAACACAAACCATATTTGCATGGGTTTTGAATATGTTAGACCTTATTAAAATGCAGTTGGAGCTGCTTGTCTGTATGGGGCACAACCCTCCAATTTGTTAGAGTGAGTACATAACAGACATTGCAGCACAAGAGCCCCTGCAAGAGAACTTGAAACATATTCAACCTTTAGTTCTGCCTTAAGTAAAATGCCTTGTGCCACAGCTCACAGGAGCTGGCCTTATTTAAAACAGTCTGTAAAACAGGCACCAAAAAAAAGTTAAAAGATGTTCTTATGAAGATTGCACACACAATAATTTAAGTACAGGCTAGTTTCTATTATATTCCACTTAAAAGTTCTGCTGCATGAATCCTGGAGCTTGTGGAGTCATTATTGAATCAAGAAATATTGGTACCATGCCAATCTCATTCTAACATGCCAATTTCTCCAGTCCTTAAGTCAAGATGTACTGAATAGCATCTGGTACAAGATCTGTGAGTTCTTAATGATATTATTATTCTTATGCACCCAATTGTTCTGAACTATGCCACCAATTTAAATCATATTCCACCTATTGCAGTACTCACACAGCACCATAGACCAGTTCGCAGGTTTATTTCTCCATTAAGCTGAATCCAGTCGCGCAGGGTTTACCTCCGTGATTATTTACAATGTAACTTCTGCACTACCGGATTTAAATATAAACCTGATGAATGGGGAAAGTTATCATGAATTAAATAACAGCGGCAATACAGAGAAATTGTGCTGAGGCATTAATTTCACTCCAGAGGAAAATGCACCAGAGAAATGAATGATTAAACTTATAGGAATCCCCATAGGAATCCCCAGAGGTATCTTTATTCTCCAGAGGTGGGTGATCTTTAAACTCACGGACCTTGACTGCTGAATGTGTAGAAGAAATGTATTAAATGTGTTGATAGGGCTCCATACCTCTAACTGCAAGACAAGAGCCTGAAGCCTCAATTTCAAGTGCCACAGTGCACTTAAAGGGACATGCACACTCCCCCTTCAACTGGCTGATCCAGCCACTTTACACATCAGATCCTTTCTTTATCTCACATACACTTAAAGTTAAGATGTATAGAACTCACCCTATTTGCGCAAACATTTCTCCCTGCAAATGTTATAACATCACTATTCTCAGGTAGTCCCTGTGCAAAATCACATTTGAATACAATGTATTTCATAAATTGGAATTAACTGGTAGTTAAATTCGCTAATTCTACAGTATTGAAAAACGATCATTTATGACATTTAATTTTTAGCATGAATTTTAATCAATATTGGTCAGTGACTGAAGTGGGAAGTCGTGATTTATGAAATTATCTCTGGTCTCTACTCTCCCACTCCCTGCACTTCTCCCAACATTCAGGAGCTGGCACACAGTCCCTGCCTTTTCCATGTTACTCATCTACTATTACTTTAACTGCTTGCATCAAAATGTTAGCCTTTGCTTTCTGCTTATCCTCAGATGTCTGGACAAATGCTTTTTGTGTGATCTGTAGAAGCTGGGTTATTCCCTGCTCATGCCAATTTTCTGTCTTTTGTAATTTTCTCTTAATGTCTGGGGCTGAGTTGGTAACAAAACCTGTTAGTACCAATTGTTCCCCTGCTGGGGATTCTATGTCGAGACCCCCATATTGTATATATATTTGGTCCCAAAAATTGGTCTAACTGTTCGGCACATCCCTGGGGATCTTCTATCAGGGAGGTCAGTTCTTTCTTAAAGTTACACACTTCAGTACTGGTCAGGGGCACATTTACGAAACCGAGACCCTCTCCCATGGGAACTTCCCGCAGTGGTCTCATCCAATTGGTTTCTGGCTTATTAGGTCTGGGTTCCTGCTCCCTGGGAAATGAATCAAAGGGTTCTGCCCTTTCTTCCTGAAGAGTCTCACGCTGTTCTGAATTAAAGTTACCTCTCTCTCCTGCCAACAGAGGTGGTAATCGAGTGCTTTGTGAGCAAGTTATCATACCACTCCTGCTCTCTTCTCTCTTCTCTAGTGGTGGGGGAGGTGGGGAAGGTGCAGAAGTGTAGGTCATAGGAGGGGAAGGAAAGATAGGAGCCGGCATAGGAGGAACATAAGGTGGAGGGAGGGAATGTAACACATCCCAACCCTGTGGTTCAGGGACAAGAGGTTCCTCCTCTCTCTTATTCCTGAATTCTTTCTCATTCAAAACCAGCTGTTCAATGGATCCCTTGAGCCAGCAGGCTGCATATTCCCTGCTCTCAACATTGTCTGGCTGGTTTTGATAGAGCCATAAGTTCAAACTTCACACATCCATTCATCCTCGGATCCGAATTTTGGCCAGTACACGGAGCTCCCTTTAACCGGGTATCCCACCCATTCATTACAACAATACCTGACCGTCGTCAGTTTGTCTTTACCGCGGGTCTTTCCTGTGCCCCACTCAGATAACATCATCCCAAGCGGGCTGTACGTAGCTATCTGGTGGTCACGTCCTGTGTCAGGACTCTCATCTCTACTGCCCGCTAGTCTGTCTTTACCGCGGGTCTTTCCTGTGCCCCACTCAGATAACATCATCCCAAGCGGGCTGTACGTAGCTATCTGGTGGTCACGTCCTGTGTCAGGACTCTCATCTCTACTGCCCGCTATTCCCATACTTAGGAACAAGTAAAATACTCTTACCGAGTTCTGGCAGTACTGCTCTAGCGCGCGTCCTTCCGCCGTTTGTTCTCAATGCCTCTTCTCGGATATCACTCGCTTCTTCCACTGACCAGCCACCCGTCGCCCGTGAGTCCAGCTGAATCAGCCGGGGTGCACCTACTCTCGTCGTCGGGGTACTCTGTCAGTGGAGGGAGTGTGATCCCGGACGAGCCCCCATTTGTTAGGAATTAAAGTACCTTTAAAGAAATTGCTCGAGACAAAAATTGAGAACAAAGAACATTTATTACTACAACAATGCAAAGTTGGGTGCTTCCCCTTACCCTGGGAATACACACAGACACTGGGGCTCACCCAACTTTTATACAGTTGATTTCAGTGTAGGAATACCCTCCCCCTTACATTCTTCTGCCTCCTGCTGGAAAGGTTTGGCATTAGGCAATCCTGCCTGCCTACGTGCAATTTGAGTATACTTGGAGAACCAGGGGGGGTATCCTGTCGGTGTCCCTTCATGTCATTGTCCTTATTCACACCTTCCTGATTCTCAGGGCTACAGTCTCTTGATATGCAGAGTTGACTCATTCTATCTAGGGTTGGCTAATTTCATATGTATAAATCTGTGTATGGTTAGTTAATTAGAAATGTATGACTTGGTACTTCTGTCCAGGGCTAGGAGACCCTTATCTGATCCAGACTACCTCAACTTCCTACATTCTATTGTACCTTACCATTCCTTATCTTAGTCCTATGGTCTTGTCACAAAGACTAGAAGATTCTTATGTTAATCGTGCTGACTCTGCTTTCCTGCATCCTAAGCCCCAAACTTATCCTGTTTGAACTGGTTTCAGCCATTTTACTGATGAACTTTAGTTTCTTCCATGTTCATAATTTTAGGTCAATTTTCCCATCTCTCACAAAACTTTAACTTATCACGCTTAACTTAACTAACCCAACTTAACCCCCTTCTAATTCTAAGCACAAGTGTAAATAATGTGTGTGTAAATTTAAGAAAAGTTCTTTGGTTCACAGTTCAATCTCACTTCTCATTCTTCCAAGTTCTCTGGTTACAGGAAATTCTTATACTGTGCACAGAATTTAACATGTATAAAGTTCACCAGGCTTTGGTGCTCGAAAGGTAAATGTTTACCGCTCAGGAAGGTTCTCGTAGGTTTGCAGAGAGAGATTTGTCGTTCCAGGATTTCCACAAACTGAGGTACCACCATTAGTCACCTCAATGTCTCGCTGATGAAACTTTCCCCATCAGGGTTCTCCAGATGTTAACCTCTTTCTTTTAGGCTACTACAGAGTTCCTTTCTGTTCCGCTTATTCCAAGAGAAACATCAACAGATAGCACTTCCACACTGGAGTTTCTATTTCATTTCCAACATCTGTTGTTTTAGGTAAACAAACCTCTCAATGACCTTTGAGTGAGCACTTTGCAGAAAGTTCAGAAGTCTTGTAAAAATGTTCAACACATATTACCTGAATCCAGTCCATTCATTCATGACATCATTTCAATTAGCACCTGCTTGTGAAATGTGCATGGAATTCTCCATAGTTTATCTAAAGTCACTGAATATGAATTCTTCAGTATTTCAAATAAGATCTGTTTTAAAATGTGTGCATGTATGTAACCTACTCTAATTTTACCAATTTATCTCCCAAATACATCTCCAAATATTACATCACATCTGGGAACCTTTTGTTCACCAGGACAAACCATCCTCTGGGTACTTTCTCAATTTTAAAGCATTGGGAAAAACATTAATGTTCACTGCATAAGCCAATGGCATCCATTAATAATCTCAAACTTGTACGTCTCCTGTTAGTTGTCATCGAAGGCTCAGCTCTCCCCTGTTGGGTCTATCTGCCTAGTCCGACTGCTGTTGGCTCTGTACATGCTTTAAGTGGTCTTTTAAAAGAACAGTGGTGGTTTATTTTAAAATACACTAGTAAACTTAAAACCTTTACAGGGTAATTTGCTATTAAAATATATTCACAGTATCACTTCAATCATCAACGATCAGTGATAAGTGCCACATTTTTGGGGGTCATCTAATATACAGCAGGTATAGCTCAAAACTGACATATTAGGAGGCAAGTCTGGGGTTGTCCTATACAGAGTACTCCTATATATTGGCATATATGGTATTTGAAATAAAATACTGGACTGTAACGGGCCAAGATCAGAAGGTTGCATGTTCTAATCATGTTGGGGTCACCAGTTGTAGCGACTGCTCTGGTTGAGCTGCTAAATGAATGCACCTACACAAGGTGAGTCAGCAAAGACTCATTTGCTCCCTCTCGGTCTGGCCTCCATGTGCTTGCCCCCAGTCTGCAGGGCTGGCATGTTTAAAGTAACCTGCGCCTCGAGAAAGAGGCATAACAATGCCATTAATCAGCTCGTAGCACCACATACATGCAGTTCATTGCTCAGGTGACGGAGCAGCGACCCAGCCAGCGGTTCCACGCATCCGCTGGGTGAGCCATCATGGCGACGGTTCACAATACTGCACTACGTGCCTGCTCGGCCTGCTACATAGTCATTTAGCCAGTAACAGGGCATTATTTTACTATCACATGGGTCGGGCATCAGAAAGATAGAATACATGATTTTATACTGCAGCTATGATGGATTGTCTTTCAAATGTCTCAAAGTACATCACATTTAAAGTAAACATATCTTATAAAGAGCTTCAAACAGCAAGATATATGCTAGAACTTGACGTAGCACTCCTATTATGCATTGGGCAGCAAAATCGTAAATGGATCTCAAAATATTATGAAAAGTCAATAGAACCATAGAACCCTGCAGCACAGAAAACAGGCTATTTGGCCCTTCTAGTCTTGCTGAAACATCATTCCACTAGTCCCACTGACCTGCACCCTTACCATAACCTTCTAGAGTGCTTCCATCCATGAATCTATTCAATTTATTCTTAAAAATTAATTCTTTCTTCTTTGGCTTGGCTTCGCGGACGAAGATTTATGGAGGGGGTAAAAGTCCACGTCAGCTGCAGGCTCGTTTGTGGCTGACAAGTCCGATGCGGGACAGGCAGACACGGTTGCAGCGGCTGCAGGGGAAAAATGGTTGGTTGGGGTTGGGTGTTGGGTTTTTCCTCCTTTGCCTTTTGTCAGTGAGCTGGGCTCTGCGGTCAGTAATAGTGAACCTGCATTTACCATGTCCGATGGCAGCTCGTTCCATATTCCCACCACTCTCTCAGTGAAGATGTTCCACTTAATGTTCCCCTTAAACATTTCCCCTTTCACCCTAAAGCCATGTCCTCTAGCATTTATTTCTCCTAATCTAAGTGGAAAGAATTTTCTCTATCTATACATCTGATAATTTTGTAAACCTCTATTAAATTTCCCCTCATTCTTCTACACTCCAAGGTATAAAATCCTAACCTGTTTAATCTTTCTCTGTAATTCAACTCTTGAAGACCTGGAAACATCCTAGTTAATCCCTGAAAATATTAAATGGCAAAGCGCATAAGGGATATTAAATTCCTAATTCTGTCAGGTTGGAGAAAATACTAATTTTTCAAGGTTGAGCTGAAAGTGGGTTTATTCTGTGAAATGTGAAGTCATTGGATGTGATTTCTGATGAATTATTATGGGTAACACCAGACTTCTTTCATTTAACTCTATTTCAACCTGCTGCAGATTCCCAGACTCTGTTTTTCTTTTCCTTAAAACTGTTTGGGGAAACTGTGAATGGGTCAGTAACAGTACCTATGTCTGGGTCAGTAACAGTACCTATGTCTGGTATGTGTTCCTCCAAGGCTGATGTGATAGCTTTCTTCTCAGACCCTGCAGCAGAATATTAAGTCACCATTCAGAATTTCAAATTTAGAAATCCGCAAAACAGGTCCAGGTTCAAATTCACAGTTAATCAGGAACCTATTTAATTCCAATTCAATTAGAAACGAATGGAGTTTCAAATGAAAAATAAACTTACAAAATCATTTAGATTTTAAATGTATTTGATTTCAATCTCTGCTTTTATGCTAAATACAAATTCCTCTCCTGAACAGTCAGGTCAGATTAATGAATTCAATATTTTTCTGTTATGCTCATAAATACGCAATTGGGGAGGTTTTGAGATGATAAAATGATTTCATGCTTTGCGTCATAACATTTATTAGAACAGTTTCCATTCTTATGACGCTTTGTTGAACCTCAAGTTAATTAATCAAAAAGCTTCAGTTTCATGGAGATAGGATGCTTGTTAACCCTCATGGTAGCAGCCTCTGACCTTCAATATCTCGACCTCTAACCCTATTTTCATTCCACCCTGAAGCATGGATCTTTCTCATATTATGAGTACTTAGATAATCAAAGTTGCCAGGTTATAAATTGGATTGTTTCTTTTTTTAAATCTGATAAAGTTAAAAACAAGAAACCATAGGAACAGCCTAAAGGTTGATGCTTACATATATTCTGCTACAAAATCTATTTAGTTCAATATATGGTTCATTGAAAGAGTTTAAATTATCAGCCACTAATAAAGAAATTGCAGGAAGACTTAAAACATTGGAAAGAATGACCGCTAACGTTGATAGGGAGGGTAAACTGCATTAAAATGAATGTCTTCCCAAGGATACAATACATATTTCAATCATTATCAATTCCCTTAACAGATAAATTCTTTAATGAACTAAAGAGAATAATAAGCAAATTCTTGTGGAAAGGGGGGAAACTGAGGATAGCGTTAGATAAATTAACGGAGAGGTACAATCAAGGTGGTTTGCAGTTCCCAAACTTTAAAAATTATTATAGAGCAGCCCAATTAAGGTACTTATCAGATTTTTTTATCAGACAAGGGAAAAATCAGATTGGACTAAGACAGAGCTAGATAAAATAGGGGAGAAGGTACCAGAACATATACTTTATAAGTGGGATGAAAAGCTGGTGCAATATAAAAGCTCACCAGTATTGCATCATTTACTCAATATATGGAAGAAGATTCACTTAGAAAGGAAAAAAAAACAAATTACCAAATACAAAAATTATTATTGATGCAAAATCAGCTAATCCCTTTTACAATGGGAGAGAAAAGGAATTAAAAGAATAGAAAATTGTTTTTGGGAAATAATTTATTAACATTTGAACAAATGAAGTACAAATATGGAATAACTCATGGTACAATGTTTGCATACCATCAACTGAAAGCCTACTGAAAGGATAAAATGGGAAACAGACTGAGATTACCAGAAGGAAGCAGCTTTGAATATGTGGTTACAGACACAATGATAATTGAAAGATTTATAATGTACATCAAGCTGCAAGAGAAGGAAAATAATGAAATAAGCTATAAACCCAAACAAAAGTGGGAAAAAGATTTAAGCATAAAGATAAAAAATGAAACATGGGAAAAGTTATGCTCTGGAACTATGAAGAATATAATAAACACAAGGTTATGTATGATACAGTATAATTGGTTACACAGGTTATATATCACACCCCAAAAGTTAAATAGATGGGATCCAACAGTATCAGATAGATGTTTTCGCTGTAAGAAGGAAATGGGAACAACAGTACATGCAATTTGGGCATGTGAGAAAGTGAGAAAGTTTTGGGAAGATCTAAATCAGGTATTAAATAAAATCACAAAAAGCAACATACCAAAAAATCCAGAGATCTTTCTTCTAAGTAGTATAAGAAGTAAAGAATTAGGCCTCAAACTGGATGAAGCACAAAAAAGATTTATTATGATAGCCTTAGCTGTAGCAATAAAAATATGTAGTGTCAACTTGGAAATCAGAAGAGAGCCTAAGAGTACAGCAGTGGTACATAGAAATTAATAAATGTATTCCATTGGAAAAAATAACATATAATTAAAAAAAATAAAGTCACATTATTTGAACAAATTTGGGAACCATACATGGAACATAACAGAGAGGGCTTGCCTCGGACCTCCACCCCCTAAAATGATAAAATGATAAGAAGTCAAAAATGACTTGATCCAGTGTGTAAAAGTAGATGACACAATTTTCTTGTTTATTCTTCATTGTGTGATGACATTGTTTAATGGTTTTATTGTATTGCATATGTTGAATGTTTAATGGGTTTGGAGGGAAGGTAGGGGAGAAAAAAGGGGAGAAAATGCCACTGTGTATATTTAAGAATTTAAGAGGGAAATGTTTGTATGTATTTTGATTGATATGGTTCACAGTGTGAAAAATTTAAAAAATTTAAAAAAAGGAAAACAAAAAAAAAGAGTTTAAATCATACACTATTTCTGAAGATTAATTTGCTTTAGTTATAAAGTAATATGTATTTTTAATTTCTCACTCATTTTCAGAACCAGAGAGGCCACATGCCACTCGTCTTGGAAACCATTCATGCCAATGCAATTACATTAAAAAATCTCTGCGTTTGTGTATAAACTCTTTATCGTTTCTGCCACTTGTTTAATGAGTATTTATGAACATTGTTTTTGAACTTTTCCTTGTTCACCCACAAACAATGACTCCTAACTCCACTGTCAGGATACAACAAAGCATTTTTGTCTGCATTATTTAAATTAATTTAAATTTGAAGAACAACATGGCAACAGGCCCCTCTGGCCCACAAGCCTGTGCCACCCAAATACACCGATGTGACCAATTAACCTACAAACTCCATAGGTCTTTAGAACTTGAAGGCAAACAGGAGCACCTGGAGGAAACCCATGCGGACCCAGATTCGAACGCAGTTCATGGGCACTGTAGTAGCATTCCGCTGACCACTACGCTGACAGTGCCACCCTAACGCTTTATTTAATTTAATGCTTTGTGATTCCTAAAATCAGTAATCATATCCTTTCTTTTTTTTCTCATGAGAAAATTTGAATTTTGCATAATAGCTTCTCTCAGATTTAATTTCTCAAGCATTTCAATCATTTTGCTTCGTCCTGATAGCCCTGCAATGCAATTTTGGCATTGCACATAACTGCATGCAATATACTAAATGTTGTTTATTTAACAAGGATTAACTGTCTATTTGCGCTCCATATTGACCATTAAATCTAACCTAATATTTGATTCACTTTACCCTTTGGAGCTGAGATTTGTTGCAATACTTTCACTTTATTGGACTCCTTCCAACATATGACCATTTTATTCTTCAGTTTCTGTGTGGAACATTTTCTTTCCATTTTAGTCCTTTTCGCTGTGCCAGGCAACAAGCACTACATGTCAAGTGAGGCAAAATCCATTCTTTGATTTTCTTTTTGCACCTTTTGAGGGAATTTGCATTTTTTTTATTTAAGTTGCTTGGGAATAAGTACAAGGGGGATGTAAGAGGTAGGTTCTTCACGCAGAGAGAGCTGGGTGCATGGAATGTGATGCCAGCCACAGTGGTGGGGTAAGGGGCAATAGGATTGTTTAAGAGTCTATTAGATAGATATGTGGAACTGTGCAAAATGGAGGGTTGTGTAGTAAGGAAATTATATGCAGTTGATAGAGTAGGTTATCAGGTCGGCACAACATTGTGGGCCTGTACTGTGCTGTAAATTTGTACATTCTCTGTTACATTGATTTGCATCTGCCACTTACCTCTCCAATAGCCCAAGTACATTCAAACCTTGATTTGGCAAATCAGGTTCAGTTTTGCTACATACCTTTCACACATTTAGCTAACACTGTTCTTGTTCAAATGCAAAATTGTTTACATCTAATATATATTTGTGCATGTACGTCTGCTTGTTTGTCCATGCAAATCAAAATGGAGTGCTCTAGAAATGTCTAAGGAGGTTCATTAGGGGTAATATTTGATGCTGAATGTCATGACCACATTGAATTTAACCTTGATGGTCATATAAGTTAAAAAATTCAAAAAAATTGAACTTGCACCAGGGACACCTCAGTTAGTTCCAGGGCTGTGCATCAATGTACATTCAGAACAAAAACAAGTGGACAAACCCAGTTCAAGATGGGCCCAAAAAAGAGAAGCAACATTGGCAGAAGTTCTTCACAAGCCCGTAGAGGAAAATCAGTCTCACCTGCCTCACTGCTGATGCTTCCAACAAGCAAGTAGGAGGAAACAGAACAGCATGATACACCCATCTCAGTGTTCAGGTCTCGAGACAGGCAGTGGGAAACAGAGCAGCATCACCAGGCCTTCCTCAGTCCTCAGGCCTCCAGACAAACAAGGAGCAGGCAGCAGGAAACTGAGGAACAATGTCAAGTCCAAGAGCTTTATTTCCCTGGCAACGCTGGCTATCCAACTAGTATTAAATAATAGAGACCAAGAAATAATACCTTTCGAGCTGCTTAGCTGATATTTTATTCTTGCAAACATTCTACAAGATCATTTTGATCTATTTCTCATAACTTATATGATCATTCTACCCCACGGGTAGAATAAATACAATTAAGATGAATATTTTTCCACGTATACAATATTTATTTCAATCTATTCCGTATTTACTTGATAATATTTTTTTTTCGAGATTTGAATAAAATGGTTAGGGAGTTTTTATGGAGTGGTAAATTTTCAAGAGTAGCCTTGAATAAATTAACTTGGAAATATGACCTAGAGGGACTAAGTTTACCACATTTTCAAAATTATTATTAAGCAGCCCAACTTAAATTTATTAGTTCATTGATGGATTTGGAATGGCCCCCTAGTTGGGCCAAAAATGAGATGGCAAATATTTTTACATTTGAAAGACATCATTTTTTTTGTTTAGACGGAATGTAAATTTGTTACAGCAACATAATGTGCCTATACTAAAACATTTAATGAAGTTATGGACAAAGAAAAAGAAAAGATAGGTTCTAGTGGTGAATTGTCGGCTTTGACTCCGTTGTATAATAATCAACTTTTTTCTTTCTCAATACATAATCAAAGTTTATTACATTGGAGATTTAAAGGTGTGGAAAATTTGTGAGATTGTTTTAAAGAAGGTAATTTTTTATCTTTTGATCAAATGAGGGACAGTTATGGTATTGATAAGAATTCTTTGTTTCTTTATTATCAAATTCAATCTTTAGTAAAGCATGTGTTTGGTAGAGATATGATTTTACCTGAAATGACTAAATTTGAGACTTTTCTTATGAAGGTACCAGAGAAGGGTTATATTTCAGTTATGTATAAATATTACAGGATGGTATGGATAAAAAGGGTTGGGATAAATCTAAAGGTAAATGGGAAGCAGAAATTGATTTTATTTTTTCCGAGGATGATTGGTCAGATATTTGTTATGATAGTGTAACTAGACTAATAAATGCACGTTATGCAATGATTAATTATAATTTTTTATATCAATTATATTTAACACCTGAAAAGCTAAAAAATTATGGTTTTCATGAATCAGATTTGTGTTTTAGATGTGGTAACGCTGTTGGAACTTTTTTTTCATGCGGTTTGGTCATATATATAAATATATATATATACAATCTTTTTGGAAGAAAGTACAATTGTTTCTGGAATACCTGTATAAGATTAAAATACCTTTAGATCCAACAGTATTTTTATTGGGTAGTTTGCAATCTCTGAAAGGTCTGGGATTAGATAAATTTCAACTTGCTTTTGTATATTTAGCATTATCTGTAGCGAAAAAATGTATTGCTAGTACGTGGAAAGATACAAATATGATTGATATTAATAGATGGCATAATGAGATGAAATATTGTTTAATAATGGAAAAAAATCACAAATGTTTCACGTGATAACTATAGTTTTTTTATTAATGAATGGTTGTTATATTTAGAATATTTACATTTTGATTTACATTGATTAGATCTTAATATGTATGCTTAATTTTTCTTTTTTTTTCTCTTTATAGCTCTCCTTAGGAGAGTTAGCTGAAGGGGGGGGGGCGGTTCTCTTTTTTTTCTTTTATATATATATATAAAATATATCGTTCATGTTTAGTTTTTTGTTATATATGTTACTTATTATCTGTATTTTGATCGAATAAATAAAGTTTTAAAAAAAACAGTGCCCCACTTCACACTTTTCCAGATGTTCATTTCCTTCGAAACCACATTCTGTCCCAGCCAGCTGACATTCTGAATTCACCTATCCATCACAATATATTTCCGCTGATGACCACTTTCTTTATATTCATTGATTGTCTTGCTATGAATATATAATGAGTAGCATTGGCTGAACAGCCATCACCGGTTCAAAATGTTCACCAACCTTTCCGGATGACATGGATTGAACGCCAGAAAAATCACATTTACCATGTAAACTCTGAAAGCGCTTTGTCAACATCAATGAGCTATATTTGAACTAATTGCAGTCAATAAGTTGTGGAATCATGGAGTGGTACACAGCACAAAAACAGACCCATCTCTCCACATGAGAAAACTGATCAATTGCTATTAGAGGAGAGGAACTGGAAGTATAAGGATGGAGTTAAAGGGAAAGAGAGAATAAGAAAAGCTCAGGAAGGGATTGGAGAGTATGGCCAAGTGCAAAAGGAATCAATGTGAAAGGGGAGGGAAGTAATGGATTAAAAGTATTATATATGAATGCACAAAGTATAAGAAATAAAGTGGATGAGCTTGAGCTCAATTGGAAATTGGCAAGTATGGTGTTATAGGAATAACAGAGACTGGCTGTAAGAGGACCAGGGCTGTGAAATGAATATTCAAGGGTATACGTCCTATCAAAAAGATAGAGGGGGCTGGGGTGGCTCTGTTGGTGAGGAATTAAATTTAGTCCCTTGCAAGGGGTGCCATAGGATCATGAGATGCATAGTCAGTATGGATAGAAATTGTAGGGACAAAAAGACCCTAAAATAAGAGTTATCCACAGGCCCCCAAACAGTAGTCTGGTTATAGGGTGCAAAGGTAATCCTATCGGTTGTTATGAGGGATTTCAACATGCAGGTAGACTGGGAAAATCAAGTTGGTACTGAACCCCAAGAAAGGAAGTTTGTGGAGTACCTCCGAGATAGATTCTTAGAGCAGCTTGTACTTTAGTAAGGGAACCTGAGGTAAAGGATCTATTAGGAGGAAATGACTATAATATGATTAAGTTTTTATCTACTATTTGAGAGGGAGAAGGGAAAATCGGAAGTGTCACTATTACAGTTGAACAAAGGGGACTATAGAGCCATGAGGGAGGAGCTGGCCAAAGTTGACTGGAAAGAGACCCGAGCAGGGATGAGAGTGGAACAACAATGGCAGGTATTTCTGAGAATAATACAGAAGGTGCAGGATCAGCTCATTCCAAAGAGGAAGAAAGATTCGAAGGGAAGTAAGGGGTGACCGTGGTTGACAAGGGGAGCCAAAGAGAGTATAAAAATAAAAGAGAAGTATAACATAGCAAAGGTGAGCAGGAAGACAGAGGATTAGGAAACTTTTAAAGAGCAACAGAGAACAACTAAAAAGGCAATACAGGGAGAAAAGATGAGGTACGAAGGTAAGCAGACCAGGAATATAAAGGAGGACAGTAAAAGCTTCTTTAGGTATGTGAAGAGGAAAAAATTAGTTAAAATCAAAGTTGGGCCCTTGAAGACAGAAGCAGGTGAAATTATTATGGGGAATGAGGAAATGAACAAGTTGAATAGATACTTTGGATCTGTCTTCACTAGGGAAGACATAACAATCTCTCAGGTGTAATAGAGGACAGAGGAGCTAGGGTAATGGAGGAACTGAAGGAAATTCACATTAGGCAGAAAATGGTGTTGAATAGACTGATGGGACTGAAGGCTGATAAATCCTCAGGGCCTGATGGTCTGCATCCAAGGGTGATTTAGGAGGTGGCTTTAGAAATCGTGGATGCATTGGTAATCATTTTCCAATGTTCCATAGATTCAGGATCAGTTTCTGCAGATTGGAGGGTAGCTAATGTTATCCAACGTTATAAGAAAGGAGGGAGAGAGAAAACAGGGAATTACAAACCACTTCGCCTGACATCAGTGGTGGGGAAGATGCTGGAGTCAATTATAAAAGATGAAATAGCGGCACATTTGGATAGCAGTAACAGAATCGGTCTGAGTCAGCATGGATTACAAAGGGGAAATCATGCTTGACTAATCTTCTGGAATTTTTTGAGACTGTAACTATGAAAATGCACAAGGGAGAGCCAGTGGGTGGTGTGTACCTGGACAATATAGGGATTAACAGGTCCCTTTCAGAATGGCAGGCAGTGACTAGTGGGGTACTGTGAGGCTTGGTGCTGGGACCGCAGCTATTTACAATATACATTAATGATTTAGATGAAGGGATTAAAAGTAACATTAGCAAATTTGCAGATGACACAAGGGCTGGGTGGCAGTGTGAAATGTGAGGAGGATATTATGAGAATGTAGGGTGACTTGAACAGGTTGAATGAGTGGGCAGATGCATGGCAGGTACAAATAAATGTGACGTTATCCACTTTGGTGGAAAGAACAGGAAGGTAGATTACTATCTGAATGGTGTTAAGTTAGGAAAAGGGGAACTTCAACGAGATCTAGGTGTCCTTGTTCATCAGTCACTGAAAGTTAACATGCAGGTACAGCAGGCAGTGAAGAAAGCTAATGACATGTTGGCCTTCATAACAAGGGGAATAGGCTATAGGAGTAAAAATGTCCTTCTGCAGTTGTACAGGGCCCTGGTGAGACCACATCTGGAGTATTGTGTCCAGTTCTGGTCTCCTAATTTGAGGAAGGACATTCTCGCTATTGAGGGAGTGCAGTGTATGTTCACAAGGTTAATTCCTGGGATGGCAGGACTGTCATATATTAAAAGATTGGAGTGACTGGGCTTATATACACTGGCATTTAGAAGGATGAGAAGGGATCTGATTGAAACATTTAAGATTATTAAGGGATTGGACATGCTAGAGGCAGGAAACATGCTCCTGATGATGGGGGAGTCGAGAACCAGTTTAATAATAAGGGGTACGCCATTTAGAATGGAGTTGAGAAAAAACTTTTTCACCCAGAGAGTTGTGGATCTATGGAATTCTCTGCCTCAGAAGGCAGTGGAGGCCATTTCTCTGGATGCTTTCAAGAAAGAGTTTGAATGAGCTCTTAAAGTTAGGGATATAGGGAGAAGGCTGCAATGGGGTATTGATTGTGGATGATCAACCATGATTACAGTGAATGGTGGTGCTGGCTTGAAGGGCCAAATGGTCTACTCCTGCACCGATTGACTATTGACTATCTTTCTATACCTTGGCAATTCAAGTGCTACTCATCCAGATACTTTTTAAAAATTATGTATTGCATTCTAGATTGGACCCCCTTGCCCCCACACCTTTAGGTGAAAAGACGTGTTTCCCCAGGTTATCTCTAATGCTCATATTCCTCACCTTAAACAAATGTCTCTGGTTTTGAACTAACAAAAATATCCTCCTTATCTGTGCCTGTCATTATTTTGTTTAGCTCTGTCAATTCTCTCACAGCTTCCGTCACTCCAAGGAAAAGAGAACTAATCCACCCCAGACTCTCATAACTGAAAGGGCTAAATGTAGGCAACTCTTGGTAAATCTCCCCTGCACCTTCTCTTCTGTATTTATGTTCTTCCTAGAATGACAAAACTGTACACAATATTGATGGTTAATGAAGGCCTGCATCCCATAGGTATTCCTCAATACATTGTCTACTAGTACTACCTATTGTCATCTTTAGGGTCAATGGACTTGGTCCCTCATTTCCTTATATTAGTGTTTGTATTAGAGTGGTGAACTGCTGTATTCCTGATTACCTGGCTCCACCTTGTCCTGTGACTGTACCAGTGGCCCATCCATCTTTTGATCTTGAATAAAGCCTCTACCATCTTGACCATTCTCCAGAATGTCCAGGTCACGGCACAGGATGAGGTCCCTGTCCAATGCCTCTCGAGCTATTTACTGTGCATCAATTTTATTCACATTTTTTTTTGTTTTAATCACTAATAATAGACCACTTCCTGAAACCTGACAAGCTGGAGATTGATCAACAGTTGCCTGATGTCTCAGACAGCTTTGAACTCTCGCTATGCTGTTTCAAGGTCTTCCTCCAAAACTCAGCCAGAATCGTGCCCCGACGCAAACAGAATACATCTTCTCTGCTCCCCCGAGTGTTCCCATGATCAAGGACACCACTACATATATGGAAGCATATACTCAATGGATATAATCAATGGATATACTCAAGGGACAATGCAATGAGAAAGTTAACAAAATATATTCCAGTCATATGCTGCCCACCCACAGACAGCACCCGGGTGAATCGAGTGATGAGTTCCTCCAGGCTTCCAGGCGCTGCGGGGACTCATGCGGGCTTACAAATTCCAGGCAGTACCAACCACCCAAAATATGGATGATCCGGGATGCCTATGTTGCAGGCATGAGGTCTGACTACGTGCTTCAGAGGTTACTCGAGCAGAGTAAGTTAGACTTAAAAGGGGTGATCGACCTTGCAAAGTAGCTGGAGATCGCCCTCTGCAATGCGGAAATGTATTCAGCAAAAGGGCCCACATGGGAGTCGCCATCCTGGAACATTGGTCCACTACCACACCCAATTAATGAGCCCACCACAGCCACTGTCTCCCAGGAGCACCCGAAGTGCTACTTCTGTGGCAGGCAAAACCCCCTCAAAAACACACAATGCTCCAAATGCAGGAAGAAGGGCCACTACGCAGCCCTGTAGCCCTAGTGTCACCGTGTGCATGGCACAGTAGCCACCATCTTGGATACTGACTTTTTCTGGGGACAATCACACTGTGACATGACGACTGCCATCTTAGATGCCGCCGACTTCCAGGCAGACCCACGCCACCGTGTGGGCGACACTATCATGCCCCCAGATGGACACTCAGCATAGACCGACGCAGACCTCAGTTGTGCTAGACCAGAACAGCCCTCACCAACTCGCCCGCTCCAGGTGACTAAATTCCTCTTTGATAGTGGGATCACCGAGAGCTTTATTCATCCAGCCACTGTCCAACATTACTTGAGGCAAAATCAGTCACCTACAATGTCACCCTAGCCTCGAAGGCTCAGTCCGCAGAAATCCACAGCTACACTATGGTGACACTAACCATGCAGGGGCATGACATGTAGAGACTTTGAATTCCTCATTATGCCGCAGCTCTGCGTGCTGGTATTGAAGGGGATAGACTTCCAGTGCCACTTAAGGAGGGTCACTATGATATATGACAGCCCTCTCCCACCCCTCACGGTCAGTAAATTGCAATTCTTTAACCGGCTGCTCCGCCCCCTCTCCCCTGCTGTCCCAAACAACACACAGTCTCTCTACCCTCCTCATCAATCCCCCGCTGCTGTTCGCCAACTTACCCCTAACTGTAAGCCAGATGCCACAAAAACCAAGTGATACAGTGAGGAGAATAGGGTGTTTATAAATGTAGAAGTACAATGACTCCAGGTTGAGGGGATTATTGAGGCCAGCACCAGATCCTGGAGAGCTCAGGTAGTGGTGGTGAAGGGTGGGGGTAAACGCAGAATGGTGATTGACTATAGTCAAACCATTAATTGCTACACGCAGCTGGATGCGTATCCCTCTCTTGCATCGCACATATGGTTAACCAAATTGCCCAGTATCGTGTGTTCTCCACGGTAAACCTGAAATCTTCCTGCCACCAACTCCCCATCTGCCTTGAGAATTGTCAGTACACAGCTTTCGAGGCAGACGGCCTCCTTTATTACTTCCTCAGGGGCCATTCAGTGTCACCCATGGCATTTCCATCTTCCAACAGGAGATAGAACGGATGGCAGAGCAAAAAATGCCGCCTTCTGTATTGGGAACGTTTGTGGCTGTCATGTGTCAGCACTGCCCCCTACCTAGTTGGAGGATAATTCAACTGCCAATCAAGTTTTGGTTCCGCCCCATCCATTAGTGCACACTTTGCAGTTGGACCCATGTAAATGATCTGGACCGGACTCTCCAGCCTGCCTGTATTTGGCCTTGGGCTATTAGTTGTTGTAATGACCTGGGTTGGACCTTTCAGCATTATAAAGGTGCCATGTGATCTTTGTTCTCTTTTTTTGCCATCTTGGGACCACCCTGCTTCACTCCGGCCCTGGAAATGTGGAAGGGCACTGGAGAAACTGTTGGTAAGATGTGTACTCTTAAAAAGTTGGTAGAATTTAATTAATGTCCTTTGTATCATAGAGCGGACCCTGCACTGAGTTAGAGGGTGGTGGGCATCATAGTAATTTTTCCTTGATCATTCACTGCATCATGGAGAATGGGGGTCATTGGCCTCTGCTAGATCTCACCCTTCCCCACAGTCTCAAAACCCTGAAAAGGTGCCTGAGGTTCTTTTATTATTACTCCCAGTGGGCTCCAAATTATGCAGATAAAGTCAACCCCCTTAACAAGTCCATTTCCTTCCCCCTTACAAATGAAGTCAGGCATCCTTTTGCGGCATAATGGAGGATATCATGAAAGCCGCAAACTGTGCAGTGGTTGAATCTGCCTTTTTCAAGGTGGAGAACGATGCATCCACTTTTACCTGGATGCCACCCTTAATCAGACAGATGCCCTGTTGCCTTTTTCTCCTGCACCCTCCTGGGCCCTAAAGTCCAACACTCCTCTATAAAGAAGGAGGCTCAGGTGATAGTTAAGGCAGTAACAGCACTGGAGGCACCACCTGGCTGACAGATGTTTTGCGCTGCTCGAATGTCCATGTTCAACAATAAACAGCGGGGTAAGATAAAGAATGATAAAATTTTGAGGTGGAAGATCAAGCTCTCCACCTCCAATTACAACATCCTGTACTAGCCGGGGAAGCTCAAAGATCCCTCAGACGCCATGTCACGAAGGTGACACAGGTGGATCACCTCAAAGTCCTCCTCCACGACCTCTGCCACCCCTGTGACACGAGATTTTTTCACTTTATCAATGTCAAAATCAGCCATACTCATTGGCGATGTCAAAGATGTGACCAGAGTCTGCAGGGTTTGTGTGGAGTGCAAACCGCACTTCTACCAACTGGACAGGGCGCACCTGATAAAAGCCATGTGCTCCTTCAAGGGCCCCCTTCCCTCCACCAACCTGTAATGGAAGATTTAAACCGTGTTTCTTACTTTTGCAGCTTTTGCTTTTGCAAGGCTGAGAACCTGCTTGTTGCATATGAATTAGTAGACACACCTAAATTTACACTATGGGGCCCAGGGATGCATATGAATCAGTAGACATTATCCAACTTCCACCAAGAGGCCCAGAGATGCAGTTTTCTCTTGTTGGTCGCAGACTGTCAGGAGACCTTGAAGATAATTAAATCATTTGTTCAAAGAGATAAGATCTGAAGTAAACAACTTTTGGGTAATATAAGCCATGGTCCCACTGCTGAAGTTTGAGACTCTCCAAGAGGTGGCAACATCTCTCAGCAAGAAGAAGAACTTCAAGAATCCAGCCAACATCCCGGTTGGGGGAGGTGGAGAAGCTGCTACCGGCGCCCCGACAACCTACTACAAGTGTGCAGTCGTTGCCTCGCTTCGGCAGTTGGGACCAGTCCAGGCATTGATAAGTATAATTGGGAAGGGCTTGCACATTGTAGTGTGAATTCAGCTTTAAATTTAGTAATAAAGACTTGTATAAACTGAACTGCTCTCGGTGTGTGTCTATTTTCTTTCGGTAGCTCAAACACTGTGACCAATCTAAAATGATCAAAATGAGAGGTATAAGTTTACCCAAGACACAACCGCAATACAGAATTCCTCTTGGTTATTGATGTGTATTCGCAGTTCCTCTTTGCCCATCCCCTGCCCTGACATGACCACCATCACAGTAATTTGGGCCCTCCACAACCTATTCACTCTGTTCGGGTACCCACCCTAAATCCACAGAGACTGGGGGTTGTCGTTTATGAGCAATGAGCCATGCCAATTCCTGCTGGCTAGGGGTATCACCACCAGTAGGACCATGAGTTACAACCTCTGATGGAACGATCAGGTAGAGAGAGAGAGAGAGAAGAGCACTGAGTGGAAGGCCATCCTTCTTGCCCTGAACTCCAGGACTGCCTGTCTCAAGTGTCCATGCCACTTGTTCTCTGCCATATGCAGCCACTAACGCTACCCCTCCCGAAAGAATGTTCTCCTTCCCCAGGAAGTCCATGTTGGGGACCACCCTACCCTCCTGGCTGACTTCTCCAAGGCTGGCCCTGCTTCGAAAATACACGAGGGGGGTCATAAAACTGGCCCCTTGGTTGAAAGGGTTCAGTTCCTCCACGCAAACCCCCAATACACATATGCAACCTACCTGGATGGGCATGAGAAAATGATCTCCATCCAAGACCTCCCTCAAGTGGGGGCCCCCAAAGAGCACACCCACAAGGCAGCACCCCCCACCCCCCTCCTCCATGGACATGCAATACATACTATTGCACCCTTCATCCAACTCAGCCATTCCGGCCTAGCCATCATTCCCCCAACAGGCGAGAACAGCGCTGGATGATCAGGATGAGACAGTGGCCTTGGGCCACGACACCACAACCGGTACTCCGCTGTTCAGTATGGAAGATCAAGCCACCGGACCAGCTTAACCTGTAAGACTTTATGCCCCATGTCTCCCAGCTGGACAATAAAAAAACAAGAGGTAAACTGCTGAACTGTATTGTATTCCTGATTTCATGATCACCTGGGTATGCCCCGACCTGTGACTGTACCTGTGGCCCTACCTCTTTTGACCTTGTATAAATCCTCTAACATCTTGACCCTTCCCCAGAAAGCCCGAGCCACGGTACAGGATGAGGTCT
The DNA here is from genome assembly GCF_036971445.1 of Narcine bancroftii. Lineage (NCBI taxonomy): Eukaryota > Metazoa > Chordata > Chondrichthyes > Torpediniformes > Narcinidae > Narcine > Narcine bancroftii. The sequence continues at coordinate 46,577,013 of NC_091471.1, read as the reverse complement.
CTGTCCATTGTGAATAAAAGCCTGTAGATCAGTGACTCATTCTCAGCCTCAATTAGAACTCCCAAATTAGCATTAAATTCAATCTTCCATTGCTATGCAAAACTTGCCAGTTGATCAAGATCATTCTGTTACATACAACACCAGCAATTCTTTCCAGATATCCAGACAACGTACCTGATCATGTACTAAAGGACTGTGCAGACCAATTGACGGAGGACTTCACTGACATCTTCAACACCTCACTGCAGCAATCCATTGTTCCTGCAGGTTTAAAGACAGCCACCATCATCCTGGTACTCAAGAAGGTGACAATAGCAGGCCTCAATGACTTCCACCCTGTGGCATTGACCTCCATCATTATGAAAAGCTTTGAGTGCCTGGTGATGGAATGCATCAAAGCACACTTCTTAGAGATGCTGGACTCATTTCAATTAGCCTACAGAAGAAACCATTCCACAGACAATGCTATTAGCCTTGTCATTTCCCTCTGTCTTGGCCCACCTAGAGAACAACACCTCATGTGCCAGGCTCCTGTTCATTGACTTTAGCTTATCATTTAATATGTTAATCCCCCAAAGGTTGGTGGAGAGGCTGTCCTCACTGGGACTCAATGCCCCTCTTTGTAACTGGATCCTGGACCTCCTAACGGAAAGACCACAGTCAGTCGGGTCAGTAGCCAAACATTGAGCACTGTCAAGACAAAGGAGATAATCGTTGACTTCAGGAGGACCAGGAATGACAACCCTCTGCTACACATCAACAACTCTGTAGTAGAGAGAGTGGAGAGCACCAAGTTCCTTGAAGTTCATTTAATTAATATCCTATCATGGACACTCAACATCTCCTCACTTGTTACAAAGGCACTACAGCATCTGCACTTACCTGTCACCATTATGTCAACTTTCTATTAGGAGCTCCAACAAGAGGCCCTTGACCAGCTGCATCACAGTGTGGTACAGTGCTGCAGGGAAGTTGATCAGAGGTCAATCCACAGGACCATAAGAGTGGCAGAGAGGATCACTGGAGTCTCTCACCTCCCCCCACCCCCCATCCCCACCCATCATTGTGACCTACTAGAATCATTGTCTGAAGAAAGTATGCAAAATCACTAAGGACCCCTTCCACCGTACACACAGCATCTTGCAGCTGCTCTCGTGGTGGTGGGGGGGGGGGGGGAGGGGAGGGGGGGAATATAGGAGTATCAGAGCCAGTACCCTCAGGCTGAGGAACAGCTTTTTCCCACAGGCAATGAGAATGCTGAACGACCAAAGCAACTGCTCACACTAATTATCCAAGACTCTCATTTGTACAAAACAATATTTATTTATTCATTTATTTGTATATATATATAAATACTTGTCCTGCATATGTTTTTTCTGTATGTGTGTTATGCCTGGTTGTGCGTCTGCATGTTTTTGCACTGAGGACCAAAGAACATTGTTTCCTTGGGTTGTACTTGTACCATCAGATGACAAAAGCTTGACGACTTAATCTTACATTTATTGAAGTTTCTGTCAACAGAAATCAGGCTCACTTGAATGTAGTTCCTTGGGTCACAACATACTCTTTCATCTAGTAACATGTTGCTGCTTCAGCCGAGCATTAGATCTCATTTTATGTTCTTGCAGCCAGCAATAGAATAGTATATGCTGTTGGCAAAGGATCTGCTTTGACCATCCCCAGATCACAGTGTGGCTGTAAGCTATTTAAGCTTGTCTCAATCTTCCTATTACAGTGAGAAGGATTCTTCTGTGAGTAGTGTGATAGCACAGATCTATCACCAATGTACATAGTGTATATAGTTACTGTATCTAGACTGTGCTTACAGCGATTGGCTGAGAGCTAAGCCACACCTATTGTCTGGGCCTTAAAGGGTTGTGTCCCTAGCCAGGTCAGATCATTCCGGACTGGTCGGCCACCTGTGAAGAGCTCCGGTCTTTTGCTAATAAAAGCCTTGGTTTGGATCAACAAGTCTTTGGTTCTTTCGACGAGCTCTACAAGCAGTTTAATAGGTTAACTGTAACATTCATTCAACCACGTAAGTGGAAGAGCACAATTTAGTTACAAGTAAAAGAAAATATCAGTTAGTACCAAGCAAAGGCAATATGATGGCACTGTTGTGTGGTTCATTCAGGAGCATGAAAACGGTGGGGAAGAAACTGTCATTAAACCTTTTAACCTTCTTGATGGGAAGACAGAATATAGAATGTGTCCAGAGTCTGATGGATTATTTCCTAGGCAGCAGGAGATGTAGATGGAGTCCATGGAAGGAAGCAATTTTGCATGATATTCTGTGCTGTATTCAGCACCTTTTGTAGTTTGATCTTGAGCAGAGCAGCTTCCCTACCACGCTGTGATGCATTCAGCAGGTATGCTTTTGATGATGTATCTGTCGAGGTTGTTGAGGAACATGGGGGAAATGCCAAACTTCCTTAGTCTTCTAAGAAAGTAAAAGAATTGGTGTGCTTTCTGGATTGCAGTATCTTGAATACGGAGAAAGTTTGAGTAGACTGGGACTTTATTTGATGGAGCATAGAAGGGTGAGAGGGGATTTGATAGAGGTATTTAAAATTATGAAGGGAATAGATAGAGTAGATGTGAATAGGTTCTTTACCCTGAGGGTAGGGGACAATGAGATAGACAACAGACTCACCAAGGCAAATAGCGCCTTTGGAAGACTACACAAAAGAGTCTGGAAAAACAACCAACTGAAAAACCTCACAAAGATAAGCGTATACAGAGCCGTTGTCATACCCACACTCCTGTTCGGCTCCGAATCATGGGTCCTCTACCGGCACCACCTACGGCTCCTAGAACGCTTCCACCAGCATTGTCTCCGCTCCATCCTCAACATCCATTGGAGCGCTTTCATCCCTAACGTCGAAGTACTCGAGATGGCAGAGGTCGACAGCATCGAGTCCACGCTGCTGAAGATCCAGCTATGCTGGATGGGTCACGTCTCCAGAATGGAGGACCATCGCCTTCCCAAGATCGTGTTATATGGCGAGCTCTCCACTGGCCACCGTGACAGAGGTGCACCAAAGAAAATGTACAAGGACTGCCTAAAGAAATCTCTTGGTGCCTGCCACATTGACCACCGCCAGTGGGCTGATAACGCCTCAAACCGTGCATTTTGGCGCCTCACAGTTTGGCGGGCAGCAACCTCCTTTGAAGAAGACCGCAGAGCCCACCTCACTGACAAAAGGCAAAGGAGGAAAAACCCAACACCCAACCCCAACCAACCAATTTTCCCCTGCAACCGCTGCAACCGTGTCTGCCTGTCCCGCATCGGACTTGTCAGCCACAAACGAGCCTGCAGCTGACGTGGACTTTTTACCCCCTCCATAAATCTTCGTCCGCGAAGCCAAGCCAAAGAAAGAAAGAAGGGGAGATTGGAACAAGGGTTAAGGGTTAGGGGTAAAACTTTAGGAGTAATATAAGAGGAGGCTTCTTCACTCAGCAAGTGGTGGTTGAGTGGAATGATCTACCAGAAGAAGTAGTTGAGGCAGGGTCAATTCTGTCATTTAAGAGGAGGCTGGATGAGTACATGGATGTGAGGATTATGGGCATGGGAGTGGGCTGGTGGAACTAGTCATGTTTCAAGTAAATTGGTGTGGACTAGAAGGGCTGATATGGCGTGTTTCTGTACTGTAATTTGTTATATGGTTATGATTATATGTTATTACATCAGCTTCCGTGTTCCAGGTCAGATCATTGGAGATGCTTATTCCTAAGAACTCGAAGCTATCTATTCTTCCAAATTCAGAGCCATTGACATAGACAGGGATGTGGACTCTGGCTCCTTTCCTGAAGCCAGTTATTAACCCTTTCATCCAAATAATGCTGAGAGAGAAGTTGTTGCCTTGGCACCATGCTATTGGATTTTCAATCTCTTTCCTGTAGTCCGTCTCATTGTTATTTGTTACCTGGCCCATGATTGTGATGTCATTATCAAATTTGAAGATGGATTTGGAATTGTGTTTGGTTGTACAATCATATGTGTAGAGGGAGTTTTGTAGGGAATGGAGAATACATACTTAAGAGGTGCCAGTGTTGAGTGTGGTCATGAAGGAGATGCGGTCAATGATCCAGTTGCAGAGGGTGGGAGCAGGGTGCTGAGCCCCAAATCCTAAAGTTTGGGAATAAGTTTGCTAGGTACTATGGTATTGACGGCGGAGCTGCAATCAATGCACAGCATTCAAACATAGAAGCCCAAGGCATCCAGGTCTTACAGGGCCAAGTGGAGAGCCAGGAAGATGGGATCTGCCATGGATCTGTTTGGACAGTGAGTAAATTGAAGTGGGTTAAGAATGACTGGTAGGCTTGTGTTAATGTGAGCCATGACCAGCCTCTTAAAGCACTTCATGATGATGGATGGCAAAGGTACCAGTCTGTTATCATTTAGACCTGTTATTATGCATTTATTTTGTACTGATATGATGGTGGCCTGCTTGAAGCAAGTAGAGAATGCAGCCTGTTGCAGGGATGTTTGTGGATAGACCTCCCTCCCCCACCCCAGTTGATCTCCACAGGCTCTCAGATCACGTCCCAGGACTTTGTCTGGGCCGGTCTCTATTCTTGGGTTCACCCACCAGAAGATTATGCTGACTTCCGCAGAAGTGACCATCTGTGCAATTCATTACCACAGATGGTCGTGAAGGCCAAGTCATTGGGTATGCTTAAAGTGAAGGTTGATGAGTTCCTGATTAGTGGGTGTCAAAAGTTATTCAAGAAGGTAGGATAATGGGGTTGAGAGTGAAAAATAAATCAGCCATGATTAAATGGTGAAGCTCATTTAATGGCCCAAATGGCCAAATTCTGCTTCTATGTCTTATGGTCTTTACAGTCCGCAGGTGTAACAGAACCTTTAGTAGTTGCTGTGGACATCACATTCCTGCTGGCTCCCTGATTGAAGCGAGCTTGGAATCTATGTAGTTCATTGGGGAACTATTGCATGCTATGCTGCTTAGCTTTTCTTTGTACTCTGTGATAGCATGCAATTGTTGTCGCATGATCCTGATGTTCTCCTGGAAATTGAGCTTGGTATGTGCCTTCCTTGATGGTCTTGCAGAGATAGTGCATGTTATTTTCTGCAGTATGCTGGATCACTTGATTTGAATGCCTCTAACCTAGCCTTCAGCAAAGACATTTCCACAAGAAAAATAAGAAAATGGACAGCACAAGCCAATTTGCTCTCTGTGATTGTCATCAACTCCTAGCAACCAGTTGTAGTGCATCTCTGACTGTAGTATGGAACCTAAAATCAGAATGAGAGAAAATACAGAACCAAAATAAACATATCACAGGAATGGGTCACATTTTGAAATCTGTGAAGGACATTCAGTTGTCAGGAGATTACTGATTAGCTAAGAGGTAAGAGCTGGAATGTTTACAAATAAATACATAAAGTTATCAGCAGCTGTTATTGATTGTCTTGCAGCACATAGGTGATGAACAGTGCAGTCTGAACAGCTAGCACTGGTTCACCTCAAATAACCTAATCAGTTCTGTGACAATCTCAGGTATGTTAGAAAAGAAGGGAAGTAAACCCGAATTCATATTAAAGAAAAATAAAATCAGTTTGAACGATTGTGGCATTCTACATTCATTGACCTTTGCTACTCCTGTATCTTCGTAAAATCTCTAAACCAACTCATTTGACTCTTCCAGCAAAGATTTCGCAACAACTATTGTTCCATGTTTCTTAAGAAGAAGGAATTGATGTATTTTTCAGCATGGGGTCTCACATGCAAATTAAGGGTAAGAATCCTGGGTGAATTGTGTCTTGCCTAGACTAGGACTCTCCAAACATCCCACCCTCCAAAAATGTTCAGGGTTTGTAGGTGAAATGGTGTATTTGGGTGGCATAGGCTTGTAGGCTGGAAGGACCTGTTACCACACTATAAATCTAAATTAAGATTTAAAAATGTAGATAATAAAAATTAAATGAAGTTGAATTACATTAATTAAAATTAAAATGTTAAATAAAATAATAAATATATTAAGGTTAAAGTTAAACCTAATTAAATCAAAAGCAAAGATTGATAACAAATTCATAACATAATGGCACAAATAGGGACAAATGGTTTTGGATTAATAGCCATAACATTGTTGCACAGAAACCACAACTAAAAGAGCAATGATAAGAAGTATGACATGGGAAGAGACTGGGCAATAAGGTAGGCTTTGAAAAAATAAGATGTGGGCTGAATGGGGCTAGAGATAAGATATACAATGGATAAAGGGAATGGTGGGTGTTGTTTCCAAGCTCCATGTAGTAGCAATATGATTGCATCAAGGCATGTGATAATTATGAAACACTTTAATTGTCATATAGGCTGGAAAAAAAATCAGAGCAAAATTAGATTAGACATAGAATACATTCACAATTGTTTTCTATAACACCACATTTGGAACCAATCAGGCAGCAGGCAAATTTAAACCTTAGTTTGTGCAAAAGAACAAATATTTAAGATCCTTTAAGGGAAAATACTTGCAATATGATAGAATTTATTACATGATTTGAGAGACATATTTCAGTCAGAAATCAGCCCTGAACCTAACTACAGATAATTATCTAGCTTTGGGAGGGTATTGGTGAAAATAAACAGATAAATAGATGAAAAGGTTTGAAATGAGACAAAAAAGTTTCAAAAATCTCAACAAATATCTATTGTATTGAAATATAAAATTGTTATGAACTAAAGATATTAAGCAAAATATTGAATTAAAAGTAGGGGTTGCCTATGTTGGCAACTATGTTGCCAACAAATAATAAACCAAGGATTAGAGGAATTGTGGAAAATGGATTGGAGGAACTCAGAATGATTGAGAGAAAAGATAGATCATGTGAGTAAGTTATCAAGACATTTAGATTCTGGCCATTTTTAACCTTTCAAAATATATACTCCAAACTGGGTCTATGGGTAAACTACAGTATGAAAAGTTAAAAATCAGTATTAACCAGTATAAAACTGGTATAAAACCAGTCCCAGAAAAACAGGACATGGAGTCCAAAGGGTTAAAGAGAGGTTATAAATGATTTGGCAGGAATGATTATGAAGGAAGTTGCAAAATAATTGCAAACCCTTGGAAACAAAGTTTGATGAAATTATTAAAGGAGATAAAGAAATATTAGTTCTGAGTGTAGAAGGTGCAATACATTTTGCAGAAATAGATTAGAATTTTTAATTAGAATAGATGGGGGGCATAGCAGTGCTGCAAGATTGCTTTGAGATTACGGAGTGGAGCTGTTTCAGGTAGGTGGGCACTTACAACAGTCATGTAAATATAGAGGAGTACACAAGCTCAGTGACAGGCCTCATCAGAAAGTATATTGAGGATGTTACCAAGATCAAATGCTTCACAACCAGGATAAACCAGAAAGCATGATTGGGTGCAGAGGTCCAGGCCCTTCTCAAGTTCATGATGCTGCTTTCAGGACAGGGTGTAAGATGACCCTAAGATCAGCCAGGGGTTAACTTTCCCGTGCAATCTAGAAGACAAAGCGGGGATAAGTACAGAAGATCCACAGACAGGTGTGCAACACTGGCGAAACGAGGTGCATGTGGCAAGGGATCAAGGCTATAACAGATCACAAGTCAACCTTGAGAGTTAAGGATAATCACGGCTCCCTTCCAGACAGACTGAACATCTTCTATGTACCATTAGATGAGAAGAACTGGATGACACCAAAGAATGCCCTATTGCCCCCTAATAATCATGCCACCTATATAACTGTGGCTGAAGTGAGGAGAACCTTATCCAAGGTAAACCCACACAAGGTGGTGGGACAATACAACATACCTGGTTAGGTACTGAAGGACTGTGCAGACCAATTGATGGAGGTCTTTATGTACATCTTCAAAACCTCAATGCAGCAGTCCATCATTCCTGCAGGGTTTTAGGGATCCCTGTACTAAAGCGATCGACAATAACAAGACCCAATGACTACCACCCTGTGGCACTGACCTCCACCATTATGAAATGCTTTGAGCATCTAGTGATAGAGCACATCAAAGTGCACCTCCCAGAGATGCTGGACTCATTTCAATTCACTTATAGAAGAAACTGTTCTACAGAGGATGCTTTAGCCTTATCCCATCACTCCATCCTGATCCACCTGGAGAATAACACCTCATACACCAGACTACTGTTCATTGACTTCAGCTCAGCATTTAACATGATCAATCTCCAGAGGCTGGTGGAGAAGCTACCCTCACTGGGACACCACACCCCTCACTGTAAGTGGATCCTGGACTTCCTATCACAAAGACAACAGCCATTTGGGTCGATAGTAGAATGACGAACACCGTCATGCTGAGAACTGGTGCCCTAGGGGCTGTGTGCTCAGCACACTCCTGTTCACACTACTGACCCATGACTGCATTGCCAGATCCAGATCCAACAGTGTCATTAAATTTTCAGATGACACAGCAATAGTCGGCCTCATCAGCAAAAACGATGAGTTGCACTATAGTGAAGAAGTGGAAAATCTTGTGAAATTGTGCAAGAGTTACAACCTGAATCTCAATGTGGACAAGACAAAGGAGATGATCGTGGACTTCAGGAGGACCAGGAATGACCAGCCTCCACTACACATCAATGGAAGAAAGAGTGGAGAGCACCTAGTTCCTTCGAGTTCACTTAGCTAGTGACCTATCATGGGCCCTCAACATCTCCTCACTTGTCAGGAAGGTGCAACAGAGACTGCACTTCCTGAGGAGACTGAAGTGGGCAAGTTTACAGGCCACCATTATGTCAACCTTCTATCGGAGCTCTAGTGAGAGCATCCTGGCCAGCTGCATCACACTGTGTTATGTTTGGTGCAGAGAAATAAATGGGAGGTCAATTCACAGAGTGGCAGAGAGGACTCTCCCTCTTCCCCCCTCAACCCACCCCCATCAATGTGATTTGCCGAATTATTGTCTGAAGAGGTGTTCAAAATCATTGAAGACCCCTTTCACCCTGCCCACACCATCTTTCAGCTACTCCCGTCGGGGAAGAGATACAGGAGGATCAAATCCAGAACCGTCAGGCTCAGGAAAAGCTTCACACCAGCAATGAGAAAATGCTGAACGTCCAAAGGAACTACTCATACTAGCCATCCAATACTTGCATTTGTACAAAACAAATATTTCTTTATTTGTATTGCTGATATACTTGTCTTGCGTATGTATTATATCTGATAGTGTGTCTGCCTGTTTTGCACTGAGGCCCAGAGAACGCCATCTCATTGGGTTGTACTTGTGCAATCAGATGACAACAAACTTCAGTTGATTTTAATAACCAATGGGCATTTAAGGTAATTAATATTAATAAAGAGAAATAACAGAACAATTGAGGAATGACCCAGTTGGGGGGTCTAAGAAATTTAATCAATTAAAAATATTATTAATGAATCGACTCCCTTGGACCAGACAGATTGAATCTCAATGTTCTAAGTGGAATCTGCACAGAAAGCTAATGACTAATGTTGATTTTCCCGAGGTCTTCGGACTCTGAAACATTTCAACTGTTTGGAGCTAGCAAATTTAACACTACTATTCTTGAAAGAAGCAAGAGAATCAAAATAGGAAAGGGTGGATCAGTCAGCGTGACATCATTTGCCACAAAAAATGGAATTGATCATTGAGAACAAAGTGCCAAGTCACTCAGAAAATAATAATAATAATATTACGAGTGATGTTGCAGCTCTATAAAAATCTCGTTAGACCACTGTCCTGGGTAAACTTGTACCTCTCACTTTGTTCATTTTAGATTGGTCACAGTATTTGAGCTACCAAAAGAAAATAGACACACACGCCGAGAGCACTTCAGTTTATACAAATCTTTATTACAAATTCTAAAGCTGATACCAAACTACAATATGCAAGCCCTTTCCAATTATACTTATCAACGCCTGGACTGGTCCCAACTGCCGAAGCGAGACTGCACACTTGTAGTAGGTTGTCGGGGTGCCGGTAGCAGCTCCCCCGACCGAGACGTTGGCTGGACTCTAGAAGTTCTTCTTCTTGCTGAGAGATGTTGCCACCTCTCGGAGAGTCTCAAACTTCAGCAGCGGGACCATGGCTTAAATTACCCAAAAACTGCTTATTCAAGCACCTATTCCCAGCACAGAAAGAAAGATAAGCAAGCAAGCTAGCATGCCTAGGCTTCTATCGAATAACACAACTTTCAGCCTACCACTTTGAATTCAATGGTTTATCTTGCATCAAGGCTAGGCCTCTGACAGTCTGTGACTAAAACATTGCATCAAGGCTAGGCCTCTGACAGTCTGTGACCAAAACAGGCAGGAAGATTAAATGTTCTTGGTACACAGATGTCCTTTCGTCAGATAACAGCATCTCTGGTCCCTCGGTGGAATTTAGCTTATGTCTGCTGATTCTAAAAAACAAGCAGGTTCTCAGCCTTGTAGAAGCAAAAGCTACAAAAGTAAAAAAAAACATGATTTAAATCTGAAGCAAAAAGCATGGTTTAAATCCTCCAATACAACCACACTTGGAATATTGTGTATAGTTCTGGTCACCTCATTACAAGAAGGATGTGGAATCTATGGAAAGGTTGCAGAGAAGATCTACCAGGATGTTGCCTGGTTGGAGCATATGACTTATGAAACAAGGTTAGCGGAGCTAGAGTTTTTTCTTTGGAGTATCAAAGGATGAGATGTGACTTAATAGAGATTAACAAGATTATGAGATATATAGATAGGGTGGACAGCCAGCATCTCTTTGCCAGGAAGAGAGTACCAAAAACCAGAGGACATCTGTACAATGTGAGTGGAGAAAAGTTTAGGAAAGATGTAATGGGTAGATTTTTTGCTGGAATGAATTGCCTGGGGCAGTGGTGGAGTCTGCTATCATAGGAACATATAAAAGATTCTTAGACAGCTATATGGCTGCATATGAGGTGGGGAAGGTTTAGTTTTTTTCAGTAGGTACATTGAAGTTGACGCAACGTTGCGGGCTGATCGGCCTGTACTGTAATGTTCTATTTTCTATGATTTGATGAAAGGAAATATATGTTTGAAAAATAGATTTAAATATCAGGGTAAATGAAGGAAGACTCAAACATAGAGTCATAGAGCTATGCAGCAAGGAAACAGGCCATTCAGCCCAAATCCTTTATGCCAACCCAGTACCTTCCTGACTTAATCCCATTGGTCTTGCATTTAGTACAAATCAAAAATCATTCACATCCATAAAGCATTGCAATTGTTCCTCCCACTGTCACTTCTTCTGACCATTCATTCCATATAATAGCCATCATCCTCTGAGAACATTTACTTGAGTTAAATACTGAGAAATAAGCAAGCAGCTCATTCTTAATGCAAGCAAAAGTCTCCAATATCGAAGTGCATAAACTAAAACGTCCATTAATGGACAACCAGGGTGAAGAGATCCAATAGTTACTAATAATAAGCAAAAAGGATATGGATTTTAATTTGCCAATTACCCTTCTCGCTTTGAATTTCTTCCTGAGGCTCAGTTTCATTGTTGTTGCTTCTCATCCAATTAAGCCAAAGTTAATCTCCAACATCAGAACGAACTTCAGCAGATTTTTTCAGTAGTGAAGAACATTAGTGCTTAGCTCAACCCTAACATCATTCTGCACAGGAGGAGAATTATACTTAAAGTATCGTGACCTGAAGTCTCCCACAAACACTCATTAGCACTTGGCTATATTTTTAAGCAATAATTTTCTCATTATTGTTCATAATAATTTGAAGCCAATTTAAATTCAAAATCATTATCATTCAATTTGTACAGGAAATTTTAACAGATAGCAGAAGTTACTGGCATAGCTAGGGAGAGAATGTTTCAAAACTAATTAAGACCCACTCTACTGCTGCAAAGCACATATGCCGTGGACAGAATTTCTGCAACATGCTGCTAAATGTGAACATTTTTTTGTACATTTGTTTTGAATTTTTATTTTTTATTAATATCTGTTGGAGTAAATGTGCTGAAATTTGGTATTTTCTGTTCAGGAATACCAACATTAATTAAATGTGTTTCCTGCAAAAAAGCTACATTCACTTTCATCTTTTTAATGTAAGCCAAAACACTTTTACGCTTAATCGGGTTGTTTAAACCCTGAACATTAAAGGTCGCGAAATTCAAATTAGACATTATTTTAAAAACAAAACAAAAATTTTACAAATCCAAAAAAACTCAATAAAGTAAAGCTCCCTAAATTAATAAACTACAAAAAATCCTCCCCTTCTCAAAAAAAGAAATAAACAAATACAAACAAAGAAAAATATACTCCAAAACTACAAAAGAGTAGTAATTCACCAATTAACTGGGTGTGGAAAGAAAGAACCCCCCCCCCCCCCACCACAGGTGGTGATGACTTCCAAAAGCTTCAGTGTCATCCACCCCGCCCCCCACCCCCAGTTAGACTTACAAAGAATCATAAGTCTGAATCATATCAGATTCCCAATTATTTCAATCCCAGAACTTGATCCGGATCATCAATATCAATCAAGTTTTTTGACATTTCTCCCTTTCCATTCTTCTTATCAAAAGTCTTCCTCTAAGGAGATGAATGCCATTCAGTAGCCCTGTCTGGCAGAAAATTAGCAAAAATTAAAGCATCATGATCATTCTCAAAAAACTGAGATTGGAAGTTACCAAAGAAAACCTTCAACACAGCAGGATATCGAAAAGAAACTTACATCCCTTTCTTCAAAGCACCTCTTTCGCAGAGTTGAAATCTTTACGTCTCTTAATAATCTCCTGACTCAAATGAGGGTAAGAAAAGACCTTATTACCTTGTACCATTCAATGGAGACTGATGTCTACGTGCATTTTGCACCGCATCTCACAAAATAATCTCCCTATCTTGATATCTCAAACAGCAAATCAAAACTGCTCGAGGTGATTGACCAGGATATGGTTTACTTCTTAAAGCCCTGTGTGCTATATCTAATTCCAGACCATCCGGAAAAAAATCAATACCTAATACATCAGGAATCCATTTTTTGAAAACTTTTACTGGATCCGAACCCTCAATACCTATCTTCACATTGTTCCGACGACTTTGATTTTCCAAAGAGTCAATCTTCTTCAATAATTCCCTCTTCTGAATTTCCCATCCAACAAATGAATCTTCCACTTTTTCTATTTTTTCTCTATTTCGTTCCACTTGTTCTCTATAATCTTGAAATGCCCCTTCAATTTTCTTAAAATTGTCTTGAACTGTATCCACCATATTCAAACATCTATTAATATCAGCTTTAACAATAGACATATCTTTATTCACAGAGGAAACCTCATCACAAATATTATTACAAATATTCATTTTTAGTCATATTCATAAATCCTTGATCCATCTGAGTAGACATCTGAGTTGACATATTACCCATTTGCTGAGTTATACTTTCAAGAATTATAAAAACTGCATCAAAAGTAGGTTCTGTTGACCCTCCTTGAGGCCGACCTTCTTTAACTTCACCAGTAACCATTACTTCTTCTTGCATACCTTCCATCTGTAAATATGTTTTCTCTTCTTGCTCAATCAAGCTTGCTACCGGTTTCTGAACTTTATTTCTTGCCAGCATGCCAACTGACGCGGGGCCAGCATCCTCAGCCCGTTGCCGGCTGGCATCGCTGATAGCCCAGACCTTTCCGACGTGCTGCCCCGAGCCTCCAAGCCGCCTGGCACAGCCATGGAATCACGCGTCGGGCCCGACACTCCAAGCTCCGACAATTCTACTGCACGTTTGATGTCACAAACGTGTGCTTCAAGATCCATTGAAAAAATCAGAAGCCCGGTGCTATCTTGAGACTGCAAAGAGAGCACCGGGGTAATACTTAAGTGAGCTGGAGTGCGTTGAGGCTTGAATCCCAAACTAGTCGACTCCGAGAATTCAACTTGGTAAGTAGGCCTTAATTCTTCTGTACTCTTGAATGGAAGTTTCTTCTGAAATTGAGCTTTCAACTTCTTTTTATTAGCAGCCATTGTACTCTTGTAATATTCAGACATCTTTAGAAGAAATTTTGTGCAAAATCTTCAATTCGGGCATTTATTAGTCCAGCTGGGGAGAGGTGGAATTACACTTCTTCTTACGCCATCTACGCCACACCATGCGTAAACGTGTTTTGTCTTACATTAAAAAGATGAAAGTGGATGTTGCTTTTTTTGCAGGAAACATATTTAACTGAAAAAGAGCATTTAAAACTGAAGAGAGATTGGGTTGGTCATGTGATTTCATTTTCTTTTCATTCTAAAGCACGTGGAGTCGCGATCTTGATTCACAAGGAAATATTGTTTGAACTTGAATCATTGATAGAAGCAGCTGGTTGAATTTTAATGATTATTTGTAAACTGTTTGCGGAACCATAGTCATTGTTAAATGTGTACGTGCCCAATGTGAGTAATTTTACTTTATGGGATGCTTTGAAGGCTTTTTTACGAGGTCAAATTATTAGTTATTCATCAAAAGAAAGAAAAAATTTGGCTGAGAGTCAGAAGTTGAAAAAGTAGATAGCTGGTTTGGAAAAGGAATTTCAGAAGAATTGTATGGAAGATAATAACTAAATTAAAATTACATTATAATACATTACAAACATATCAAATAATTAAGAGCTTTTGATTCAAAGATCTAAACAACGTTGTTATGAGTTAGGTGATAGAGTGCATAAAGTTTTAACTTGGCAATTGAAAGCAGAACAAGCTTCGAGAACCATTAATGCTGTGAGAAAAAGTTTATAGTTACTTATAAACCTCAGGAAATTAATGACCAATTTTTATCATTTTATGAGAAATTATATACTTCTAAGGGGATTTGAGATGATGGTTCTATTGAATCTTTTTTGGTCTGGTTTAAATTTGCAAACATTAGGGGAAGATGAGTGAGAAAATTGGATTCTCCTTTTACAGATCTTAAGATAAAGGATTTTATACAACAAATGCCAAATGTGAAGTCCCCGGGTGATGATGAATTTTCTGCTGAATTTTATAAAGTTTTATATGAGGAATTATTTCCTTTATTTAAGAATGTTCTTCAACAAGTGATGCAGGAGCAAGCTTTACCCAAGTCTTGTTTAAGTGCAATAATAACAGTAATACCAAAAAAAATAGAGATTCTTTGAATGTAGATTCTTTATTAAATTTGAATTATAAAATTATAGCGAAATTATTGGCAAATAGACTTGCTAAATATTTACCTCAGTTAGTACATGTAGATCAGGAGGGTTTTATTAAGAATAGATATGCTTCTGACAATATTCTTAGAGTAATTTCTTTGATCAATGCATCATGTCAGCAACCCACACTTGATGCGGAAAAAGCATTTGATTAAGTTGAATGGAATTTTTTATTTAAAGTGTTGGAGAAGTTTAAATTTGGACCGTTTTTTATTGGTTGGGTTAAGGTGTGATATAATAATGACCAAATGGTCAAACCACTTCATTATTTAAATGATCTCGTTCGACACGTCAAGGTTGTCCTTTGTCACCAGCTCTATTTGTGTTGGTCATAGAACCATTAGCTCAAGCGATAAGACAGATCGAGAATATTAAAGGTATAAGCATAGTGGATGATGAGTATAAGATTAATTTGTTTGCAGATTATGTTTGAGAAATTTATCTTACCCGGAACAACCTTTAATTCATTTGAAAAGATGTTTAGAACAATATGGTGTATTGTCTGGATATAAAGTGAATTAGGATAAAAGTGAAATAAAACCAATTTCAGATGGAGATTTTACTCAATTTTGGCAAATTACTAAATTGCATTGGACTGACAAAATTAAATATTTGGGTATAATGATTGATGTAAAAATTCAATCATTGTATAAATTAAATTATGTTCCTTTAATGAGAAGAATTAAGGTAGATTTGATTAAATGGAAAGACTTAACTTTGTCATTAATAGGATGAGTAAATTGTATTAAGATTAATATTTTTCCACATATTCAATATCTTTTTCAATTAATTTCTTGTTTACTTCTGAAATCTTTTTCTCAAGATTTAAATAAGGCTGTATGAGAATTTTTATGGAATGGGAAATTAGCTAGAATGGCGTTGTATAAATTGACCTGGAAATATGCTTTGGGAGGTTTACAATTACCTCATTTTCAGAATTACTATGAAGCTGCTCAATTAAAATTTATAATCATATGCTAGATGTTTAGTATCCTCCCAGTTGGGCTAGTGTCGAGTTAGCTAATATTTCAGAATTTTATCCTCATCAGTTTATATTTGTGGAATCCTGTTTTATTGCAGAAATATAATGTGCCAATTTTAAAACACTTATTGGAAATTTGGAGTAAAAGGAATTTTATTACAGGCACAAAAGGTAAAATACTAGTTCAAACTCCATTATATCAAAATAGACCTTCCTTTTTCCTTGAATATGAAAAAGATTTTTAAAGGAATGGCAGACTTTAGGTATAAAAATGTTGGAGGATTGCTTTGAGAAAGGTAAATTTCTTTCTTTTAATCGACAGGGAAAATTTGGAATATTAGTGAATTCTTTATTTGTGTATTATCAAATTAGAGCTTTAGTGAAAGATAATTTTGGAAGAGAAATTAAAATTCCCAAGTTAACGAAATTTGAATTTTTGATTTCTCATTCGTCAAATAAAGCTTTTATTTCTGATATGTACACATTGTTGCAGGATACTATGGATACATCAAATTTAGATAAATCTTAGAGTAAGTGGGAAGGGGAGTTAATTTTTGATATTGATGAGGAAGAATGGAAGATTATGTGTTATGACAGAGTGACTAAATTGTTTAATGTAAGATACAGTATGGTTAATTATAATTTTTTGCATCTGTTGTATCTGACCCCTGAGAAATTGAAGAAATATGGATTTAGTGATTCAGATGTGGACAATGTATAGGAACTTTTTTACATTCAGTTTGGTCTTGTGATAAGGTTAAAAAAATAGAGAATTTCTTCAAAAATTGTTTAAGATTAAATTTTTATTAGATCCAAAAATGTTTGTGAGATTATACTAGTTTATTTAATGATTTGGGGTTGGATAAGTTTCAGATCGCTTTTCTTCATCCAGCATTGGCTATAGTGCGTAAATGTGTGGTGATTTCTTGGAAGGATGATGTTGAAGTGAATATGGTTCGCTGGCATAATGAATTGAGATCCTGTATTTATATGGAAAAAGTAACATATAATTTGTATGATAATTATAATTTTTTGTTCAGTAGTGGATGTCTTATTTGAAATGTATGGGCTTAGTAATATCTTAAGGTATTGTATGGGGCTTTAGTACTTTTTTTTGCTGCTCCCCTTGTGGGTTTTGCTGAAGGTGGGGGGGTGGATGGGTTGGGGTTAGTTTTAGGTTATTTTGATTTCTATTTTATGTATTGTTTTATAATATTTTGAAAATGTTAAATAAAGTTTGAAAAAAAGGAATATCAATATTAAGAGCAAAGATTCATACACCAGGATGCTCTTTATCGATGATAGTTCAACATTCAATGCCATCATCCCCTCAAAATTGATCAGCAAACTCTAAGATATGGGATCAACACCCCACTGTGTAATTGGATCATGGAATCTACAGGCCACAGTCAGTGAGGATTGGTAAGAACAGCTCCTCCACACTATCTATCAATAGCAGAGCACCATAGGGCTGCATTCTTAGCCCCCTGCTCTACTCAATACACACCTATGATTGTGTGGCTCAGTATAACAACAGCACCACCTACAAATTTGCGACTATTCCACGTTATATAAAAATGGTCAATGAGTCAGCATACAGGAGAGAGATTGAAAACTTGGCTGAATGGTGTGTCAACAACAAGCATGCACTTAATGTCACCAAAAACAAGGAGCTGATTGTTGACTTCAGGAAGGAAAAAACAGAGGTGTACAAACCAGTGATCATTAAGGGATCAGGGGTTGAGAGGATGCGCAAATTTAAGTTCTTGGGAGTCACTATCTTGGAGGATCTTTCCTGGGTCCAACACACTAGTGGCATAGTGAAGAAAGCATGACAGAGTCATTACTTCCTCAGGAGTTTGAAGAAATTTGGTATGAGTTGGGAAACCCTGGCAAATTTCCACAGATGTGTGGTGGAAAGTGTGCCGAGACCCCTGAGCATAAAGCTCTGCAAAAGGTAATGTAAACAAACCAGGACATTACAGGCAAAACCCAATCCACCATCAAGAATATCCACAGTGAACGGTGCCGTCAGAGTGCAGCAGCAATCACTGAATATCCAGATCACCCAGTGGATACTCGGTTCTCGCGCTACCATCAAGAACAAGGAATAGGCACCACAAGACTCACACTACCAAGGTCAGGAACAGCTGCTAATGCCCCATCATCAGTCTCCTCAACAATAAACTCAATCAGGGACTCATTTAAGAACTCTTTTGTTGTTTATTGATTTTTTTTCTCTTGGTATTGCCCGTCTGTTTGTTTACATTTCTTCAGTTGTTTACAAGTGTACATTGAGTACACATTGATTACCATTATCAATAAGTGGTAACCCTGCTTTGCCTCCAAGAGAAAGAATCCCAGGTTGTATGTGACAAAAGAGTCTGGAAAAACAACCAACTGAAAAACCTCACAAAGATAAGCGTATACAGAGCCGTTGTCATACCCACACTCCTGTTCGGCTCCGAATCATGGGTCCTCTACCGGCACCACCTACGGCTCCTAGAACGCTTGCACCAGCGTTGTCTCCGCTCCATCCTCAACATCCATTGGAGCGCTTTCATCCCTAACGTCGAAGTACTCGAGATGGCAGAGGTCGGCAGCATCGAGTCCATGCTGCTGAAGATCCAGCTGCGCTGGATGGGTCACGTCTCCAGAATGGAGGACCATCGCCTTCCCAAGATCGTGTTATATGGCGAGCTCTCCACTGGCCACCGTGACAGAGGTGCACCAAAGAAAAGGTACAAGGACTGCCTAAAGAAATCTCTTGGTGCCTGCCACATTGACCACCGCCAGTGGGCTGATAACGCCTCAAACCGTGCATCTTGGCGCCTCACAGTTTGGCGGGCAGCAACCTCCTTTGAAGAAGACCGCAGAGCCCACCTCACTGACAAAAGGCAAAGGAGGAAAAACCCAACACCCAACCCCAACCAACCAATTTTCCCCTGCAACCGCTGCAACCGTGTCTGCCTGTCCCGCATCGGACTTGTCAGCCACAAAGGAGCCTGCAGCTGACGTGGACTTTTTACCCCCTCCATAAATCTTCGTCTGCGAAGCCAAGCCAAAGACAAAGAGACTCTGACAATAAATATGACATTTAATTGAATATAATTATATAATATGAGAAACATTTTTTCAAGAATTAAATAAATTTATAAGGAGATTTATTTAGAAAGGTAAAATGTCAAGAGTTTCTATAGAAAGGTTAACGTGGGAGGATTTTCAGTATTATTATCAGGCTTCTCTCTTTGAAGAAGTCGAAAAACTGGCTGGGTCAAAATAGAGTTGAATAAAGTAGGAGAGAGATTAGCAGAGGAATTTATATATAAATGGGATTCAAAATTATTAACTGGGTAAAGAGTCACTATTGTTGAAACATTTGATTATTGTTTGGAATAAAATAAAGGACAAAACTGGAATAAATGGAAACATACCATTGAAGATGGCTTTGATTAAAAGTCATCTTATACCTGTTCAGAAGGATCATTAATTTTTAACTACTTGGTTTAGTAAAGGCATTAAAAATATCAAAGATTGTTATGAACAGGCTCAAAATTGATGTCATTTGAACAATTGAGGAATAAATACGGAATACCTAGTAACACTTTCTTCCATTATTTCCAATTGAGAGAATATTTAAGGGAAAAGTTAGGTTTAGAAATGTGATTACCAATTTGTAGCAAAGTGAAAACTCTTATTAGGGAGAGGAAATACCAAAAAAAAACTTCTGCAATATATTTTTATTGCATAAAAGGAACTATTAAACAGGGAGTGCATAAATCTTGACAGAAATGGGAGTTGGATCTGAATATTACAATTGATGAGCAAAGATAATTAGGTCTTTGTCAGGAGAGTATGATATTAATGTAAGATATAGATTAGTTCAGTATAATTTTTTACATCAGCTATATTTAACACCACAGAAACTGAATAGGTGCAATGAAGAGATAGGCTCTTTTTTGCCTTCAACTTGGTCATGTCCTAAGATAAAACCTTTTTGGGTGAACTTACAAAACTTTTTAGAACAAATTACAGGTACACTATTTCCATTAAATCCAGATGTATTTCTATTGGGAACCAGACCCAAACTAAAATTGTCAACATATTAAATTAAATTTGTTAAAATAGCATTGGCAGTAGCTAGAAAATGTATTGCAGTGACTTAGAAATCAGACTTATATATAGATATGGGAAGATGGAATGCAGAAACCCAAAGCTGTATCCCTTTAGAGGAAACTACATATAAGTTGCAAAATAAATACCCTGTAGCGGGCGCACAGCACAGTATTGTGAACTGCCACCGTTAGTTCACAGACTTATTTGACACATCGCGGGCTAGCAGTGCTGGGCGGCAAAGTACAGCGAGTGGATCAGATTAAGCCCCTGCCTAAAGGCACAGGATGCTAATGGCTAGCTGGTCTGTCCCCCATTGGTTACTCGGTCCTCCCCTGGAATAAAAGTCGACCTCTTTCTCCCTGTCCTCAGTTGAGCACTAGGAATTGGACCAGCTACAAGTCTAAAGTGTAATAAAGCCTATATTTTGTCACTCTATTGCTTTGGAGTCAGCTCTCAGGACAAGAATAAACTTCAGATGGTTGTTAACTCGTCCTGTGACATCACAGGCATCAGTCTTCACCCCATTGAGGACATCAACATGAGGCAGTGTCTTTAAAAAGCAGCTTCAAGGAGTCACGTGATGGAGTAGTGGCCGATAGGAGAATACCAGCCCTCTCCAGAAAAGAAGAAATAAAGTGAAGAAAATACAAAGTTCAAGAAACACAAAACATAACAAATAAAAGATAAAGTTGTGGAGAAAAGAAAGAAAATGGCACCCAAGAAGGAAAAAGTAAAAACAACAGGAAAAAAAGAAGAAAAGACGCCGTAAGAGAAAGGAGAAGGCTTTACCTGCATGAAGAAACAGAGAGCTGTCGTGGAGATATGAGCCCGCTCCCCAAGGTTGGTGACGACCCTGCAGAGCCACGACCTCCTGACTGCTGGACTGCAAAAATGGCTCTCTGAGCCAAACAAAAGCACGCAATTGCTCATGCACGACAATGCACACACTAAGGAAAAAGAGAACACCGACGGGTGGTGGGCCCAGCTGAGGAGCAAGCAAACAGAGCGCGACCAGCTGTGGGATGCCCGACACCAGGGCTTTCAGCTGGAAGAAGAGGAAAGCGACAGGAAAGGGAG
This sequence comes from Narcine bancroftii, assembly GCF_036971445.1. NCBI lineage: Eukaryota > Metazoa > Chordata > Chondrichthyes > Torpediniformes > Narcinidae > Narcine > Narcine bancroftii. The sequence continues at coordinate 46,555,686 of NC_091471.1, read as the reverse complement.
TGAAAGGAAAGAAGAACAGCAACAGGAGGCCCAACAGATGACTAACCCAGAAGAAGAGGACCAAGAGCAAGAAGCCAAGCAAGAAGAAGCCCAGCAAAGTGAGGCAAGCAACTCAACAAGAAAGTCAGAAGAGACACAGATACAAGGAAGAGAAGTAGAAGACACAAACACAGGCGCCGACATAGAAGAAGAAGAAGACCAAGATCTGTACAAAGAAAGAGAAGGTAAAATAGATGAACAGTATATAGATTTTTAAAAATTTCAAGAACAAATGAGAGCATTAAAAGAATGGTTGACATTAGAATTTAGTGAAATGAAAAGTACAGAAGAAAAAGTGAGTAGAATAGAGCTGGTCAAGAGTTGTTACCTCAGAAGATTGATATAATGGAAAACTATAGTAGGCAAAACAACATTAAAAAAGTGGGCCTAAAGGAAGATGAAGAAGGCATAAATATGAAAGAATTTATAAAAGAATGGATTCCAAAGGTCCTGGGAATGCCAGAAATACAGGAAGGAATAGAAATAGAAAGAGCACACAGAACACTAGTTCCGAAACCACAGCCACAACAAAAACCAAGACCCGTTTTAGTAAAATTTCTGAGATACACGACAAGAGAAAATATACTGGAAAGGGCAAGGAATAAAATTAGAGAAGACAATAAACCATTGGAATACAAGGGTCAAAAAATATTCTTTTACCCAGACATAAGTTTTGAACTCTTAAAGAAGAGGAAGGAGCTTAATACAGCAAAATCAATCCTATGGAAAATAGGTTATAAATTTATATTAAGATATCCAGCTGGACTTAAAATATTTATCCTGGGGGAGCAAAACAGACTGCTCTTGGATCCGGAGAAAGCACAAGAATTTGCAGAATGCCTGCAGAACAGAAGGAGAGATGAAGAGATGTAACAAGAACGAAGAACGACGAAAAAATACATATAAAGATGTAAAAATAATGTATAAGTAAGAACTAAAGAAGGGAAAGAAAAGGGAAGACAGGAAGTAAGGGGGGTAAAAAGAGGGTGAGCCTTGTTATATGTGAAGATAAAAATCTTTTCTGGAAGGGATTGGGTGGGAGAGAATAACAGTCATTGAGAAATCAGTTGACACTTGCGAGTGGGTTCACAATCCAAATGGAGAGGGGAGTTGTGGTTGCCCGGCAAAGGACAAAAGGCAACTCAGAGGGGGGGGGGGACATTTGGGGTTAAAGGAATTTTAGATGTGGGAGTTAGTATTTTATGTTTTAGAAGTGTTGTCATACATTGAGTTCAAAAAGGGAAATCTGAGAGATGAAAATGGGGATGGTGGTGGTGAGGAAGGAGAAATGAGGTGTAAACAAAATATGAGATGGCCATGTTGAACTATATGACTATAAATATTAATGGAATACATAACCAAATTAAATGAAAAACGCTATTAAATTACCTGAAAAAATTTAAAAATAGACATAGCATTTGTGCAGGAAACGCATCTAACTGAAGTGGAACATAATAAATTAAGGAGAGACTGGGTAGGGCACGTAGCAGCAGCATCATATCATTCAAAAGCCAGAGGTGTAGCTATATTAATCAATAAAAATGTACCAATCAAAATAGAGGAGGAAATAATAGATCCAGGGAGGCATGTAATGATAAAGTGTCAGATATATTCAGAATTCTGGAATTTGATCAATATATATGCACCTAATGAAGAGGATCAAAAGTTTATGCAAGATATTTTTTTGAAGATTGTAGATATGCAAGGAAATATATTGATAGGAGGGGATTTTAACCTTAATTTGGATCCAATGTTGGATAAAACTGGACAAAAGACTTGCAAAAAGAATAAAGTGGCCACATTTATGGTTAAATCAATGCAGGAAATGAAACTTATGGATATATGGAGGAGGCAGAACCCAAGGGAGAAGGAATACTCCTATTATTCAAGTAGGCATAAAACATACTCAAGGATTGATATGTTTTTGTTGTCGGCCCATATTCAAGGGAGAGTTAGGAAAACTTAATATAAAGCTAGATTGCTATCTGATCACTCACCCCTGTTATTAGCAATAGAACTGGAGGACATCCCACCAAGAACATATAGATGGAGATTAAACTCCATGCTACTTAAAAGACAGGAATTTAGAGAATTTATTGAATGCTAAACTAAAATGTACTTTGAAATAAATATGGAATCAGTGAAAGACAAATTTACATTATGGGATGCAATGAAAGCCTTCATTAGAGGGCAGATAATAAGTTATGTAACTAAGATGAAAAAGAACAGTTGGAAAGGGAGATAGTAAGTACAGAAAAGGAAATAGCAAAAAGGGATGATATAACAAAAAGAAGAGAATTAGCGGACAAAAAAAAACAAAGCATTACAAACGTACAAGGTGGAGAAGAACATAATGAAAATTAAGCAAAAGTATTATGAGCTAGGAGAAAAAAACACACAAAATATTAGCCTGGCAACTTAAAACAGAACAAGCTAAAAGAATTGTATTGGCATCAAGGAAAAAGGACAAACAAATTACATATAATCCAATGGAGATTAATGAGATCTTTAAGGAATTTTATGAACAATTATGCCAAACTGAGAATGAGGGGAAAGATGATAAAATAGAAGAGTTTTTAGCTAAAATTGAACTGCTGAAATTGCAAGAAGAGGAACAAAACAAACTAATAAAACCATTTGAAATAGAGGAAGTACAGGATATATTAAAAAAGGCGTCGAACAATAAAACGCCTGGAAAGGATGGATTCCCAATAGAATTCTATAAAACATTTAAAGAGCTACTAATTCCTCCTCTCCTGGAAGTAATTAACCAGATAGAAGAAACACAAAACTTGCCAGATTCATGTAAGACAGCAATAATTACAGTAATACCAACGACCGGGAAGGATCCACTAACACCAGCATCATATAGACCAATATCTCTACTTAATTCAGATTATAAGATAATAGCAAAATTATTATCAAACAGATTGGCCGACTGTGTACCAAAAATAGTAAAACAAGATCAAACTAGATTTATTAAGAAAAGATGAACAGCGGATCATTTCTATAAATTTATTAATTTAATTCATGCAGTTCAAGGAAATAAGGTGCCAACAGTGGCTGTTGCTTTAGATGCAGAAAAAGTCTTTGACAGGGTAGAATGGAATTATTTATTCAAAGTATTACAGATGTTCAATCTACCAGAAAAATATATAAATTGGATTAAAACATTGGTGAAGGTAACAGTAAATGGATATGTATCGAACCAATTTAAATTAAGTAGGTCAACTAGGCAGGGATGTCCACTATATCCCTCACTGTTCCCTTTAGCAATAGAACCATTAGCAGAACTGATAAGAACAGAAAATAAAATAAAATGGATAAAAATAAAGGAGAAGGAGTATAAAATATGTTTATTTGCAGATGACATCATAGTACACTTAACAGAACCAGAAATATCAATAAAAGAACTACATAAGAAATTGAAGGAATATGGAGAAATATCGGGGTACAAGATCAACGCAAATAAAAGTGATGTGATGCCAATGAGTAATGCTGATTATACAGAATTTTAAAAAGAATCACCATTTAAATGGCAAACACAAGCAATCCGATACTTGGGTATTGGATTAGATAATAATTTAAGCCACCTGTAAAAATTAAATTATCAGCCATTAATAAAGAAATTACAGGAAGACTTAGAACATTGGAAAGAATTACCACTAATGTTGATAGGGAAGGTAAATTGCATTAAAATGAATGTCTTCCCAAGGATACAATAATTATTTCAAATCCTTTAAAAGAGAAATTCTTCAAAAAAGCAGCCTCTATCCTCAAAGAGCCCCACCACCAGGCCATTCCCTCTTTATTCCACTACCATCAGGCAAAAGGTACAGGAGCCTGAAGAAGAGCACTCAAAGGCACAAGGACAGCTTCTTCCCCGCTGCCATCAGATTCCTGAATAATCAATGAATCAAAGACACTGGCTTTCTTTTTGTGCACTGTTATTTTTATTTTTTATTTTTTATAATGATGTTGGATGATGATTATCATATGAATGTTTGCTCTATGATTTTGCTGCAAAACATTGAATTTCATGACTTATTAATGACAATAAATTCCTATTCAGACATTTCAAAACAATATAATTAAAACAGCCACATATTACACTGGACAATGAAGATTTTGCTTCCTGAATATGTTTGGGTGTATTTTGTGGATTTTGACCTGGTGATCACAAAAATCACCTTAAAATGTTCCTATTTCATGTTGTTTTTTTGTATATAACCAGTTTTATGATTTTCTGTAATATTTTAATTCTTCAAGCATATAAAACAATGACATGCAACATGTCATTGAAATTTCATTCTTAGCATTTGCACTTGAACTTCTTCCCTGCTGATCTTGGTGCAGTCAGTGACGAACATGGGGAAAGGTTTCACCAGGACATTGCAAACATGGAAAAGAGGTATCAGGGCAAATGGAATCCATCAGTGCTGGATGACCGTTGTTGGACACTGACATGAGAGATATTAGATGCTGAGTACAAACAAAAATCAGTGGCAAAACATTTTTAGGTCAGTTGAACAAAGGCAATGTGTCAGCATCATTATGCAATTAAGCATACTAAATTTAATAAAAGTTTAATGTTTCTCCAACTTCCTATGTGATACAGCAAATCTGAAATTATCTTTACATCATTTTGAAGTTGTCTATCATAATCACCAATTTATTTCAAGAAGCAAACCTTTTGAAATAATTTATTGTCCAATATTATCAATGTATTCTTCAAAATAAAGTAAAATTAGTTTAAAAAAATGTCGCTGAACATAGTTTCTTCCCTTTATCTCCAGGTGCAGAATCCCCATTCAGGTGCCTGGAGATTCCAGTGCTTTGCCAACTGTGGCTGCTGCAGGGTCACACATCTGTATTTCCTTGCATTATGCTAGGAATTCTCAGTACAATTCAGCTCCACTGCTGGCAATGCTCCATTCTTCCTTTGTGTCTTCCTCAAGTTTGGCTTAATTGTTGTCATCAATCCATTGGGATCTCATCCCAATGGGTTGTGAAACTACAGGCCAAAACTAGTTGAATTCCATCCACATGCTTGTTTCTTCACCTGTGTTACCTCAAAGCTAATGCTAGTAATCCAAATGCTGTTCAGGTCAGCTTGAATGAAATCCTTGATCTGATGCAAAGATTATACACCGTTGCTTGTATATTCTGCTTGAAGAGAGATAGAATACAAAAAAAAATGCTGTGAAGATATCAGAGGACTGAGGAAATATCTGCCAAGAAAATATGAAAAAAATGGAAGCTCTTTTCTGTGACAAAGTGAAGGATGAGGAATAACTAAATTATCCGAGCAGATTGACAAGTAATCCACCTGAGAAGCTAATTCCCCCTCTCTCTGCTGAACTTCCTCAACATACTGAAAACAATTTTCTGTTTCCATTGAGGAGTGGCAGGACATGTACTCATTGTATGAATCTTAAATGTATCAATGGGAACGTGGTGTCAGATCCAGTCAGAAAAAAATAATGGAACTGGCCTATTCAAATATTAAAGTGACAAATTTCAAAGAAATTATTTCAGCTGCACATTTAATGTATTCCATAATCGAAAATTGTTGGGCAGGGCGGAGTAGGGGGGTGGTGGTGGTTAGCAGAGCAGTTAGCCCAATGCTGTTACAGTACCAGTGACCCAGACTTTAATTCAATGTTGTCTATGAGTAGTTTGTACTCGAGAGTCCTCCAAGTGCTCTACCACCCTTCAAAAACATACAGAGGTTGTTATTGAGTATAAATGGGCAGCACAGACTCGAGGACTGGAAGGGGCTCTTTCTGTGCTGGATTTCTAAATTACATTTTTTAATTAGAACAATTTTCAAAATTGTACAGTCCCAATTAAAGCAACACAAGATGATTCAAACAGCTGTGGACAACCCCCAGCAGCCGGTTCCTGGTTGGCGCTGATAGAAAGTGGCATGAGTTTATATGTTCGATGTGCAAACTGTTTGTGGTAGATTGACATGAAGAACTAGGAATCAGGTTGGGAAGGACTCTGAGGGAAATGCTCAAAACAGTCTGAGTTAGGATGTCGGTTTAAAGAAAGGACTATTATATTTGCAGTGTGATTTTATATGAAAATGCATTGCGATATAGATTTTTCTTGAGATGGCGCAAAGAGTAACTAAATCTGAGACATTTTCTCCACTTAAGAAAATTGTTAATTAAAATGTACAGGAAGGTTTATGAGATCTACTCAGACGGTAACCTTAGCTCACTTTATTGCCATTATAAACTATCACATTTAAACTGCTTCCCAGGATTTATGTCTTTAACAATAGGGGCTGAAAATTGGCTATTGATCACAGTATGTTATAATTAAGCTTAGATTTTCTTTAGAAACACACTAAGTAACAAAATATGTTCATGGACAATATCATACTATTCTTCATTGTTAATTTATTTATCTGACTCTTGTGATAACAGGTAAAAGAGCAGTGTGAATGAGACTGGTCGAAGGAAATTGGTGAGTTTGGAGAGAAAAAATGACCACCTGATCCATCTAATGTAGTCATGTCCCTTCATGACTGAACATTCTATAATTCTCTGCCCCATGAATTCTACCTTGGAAAATACTGTGCCTTGGGTTTTTTTGTGCCAGATTTTGGAAGGGGAGAAATAAATTTCTTTTATAACTTAAGCACTACTGTATTTTTTTAAACATTTCTCTCTTGGGAATCCACATTTAAGTTTTCAAAGCAGTACTATATGTTTTCAGGTGTGTTCACACAAGGATTGGGCCAACATCCCTCCCACAATAAACCTCAACCGGGTTCCCCACAAGGCTGTGCATGAAGCCGCATACTTAACTCTTTGAAAACTCTGTACTGTGAGTACAAATACTGCCTTAACTCCATCTACAAGTTCGCAGATCACACCACCATAGGCCAGATCTCAAACAATGATGAGACAGAATACAAGAGAGTGGGAGAGAGAGAGAGAGAGAGAGAGAGAGAGAGAGAAAGTGTGTGTGTGAGAGAGAAAGAGAGAGAGAGAGAGAGAGAGAGAGAGAAAGTGTGTGTGTGAGAGAGAAAGAGAGAGAGAGAGAGAGAGAGAGAGAGAGAGAGAGAGAGAACATCTAGTGTATCTTGAATGAAATCTTGATCTGATGCAAAGATTATACATCGTTGCCTGTATATTCTGCTTGAATAGAGATAAAATACAAAAAAATTGCTGTGAAGATATCAGAAGACTGAGGAAATATCTGCCAAGAAAATATGAAAAAAATGGAAGCTCTTTTCTCTGACAAAGTGAAGAATGAGGAATAACTAAATTATCCGAGCAGATTGACAAATAATCCACCTGAGAAGCTAATTCCCCTTCTCTCTGCTGAACTTCCTCAACATACTGAAAACAATTTTCTGTTTCCATTGAGGAGTGGCAGGACATGTACTCATTGTATGAATCTTAAATGTATCAATGGGAACGTGGTGTCAGAACCAGTCAGAAAAAAAATGTTACTGGCCTATTCAAATATTAAAGTATACTGCATGTCTGTACACATGACAATAATGAAAAATTCAATTCAATTGTACTAAATTTTACTTGAAGCATTAAAACTGTAAAACATAGCAGGGTTAATGGAGTAAATACAGTTCTGAAAATTGGATTTTTTAAAATATTGAGCAAAAGATAAAAGGAGAAAAACTAAATGTATTTGAAACCCAATCAAAGGATATTTTTTCGGACTGAATTCCACAAAATAGATGCATAATGTTAGGACATGAATAACAGAGCATGAGTGTAGCATATGCCTTCATGCAAATCAGCTTCCCTTTCAATGAGTACCCACTGCACCGCTACCTCAGAAAAGAAAATGTATTAAAGGATTCATCTCATCCTGGTTGTGCTCTCTTCTCTCTCCCATTGAGCAGAAGATACATGAGTTTGAAAACACCTGCCATCTGATTCAAAAACAGCTTCTTTCCCACTGTTATCAAACTCATGAATGGGCCTTTCATATGTAAAGCATGATGTCTTGATCTCACAAAACCTACCTCATTAAAAACCTTGCTCTATTTTAACTCTGTTTATCTGGAAAGTTATATTCTCCATTCTGTTTTATTTGGCTCTATTTGTTGTACTTGTGTCTGGGTTGTCTTGCTTCTCATTAGCGCACAAAACAAAGTTTTTCACTGCATCACTGCATCTCTGTACACATGACCATTATGAAAAATTCAATTCAATTGTACTAAATTTTACTTGAAGCATTAAAACTGTAAAACAGCAGGGTTAGTGGAGTAAATACAGTTCTGAAAGTTGGATTTTTTTTATATTGAGCTAAAGATGATAGGAGAAAAACTAAATGTATTTGAAACCAAAGGATATTTTTTCGGACTGAATTCCACAAAATAGAAGCAAATAGGGTGCCAGTGCAAGTCTTCAAATGACTTATATACCAACGTTTATTTTATTTTTCAGGTATCATGAATATAATTAAGTCAATTTTCAGGCAACTATCCGTGCCCAGATTTAGCACATTTGTCATGGTGTTGCTTCAGGCCAACTGAGAGTCAGAGGCAATTAAAATGGGTTGGGCAATGGAATCACAAAGGAAAAAGACTAAAGTTAGCAACACAGTTATTTATCAGAACTGAGAGGGAGGCATGGCTCTATGATGAGACTGATTTGGCTGAGCTCTCCATGAAGAGTTTTTAAAAGACGTCTCATAAGTACTTTTTCTGAGTTTTTCTTTTACAAAAGATTACTTATATTGATAACTAACAAAGATGACTGGAAAAAATCAAAACCAAAGATGAAAGAAGCTCCCAATTTGCCTGTGACATTAACTGATAGTCCAAAGGAAGCTGCCTCAGCTTCCCCAACTTCAGGAACTTCTGCTGGAGAATTGAATTACAGGCAATCCTATCTGGGATGGAAGCCTTAGGAACGCGGTTTGCAAAAGTTGAAGGAGTGATGAAAGATTTAGCGGACTTGATCAAAAACGTTGGTGAGTCAATTTAATGGAATGAATGAACAATGCTGAAAGAGACAGGAAAGCACATTGGAAGAACTGCATGACCAAGCAAAACAGTGGGTGATCGATAAACAATGTTCCTTGATAAGATTGATCATATGGAGAACTTTAGCATACCAAATAATGTGCAAATAATTGGTCTAAAAGAAGGTGATGAAGGAAGAGATGTAGTTAAATTCTTTGAATCCTGGATTCCTGATGTGCTTCATGTTGAGTCACTTGGCAGAGAAGTATGAATTGATAGAGCCCATCGAACCTTCGGACCTATAAGAAATGAGGATATCCTTCCTTGACCGGTCCTTGTGAGGCTGAAGAGCTTCAGGGGTTGGGAAGCGATCTTAAGAGCAGCATTTGAGTACTCTAAAATGAATAATGCCTCGCTGAAATGGGATGGACAAGAGATCATGGTTTTCCAAGATTTCAGCCCAGCAGTCGTTCAGAAACAAAATAAGTCGAACAGGTCAAGCAGCAGCTCCAAGTGAGGAATATTCCATGCTTTACCCAGTGATTTTATGGATGGAGGGTTCAGAAGGCAAACAGTGGTTTTTCAAGACAGAGCAAGAGGCAAAAGATTTTTTTTGTGGACTTTAAGAAGAAAAAATGATTTTGGAAGAGAACTTTGTGAAGATTGTATTTTTGTGGACTGTAAAGATATTTTTCTTGAGTCATCTGATATTTATTAGGTAATGTTAACTTTTCTTATTGATACATCGCGGAGAGCTCAGGGAAATGTTGAATGTTGAATTAAGTAATAGCAGGTTGGAGACACTGGTCTAAGGAGGGTAATAGCATCAGGAGAGAAGTGTGTTTTAAATATGGCACTTTAGGGTGGGACTTTCGTTGCTTCCAGGGTTTCTTTTTTACGTCACCATCAGAGCAGGGGCTTTGCACTTTTTTTCAAAAGGGAAGAGATCATGAGATTGTTTAATTATTTACTGTGTCTGTATTACTGAGCAATATTTGTCTGTAAATCAATATGGATAAGATATTAAAGTTTATAAGTTTTAACATTAACGGTTTAACTGGGAGATCAAGAGAAAGAAGGTTTTGACTCACTTGAAAGAGTTAAAGGCAGATGTGGTCTTTTTACAGGAACCACATCTTACTAAGGAAGAACATGAGAATTTAAAAAGAGGATGGATGGGACAGATTTTCTCTTCTTCATTTAATTCTAGGCAAGAGGGGTTGCGATTTTAATAAATGAGAATGTTCCGGTTATTGTAGAGAATATATCAGAAGATCAAGCAGGTAGATATGTGATGGTAAATTGTAAGATTTATTCTGAATCATGGATGCTTATGAATATTTATGGGTCAAACTACGATGACGAAGGATATATTTTTGAAAGCTGGTGAGGGAAACAAAATATTTTGATAGAAGGAAATTTTAATTTCTGTCTGGATCTGATATTAGATAAATCTGAAATAACAGTAATTAGGGCTAAGGCTGCTAAAGTAACATTGTCTTATATGAATGACCTAAATTTGACTGATATTTGGATGTAGTTTAATTCAACAGGGAGAGACTATTCATTCTACTCAAGGATACATGATTCACATACAAGAATCAATTTATTTTTACTGTCTGGACCAAAAGATAGGGTGAAGTCAGAATATTTATCAAGGTTATTTTCTGAACACCTACTTCTCATGCTGACTATTTCAATAATGGAGAAATAGGAAGGTGTTTGCAGATGTTGTTTGAACCCCATAATGTTAAAGGAGGAGAATTTTAAACAATTAATTAGGTGACAAATAGAAATCTTTTGTGAAACAAATTTTGGATCAAAGGATAACAGCTTTTTATTATGGGATACAATGAAAGGCTTTATTGAGAGATCGTTGGTACCAACAACATAGGGAGGAAGAGTGAAGTGGTCCTAAAAAATGAGTATAGGAATTTAGGTAAGGAGCTAAAAAGAAGGACTGCAAAGGGAGTAATTTCTGGATTACTTCCTGTGCCACATGATAGTGAGGGCAAGAATAAAATCAGGTGGAGGATGAATGCGTGGCTAAAGAGATGGAGAAAGGGCAGGGATTTGAGTTCTTGGATCACTGAGACCTATTTCGTGGGAGGTGGGACATGTACCGAATGGATGGGTTACATCTGAATCCCAGAGGGACCAGGATCCTGGCGGGGGCATTTGCTAGGGCAACTAAGGAGGCTTTATCTGAAGGAGATCTTCAAAGAGAAGGTTTGTCAACAAAGAGAGAAAGCTTGTAGACAAAGTTTGGGGGAGGAAAAGCAGATGATCAAGGAGGAAAATTATCAGTGTCATGATGGGGGGGGGGAGGGGATGATGGTAATAACTAATAGAGTTGTCCATAAAGATAAGGATAAGCAGAAGGTAAGATGTGGGAAATCTCTGAAATGCATTTAATTTAATGCTAGAAGTATTGTAAGGAAGGAGGATGAGCTGAAGGTTTGGATAGACACTTGGCAGAATGGTATGGTGGTGATCAGTGAGACGTGGTTGCAGGAGGGATGTGACTAGCAGCTAAATATTCCAGGATTTCGCTGCTTCAAATGTGATAGAATTGGAGGGGTAAGGGGGGTGTGGCATTGCTTGTCAGGGAAAATACTACAGCTGTGCTGATGCGAAATAGATTGTAGGGCTCGTAAAAGGAGGTGGTATGGGTGGAATTAAAAAATGGAAAAGGTGAGGTTACAGTTATAGGGTTGTATTATAGACCACCAAGTGCGGAGCAAGTAATAGAGGAGCAAGTGTGTAAGGAAATAGCTGAGATTTGTAATAAGCACAGGATTGTGTTAATAGGGGATTTTAATTTTCCTAATGTAGATTGGAAGTCGTATTCCCTGAAGGAGTTGGATGGATTAGAATTTGTAAAATGTTGTAATGGAGGATTTAGACCATGCTTTTGCTTATGCAAGGCTGAGTATCAGTAACCTACTTTGAGAATAATGTGAGAATCAGCAGACAGAAGCTAAATTCCACCATGGGGCCTAGAGATGCAGTTATCTGACAAAAAGACATCTGGTACCAAGAACGTTTAATCTTCCTGCTTGTTAGCCGGTTGCTGTTTGAGATTGATGGGATTGTTGGTCGCAGACTGTCAGGTGAGACCTTGACGCTAAGTAAATTATTATATTCAAAGTGATAAGCTAGAATGGGTAATATAAGCCGTGGTCCCGCTGCTGAAGTTTCAGGCTGTCTGAGGGGTGGCAACATCTCTCAGCAAGAAGAAGAACTTCTAGAGTCCAACCAACATCCCGGTCGGGGGAGGTGGAGAAGCTGCTACCGGCGCCCCGACAACCTACTATAAGTGTGCAGTCATTGCCTCGCTTCGGCAGTTGGGACCAGTCCAGGCGTTGATAAGTATAATTGGGAAGGGCTTGCATATTGTAGTTTGAAATCAGCTTAAGATTTTGTAATAAAGATTTGTATAAACTGAAGTTCTCTCGCCGTGTGTCTCTGTTTTATTTCGGTAGCTCAAACACTGTGACCAATCTAAAATGAACAAAGTGAGAGGTACAAGTTTACCCAGGACAATTGGCGTAGTCGGCAGGATTGGTCTCGAGATGTTTCGCCGAAAGAAAGAGGTGAGCCCTGAGCAATCTTGACTCCAGGATGGACTTACAAAGATGATGGGTTTGGCATGTTGGCCAATACCCTGTCTTTGTTGGGACCACCCATTCTTTGGGATGAGAGGTTAGATCTATCAAGTGCGCCTCTGGGAGAGCGGGTTGCCACTCTCCTTTGAGAAAGTAAATTTCCTATTAAAAAGGAAACACTGACGGACGGTATTTGGCTGCTGGCCACAGCTTTATGCCGTGCCATTCAGCGTGAAGCAGAATTAGTTCAGTGAGAAGTAGAATCCCAGCACAAGAGAGAGCAACTAGAGGAGGAGATAGAAGCCATGCGACAACGCTGTTCCATGATGAGCATGATTGTTCGCACCAGTCAGGACCGAGCAAAAGAATGGGAGGATAAGCATGTCCAAATGATCTGCCGTAAAATTAAACTCCGGCAGCAGGTCTGTGCAGATAAGGAAAAGCAAGTGGTAGAACCCGATCCACATTGTATTCATGCCATGATAAGGAATGGCGACGATCCTGATGTAATTGATGATTGGGACGGGAATATCTGGTATGATGATAATGGTAATAATGCAGATCCCCCTCGCATGTGCCTGATGTACTCCCCTCTCCATCCGCTGTTCATGCCCGCCCCGTAAGGCAGTGGACTTCCCAAACAGAAGGAGACAGAGAGGGGTGTGATATAGTGGTAGAGATTGAAGGCATAGATGCCCCAGCCTCCCAAGCGGACTCATGGGAAGGTACCCAAACGCCTGCTTATTCTCAATACCCCCCCCCCTCTATGGGATGGCCTAGGCCTCGTCCCGTCCACTGGGCAAAGGACCCTGTGGGCGAAGGTGGGAGCAGAGGTCAAGAGCCGTCAATGATCCGTGACTTCTCTATAAAAGAACTGGCCGCCATTGGAGATCGATTTAGGCAAAAGGCGGGAGAAACTCTGGCAGCCTGGCTCCTGCGTGTTTGGGAGCAAGGAGGGGGTAATGTATATTTAACCCCTGAGGAATTGTTGGGATTAGGAACGTTGACGACTGATATCCGGCTCACTGCTGAGCTACATGGAAAAATGAGAGGGGTGGATTATTTATTTGCCACTCTAGGGGATGCCCTGCTACGAGTATACCCATCACCAGTCGATTGGGATTTACATTTATAGAACAATTGGGGCACCCCAGAGGAAGGTATAACAGTAATTTGTCAGCAGGCCCTGGCCTCTGCTTTGTATGCAGGGCATTTGAGGCAGTGGGTACATGGGGGGGAGCCCTGACAAAGAGATGTTCACGGCCGGAATGCATACCCGATTGGTTCGTTCCACCCAACCCACTGTACGGGGACTGGTTCTGTCTGTAACTAGTCCGCTAATTGGGCACCCTGTGTCTGAGGCGGTGCACGCCTTATCTGGGCTTAGAGAATTAGAGTTGGGAGGTAAAATCCACTCACGTACAACCCAAGTTAAATCAGACAAGCAGGATGAAAGGAGAGGGGCTGCTACTAATAACGGACCGACAAGAAAGGACCTTTTTCTAACCTTGTTAAAGTTAGGTGTACCTAAAAGTGATATTGATGGGAAACCTACCACAGTCCTTTATGCCCTCTATAAGAGGAAGGCAGGGGAACATCATCCCCAGCTGTTGAGTCCTTCTGGCCCAGCTGTGCCTTCTGCTCCCACTGTTGCTCCTATCCAGCCAGCTTCTCTTGCTCCAGTTACCCGTGATGAGATACAACAATTGGTTAAAAAGGCTCTTATGGATTATAGTAGAATGTGGTTGGAAGCCCCCGAACCCTACTAAGGCATGAGGGTGCGGGCGGGATTCCCGTGTCTACTCCATTGAGATACGATGGATACACAGGGACCCGGAGCCTGACATACCGTTAATAATCCATTGGGGTGGGGGTAATGACCACCAATATTTGGCTTTGGTCGATACCGGTGTGGAGCACTCGGTGATTCCTGGTAACCCCGACCTCTGGACTGGACCGACATTTTGAATAGAGGGGATGGGAGGAGCGATCACCCTGGTGAAGGAAATAAAAGTCCGCGCCATGGTGTATGATGGCCCTTCCCCTGTATGGTTACATGCCCTGGTGGCTGCCACTGATGAGTGTATCCTCAGTATCAATATGTTGGCTGGTACGGCCCTTAATAGTGGCCAAGGGGGATATGCATTTGGAATTCGGACAATTACAAAAAGACTAGTGGTGGGTCGGGCTAAGTGGGATCCTGTGATGGTGCCTTCCCCCCCGCCGAAACCAGTATGCATTCCACAATATCGCCTCCCTGGATGGCAGGAAGAGATTACTGACACCATCGATGCTTTGCAAGAAGGGGTAGTGAGGCCCGCAACGTTGCCCTTTAATAGCCCTGTTTGGCCGGTCCAGAAACCGGATGGCTCCTGGAGAATGACAGTTGATTATCGCTTTTTGAACAAACATGCTCCACCACTTGCTTCGGCAGTTCCGGACATTGTTACCCTTATTGAAAACATTGCTATTGGGAACTCGGGAACATGGTATGGTGTCACTGATCTCGCTAATGCTTTCTTCAGTATTCTTATAGCTGAGGTCTCACAGGATCAGTTTGCCTTTTCCTGGAAGGGGTGCCAGTATACCTTCACCCACCTCCCTCTCTCCCACTATTTGCCACAGTCTAATTGCCCGTGATTTGGAGGCAGTGCCAGTATCGCCTTCTCTCTCAATTCACCATTATATTGATGATGTGATGATCCAAGGGGCCACGGAAGAGATGGCACAGGAAGCAGAACAAGAAGACTCCTGGTTTACTGATGGTAGCCGCCGGTGGGTGCAAGGAAAACAGAAGTGGAAGGCGGTGGCTTACTATCCCAGGTCGGGAACTCACATTGGAGGAGGGGGATGGTGGCTCCAGCCAGTATGCTGAGTTGAAGGCGGTCACTTTACCACTAGACCCCCATGATCACCCTCTTTGCCTGTTTACCGATTCCTGGGCTGTGGCTAATGGATGCCTGATTGGCAAAAGAACGACTGGCTGATACATGACCGCCCAGTATGGGGCAAAGAGTTGTGGCAGCTGTTGTGGGATGCTTCCCACCATCGCGACATAACCATGTTGACACCCATACCAATGCGATGATGAACATGGCACAACATAATGCAGTAGCAGATCAGCTTGCCACCATCAGCTGCGCCGATAACGTCCCCCTGGCTCGATGGGCTCGTGAACAGAGTGGCCATTTGGGGGAGAAAGGATCAGCTATGTGGGCCCGTACACATGCCTTACCCATCCATCAGGATGATGTCTGCATGGACATATGCGTGCCCAGCATGCCAGCTTGTGAAGTCCCGTACCATTCCTCCTGGTCCGCATGGCCAAATAAGAAGAGGAGCTCACTCGGCTGCGGACTGGCAAATTGATTACATAGGCCCCATGCCAGACTGTATGGGTAAATGTTACGTCCTAGTAATGGTTGACACCTTTTCGGGCCTGGTTTTTGCTTTTCCCACCAAGACGGCTGACCAAGCTAGCACAATCCAAGGACTAAACCATTTAATTTCTCATTATGATGTACCAGAGGAGATTCAGTCTGATAATGGCTCGCACTTCTCCAGGAAGGCAATCTGTGATTTGGCAACTGACAACAGTATCTCATGGGTCCACCATATTCCTTATTACCCACAGGCTGCCGGGTTAGTTGAACGAATGAATGGCTTACTGAAGGAACAAATTCGTTTATTAACACCACTGGGGATCCTGAAGGTGTGGTGCCATGTGCTGCAGCAGGCAGTCAACAATTTGAATCATCACCCTTTAAAGGGAGGTACACCTTTCCTCCGACTTCTTCATGCTTCTGAACTATAGCCTATTCCAGAGGAAAAACAGTCATTGCCCCCCCTTTCCCTAGCTAGAGAATGCCAGACAAAAGGTATGGGTGACACCACCAGGTAGTGGCTCTCCTGTCAAAGGGGAAATAGTGACACCTGCCCAGGGTAGCACTCGGTGGGTAGCTATTGAGGGACAGGTTGGTTTAGTTTGTTTAAATACTGAATGCTTACGGCATCGTGAGTGACATGTGTCAGGCTTCTTTGTTCCAGATCCTCTGTCTTGTGCTCCTGCTGATCTGGCTTAACAGCTGCTTTGATGGCAGCAATTGGATTTGTAATGTTGAGGACGTTCCGAGGGAATTGCCCGTGGGGGACATGGCCCGATATATCCACTAATATTTCTGATATTGTTCAGCATGTTTCAAAATTTGTTCGTGAGCTTCAGCATCTGGGTATTGTGGGCCACAAGGATAGTTTGAGCCTTGGTTGGAATCATTTTTCGTGGTTAACTGGTACATTTGGGGGAATCGGGCCAAATATTCTCCGTTGGTTCCTCGCATTATTGCTTATTTTTGTGATTATTGTAGTTTTGGTTTCTCTTTATCGCTCCTTCTGTACTCAAATGCTTGTTAGGTCTCGTAAGTGACAGACTGCGACCAAGGGGTGGAATGTAATGGAGGATTAAGACCATGCTTTTGCTTATGCAAGGCTGAGTATCAGTAACCTACTTTGAGAATAATGTGAGAATCAGCAGACAGAAGCTAAATTCCACCATGGGGCCTAGAGATGCAGTTATCTGACAAAAAGACATCTGGTACCAAGAACGTTTAATCTTCCTGCTTGTTAGCCGGTTGCTGTTTGAGATTGATGGGATTGTTGGTCACAGACTGTCAGGCGAGACCTTGAAGCTAAGTAAATCATTGTATACAAAGTAATAAGCTAGAATGGGTAATATAAGCCGTGGTCCCGCTGCTGAAGTTTCAGGCTGTCTGAGGGGTGGCAACATCTCTCAGCAAGAAGAAGAACTTCTAGAGTCCAACCAACATCCCGGTCGGGGGAGGTGGAGAAGCTGCTACCGGCGCCCCAACAACCTACTACAAGTGTGTGGTCGTTGCCTCGCTTCGGCAATTGGGACCAGTCCAGGCGTTGATAAGTATAATTGGGAAGGGCTTGCATATTGTAGTTTGAAATCAGCTTTAGATTTTGTAATAAAGATTGTATAAACTGAAGTGCTCTCAGGATGTGTCTCTGTTTTCTTTCGGTAGCTCAAACACTGTGACCAATCTAAAATGAACAAAGTGAGAGGTACAAGTTTACCCAGGACAAATGTGTTCAGGATAGTTTTTTTCAACAATATGTTGAGGTACCCACTAGAGAAGGGACAGTGTTGAACCTACTGTTGGGGAATGAGTTAGGGCAGGTGACTGACGTGTGTGTTGGGGAGCACTTTTGATCCAGTGATCATGGTACCAGTAGTTTCAATATAATTATGGAAAGGGATAGGTCTGGTCTGATGATGATTGAGTAGGGGAAAAGCCAGATTTGATGAAATGAGAAGGGATTTGCAAGGAGTGGTTTGGGATGATTTATTTTATGGGAAGGAGGTAGGGGAGAATTGGAGGTCATTTAAAGGTGAGATTTTGAGGGTGCAGAATCTTTATGTTCCTGTTAGAATAAAAGGCAGGGCCAAAGGTTCGAGAGAGCTGTGGTTTTCAAGGGAGATTAGAAAGTTGGTTCGAGATAAAAAGGAGGCCTACATTAAATACCGGATACAAGGTATGGAGGAGATACTTGGAAAATAAAAGATTGTAAAAAGAAGGTTAAGAAAGAAATTAGGATAGCAAAAAGAAGGTACGATGTGGCTATAGCGAGCAGGGTGAAAGTAAATCCAAAGGGTTTTTACAAATATGTGAATAGCAAAAGGAGAGTGAAGTATAAAATTGGTCAATTAGAGAATCAGAGCGGAGTAATGTGTGTGGAGACTAATGAGATGGGAGAGATATTAAATGAGTTCTTCTCATCAGATAAGGATATGGAATTGTGTAGAATAAGTGAGGCAAAAGGGGTAATTATGAAAAACATAGGGATTAGGAAAGAGGGGTGTTGGGACTTTTGAGGTATATGAAGGTGGAGAAGTCTCTGGATCCCAACAGGATTTTCCCCCGGACCTTGAGGGAAGTCAGGAAGGAAATAGCGGAGGCTCTGACAGTGATTTTTAAACAGTCACTGGAGGGAGGCATGGTGCCACAAGATTGGCATGTCGCAAACATGCTTCTTCTGTTTAAAAGGTGCTCCAGGTGTAGGCCCAGCAATTATTGGCCAGTAAGTTTGACGTCAGGGATGGGTAAACTAAATGAGAGCATTCTTAGGGATAATATGTATAAGTATCTAGAGGTGCATGGACTGATCAGGGACACCCAACATGGGTTTGTGAGGGGAAGGTCATGTTTGACAAATCTTGTTAAATTTTTTGAGGAGGTGTCGAGGGAGGTCAATGAGGGTAGATCAGTAGATGTAGTATATATGGATTTCAGTAAGGGCTTCAAAAAGGTTCCAGATGGAAGGTTGATAAGGAAGGTTCAGGCACTAGGTATTAATGTTGAGTTAGTCAGATGGATTCAATGGTGGTTAGAAGATAGACGTCAGAGAGTCATGGAGGATAACTGTCTGTCAGGTTACAAGCGGTGCCTCAGGGATCAGTGTTGGGTCCTTTGTTGTTTGTCATTTACATTAATGATTTGGATGATGGTGTGGTAAATTGCTTTAGTAAATATGAGGATGTTGGGGGTGTTGTGATTAGTGAAGTTAGTTTTCAGGGACTGCAGAAGAATTTGGACTGCTGAGATGAGTGGGCTGAAAGATGGCAGATGGAGTTTCAGATGCTTTATTTTGGGAAGAATAATCAAAACAAAACATATGCAGTGAAAGGGAGGCATTGAGGAATACAGAGGAACAAGGGATCTTGGAATAACGGTTCATCGTTCTCTGAAAGTGGATTCTCATGTGGAATAGGGTGGTAAAGAAGGCTTTTGGTATGCTGGCCTTTATAAATTGAAGCATAGAATATAGGAAGCAGGGAGGTGATGTTGAGACTGTTCAAGGCATTAGTGAGGTCAAATTCAGAATACTATGTGCATTTCTAACATAACATAACATAACATAACAATTACAGCACGGAAACAGGCCATTAGGCCCTTCTAGTCCACACCGAACCAAACACCCCTCTCTAGTCCCACCTCCCTGCACAATGCCCATAACCCTCCATCTTCTTCTCATCCATATACCTGTCCAACCTTTTCTTAAATAATACAATTGACTCCGCCGCCACTATTTCTCCCGGAAGCTCATTCCACACGGCTACCACTCTCTGAGTAAAAAAGTTCCCCCTCATGTTACCTCTAAACCTCTGCCCCTTAATTCTTAACTCATGTCCTCTTGTTTTAATCGTTCCTCCTCTTAACGGAAATAGTCTATCCACATCCACTTTGTCTATCCCTTTCATAATCTTAAATACT
This sequence comes from Narcine bancroftii, assembly GCF_036971445.1. Taxonomy (NCBI): domain Eukaryota; kingdom Metazoa; phylum Chordata; class Chondrichthyes; order Torpediniformes; family Narcinidae; genus Narcine; species Narcine bancroftii. The sequence continues at coordinate 46,535,794 of NC_091471.1, read as the reverse complement.
TCTATCAAATCCCCTCTCAACCTTCTACGCTCCAAAGAATAAAGACCTAATCTGTCCAATCTCTCCCTATACTCTAGATGCTTAAACCCAGGTAACATTCTGGTAAACCTTCTCTGCACTCTCTCCACTCTGTTTATATCCTTCCTATAATTAGGCGACCAGAACTGCACACAGAACTCCAAATTAGGCCGCACCAACGTCTTATACAATCTCAACATCACCTCCCAACTCCTATATTCCATGCAATGATTGATAAAGGCCAGCATACTAAAAGCCTTCTTCACCACCCTATTCACGTGAGTTTCTACCTTCAGGGAACGATGTACCGTTACTCCTAAATCTTTCTGCTCTTCTGTATTCATCAATGCTCTCCCATTTACCACATATGTCCTGTTCTGATTCTTTTTACCAAAATGAAGCACCTCACACTTATCAGCATTAAGTTCCATCTGCCATTTTTCAGCCCACTTTTCTAAGCAGCCCAAATCCCTCTGCAATCCTTGAAAACCTTCTTCATTATCCACTATTCCACCTATCTTAGTATCGTCTGCATATTTACTAATCCAATTCACCACCCCATCATCTAGATCATTAATGTATATAACGAACAACAATGGGCCCAATACAGATCCTTGAGGCACACCACTGGTCACCGGCCTCCAACCTGACAGACAATTATCCACTACCACTCTCTGGCCTCTCCCTTTCAGCCAATGTTCAATCCATTTGACTATCTCAAAATTTATACCTAAAGACTGCACCTTCCTAACTAACCTTCCATGTGGTCCCCAAATTATAAGAAGGATATCAATAAGGTGGAAAGGGTGCAGAGGAGATTTACTAAAACGTTGCTGGGATTGCAGTGTCTAGAATATAAAGAAAGATTGAGTAGACTGTGTCTTTATTCATTGGAGTGTAGAAGGTTGAGGGGGGATTTGATAGAGGTATTTAAAATTATGAGGGGGTTAGATAGAGTAGATGTGATAAGACTCTTCCCCTTGAGGGTAGGTGAGATTGGATCGAGGCATCATAAGTTAAGGGATGGGGGCAAAGGTTTGGAGCTAATATGAGGGGAAACTTCTTCACAGAAAGTGTGGCTGAGTGGAATGACCTTCTAGAAAAGATGGTTGCAGCAGGGTCAATTTTGTCATTTATAAGAAGGTTGGATGAGTGCATGGATGGGAAGGGATTGGAGCGTTATGGACAAGGAGTGGGTAGGTGGAACTAGTGGAGTTCACTTAAATAGGTACAGACTAGAGGGGCCATGATGGACCGTTTCTAGAACAATGGAAAACAAAATAATATATTACAAACATTTTTTTCTTTGGCTTCGCGGACGAAGATTTATGGAGGGGGTAAAAAGTCCACGTCAGCTGCAGGCTCGTTTGTGGCTGACCAGTCCGATGTGGGACAGGCAGACACGATTGCAGCGGTTGCAAGGGAAAATTGGTTGGTTGGGGTTGGGTGTTGGGTTTTTCCTCCTTTGCCTTTTGTCAGTGAGGTGGGCTCTGCGGTCTTCTTCAAAGGAGGCTGCTGCCCGCCAAACTGTGAGGCGCCAAGATGCACGGTTTGAGGCGTTATCAGCCCACTGGCGGTGGTCAATGTGGCAGGCAGATTTCTTTAGGCAGTCCTTGTACCTTTTCTTTGGTGCACCTCTGTCACGGTGGCCAGTGGAGAGCTCGCCATATAATACGATCTTGGGAAGGCGATGGTCCTCCATTCTGGAGACGTGACCCATCCAGCGCAGCTGGATCTTCAGCAGCGTGGACTCGATGCTGTCGACCTCTGCCATCTCGAGTACCTCGACGTTTGGGGTCTACAGGGGAATCACGTTGCTCTCCATTGCAGGCAAAATCTTCGCTAGGATTCTACTAAATAGAATAATACCTAGTGTCGCTGAGAATATTCTCCCAGAATCACAGTGCGGCTTTCGCGTAAACAGAGGAACCACTGACATGGTCTTTGCCCTCAGACAGCTCCAAGAAAAGTGCAGAGAACAAAACAAAGGACTCTACATCACCTTTGTTGACCTCACCAAAGCCTTCGACACCGTGAGCAGGAAAGGGCTTTGGCAAATACTAGAGCGCATCGGATGTCCCCCAAAGTTCCTCAACATGATTATCCAACTGCACGAAAACCAACAAGGTCGGGTCAGATACAGCAATGAGCTCTCTGAACCCTTCTCCATTAACAATGGCGTGAAGCAAGGCTGTGTTCTCGCACCAACCCTCTTTTCAATCTTCTTCAGCATGATGCTGAACCAAGCCATGAAAGACCCCAACAATGAAGACGCTGTTTACATCCGGTACCGCACGGATGGCAGTCTCTTCAATCTGAGGCGCCTGCAAGCTCACACCAAGACACAAGAGAAACTTGTCCGTGAACTACTCTTTGCAGATGATGCCGCTTTAGTTGCCCATTCAGAGCCAGCTCTTCAGCGCTTGACGTCCTGCTTTGCGGAAACTGCCAAAATGTTTGGCCTGGAAGTCAGCCTGAAGAAAACTGAGGTCCTCCATCAGCCAGCTCCCCACCATGACTACCAGCCCCCCCACATCTCCATCGGGCACACAAAGCTCAAAACGGTCAACCAGTTTACCTATCTCGGCTGCACCATTTCATCAGATGCAAGGATCGACAATGAGATAGACAACAGACTCGCCAAGGCAAATAGCGCCTTTGGAAGACTACACAAAAGAGTCTGGAAAAACAACCAACTGAAAAACCTCACAAAGATAAGCGTATACAGAGCCGTTGTCATACCCACACTCCTGTTCGGCTCCGAATCATGGGTCCTCTACCGGCACCACCTACGGCTCCTAGAACGCTTCCACCAGCGTTGTCTCCGCTCCATCCTCAACATCCATTGGAGCGCTCACACCCCATTACAAACATACAAAGTGGAAAAAGAACAATACTTAAGATTAGGCAGAAATATTATGGATTGGGGGAACAAGCTCATAAGGTGCTGGCATGGCAATTAAACGCAAAAGAGTCAACAAGGGTGATAAATGCAATACAGAAGGATGCCAATGTAGTTACTAATAATCAGAAAGAAATATTACACTGAGCTTTATAAATCAGATTTAGTAGGGGAAGAAAAAGAAATACATGAGTTCTTAGAAGGGATTGAACTTCCTAGTTTGGGTGAAAATGATAGAAATGACCTGAATTCCGTTTTTATGAAGGAAGAGATTGAGAAAGCATTGAGTATGTTGCAGGCCAACAAGTCTCCGGAAGAGAATGAGTTTAAAGATATGTTCATGCCACTAATAATGGATGGATTGGATTGAGCAGTGGAGACACAGACATTTCTGGAATCTTTTTCAACAGCGATAATTATATTATCCAAAATGAATAGAGATCCATTAAAATATTGTCATATAGGCCAATTTTTTTTCTTATTGCTGAATACAAAATTGTAGCAAAGGCATTAGCCAATAGGCTGGGGAAATTTCTACTGAAATTAATACATCCGGACCAATTGGGATTTGTAAAGGGTAGTCATTCAGCGAATAGTCTAGCTAGACTGTTTAATAATACATATGACAAAACTGGGGTGTAATTCAAGTATCATAATTTCTCTGGATGCCAAAAAGGCATTCAATTGATTAAAATGGCTGCTTTTGTTTAAACTTTGGAGAAATTTGGTATAGGAAGGGGATTTATCAATTGGATTAAGGTGTTATATCACAGACCACAGGCAAAGATAATTATGAATAGTCAAATGTCAACAATATTCCCTTTGAGTAGATTGAGTAGGCAAGGATGCCTCTGTCTCGAGCATTGTTTACAATGGCAATTGAACCTCTGGCTGAAATTATTAGAAGAGATTCTGAGATTAAGGACTTCATTGTCAGACAAGATGAGCGTAAAATTAGTTTATTTGCAGATGATATTTGTCAGATCTGGAAGGGTCCTTGGGAAAGTTACAGGAGACTCTCAAAAAATATGGTAGAGTGTCTGGTTAGAAGGTTAATATGGACAAAAGTGAAATAATGCCCTTAACAAATCATGATTATGAAAGATATAACAGAGGTAGTTGGTTTAAATAGAAATCAGGTGGGTTTAAATATTTGGGAGGAGTAACAGACAACAATTTACAAAATCTGTATAAGCTTAATTATGTTCCTCTGCTTAGTGAAATAGAACAGGGCTTACAAAAATGGAAGGATTTGCCAATAATACTAATGGGAAGGGTGAGTTGTATAAAGATTAAAGTGATGCCGAGTCTTCAATACTTGTTCCAATCACTACCTACAGCTTTAACTGAGAATTTTTTCAAACTGTTAAACAATCAAGTAAGACAATTCCTATGGAATAACAAAGTGCCCAGAATTGCATTGGTAAAACTAACCTGGGATTATAAATTAGGAGGGCTTCACAAGCAAGATTTTTAGCATCCTTTTTTGAAGGGAATTCAGCAAACTGGGTTCATATGCAGCTACATTCTATGAATGAAGCAACAGCTAAAGACTTTACTTATAAATGGAGGATTAAATCAATAAAAAGGAAGGAAAGTTACCCTATCTTGGTACATATGGTGAAAATATGGCAGGAAACTAATGAAAATTGGGTATTTTGCTAAGTGCTCTGTTATGTAACAATGTATTGTTACCTATGAATATGGGTAACAGAATTCTAAACATATGGTTACAAAAGGTGATACACTGTATAGCGGACTGTTATAAAAATGGTGTTTTGATGTTAATTGAACAAATGAGACAGATCTATGGTGTATCTAATGGAACATTTCTATGTTTTCTTCAACTGTGAGCTTTCTTGAGGGAATAATGGGGATAGGTACCAACTCCGGGAGTTTGTGCAATGGAACGAATGCTTTGGATGGGTAATATGCCCAAATTTATTACCAGAATGTAGAAAGTGTTAAACCTTGTCTGCAGAGATCAAGGTGGAAGTCTGATTTAGGTGTTGCAATATCAGAACAATCCTGGTCTGAATGGTATGTGGATAGTGTAACTTCAACTATTAATGCGAGATATGGGTTGGTTCAATATAATGTTTTTTACATGAGCTGTATCCCCCTCCACATAAGATGCACAAATCTAATCCAGAAATATCAGAATTGTGTAATAGATGTGAAATAGAGGAAGGAGCATTCTTTCATCCAACTTGATCATGAGTGAAGGTTATACCTTTCTGGCAAGAAATTTCTGAAGTATTAAAAAGAACTACAAGGGTGACCTTCGCAGGCATTCCAGAACACTATTTGTTAGGCAATTTTATAGACATAAGTAATGATCTTAGAGTTTCAAATTTCATTTGTTAAAATTGCACTAGCAGTGGCCAAAAGATATATTGCAATAACGCAGGTCACACTCTCTAGTTACCTTGGCGGGGTATGATGGATAGTTGTACACCAATGAAAAAAATAACATTCTTTTTTCTTCTTTGGCTTGGCTTCGCGGACGAAGATTTATGGAGGGGGTAAATGTCCACGTCAGCTGCAAGCTCGTTTGTGGCTGACAAGTCCGATGCGGACTTTAAGGAACTCTCTTAAAATATGGCGACCATTTTTGAACAATGTTGGTGCCCAACTCTAATAATGCTGTTAAATTCGAAAATGATCTCTCCCTGAATCCTGAGGTTAATTTAAACTGTGAGCTCTGATGGTGTATGAAAAGGTATTTAATTAAGGTGGGGGGGGGGGGGGGGGAGGAAAATCACAGAAGGGGGGAGAATTAGGGTTTTTGTATGTGTGCTTATTTTTGCTTTATACAAAATTTAATATATATGTATATTTTTATTGAAATGTTATAATTGTTAATTTTTTATAATAAAAAATAAAGTAGTAAAAAAGAGAACTGAGAGAAATCCTGATTTTTTTTAGCAATAAATTATGAAATATTTTCAAAGGATTTGGTCCTTTTCCTGAGGTCATTTTCTTTAGCAATGGCTGGATCGGCTGCCTTGGAAATACAAGTGAAAGCTTGTGTTTCATGGACTTCAACTTACCAACTGTCACTGAAATGTGACCTGGTTACTGTTGATGTCTGTTTAACCTTAATCCTTGTACTTAGCATAAATTAATCTAAGTCCCAAATGAATCAGCCAAATCTCCGAAACTGTTCCACATAGTCAATTTCTTCTCAGGAGAGCTTTTAATAATGTCTTCACTTGTTTAAGAGTTGTGTATTTCATTCATACATTGGGGTGACGCCATTGGCGTAGTGGTTAGAGCAACATCTTTACAGCACCAGTGGGTCAGAACCAGGGTTCAAATCCTGCTCTGTCTGTAAAGAGGTTATACGTTCTCCCCGTGTCTGTGTGGGTTTTCCCAGGAGGCTCCAGTTTCCTCTCACCACTCACAAGGTGACTCCAATCTGAAGTAGAACGTCCAATAATATCATTCTTTAACATGGCCTTGTCGAGCTCTTGATCCTTATTGGAGGGAGTTTTTTTTTGTGTTTTGTCAAAACATTACATGTTAATCTTGAACCTAATCCTTTAGCAACTTTGTTTGGAGGGATAGATGATATTTCTCAGCTATTTTCTTAATCTGATCATCAAGTCATGCTATTTACAACTCTTATGGCATGAAGAGCTATCCTACGTCGATGGAAAGATTCTGTTCCACCCACTAGGACTCAGAGGTTATGTCATGTCATGTCTTGCCTTAATTTAGAAAAGATCAGGTGTTCCGTGTTGTACACTAACACTAATTTTCATAAAAATTGGAGTCCTTTTATGAACTTATTTTGTGCTCATTTAATCTGTTTGTCTTTATAATTGAATGTATTTATTTATGTACATGGTTTTTCCTTCAGTTAGTAACGGATATAGATTCAGCAGAATTATTTTATGTCAAACCATCCCAGGTTTTTTTTAGTAAGGGATTAGAGTTCTTTGTTTTTTTTTCTCATTCCGACAACATTGTCTGGGGAAGGGGTCTATCACTATTGTTTTATTTTTGGAAATGTACTTATATTCTTCATCTTTGGTAAACCTTGTGTTCTCTATGCAATGTAAGTTTGTTCTATAAAACTCAATAAAGAAGACTGAGAGAGAAGCGCACTAGGGGTTGTAGGTCAAATAGGTGTAATTGGGTGGCACGGGCTTGTGGGCTGAAATGGACTGTACCCATGCTTTCTTTCTAAAAAAAATCTCCAGCTGAAAGATAGGAGGCATTGTGAGTCAAAAGAGGGTAGGTGGTAAAGAGGGTAGGTGGTAAAGAGGGTAGGTGGTAAAGAATGCTGAGGGAGTGATTGAAGGTAAATGACTGAGGAGTAAGAGTGCTTGCAACTGGGAATGATGTAGATGATAGTCGAGAGAAAGCATGGGAGAAGGACAAAAGAGATTTTGCAAAACTGATTTAAAAAAAAGCTTCGAGAAGTAAAACAAGAGTCACAGTATTAAGCTGACCAAACCTGTATTAAACCAGAGGCGCTAAATTAAATGCTGCAAGGCTGGAATGTATGTCACTGAACAAAGAAACTACTTTCTGGCAACCAAGACTTCTGACCACACTTTTTACCCCACACTCTCCCGATTAACCCAAAAGATTCAGTAAAAGTCAAACTCTTTAGGTTTTTCCTTGAATCCTCACCAGGCTTATAAAGTACAAAAAAGATTAAAGATGTGGCCATGAACTTAGCAGATGCCCCAAGGACATCACGCGGTGACGGTGATGCTCCTTAGTGCACAAACACCTCATGAAGGTAATTCATCTGATATGTTGTGGGAGGCCCTTAGGTTTGTGTTTGGAGAAGGAAAGATGTGACATAGAGCTGGGCTGAAGGAACTTTTCTTGCTTTCCATTTCTTCATCAAAATGGCTTTCCATGTGCCTGTTACATTCACAACTTCATTGATAATTCAATGGAATTGTAGTTGGGAGCCCACCTACAACATTTTGATCTTGATCAGTTTCTCCTAATTCCATTGTCCCAAGAAACACCTACCCCAATTCCCAACACCCCTTTCCCTCACATCCAAACATCCAAACCTCAGCCATCAACATAGGACAACATTGGAAATATAGGGCTGTTCTTCCAGAGGACAAAATGAAATAATGATAGACTAATGAATTTGTAGGAGGGAAATTGAAATTTCTGATTTTATGTTTTATGATTGAAAATTTGTATAAAACCAAAATTCACCCATGCAAACACTAAATGGATTAATCTTAACAGGACAGCATTTGAGGGATAACATTCAGACTCACTTGATAGAGCTGCGGAGAGGAATGTAATGGGAAAAAGTTAGAGAGAGAGATTGAGTGGTTTTGCTTACAAGTATTTTTATGTATGTGTGCCTCAGTGTGTGAGCATTTGTGTTTTATTGCAGTGCTTTGGTTCAGGTATATTTGTGTGAACATGTACGTGTGTATGTGTGTGCGTGCTTGTGCGCGTGTGTGTGTGTGCATGTGCGTGCATGTGTGTGCACATGGAGGAAATTCAGTTGATAGTGACTTTAGACGCAATTATGATGTCACTTTAGCCAGTCAGTTACCAATTACGATTTAGTTTCACTTGTGAAGGATGACCATTTGGGTAGGCTAGTGAAGGGTGCTCAGTACTTACGGAAGCAGAACTGAGAGTTAGCTTTATTAGCAGATGAAGGCGAAAAGCATCACATTTTTCATTTCTAATGACTGATATTGACATTTCCTCCTCAGTTAGAATTTTGCCAAAAAGCATCATTGAAATATTGAAGAAAATTGATTTCACAATAAGCAGACACAGGGAGCCATTTTCAACTTTTAAAATACATCCTTAACATGACAGAGGGAGAGAGGGAGTGAGAGAGAGAGAGAGAGAGAGAGAGAGAGAGAGAGAGGCAGACAGACAGACAGAGGGGAGAGAGAGAGAGAGAGAATTTTCAGTTGTCTCCTACACCATCTGGCAGACCTAGTTCTCTCTTGGGTTTCCATGGGCTCTGTTCCCTGTTGCTGACAAGCCTGAGCTCTGATAACAAGGAAAGAAGAAAATCCATGTCGGGAATGCTGGGGACCAGAGATAGTCTCCCAGAGACCCTAGCAGATGCAGACAACAATCAATGAAATCAATAGATAATGTTCGCTGACTGTAAAATGGTTAAAGAGGTTGCTGTCAAGTGACCATATGATGGATGGGCAGTGGGCACAAGGACTGCATAAAGGTCAGAGGTGGCTATCACCTTGAGATGTAATCTACAGCTGGCTTCTCCTACTGGATACTGATTATGACCGTAAAAGTGCTTTTGTCAGCCTTCTGTTGCATCACTAGATCACAAAGAAGTTGCCCGGTGTTTTTTTTTAAATGGCAGTTTTTCTTCTGAAGGCCTACATGGGTCAGTAATTCACTACTGTTTCTAACAATAAAAAGAAAGAAAATCCACACGCTGATTCCTTTTCATGTTTTAACAGCACGAAATACGCTCAAAGAAATGGGTGACACAATGTGCTGGAACATCATTCGGAAGCAATATCCTTTCACCTCTGAGAGGCCCAATTGGAATACAGCCCCACGGAGAAGGTCAAAAGTCAACTGCCTGATGACAGTGGATGACTGCATAGCATTGAAGCACAGAAAGTTGTCACTAATTTGGCAACCTTGCTCTTGAGGCTTAAAGGGTGAAAGTGACATGGAGGTAGACCAGGACAAATATACATTCACTGGAGAATATAAAGGAAGGCTTTCATTGTTCCTGATCTCTGTCTTCTTGTGACCTATGAACACTTCCTATTGTGTCTGAGCACAAAGCAAAGGTAACTTCCATATTTCAGTGTTTTGAACCCAAGCTAATAAACCATTGCCAAGAAAATAGAATCTCTTTCTTATCATTCCTAGTTCTGGATGTGCAGTATAAGATTGAGTTATACATGAGCAAGAGAAGAAAGAAACATCCATTCCAATCAGCAAGCATAAATATTATGCAACATCTGGGCACAATTGCACCAATTTACCTTAGTTTTTGTTTAGCTATATCGATTTTTGGCATCAGGGTGTTTCTGGCAAAGCCAGAATTTTTGCCCATCCCCAATTACCCATCAGAAGGTGGCAGTGAACTGCCTTTTTGAATCACTGGAGTACTCCCACAATGCTTTTGAAAAAGGAATTCCAGGATTCAGATCTACCAGACTTGAAGGATAAGTGATCGCGTTCTAAGCCAGGGTGTTATACAGCTTCTTGCTTATTTACTTTGCATTAATAATCAAAAGGAAATATATTTATGATGAAAGAAACAGCGGATCAAAACTCCAATACAATCTAATCCCAATTATCTAACCCTGATTATTACAGTGTGAGGGTTAGGGTTAGGAGTTTGCACATTCTCCTTGAGACCTGTGCGAGTTTTCCCGAGGTACTTCAGTTCCCTCCCACCCCTCAAAAATGTATGGGTTTGGGAGGTTAATTGGGTGTCATGGCAGCACGAGTTTCAATGGCTGGAATCGGCTCCTACTATTTAAAAATTTAAATTCAGACTTTCTTGTCATGTACTCCTGAAGTAAAAAGTCAAAATATAGAATTTAGAAAAAAAGTAAATCAGAAATTATATAGATTATCTGAATGATACTAACACTAATATTTTGAAACTTGGGTGTTTTATAAAGAATGATGGAAAATAAAGTAAAATGTAGAAACCAGAAGGAAAACCATTAACCTAGTTCGAAGATTGCCTGATGGGTAATTGACAAAGGATAGAAATGAAGAACACATACTATAATTGACTCATTGTTATTTGTGGCATCTCCACAAATCTCTGTCTCTCATCTATTCATAATTAGTCCTCATTGAAGGGTAAAGAACTTTAAATTCCTGGGTGTCAACATCTCTGAATATCTATCCTCGAGACTTCATGCCAATCCAATCATGAAAAAGGCTTGCCAACAGCCATACTTTGTTAGGAATTTGAGGAGATTTGGCAAGTCACCAAACACCCATGCAAATATCTAGAGGTGTACCATGGAGAGGATGCTGGCTGGTTGCATCTCTGTCTGGTATGGAGGAACCAATACACAGGACAGGAAGCAGCTACAGAGAGCTGTCAACTTGGCCAGTGCCATCATGGGTATTACTATCACTCCATTAAGGATACATACAAGAATCTGTGTCTCAAAAAAGTAGCCTCTATCATCAAGGACCCATGCCTTCTTTTCATTGCTACCATCAGGAAGAAAATACAGAAGCCTGAAGATGAATACCCAATAGCACAAAAACAGCTTCTTTCCCTCCGCCCTCAGAGTTCTGGATGGACAATGAACCCCAGGCATGACCTCATTTTTTTCTCTTCATTTGCATTAATTTATTTATTTTTTAAAGTGTCTCTTATGGGAATTTTGCACCTGTAATCCTCCCGCAAAACAACAAATTTTGAGACAAATTTTCAGGACAATATATTCTGATTCTGATTCTAATTATTAACAAGCTTAATGTTGGGAGAGGGAAGTGCATGTCCAGAGGATTCATGAGACAAACATAATGAAAATTATTAATTATGCAGACAAAAGCTGATAATTATGTAGCTTTACTAGATAGGCAAAGGTAGTCACAATGGATTTTAGTTTAATCAGTTGTGAGGTCATCTGGTTTAGGATAGAATTGAGCGGTCCTGGGCATAGAAGTGGAAACACTGCCTTTTACAAGGATGGATACACGGTACATCCTATAACATAAAGGGATGAGCATTTGTGCAAATGTTCACCACATTGCATTATTGTGGTAATATGATTGTATGCACTGGCTGCCCTGCCCTCCGGGGGTCTCCCTGCCTTAGCTCTTCCCTTAGTCCTGCCCATTTGACCCCGGGCCATAAAGGTGAAGTCCCCTCTCCTTCCCACTCATTTTCCTATCCTGGACCCGGGCCAGCAGTCTCTAGCTCAATAAAGCCTATTGTTCCCCTCAGTCTTCTGTCTGCGTCATTATTAGGGCTACCGATAGTGCCCAAAAATTATCTTTCTACTTAAATAACCATAAGGATTGGAGGTCAGTACCCTACATTCCCCTTTTACCATGTAAGCTCTCTGCCCAACAACTCCTGAATCAGAGCAGTTTCTAAATGGTTAGAGGCATAAATGGGTCCAAATAAACTTAATGCTCCACATAAACAAATGAATTAAATGTCATGGACAGATAGAATAAAACACTCCCCATCTTCAGGGAAAACTATAATCTATTATAGGAGGTATGACAGTTAGCGCAATGCCTTTACAGCGCCAGCAATCGGGACCAGGGATCAAATCCTGCGCTGTCTATAAGGAGTTTGTATGTTCCACACACAGCATCTTTCAGCTACTCCCATTGTAAAGAAGTACAGGAGTATCAGAGCCACCAGGATGAGAACTGCTTCTTCCCATGTGCAGTGAGAATGCTGAATGACCAAAGGAACTGGTCACACTAACCATATGAGACTTTCATATTTACAAAACTGCATGTTTTCACCGAGGACCAAATAAATGCTGTTTCATTGGGTTGTACTTGTGCATTCAGATAATAATAAACTTGACTGAAGTTACCTTGGCTTGACATATAGCAACCAAGGAGAGCTGACCAGTTGGATTCAAAATTGGCTTAGTGGATAAAATCAGAGGGTGGCTGTGAAGGTTTTTTTTTGATAGGGCTGTGACCAGTGTTGTGCCACATGGTTGGTGCCATGTCCATTATTGTTTGTTATCTACGATGGTAGATAAATTGATCACTCTATTTCCCCCACTGCGTAGGCTAGTGGTAGAATCGGGGGAGAGTTAATAAGGATGTGAGAAGAATATAATGCTTTGTTGTCAAAGAGCCTGTATCTGAGATGCGTGACGCCAAACTCAAAGAAATTTAAGCATATTTAAGTTAGATAGGCCCTTCATTGCTGTTTCACACCAATGAAATGAAAGGGGATGCTGAGGAGATTCTCCAAATTAAATGTTTGACAATGACAGGAAGTTGGCTCCATGTGGATGGTAGAGTATTATTGACAAAACCCCTACAAAACTTGCCAGGAAGTTCTTAACTTCCACATTTGAAGATGAACCCCACATTTTCTGACCCTTTGGTGGGATAATGCTAAATACTTCACACAGAATGGAGAATATATCTCAGGGAAATCTATACAGTTGAATTGGTTCCCTTCAGCGTGGATGCTGCGTGACAGATTGTGCATTTCCAACTTGACTATTTTCTATTTTAAGTTTAGTTTTCCAGCCAAACCATGCTTTGATCTATAAATACAACTGTTTAATCTATTATTAATCAGTTATTGCTCATAGCTGTTATTTCTTCAGATTTTTAATGCATACATTACGTAATTATTGGAGAGGAGAATATGTTTTAATGGTCCGAGAGTTTTTGTTGCTCGCGGATTTTTTTTTTGCTTTTGTTGACATCAACTACTTAAAATAAATCTTTTTAAGGCCCTTGCACTGTTTTACATCTTTGAATATTTTAATGGAAAATCATAAATGCCACATTAAAAATTGAAAAGCTTTGATGCAACTAACTGAATTTATGCTGTGCCCTAATGTGCATAAATGATGGCTTGATAGCTTCAGATTTAAACATTTATGGATAAAGAGGGACTTGACAAAGGAACTTACACTAAGTTCTGTGCTTTTTAGGATTGGTTTTACTGACAAGCTTTTTAATGCCTCTTGAATGACAGGAATGCTGATTTACAAAGCAGTAATCAAAATTAGTGTTGATTCCAAAATAAATCTCAACCTATCTTTTGAATTTGGTCAACCCCAAAAATATCACAGCCCAACTTAGGTTAAAGGGTAAAGTTGCTTGTGTGTCTGCATGTATGTCCAGTATGAAAGTCAAACAAACATTCGAATTAACATTAACTTTTACTTCAAGAGGAAATGATGCTTCACTTATTTATTAAAACCTTGGTCAGAGTTTCCATGGAGTAAAACAAGAATGACATTATTATTGACAGTCTGGACAGTAATGTTGAGCTATATGTTTTTATTGATGTGTTGGAGAGGTGTTGAGAAGTAATAGATAGAGCTTTACATGATAAATGTGAGGTGATGCATTTTTGAAGTACTAATGAGGCTGGACACAATGAGGTCCTTTGGAATATTGAGAAACAAAAAGACCTAGGTGTGTACATGCTCAGATATCCTTGATCTTTGTAGATAATGTAGCTTAGAAAACATTTGGATACTGACTTTCATCTATGGAAAAAGTGGAGGCTAGTAAAATAGGGATATTTAAAAGACTCTCTGTCAGGCACGCTGAAGAAAAATAGGTTGTAGATGTGAGGTAGGGAAGGTTTAGATTGCTGAGTAGCTTTATATAGGTCAGCATAACACTGTGAGCCAAAGGGCCTGTTCTATGCAGTATTGTTCTATGTTCTGTTTTACACAGAGGGTGATGAAGAGGTGGCTTTGGCTGTTGCAATGTTGAAGAAAAGATTGGACATATATATGGAGAGGATGTGTATAGAAGGATAAGGGCTAAGAGCAGTCTTGTGGGATTAGCATGAGTGGGACATTTTGAATGGCATGGGCAAGTTGGGCCAAGACTGTTTCCATGCTGTATGACTCCATGATTGTGATAATCACAATCATTTTCTTAGGGAAGGGAGTCAAAAACTATAGAAGATAAAAGGAGCGGGGGAAACTTTAAAGAGAACTTCGAGATGTTTATCACACAGATGGTGGTAGGTGCGTGGAATTAGCTGCATGAGCAAGTGGTGAAGCTGGGCACATTTAAAACATTTAAAAGGCATTTCCTGGATAGGAAAGGTTTAGAGGGCAATGGGCTGAAGATAAGTGAGGCAGTTTAGTCAGCATGAGCATGTTGGGCTGAGAGGCCTGTTTCTATGTCGTATAACATTATCTATGCCTTCAGTTGCCAAAGACCTGCCACTTCTAACAGATGGAGATGGTGCGAGGTTAAAACCCAAGTCAGATCAACCCACAACACACCCCAGAGGAAATGAAGGAGAGAGTCAGTGGAACAGGCACCATTTCAGATGGACAACAGAGGAGGCTTGTTTGAAGCAAAGGTTGTGATACTAGAGTGCAGAGGCCTGCTGAACAGAAAGGAACCTGCTGGCTCATTAATCTTCCTCATTAATTAAGTACAAATGTTGAAATTATTTTTTCAGTAATTGATGCACATATAAAAATGGTTGAAGAACTCAATGTAGAAGAAAATGAGCGACATGGTTACCACATGAGCACCTGGGCTCAGTCTGAAGAGCTAATCCTGACCTTCCTGTTTGTTGTATACCACTTGAATTCTCAATCCCCCTCCCTTTTCAACATATCCCTTCTCCATGACCATCCTGAGATTCAACATATCTTAGAGGGAAAATATCACATTGCCCAGCATATAAGAAAGAGTTGTGCATACACTACTCAACCTTATGCTATGAACATTAAATATTCCACTTCAGCTAAATTACTCATTCATTGTTTCCCATCCTGTCCTTTCCTCAGAGAAGCACAAAAGCTGAAGGTTCTGGAATGTTGAGCAGACATGTTGAGGAACTCAGCAGGCTATACTGGGTAGAAATGGTCAATCATGACCTTTAAAAAAAAATTAGACATACATTCAGCACAGTAACAGGACATTTTGGCCCATGAGTCCATGCTGCACAACTTACACCCCATTAATATACACCCCCAGTATGTTTTCAATGGTGGGAGGAAACTGGAGCCCCGGAGAAAACCCACACAGATATGAGGAGAACATACAAACTCCTAACACTCAGCATGCAACTCAAACCTCGGTCCGGTCTTGATCTCTTAATGCTCCCGCTATTATCAATATTCTTACCTCCCGTACCTGCCATCACCACCCTCTGACTTCCCCAACCCTCCATATCCCCCTATTCCCACCTACCTTCTCCATTCAGAGAGATAACTCCTCCCCTATCACTTCTCTGCTTTGTTTTCATGCCCTCCCACCCTGATCCTTTCTGACCTCTTGCCTGTGGCCTTGTGCTCATCCCCCCCCCCCCCCCCCACACACCATTTTATTCAGGAGCATGCTTGCTTTTTGCTTGTACTTTGGTTATTTATCTTTTTCATTGCTACATAAAGAATGCTGCCTGTTTTGCAGCGTTTCTCCAGCACATTTGTGCAAACCTTTTCCTCTGATGTGCCTCCATGTTTTTTTTTCTTTCATGGCACTTCTTCCTCAACTCTTCCAAAGTTTGCATTTGGTGAGAGGGGATTGGAGGGTTATAGTGAAAATGCAGGTAGGTGGGACAAGAGGAGTTCACTTAGATCGGTATGGACTAGAGGGGCTGAGATGGCCTGTTTCTGTACTATAATTGTTATATCATTATATGGTTAGATGTGATGTTATGGAATTAGACGTTCTGTGATGTTTGGGGAGGAATGGTAAAGCATTCAAAAATTAAAATTGCCTTCCTGGCACATGTTGAGTCAATGGTGAAGAAGGCAAATGCCATGCTGCCATTCGTTTCAAGAGAGATAGAATATAAAGGCAGTGATATGATGTTAAGATTTTATAAGGGACTGATGAGACCTCACTTAAGAGTATTGTGAGCAGTTCTGGGCTTCTCATTTCAGACAGGATATGTGGATGTTGGAGAAAGTTCAGAGGAGTTTCACAAGGATGATTCACAACCAAGGATGTGGGCTTAGCCCACTGCTCTACTCATTATACAAGTTTGCCGATGATGACACCACAGTTGTCGGCAGAATCACAAAGAGCAATGAGGAGGAGTATAGAAGGGAGATCGATCAGCTCGTTGAATGGTGTAATGGCAACAACCTGCCGCTCAACGTCAGCAAAACCCAAGGAAATGATTGTGGACTTGAAAAGCGAGTGAGGGGGCTCAGTAGTGAAGAGGATCAAGAACTTCAAATTCCAGGTTGTCAGCAATCACAAATAAATCTCACCAGTGGCTATACTTTGTGAGGGAACTGAGGCGATTTGGTATGTTACCAAAGACTCTTGTAAAGTTCTACAGATATACTGTGGAGAGCATTCTGGCTGATTGCTAAGGACAAAAATAAACTCCAGAGAGTTGTTAACTCGGCCTGCGACATCACAGGCACCAGACTTCACTCCATCGAGGACATTTACATGAGGTAGTGTCTTAAAAATGCATCCTCTATCCTCAAAGGCCCCCACCACCCAGGCCATCTGTTACCATCAGGGAAAAGGTACAGGAGCATAAAAACGAGCACTCAGCGGCACAAGGACACCTTCTTCCCCACTGCCATCAGATTCCTGAAAAATAATCGAACCAAAGACACTGCCTTACTTTTCGTGCACTCTTAATGTTATTATTATTTTACTTTATTTTTTTATATAGTAATGTCATAAGATAGTATGTATACAGAAGATAATATGGACGCTTTCACTATGATGCTTCCACAAAACATCAAATTTGTTCATGACAATAATTCCTGATTCTGATTCTAATTCTGTATTGTTATCAGCTTAGCAGCAAGTCTCAATACCTATCAACTTCTTCAAGGAAATCCTGAAAAGAGTGCTTAGTTTGCAGGCTTGGTACAACAAGGGCTTTGAAAATGAATAGTTATCATTCTATGTGGAAACCACAAATCATTTGAATCCATATAATAATTAGAGATTACTAGGCACTTTTGAAAAAAAAATTTTATTCCCTGTCAAAGAATGCAAGGTTGGCACTTAATTTAATGACTTCATTTTGTTCACGTAGAACCATAAATGAATCCATTTCATTTCTACACAGGAAATCCACATCGTTATAGATCAGAACACTAGACGGAGTATGAAATTTTAAATTATTTCTTTAATTTCTTTGATGAAAAGAATTTGATTTATCATAACTATTTCAGAATCATACCTCTACCTGTCACATAATTACTTTGAACATTAGACCCTTGTGAGTACAGTAACTTTCTAATGATTATATATCATATTCCTCATTAAAAAATCCTCTTTTTTCAATTTTCAAACACCATGCCTGTCAGCTTTTGTGAAAGTGAAACCTCTCCTGAGCAAATTCCACAGATCCATTTGAAATCCTGAAGCCCCCCTTAAGCTTGTTCCACATTCCACTTCCATCATGGTTGATGTGCACCTCAAGCCAACATATTAGGGTTTTTTTTTATATGTCCCCTGATACCACATTCAACAAAAGCTATTTTGCCCTTTGAAGTTTCAGTTGACGAGTGGGAGGGGTGCGACAGGGAATGGTGAATCACGAAGAGGTAGAACCTGACAGAGGATTGGCGGATGCCAGACCATCATGTTTCAGTTCTACCTTGTTCAATAATTCCAGACAGGGTCCCTATCCCACCCTTAGCACTGGCTTCTCGAGTACATTTAACCTGTCTTGGATTTTGGTTCAAAAAAATCGACCATTCTTTTTCTCCGAGAGATGCTGCTTGACCCGTTGAGTTCATCCAGAAACTTTCTGCTTATCTTCAGATCCAAGCATTTGCAGTTGCTTGTGCGTCTCCAACATCCTGATGAATCTCTTTCTATACTTTGATAACCACAACAGCAGAAGTCTGACCAATGTTTCATAAATTTGAAGCATAACCTCCCTGCCTTTGTATTCAGAACCCCATTTAAAGATAGAGCATGGTAATAGTCCTGTCTATCTCAATGAGCCTGCTCCATCCAATTACACTCATGTGACCAATTAGAGCATGGTAATGGTCCTGTCTATCCCAATGAGCCTGCTCCATCGAATTACATATGGGACCAATTAACCTATTAACCCATATGTCCTTGAATCATGGGAGCACCCAGAGTAAATCCACAGCAGAAGTGTCACGGTGTTACATTTAACACTTGCACTACCCTGCTGTCCAATATTCTCAGTGAAGTCTCACCAATGTCCTCTAGAGATGTAACATGCATCCCAACTCTTGCATTCAGTGCCCATTCGATTAAGGCAAGCATGCTGAACATTTTCTTCACATCTTTATTTATCTGTGTCAGCACTTCCAGAGAATTATATACATGTAGCCCTGTGGCCTCTCTATCCTACCACACACCCAGTGGTGCTGTGATTTATTGTGTAAGAACTGGTCTGGTTTAATTTCCCAAAATGCATCATTTTGCACTTCTCTGAGTTAAATTTCATCTGTGATTCTGTTGTCCACTTTCTCAGTTAACCTGAATAACCTTGGACAATGCCCCTCACTGTCTGCCACAACACCAAATATGATGTCATCACAATCCAACTAATCATGCCACCTCTGTTCTCTTATTCATCCCTGTGACATACCACTGGTCACAGGTTTCCAATCTAAAAAAATCATACACACCCCCATTACTACCTTCTGACTCTTTTCTCTGAACCAAGTTGTATTGAGGTGGCTAACCCAATCTGAATCCCATGCGATCACACCTTCCAGATTACTCTATCATCTCTCCCAATCAACTCTAGCAAATTCCTGTCCAAAGCCATCATAATTAGCTTTTCTCCAATTTTAGACTTCAGCTTGTGGACCAGTCCTATCTCTTTTGCTCACTATTTTAGAAAACATACAATTATGGTCACAAATCTGAAAGTGCTCAACTTCATCTCCAGTAGGGCAACCTACACATTACTTGAGAAAACATTCCTGGACACACAACAAATTCCATCCCTTTTAATCCCAGTCAATTTAAAATCACCAACTATTACAACCCAAGAATGCAATCTAGGGCTGTTGGTCTAATCCCATCAAAGTGATCACCTCCATCTTATTTCTAACTTACCCATATAGTCTCACTGGGCACTCCTCTGGAATATTCTCTCTAAGGGCTACATCCACTGCTCTTCACTCTGCTGACCCACAACTGTGGAGCTAAACATAGCTCGAACCACATCATCAAGTTCGCTGACGACATGACCGTGGTGGGCCTTATTAGTAAGAATGAGGAGTTAGCATACAGAGGTGAGGTGTAGTCGCTAATGGACTAGTGCAGAGCCAACAGCTTGTATTTGAACGTTAATAAAACAAAATAGATGGTTGTCAACTTCAGGAGGGCTTGGATGACCACGCTCCACTGACCATTGACAACTTGACCATTGAGGTCACCAAGAGTATCAAGCTCCTTGGAGTGCACTTGGTAGAGAATCTCACCAGCTCCATAGCCAAGAAAGCCCAGCAGTGCCTCTGCATCCTACGAAGGTTGAGGAAAGTTCATCTCCCACCTTCCATCCTCACTATATTCTACAGAAGATGTATTGAGAGCATCCTGTGCAACCGCACCATTGCCTGGTTTGGAAGCAGTACCACCTCTGACCACAAGACCTTGCAGAGGGTAGTGGAGTCAATGGAAAAGATCATTGGGGGCTCTCTTCCTACCATAAAGGTCATCTACAGAACTTGATACAGGCAAAAGGTAATAAACATTGTGAAAGACACCACACACCCTTCACGTAAACTGTTTTCCCTTTTGTCATCTGGTAGGAGGTACCATAGCACTCAGGTCATTACATCCAGATTGGGCAACAGCTTTTTCCCCTAAACCATCAGGTTCCTGAATTCCCAGAACATATGTGGATAGTGTACCATAGATCTCTACTGTATATGTCTTAATATTTCTATTCTAACTTAAATTTATGTAAATATGCTCCGTGGTCCTGGAGAAACGTTATCTCATCTTTACCATGTGAACATGGCATGAACGATAAATAAAGGTGACTTGACTTGACTTGAGGTATTGTTCTGATGTTCTTTCTAATTAATAATACGCCTCCTCCCTTTCCTCTACCACCACCTCTATCACACCTGTAACATCTGTGACCCTCATAATTGAGTTCTCAGTCCTGCCCATTCATCAATTATGCTTCTGTAGTAGCAGTAATATCAGAATTTTTGTTCTGATCTCAACTGACTTACCTATCAGGCTTCTTGCATGAAAAAAATACAAGCTCTGTTGTAATAATAGGCTGATCTTCTGGACTCTAGTTGCTTTCGTGCTCATCAGTATTTCTGACTCTCTCAATCTTATATAGACTGTTCATAAACTCAAGTTCAGGTCTCTGCATCTTAAGTGAAGTGCTTACAGCTAACTTCAGTATAGCATCTTTACACATCAACAGCATAAAATTTGGTGGTTCGAAATGTAATACCTGAAATGTCCGACAATCATTGAATCGATATCATTGCATAGGTATCTGTACATCTTGTGGATGTTTCTTTCACAGAATTCAACTTGTTTGTCCCCAGATACATTATTTTTAACTGTTACATTAAACATGATCATGTAACTCTGTGGTGGTACACCACCAACCTACTGCAGGGGGCAACCTCTGTACCTGCAGAAGTGTAAGGGGACAGGACAACACCTGGCCGGCTGCCAATCAGTCGGCCTAAATGGATCAAGCCCCACCCTGTCGGGTGTCAATCACCCTCCAGGATATAAGCCTGTGCTGGCCTCCCGGGGCCTCACACTGAGTTGCTGCAGCCACAGCCAGCCTGGCTCTGTGGAGGTTTTTGTGGATTAAAGCCTGTTGTTCAGTCTTTATCTTGTGTGTGTCTGATTCTGTCTAACAGT
The DNA here is from genome assembly GCF_036971445.1 of Narcine bancroftii. NCBI lineage: Eukaryota > Metazoa > Chordata > Chondrichthyes > Torpediniformes > Narcinidae > Narcine > Narcine bancroftii. The sequence continues at coordinate 46,514,385 of NC_091471.1, read as the reverse complement.
GCACCACATACTCTTACATCTCAACTGTCCACTCCAAGAATTTGTAATATCCAAATTATTAAGCATTCTTGGTGGAAATCATTTTCCAATCTGTTTCACACCTACTCTTTCTCACATACCAGCCATGTATTGCTATAACATTCCTTGCAAAATCCAGGACAATTTGAGTTCTTTTTGCTTTCTTGCCTTTTATCTCCTTTATTTTTTCAGTTGACTAGCCACCATTTAGACCATTTACTGGTCTAACTTTGGAGTGTTATAGCTTTGCTTAGCTATATATACTTCTCTTTGCCCTCAGACAGCTCCAAGAAAAGTGCAGAGAACAAAACAAAGGACTCTACATCACCTTTGTTGACCTCACCAAAGCCTTCGACACTGTGAGCAGGAAAAGGCTTTGGCAAATACTAGAGCGCCTCAGATGCCCCCACAAGTTCCTCAACATGGTTATCCAACTGCACGAAAACCAACAAGGTCAGGTCAGATACAGCAATGAGCTCTCCGGACCCTTCTCCATTGACAACGGCGTGAAGCAAGGCTGCGTCCTCGCACCAACCCTCTTTACTATCTTCTTCAACATGATGCTGAAACAAGCCAATAAAGACCTCAACAATGAAGACGCTGTTTACATCCGGTACCACATGGATGGCAGTCTCTTCAATCTGAGGCGCCTGCAAGCTCACACCAAGACACAAGAGCAACTTGTCCATGAACTACTCTTTGCAGACGATGCCACTTTAGTTGCCCATTCAGAGCCAGCTCTCCAGCGCATGTCGTCCTGTTTTGTGGAAGCTGCCAAAATGTTTGGCCTGGAAGTCAGCCTGAGGTCCTCTATCAGCCAGCTCCCCACCATGACTACCAGCCCCCCCACATCTCCATCGGGCACACAGAACTCAAAACAGTCAACCAGTTTACCTACCTCGGCTGCACCATTTCATCTGATGCAAGGATCGACAAAGAGATAGACAACAAACTTCGCCAAGGCAAATAGCGCCTTTGGAAGACTACACAAAAGAGTCTGGAAAAACAACCACCTGAAGAAACACACAAAGATCAGCATGTACAGAGCCGTTGTCATACCCACGCTCCTGTTTGGCTCCGAATCATGGGTCCTCTACCGGCATCACCTATGGCTCCTAGAACGCTTCCATCAGCGCTGCCTCTGCTCCATCCTCAACATTCATTGGAATGACTTCATCGCCAACATTGAAGTACTCGAGCTGGCAGAGTCCGCAAGCATCGAATCCATGCTGCTGAAGACCCAATTGCGCTGGGTGGGTAATGTTTCCAGAATGGAGGACCATCACCTTCCCAAGATCGTGTTCTATGGCGAGCTCTCCACTGGCCACCGAGACAGAGGTGCACCAAAGAAGAGGTACAAGGACTACTTAAAGAAATCTCTTGGTGCCTGCCACATTGACCACCGCCAGTGGGCTGATATCGCCTCCAACCGTGCATCTTGGCGCCTCACAGTTCGGCGGGCAGCAACCTCCTTTGAAGAAGACTGCAGAGCCCACCTCACTGACAAAAGACAAAGGAGGAAAAACCCAACACCCAATCCCAACCAACCAATTTTCCCTTGCAACCGCTGCAACCGTGCCTGCCTGTCCCACATCGGATTTGTCAGTCACCAATGAGCCTGCAGCAGATGTGGACATACCCCTCCAAGCCAAAGAAAGAAGAAATATACTTCTCTGGATTAAAATTTCGTACAAAGCTGTCATGCCCACAAGCTGAACTTATGGATTCCATTAGTAATAAGATCTATGATTAGAAAATATTTCATATCTGCAAAAATGGAATTATATGCCACTAATCCATTAAGTATCAAAGAATCCTCTCTGCTCCTGGATGGATGTGAGGGCTAGTAACATTCCAAGATAAGTTACAGTGTGCTAATTAGCCATCTAATATGTTTGCCAAAGTCTCATTTGAAGACTTTTCCCCTTGTGACTATGAAAACACTTCTTTATTTTCATCTACTTTGTTTTATGTGTCATATCAGGTCACGCTAGAATATAAACCCTTTCTTTTTCTCTCTGCGTTCTCTGCGTTATATATCTAGAATTCCAAAAGTGCATGTGACTTTATATATCCAATTATGTTTAATCCATGCAGTCACACGCAGGCATAGGTACCTAACAACAACATTCACTGTCTCAGCACACATCAGTGTTTTACCTCCGTTCTTATTTTTTTTTCAGTATTTTGACTTCAGTGGCAAAGCCAGGATTTAGTGTTGACCCTTTATTGCTCTTCTGAATATTGTGGTGATCCACTTGTAGAATAGCTGTAGTCCTCTTGTCCAAGATACTCTCACCAGGATTTAGGACACGGAGTCCAGGATTTAGAACATGTGTAAGTGAAGAAATAGCAACATATTTCTAAGTTGATATGACAGAAACTGAGAGAGAATCAGGCAGCGTTGCAGGACCAGAACCAATCAGTTACGAAATGATCCTTAAAAATAAATTATACTTCCAGCGTTATAATCCTTTTATTTGTTCATGGGATGCAACACTGGCAGCCATTGTTCATCTCTCAATACCTCCTGAATTAAGGACGCAATTAAGAACCAACCATATTATTGTGTCTGGAATCACTTCTAGACAGATTTGGTAAGGATAATAGGAAGGTTATTAGTAACTCAGATATCTTTTTTTATGACATCCTGATTCAGGAATTGGGTAGTTTAAAGAACAAGGCTAAACCTTCTTCTGCAAGGTTAAACTGGAAGAAAAACATGAGCCAACATCTTCCAAGGAAAAATTAGTGAAGAGTCTCTCTAAGGAAGAGATTACCAAGCAGACAGAGGAAAAAGATTCAAGGATATGCTCAAACCCACCTTGTAGGAATGCAAATCTTTGGCCCACGACCACTCAAAGTATAGGAGCTGAATTTGGGAGCCCTGCATAAGCAAAAGAATGTGTAGACCATCACATTATCTCACCACAACCTTCCCCCTTAGCCACCTCCAGTCACATCTTTGAAAAAAAAAGCTGTGTTTCTCTGATTGGTCTCTTTAACTGTCTCAGAAGTTGAAAACTAGAGTGGAATCAACTCCTCCCTGATCCTGAAATAAAAAGGAAAGAAATTTATTAAACTTCTATATTGATTTAAGTACTTCATTTTGAATTTCACTGCTGTCAATATGGAATTCAAACTCATGCCTCTGGAAGAATTGTCCAGAATTCTGTTTCCAAACCATTTATCTACAGGTTGATATTACATATAATACATATGTTTTCTATCTGTGAAATATCTTGAGTATATTTTCCACATGAACCATGTTGTTATTGAGGGAGCTGCGCTGTTTAAGGCATGCCAGGAAAATTAGGGCTTTTATTAAAACAAGAACCTGGATCAATCATGAGGATGGGTGGTGTAGGCAGTTAACATCAAGACCAGCAATTCCACGTAAAATCCAAGTGATAGACCTTTACACAGGAACTCTCTTGCCTGCAAAACTCTGACCCTCTTGGAACTCTGCCCCATGTTGAAGCACAGGTTAGGGCATCATTTGCTGAATCAAGAGTTTGGAACCATAGAAGAGCTTGGATTTCATGCTTTATCCACTCCGACATCACAGAATCCCGTGGGCTTTGAGCTCCCAGAGGTCAGTGGTGGGATTATGTCAAACCCTCAGCACACTGTTACTGTCATTGGTCCAAATTGTATAAAAGAAAGAATGAAAAATAAAGGTCTTATAGTTTGAATTTACTATTTATCTATTATTAATTGAATGAAAAATTAAAAATTGCAAACCTGGTTGGCTACAGGATTTTGGTTGAAATTTGATTGAAATGTTAAATAAATAAAGACAAATTTAACCTTACAACTATTTTGCAACATTATGTTCTTATTAAAGGCAAATTATTAAATAGAAACCAAAGGATGTATTGTAGATGTTACAAATGTTGAATGTCTGTTGTGTGGTGATCCAAAGTCCCAAAGCTAATCTTGGTAGTAATTTAATGGCATTTTCTAATGTTAACTGGCACATTAAACAATTATATGAAATGTAGACCTGAACCTTAATTTATTTTCTGTTAGAATATAACTTAGTTCAAATAAATAAACATTCTATTTATATAATGGCATTTTTTTCCTGGGGAGTTTGAAATCTCTTCTTCTTTCTTTGGCTTGGCTTTGCAGACGAAGATTTATGGAGGGGGTAAATGTCCACGTCAGCTGCAGGCTCGTTTGTGGCTGACAAGTCCGATGCGGGACAGGCAGACACGGTTGCAGGGGTTGCAGGGGAAAATTGGTTGGTTGGGGTTGGGTGTTGGGTTTTTCCTCCTTTGCCTTTTGTCAGTGAGGTGGGCTCTGCGGTCTTCTTCAAAGGAGGTTGAAGTATATATATATATATATATATATATATATATATATATGTACATATATCTTTGCCCAAATTCTAGGCAAATATAGGTAATTTGCTGTCTGTCTTTTGCTTTTTGCTAGTTACCTTGTGAATTTACACCTGTAACCAAGAATAATAACATCTTCCAATTATCATGCAAAATGTTTCAGTGAGCTTCACAAAAGACCACTTAATTTTTTAAAATTACATACAGCCACAAAAGGAGATTTCATGAGCAAATGCTTGGTTAAAGATGTCAGATTTTTGACATCTTAAAGGAAGAGAGACAGAAAAAAGGGAAAAGTTCAGAGATGGAAATTGGGTCAAAGAGCTGAAATCAGAACAAATGAAATTCCAAATGCCACAATTGGAAGTGCATGAACATTCTGAAGACATGTGGAACTGGTTTATTACACTAGCCTTCGCATTTATATGAGCCCCAGGCACTGACATCAGAGCCCCGTGTCATCGGAGCGCTGGCCTGGGATTGGCCACCACAGTTCCCTGTCATCCCACTGTGTGGGAAGTCAGCTGGGATGACAGCCGGTGTCACCTCCAGGTCTGCGCGGTCGCCATGTTTGTCAACCATTTTGTGAGCCGGTCCGCGCCTCCATACGCAGGCCGCTACAGAGTCAGTCATCGGTCCTTCGGTTCCGCTCCATCATTCATCAAGATCATGACTGATCTTCTACCTCTGAGACCAGAAATTCAATGGTCTCTTCTGAATGAGCTCAATGTCGAAACCTCCATGGAGCTCTGGAGCCTAGAAATTCCCAACCTCCTGAGTGAAGAAATATGTCTTCATCTCATCCCTACGTTCTCTACCTCCAGCATTACCTTTGCCTTCCTAATCATTTGCTGCACTTGCACGTTAGTTTTCAGTGACATAAGGCATTTAGGTCCTTTTTGGTCATCTACATTATCCAGTCTCTGACTACAGAGAATAAAAACCTCTGCTTTTATGTTTTGTGTAATAAAGTGGATACTTTATGTTTCCACATTATATCCATTTGCCATGTTCTTTCCCACTGACATATAGTTTGTCTATATTCTCCTTAAGTCTCTTTTCTACTTCCTCCATACTCATCCCACCTTATTTAGTCTCATCAGTAAACTATGATGAAAGACAAATGAAACTGCAGATGTTGGAACCTGAAACAAAAAAAGAGGAATGCTGAAAGAACATGCAGTCAAGCAGCAGCTGTGAAAAGAGCAACCAGTCGATGTCTCGGACCTGGGAGAAGTGTGGACAGATGTTCATTTTTAGGGCAGAGCTGGGGGAGGAGGGTGGTAGAGGGAAGGATGGAGTGTAGTTTAGATACAGAGATAGGTTAACACAGGTCAGGTCATAAAGAGCTAAAGTGCTGACCTTTAGTGAAGGCATTTCAAAGAAATGGGGTAAGAAAGAAACAGGAACATGATGATAGGAAATAATATGAGAGGAGTGGACCTGAAGGTGAAGGATTTAAGGTTCATTTTAAAAGGTGGCCAAGTGCCTAATTGAAAGATAAAATGTGGTTCTTCTCGCTTAGCATTCATGAAGAACAGAAGGATGACCAAATGAAGATGAAGATAGGCCTGCTTAAGGATAAAAGAGGCAACATGTGCCTGGAGGCAGAGGAGGTTGGGGAAGTCATAAATGAATACTTTGTTTCAGTATTCACCAGAGAAAATGACCTTGGTCAAGGTGAAGAAGCTTGTATGCTGGACCATATTGAGATTAAGAAAGAGGAAATGCTGGATCTTCTTTAAAACATTAAGACTGATAGGTTCCAGGGACCAGATGAGATATAACCCAGCGTAATGGGAAGGGAAGGATTTTTGGGGCATTGGCAATAATCTTTGCATCTTCCTTAGCCACAGGGGAGGTGTCAGAGGATTGGATGATGGCCAATATGGTTCCCTTGTTTAAAAAAAATAATAGGGAGAATTCTGGAATTATAGAACAGTGAGTCTGTGATGTGCAAATTATTGAGAGGATTCTTAAGAGAGAATTTATGAGCATTTAGAAAAGTAAAGTCTTTTCAAGGATAGTCAGTGTGGACTTGTGAGGGGAAGGTTGTGGCTCATGAGCCTAAGTAAGCTTTTTGAGGTGTAACAAAAGTGATGAAGGTAGGGTGGTAGATGTGATGTATGTGGATTTTACTAAGGCATTTGACAAGATCCCCCATGAGACACTCAAAGCATTTCATAATGGTGGAGGACAGTGCCACGAGACGGTAGTCATTGAGGCCTGTCACAGTTTCCCTCTCTGATAATGGGATGATAGTAGCTGCCTAGAAACTCGCAGGGATAATGGACTGCTGCAATGATGTGTTGAAGATGTCCATAAAGACCTCCATCAGTTGATCTGCATAGTCCTTCAAAACCCAACCAGGTATGTTGTCTGATCCCACTGCCTTGTGTGGGCTCACCTTGGATAGGATTTTCTTCACCATGGATGTAGCTATGCAAGGGGTCTTTCTTCATCAGGAGATGAAGCTTTCTTTGGCGTCAGCCTGTTATTCTTGTCAAACTATGTATAGAAGATGGAAGGTAGGTGTCATTCACGTTGACTCGTAAGGTTGTCTTGTGATCTGTTACTGTTTTGATACCTTGCCTCATGTGCCTCATGTCACACAGCTGTCTAGGGATCTTCATGCCATCTTGCCTCCTGCACTGAAGGCTGCATCCCAAGCTCTGAGAAGGTCCCAGACCTCTGTATCCAACCATGGTTTCCGTAAACTCTTACTGAGTAGCAATAGATTTCAGTGACATCCAAAATGTACTTGCTAATGTAGCCAATCACCGAGCCCGTGCATTCATTGATGTTTACATTACATGTTGTAGGTGGCCACTGCCCCACTCCATGGTCTCAAAGCAGTCCTGTAGCATTTCCCCCTCCCATCACACACTGCACCCCCCACCCCCACCACCACCCAAGTCACGTCCTGATTTCCCTACAAACTGGCTTTATTTGTTTTACCAGTGGTCTCTATGCTGGGGTTAGCAGATGGATATGTGGTCTGAATATCCAAGGTGGAGGTGATGGGTAGCCTTGAATGCACTAGGAACATTTTGTGTAAACTCGATCTAGGGTATTCTCTCCTCTGGTGATGAAGTTTACATGCTGTTGAAACCATCGTAGAATGGATTTCAGGTTGGTGTGGTTGAAGTCATCATCTACAATCATGCGTCCATCAGGAAGAGATGTATGAGCTTCACTGATGGCACCAAAAAGCTCATTAATTGCTTCACCCGCATTTGCCAAAGGCTGAATACAAACTGCAGGCTGTGAATTCCCTGGGTCGATAGAAAGGTCTGGATTTTCACCATCAGGTACTCTATTTCTGCTGAACAGAAAGTCTTTCCAAGAGAGACATTTTTGCACCAATTCTCAACGATGTAAATACAGAGATCCCCTCTTCAATTCTTCCCAGAAATAGCAGCATCTCTGATTGTCCTGAAGGAGTTAAGGACATCTGGCTGGATCACTCAATCTAGAATGGAGTCCTGGAGCCACATTTCTGTAATCACTGGAGCACAACAACCTTGCAGTTCTCTCTGGTTCAGATGCAGCCTCAGGTAATCCATTTTCTTCTCTAACGATCGTACATTTGGACATGCTGAGTATGTTATAGGCTTACGCTGAGTGGGCAACTCAATTCGTAAAGAGAGGAGATATTTGAAATGGGATAGAGAAGAGGAATTTGGCAATATGTGAAAAGGCCGAGTAATTGCTGTCAAAACTAGGAATAGTGACATTTGTAGGACATTTAGGCCAATCAGTTCACATTAGTGTTTATGCTTTACTCAATCCTAAATTAATTTTTTTTCCTCTAAATCTACCTGGAAAACCCTCTGCTCCTTATGCTTTCAAATGCTTGACCAATCTCTAATTCACGGAGGGCCAAAATTAAAAACTTGGACTAAGGCGAGGGCCGAACTAAATATTTATTGAAAATTTTCAACAACATCTGCATGTTTTCTCTTCTTTCAACATATGTAATGTTAAACTTTAGGATATAACTTTAGGAGGATAATGTTACAGGTCAGGAGTAGGTAGCTCAAGTTCACCCTTTGCTTGACCTGAGGGAAACATATTTGGTCCCTGTGGAGATGTAGTCAGCATTCACAGGCTGTGTCCATTTTGGCCTGCATCAGGACTCAGCATTTCCTGCTCACTCCTCAGGCTCTAGGCCTCTATTCACCCTCGACCCACCATCCCTCTACCTGACCAGTCCTTTACCCAACCTCTACTCACCCCTCACTCCACTCGCTCTGCCTCTACCCACCCCATCCTATACACGCCCCTCTACTGCCTCTCCCCTCAACCTGTTCCTCCCTCTACCCGTCTCTCACCCTCTAATCACCCCTCCCCTACTCGCCCTGCCCCTCCCCTTTTACCTCTTCCCTATCCACCCCTCCTTCTACTCATCCCTCCCTCTAACTGCCCCTCGCACCACCATAACTTCCCCTGCCCATTACTCCTCACCTACACCCTCTGCCCACCCCTGCTTACCCACCCACTCAGGCCCAGCGCGCTGCCGATCAGCCTTTGCGGACAGCCACCATCTCTCTCTTCATGTGCAGGGCCGAACCAGCCGTCCCTGGGGTCCGCGCGGGTGCAAGCGCTGAAGGCCGTGGCGACCGGGAGAAGTACGCTCGCGCTGTGGAAGGGCCGTCCGGTGCCAGTCGCGCAGGGCTCGCGCTGCCTGGGGGCCGTGCGCAGCCTGCCATGTCCGTCGCACCGACAGGAAATCACAGGCGCTCGCCCATCCGCCGCACCGCTCGACAGGTGGGAGAAGTGACTGGTTGTGCGGGGAGCCTTCCCACTGGCTTGCCGGCTGATGACATCGACAGACTTCTCGTGTTACAATTTCTCGTGTTACAATGGGGAAGGATGTGCAATGAAGGGGGAGGATGGTGGGGGTGACATTACCAAAAAACAGCATCGGCTCTCGCTGCAGGGCGGGCCACCTCTAATGCATTTTTGAATTGATTTTGCAGGCCAAATATAATTATGGCCCACGGGCCAGAGTTTGACATGTGTGCTCTACATGATTTTTCAACAAATCTGTAGGGGTAACAAATTCCATATTCTCATCCATTTTTGGGATTTAAATTTCTTCTGAGTTCCCAGTGACTACCTTATGATGATAACCTCAAACAGTTCCTTTTTCCACAATATTCCATATGTTCTCTACATCAATACTATTTCACAATTCCTCTTTGTTCCAAAAGACAAAAGCAAGTTTGGACTCTTTATCTTCTCCTGAACTGTTTACCCTAAATGACATAGAATTATATGCCTAGAAACAGGCGTGTCCAAGCCATCTCATCTGTTTTCTATGTGATGCCTATCTATACTGATCCCAGTTAACTGGAATAGATCCCTCTGTGCCTTGGCACTGGCAAGAAGAAGAATGGAAACTGTACAAGCTGTGCAAAGATAAACTCAGCAATGATATTTTTCTTGTGCATTATGATTTTTGAAAGTAATTTCGACAGGAGTGTGATTTTCACCAGTCAGTTTAACCTGGTGATAGTTTCACAAGCAATTATCAGGGACAGAATGAACAGTCACGTAGCCAAGTGTGAATTGATTCGTAGAAACCAGCATTGATTTGTTAACGTAAAATCAAGTCTGACTAATTTGATGGAATTATTTTCTGAAATATTAGATTTGATCTGGTATATATGGACTTCTAAAGGTACTTGATAAAGCTGTTGTTTGGAATAAAAGGGTCTGTTGGGGTTTGAGTTGGAACAGGAAAGTCTGCAGTAATGGGATTGTAGTGGAATACACAAAAGTGCAAGAGAAACTCAGCAGGTGACACAGCAGCTATAGGAGGTAAAGGTTAACAAATGTTTTGGGCCTGAGCTCTTCGTCAAGGTATGAGAAAAAAGCAGGGAAGTGCCTGAACAAAAAGGTGGGAGAAGGGTGGAAGAGAGGAGAGGAGATGGGAAGAAGCAATTGGAGGAGTAGAGGTAAGAGGTGAAAGGTGGATATAGGAGCACCTTGGTTTAGTAGATGACCCCTACAGATTCACACAAAGTGTTGCTTCACTTGGAAGGACTGGTTGGGCCCCCAAATGGTGGTGAGTGAGGAGGTGTGGGTGCAATTGTAGCGTTCTTTGCAGTAACAGAGCTAGGTACCAAGGGGACAATTAGTGGGAAATTATGAGTTGAGAAGGAGTCCCGAAGGGAGCAGTCTTGGCAGAAGAAGTGTCTGGCAGTCAGATCACATTGCAGGTGGAGGAAATTGCGAGGAATAATATGTTGTGTGTGGAGGCCTGCGGTGCAGTAGGTGAGGACAAGGGGAATCCTGTCTCAAGGGAAGTTCTGCTGTGTCTCAGGGCAGAGAGGGCCAAGGCAGATGTACAGGAAATAGAGATGTGGGTAAGGGGCGAGTTAATGGCAGTAGAGGGAAAGCTACATATTTTTAAGAAGGAGGAGCTCTCAAAGGTTCTGTAATGGAGCCCCTCGTCCTGGGAGCAGATGCAATGGAGGTGGAGGAATTGAGAGAAAGGAATGGATTCTTAAAGATGATAGGGTGGGGAGGTGTAGTCAAATTAACTGCTGGAGCTTGGAAATGGACAAAGTAATAAAAAACATGGTGGAAGAGAAAGATTTGTTTTTTGGATGGAGGGAAGTTACACTATTACTATAATTTAAACATACATTTAAACAGAATGCTGCCATGGAGATTCAGTTCTGCTTGCCTCAATGAGGATGCATTCACAAACTTTGCTGCAGGAATGGAGATTGCCAAGGCCACACATCAGGATGAAATTACATTAAACAGGAAAAGTCTGCAGACACTGCGATTGCAGTGCGATATACAAAACTGCAGGAGAAACACAGTAGGTCATTCAGCATCCAGAGGAAGCAAAGATCTACATCCAATGTTTAAGGCTCGAGCCCTTTGTCAAGAAATGAATGCTGCTTTTCATGTAATCAGGGTAGGACAGTTTCCTGATTCACTGATATCACAAGACTAGAAGACACAGAGAGCTATGGGAAAGATAGTCATAGACCCACAAAGAAATAGAAAGGCTTGTAAAGAGGGTAATTAAGCGGTAGATGACTTTTAATGGTGAGAAATGTGAGTTGCTATATTTTAGTAGGAGGAAGGAGAAGTGACTTGAGGTTTGAATGACCTCATTCTATGCTGTAACCACCTGAGGCTTTGTGATTCTCTGATGCTTCCGTTATATGTAGTTAATCAACCTGTAATTATTTCAGACAACTCCTACCAATTGTGTTTGGTTCTTGACCCCTCACCTCCAGTGAAATAAGCCTGCAGATCGAGGAAGAGGTTTCAATAATTATTTTTGGAATTAATTCATTTCAAAAGTTCCTAGTTAACCAATGTTACAGATAAACTATTGTTGAAAATGTGTAGATAGAAGTTATTAATTCTGGTGATGGCAGTTTTAAAAACTACAATGTTAAACTGCACTCCTAGAAATACAAGCTAGAGCTTCTGGTTGCCAGCCAATTCCTCTCATTTTTCCTATCTGGACATGTCTGCCCCCCGTCTCATCTATTGTTGAATGCTCAAGGGTTTTACATTGTGGACCAACAGGGTTAAAGACAATTTCTACCTTGCAAACATCAGGTCCCTGAATAAATCTAAGCACAGTGATATCATACTGCCCTTCCTTGTGGCCAATTGATTGGATCACTGTAATACTATACTCTGTAACAGTGCTCTTCTATTTCATATAGCCGTATACACGTTAAAGTGGACCTGCTAGACTGCCCATGAAAGAATGTTTCTCATAATACCAAGTATAATATCAAAATAAACATGAAAAATTTTAACAGCAGTAAAATAATTTGCTCTATTCTGACTGATTTTACTCTGTAACTCTACACATAATATAGTATTTTATATTGCTGAACTCTGTTCTATATTTAAATTCTTTTACTTATTTATTGCAATACTATGTTTACTGGCTGGATTGCATGCAAAAAGAACTATCGGTCAAAACCTCAGTACACGAGCAAATTTAAGATGTTGGGAGTCACTATCTCGGAGGAACTTTCTTGACCCAATACACTAATGGCATCATGAAGAAAACATGTCATCAGTGCCTCTACTTCCTCAGGAGTTTGCGGAGGTTTGGTGTGACAATGGAAACCCTAGCAAATTTCTACAGATGTGTGGTGGAAAGTGAGCTGACCGGCTGCAACACCAGGGGTATTGGTGTCAGGGGACATCAATACCCCTGAGCGTAAAGCCCTGCAAAAGGTAGTGGACACAGCCCAGGACATCACAAACAAAACCCTTCCCACCATCAAGAGTATCTACAGGGAACAGTGCCATTGACAAACAGCAGCAATCATCAAGGATCCACACCGCCCAGCACACGCTCTGTTCTCGCTGCTACCATGAGGAAAGAGGTATAGGTGCCACACCATCAGTTTCAGGAACTGATACCCCTCCACCATCAGATTCCTCAAAAATAAACTTAATCAGGGACTCATTTAAGGATTCTTACCTTTGCACTTTATTGATTTTTTCCCCTCTCTGTATTGCACATGCAGTTTGTTTACATGTGTACATTGTAAAACAGTTTTTTTTTGCGCTACCAATAAGTGGTAATTTTAGCTCGCCTGTAGGGACGAACATCCCAGGGTTGTAAGTGATGTCATGTATGCACTCTGACAATAAATCTGAAATCTATTCTAATCACATGGCAATGAACTTGAACTGAAAACAAACTTAAGTTTCCTCTTCACCAGTTCTAATGAAAGGTGTAGGATCTGAAACTTCATTTTTCAAAGATGCTGCCTGACCTACCAATGTAGTTCTCTATCGAAGGCTGTATCTTGATTTAGTTCAACTTGGACTCAAATACTTGCCACTCAAAGTGTTTAGAGGTTTTGCCATTTGCGTCACACAGCCCTTCTAAAGATGGTAAAGTCATTCTTTATAAACCAAGGCTTTGATGAGGAATTAGTTTCAGATAGTGGCCCACAGTTTATATCAGCATAGTCTGTCACTTTGCTCCATTGCAATTGAATATGACATAGTTTGGTGTTACTTAGTCCAGACAGTGAAGAAGATGATGACTAAACTTTCTGGACAACAGGTTTGAACAGTATTACCTTGCAGTTTTTTTTTCCACACAGGTTCCAGACCCACCCTATGTTCCATCCATAAACATTCTCAAACTGAGAATCTGTGAGCTAACTGCTGTAGATAATATACTTCAAATTTGAAAAGACAAATGGGAGAGAAGAAGAGCAACCATAAGAGATGATGAAAGGCACAAAGTATGGGGAAAATGAGGAAGCTCAGGCTGAACTGTTGTTGAGCCATAGACAAATGAAGGAGGTGTTTGTAACAAAGAACAGCACAGCAAAGTTAATTGACGATACCTACATGTTCATAAGGATGATTGGTGCATTTATGTGGTACTTGAAACCAAAGATGATTGAGAGCCCAAAGCCCAGAAAGATCAAGGTATTGAGGTGAAGACTAGTGATGATTTTCCAGTATTTACAAGTCATGTTATAAAAGAGATTTATAATAAGGTGCATGATTCGTGGCTTGAAGGAGAGGTGACTTAACAGAGTGACTCGTTCAGTCCCTGGATTGGAAACTTCAGAATTCCTGAGTTACACACTCATTATAAGTTCAATCAATCAACTACTGACCAATTATCTAACTGAACAATAAATAACGAATTTGCTGAAAATATTCAACAGGTCTACGCCACATCTCCGGGAAGAGATGTCTCTTCCCTCAGACTTACGTATTTCCAGCATTTCTGTTTTCATTTTAGATTCTCAAAATCTACAATTTTTCTTATTCAATAAATGCATCATTTCATATATGTAAATAGTTCAACTAATTGTAAAGTTTTAGCTGGAGGAGCACTATTCACTGGCTTGCCTTTAAAAAGGAGGTAGACTTTTTGTATCATGTTGTAAAACTCTAATACATTGTTATGACCTGACACTAATACTGTAGTTGCTTTTTAATTGATGCCTTGAATAAAGGAAATGTTTGTTCAGCTCTGTCTGCATCTAAATGTATCTTCATTGCAGCAGTATTAAGGTAACTTAAGGGTCTATGTCAATTCCATAATAAGCACCAATCACTAAAATTCCTCGCTAGTAACATTAAATTGGGAGAAGGTAGAAACATACAAAGAAATTGATTTACTGTCAACACCTGATAGGTTACAATGCACCATTAAACCTTTACAAACTTGTTTAATAAGTATAAAAACGATAATTTTACTGCTACAGAGCAGTTTCAGGTACGATTACTGCACTGATACGCTCAAAACTGGCTCCAAAACATGAGGCAAAAAAAACCCCAACTGATTTTGATATCTCTTCTGGCATATTTTGATAGGCATCCATTCTGTTTAATGAATAATGCAGTTCTGATATACCAGCTTCTGCAGACAGTGAATTAACACAAATCAAATGATACTTAATCAAAGGGTGAAATTTATTTTTTTGCTAATAATATGGAGATTTATATAAGAACGACTGGTCATGACATGAAATATGACTAGGCCATTTTTAAATTTAAATTTATTTGTCACAATGTGTGCCTGGAGGTGGAGGAGGATGGAGAGGTCTTAAATGAATACTTTTTTTTCAGTATTCACAAGAGAAAAGGACCTTGATCGGGATGAGGTCAGAATAGAACAGGTTTGTGTGCTGAACAATGTGAAGAATAAGGAAGAGGAAGTGTTGGATCTTCTTAAAAACATAAAGATTGATAAGTTCCCAGGGCCGGATGCAATATACCCCAGCTTGCTTTAGGAAGTAAGAGAAGAGATAGCTGGGGCAGTAGCTATGATCCTTGAGACCTCTTTGGCTGCTGGGGAGATACCGGAGGATTGGAAAATGACAAATGTAGTCCCCTTGTTTAAAAAAGGTAATAGGAAGAATCCTGGGAATCATAGACCATTGAGTCTTACCTCAGTGGTGTGAAAACTATGGGAGAAGATTCCTAAGGATAGGATCTATGAGCATTTGGAGAAGTTCAGACTACTCAAGGATAGTCAGCATGGCGTTGTGAAGGGAAGGTCATGTCTCATGAGCCTAATTGAGAATTTTTGAGGAGGTAACAAAATAAATTGATGAGGGTAGGGTGGTAGATGTGGTCGACATAGATTTTAGTAAGGCATTTGATAAGGTCTGCCATGACAAACCAAAAGGCTGAGTACAGGGTTAATGGTTGTTTACTTAAGAGTGTGGATGAACAGAGGGACCTTGGGGTTCAAATTGATACATCCCTCAAGGTCACTGCACAGGTTGATAAAATAGTTAAGAACGCCTATGGGATGCTGGGCTTCATTTAAAGGGGGATTGAGTTTAGGAGTAGAGAGATCATGTTGCAACTCTACAAATCTCTGGTAAGACCACATTTGGAGTATTGTATTTAGTTCTGGTCACCTCATTTTAGGAAAGATGTGGACCTATGGAGAAGGTACAAAGGAGTTTTACCAGGATGTTACCTGGATTAGAAAACAAGTGTTATGAGGCAAGGTTAGCAGAGCTGGGACTTTTCTCTTTGGAGCATAGAAGAATGAGAAGAGACTTATTAGAGGTCTACAAGATTATGAGAGGCATAGATAAGTTAGACTGCCAGTTTCCTAGGGCAGGAATAGCAAACACCAAAGTGAAGGGAGGAAAGTTCAAGGAAGACATCAGGGGTAAGTTTTTTACACAGAGTTATGGGTGCGTGGAATGCCTTGCTAGGTATGGTGGTGAAGGCTGAAATATTAGGGGTATTTAAGAGACTCTCAGACACATGGATGAAGGAAAAGTGGAGGGTCACAGGGAAAGGAGGGTTCAGTACTTTCTTTAGGAATATATGGGTTGGCACAACCTCGAGGGTCATAGGGCCTGTACTGTTCTGTAATGTTCTATGTTCTAAAACACCTAATACACTGAGAAGGGTTCATCTGTGATCAGACTAACCAGGTGAATTCCAACATTCATGCAGCCGTGTATAATGCACAATTTAGAGAGCATAGGATTACAATGAAAAGGAATGTCAATTGGGAGCAAACAAGAGCATCAAGATAATACTGCTGTGGGCTTCATTCCCTGGTGTCTGCAAAAAAAGTTTTTAAGCTTGTTTTCTCAATCACGTCTTCTCTCTAATGGGTGTGTCTTGGTGCTTTAGCGTTTTCAGTATGTTGGTTGCCTTTCCTCAGCAGCAGGAGGTATAGATGGAGTCAGTGGAGGGTAGGAAAGTTTTCACTGTGTTCTGAACTAGATTCATTACCTTCTGTAGCTACTTCCGATCCTGAGAAGAGCAAGTCCCATACCATGGGGTGATGCATCCAACTAGTATGCTTTTGGAGATGCATCTGTCAAAATTGTTGAGGGACTAGGGGATATGCTGAACTTTTTTAGTCTTCAAAGAAAGTAGAGGTGCACTTTCTTGACCATTATATCAATGTGCTTGTTCCAGGTCCGGACATTGGAAATATTTATTCCTAAGAACGTGACTCTATCAACTTTCTCAACTGGCAAGATTGGACCACTGTTCTCCCAGAGTTATTATGGACATATAATTAATTTCTTAACTACCTGACCCACTTCATTGAAGAGTGTCAGACTAATTATTTACCTTTAAAAAAACTAATGGCAGCATGGCAAGAATAGCGGTTAGTGCAATCCTATGACTGTGACTGTGACTGAAGTTTGAATCTGTGCCTGTCTTAAGGATTTTTCACACTTCCCCTGTGTCTGCATGGTCCTCCAGGTGCTCTGGTTTCCTTCTACCCTTCAAAAATGTACCGGGGATGTAGGTTCATTGGTATATTGGGTGGGGGGGGGGGGCACAGGGTCATGGGCTACAAGGGCCTGTGTGGTGGTATAGCGTTAGCCTACTGCAGGGGGCAACCTCTGTACCTGCAGAAGAGCATGGGGAAAAGACAACACCTGGCCAACTGTCAATCAGCTGACCAAGCCCCACCCGGTTGGGTGTCAATCACCCTCCAGGATATAAGCCTGAGCCGGCCCTTTGAAGTCACTCTCAAAGTTTACAGCAGCTCTCGTCATAGCTGGCTCTGTGGAGGTTTACCTCGAATACAGTCTTTTGGTTTTGTGCGTTTGCTTCTGACCGACAGCGCACCACAGCCTATTACCGTGCTATTAGTCTAATTTTTTTAAAAAGAAGTTAGTGCAACATCCAATTAATGCAGGATTAAAAGTTTATGCTGTCTTTCAGCATTATCAGACAGAAAACAAACAAAATAGCATCGAAGGACAAATGATCTTTAGATTTTCTAATGGTTACCAGGAATTTTCTCTAATTTCTTCAATCATACGTAATTCACAAGCCCAGTCATTTTATTCTCTAGAGGAAAGTGACTTCATTGACATTAATCAAATTGTACAATAAGTTCATGGCCTTCTTATCCTTGGCATCTCTTCTCTGACCAGCCCAGGCCAATTTATATTTCTCTTTTCCACCAAACACTATTACCTACTGAAGCCTCAGTGCACATATCCTGTGCTTTGTCTCCAATGACTCATTCAGTATTAACATCAGCATTGTTAGGCCTGCAGGGCAACAGGGAATTGTGTCTCTTGAGTATGAAATAATTGAAAGTTTTAATGCACCTTGAAGAAAGAATTAATGCATTAATGTTGTGACAGTCAACTCTAATCCAAAGTGCTTAAAAAGCAATAAGTAACAATATATTAAAAAAATCAGATGGGAAGCAGGTTGTGGTGTTGGGAGTACTACTGAAGAAAATTTCCAAATGAGAAAAATGATGCTTTGGCTTCCTCTAATGCACAGCTCATTCCATCCCTGCTCCAAATCAATTATCTCTTGCTCATCTTTTAGTAAGATTGGATCCCACCTTCAAACCTCAAAACCATTGCAGATCTCAGATTAATCCATCTCTGAGTTCCCATTGTGTTTCTGAACAGCAATTACTGTCAAAAGGAGAAACACAAAAATGGCAAAGGCTGGAATCTTGAGAAAACGATGAGCTGCTTGGTGAAACTCAGTGGGTCAGGCAGCATCCATATGTAGTCATTGCCAATCAATGTTTCAGGTCAGGACCCTAAAGCAGAAAAATACTTATTTCAATATGCATAGATTTAATGTCTTTGCAAACCAAAAATGTACTTGCTGGAGCAAGGATCCCAGATGATTCAAGTATGGAAGTCGTGTCAATTCAGTGTGGATCAATTTGCAGAAGGTAGGAAACATGTTGATGTTCGACAGATGCTCCCTGACTCACTATGTTCTTTCAGCTGTTAATTTTATTTTGCTAAATGCTGATTAATTATTTTTGTGTTTGTTTTATTTGGGGGGCATGGGGCAGTTTCTAACACAATCTTGAGATGTGTTGAACACAATTTGCATTTAAAACTCTGATCTTTCGCACTGGTTATGTTGATTGTGGGAAAATTGCAACAGGAAATCCATGCCATTGAAGAGAAGTTTAAGGGCTGAACTGCAGAATCTAAAAATTCCTTCCAAAAGCAGTTGGGATTGAAAGAAACACCTTAATTTGAAGCCTACAGAATGAAAATTTCAGTTATGGGATTGGAATTGCAGTAGATTTTCTTGTGAAGTCTCGAGGTCATGGGGGAGTTCTTTTACCCACCCAGTGTAATCAAGTATTACCAGTTCCCTTTTATGATAGCCTGCAGTTTTGGTAACCATTGCTAAACATGTTTTTTTTTGAAGCATCACAGCACAGGAATTATACCATCAATTCAACATGTGATTCATAAATAACTGACGCACAATTTCGCACTGGATGTGTCCAATGGACCCATATAAAATCTTAGCAGTGTAAATGTAGCAAAAATTGCTTGATATAAATCCAAGACAAGTGTGATTTTGATACATGGGTATCAATTAATATGAAATATAATGTTTGGATTTTGTTGTGCTTAACTAAGTAGAATCAGCAGGCTTTCAAAACAACAGCTGGAAAATGAAACTAAAAGACAGCAATTGCTGTAAGAGCAAAACCAAGAGAACACTGGAAATACTCCATAGGTTCGAGGCTTCTAATGAGAAAGGTAAAAAAAAATGAGGTTAGGGCTTCATACTTGCTAGTTGTAAGCTCAGCTCATTATATCTATATTGATGAAGAGGAGAGATGAACTTTGAGGTTATGCCTTCCCTTTTTCTCGGCGACCATTGGCTGGACACCTCAGTTCAAAGGTTCCTACAGATAGTGATTGCAATGCTTTGACAACTTTAATCATGGGCGATATTAAAGGACAGACTGGAAGTAGGATTATTCCTATTGATATTGAATAATTATAAATATAATTATTCCTATTGATTTTTTTTAGATACACAAGTTCACAAACAAGGTTGTTTTTTTGCTGCTGACATTTCATTCATCGGAAGACTTAAAGCATAGATTCCTGAGAAGCCTTTTAGGCTGTAGCATTACCAGCAGTATTCATCAGATCTACACCACAAAAGGTCCTGGTGCAGGAAGCACTGGCCCTTCAAAGCCTGGACAAGAGAAATGAACTGCAGATTTGTCACTTTTTTCAAACAGAGAGAGACGGAGTAAGAGACACCAGACGAGGTGATGGGAGCAGAAAATTCAACCTCTGTGTTGATATAACCGTTTGTGTTATTCTGACCACGTGTAAATAACATGTCACCATTCAAATCAAACTGTACCTTAATTTTCCTGCAATTCTACATTAATTGCAATGGGTAGAGAGTTGTTTTGATTTTCTGAATTGCAGTATCCTTGCATTTATTTATTTGTCTGAGAAGCGATCTACAGACATCTCAAATGCAATCATACATTCTAATAAGTCATCATTTGCTTTTGATGGAAAGGAAATACTGAAAATTCTCCAGGATGGATGCTTGAAGCAATCCAAATTACTCATGCAGCATTTGTGAATTCAGTCGATCATAAGTTAAATAAAAAGATATGACAAGATAGTGAAGGATCTATAACATGAGACATACTTTACAGCATCACCAATCAAAACCAATAGATATAGACAGGCAGAATGTAAAATTCCCGGTATCATTATTTTCCAAATCCTTTTTCCAAAAGAGCAATTACCCTCTCAAGAGCAAGAATCAATTTCCCCATTTTTTTTTACATTCTATTCTATTCACATTTTTGCACAATTATTTTATGCTTTGATTGTTTCACTAAAAGGAAGTTGCTGTTTAGTTGAAATTACTGCTGAAGTTCAAGTCTGTCATGTTGGATGACATAAATATTGAATATGAAAATTGTAATTGAGTCAGTTGTTTGCAGCAAAGAACACATCCATCTACAGATCAGAGGATTAAAGGAAGGGGACAGTTTCTGCATAGTGGCAAGAGAAAATATTGTGGGATCACTCAGGGATATATAGTTCCAGAAAATAATAGATTTATGATGGTAAGGTTAAGGATACATTTTAAAAAAAGTCCAAAGGGATTATATTTTAGGTTCTTGAGAACAAGCACAATGAAAATCTGCTTCCCATTGCAGTTGCTGAATTTTTGACATTCTTTGTTGTACAGTTGACCTCCAGTGTCTGTACTTATTGACTCTTTCTCCTTCCTTACCACGACGAAACCTTGAAGTGTCAAGCTTTAAGAATGAGCCTCCCTTTTCCCTCTGTCTTTGTTGCTTGGATTAGCCTTGTCAAAATGCATTTCTAGTTAGAACCTAAAAATATTTCCCTCCTGGCTCTGCAGTATTGATTTTCTACGCCAGGCATGTCTGTGAACTGAAGAGGTGAAAGATGAAAGTTCAATCCAGATGGGCCGGTTTTTATTCTATCAGCATAGAACTCCTTCTAACTCCAATTATTATGAGTGACCCAATAACAAGAGGCTGGAACATCTATTCACTGAAGCTCTTATACTAACAAATAAACAAAATTTAATTGCAGGCTAACACGCATTTGCACAGGTTTAACCTTATGGTTAGCTATGATATGAATTTATATTGCAATGTGATCAATTATGTAGTTTGAGGGAGTCATGACCAGCATTTAATTCACAGACAGCAAAAAATGAAGTAGTTGTTTTATAACAAGGAGATTTCCATAGATATATTCAAATTTTTTTCTAAAATAAATTGCTATGATTTAATATAGGCTCACAGAGCTCTTGGATAAAATAATGAAAACAGTTTGTTAATATAAAATAATATTAAAATATTCTTCAATAAACCTCCTGCATTTAATGGAAGTAGCTTATTTTTAACCCTCATTTCAATACGCTCACAATATGACCAGAGTTCAAGAAATGAGTTGAATGTTGGATGTATTTGATTGAAGAAATGGAATTGCAGAGATGGAGCAGTGCTGAAAGGACAGCAGTTTATTATGGCAGGGTGCTGTAAAAGATGCGAGCTGTCACTGCAGGTTGGACAAAGTCACCCGAGGTCACAGCCTTGCACATGCTCCATGCAGCCTATACCGAACTCACAGTGACATGATGAACTGCAAAATGAAGCGCACATAGGTCACATCTGCTTATTTTTCCAAAGGTCCATATTATCCCTCATATCCTCCCCTTCCCATCCCCCAGCCTCTGTCCGAGCATTTAATCTGCAGTGGACATAGGGGTTAGAGACCAAAAATCAAAATGCAGGAATTAACCATCATTCTTGAGTGGAGGAGGGGAGGGCAGAAAACCACTTGAACTGTTCCCAGGGGAACTCTTGCTCAAAAAAAAATCTGGAATTCTTTTCAATTTATTTGGACTGGATTTAATAATTTTGATTGGAGAATGAAGCAGATAGATTTTATTTTGAAAGATCTTTTGACAAAGCTGAGTAGATGCTCTGATTTGAGTTTAAGAAGTATTGGACAGGTACTGCATGCATATAAAATTGCAGCACTTTAAATAAAGTCAGTAAATTCACTGGATCAAATTGCTTCACAATAAATATAAAAAAGGGCATGGTTCGTTTCACAGATTTAAGTTTCAGATTGATTGTTGATTGTTAAACAATGGATGCATTGCAGTTTCATAAACAAACCATTGTGTGTGAACATCAGTCTTGATTATTTTTATATGGACACTTACATTGAGTGCTTAATCTGTAACAAGCCTTACAAAAACTGTACAATGTTTTCCTTCTATAATTTTCTTTCCATTTTATCCCTTTTTTGGCAGGTGCTAACCAGTACTGGATTACAACAGAAAATGTGCTGGCTGCGTGCAGAAATAGCCTTCACACATGGTGGAAGCAGTCAAAGGCTGGGCATTGCACCGATGCTCCTGTGTCCTCAGCTAGTACTCATGTTTCAGTACAGATCATGGTATAGATTACATAGGAGGCTCCGAAATGAACTACAGCTCTCCTACTTCTGCCCTAGCTGAGGTTCCCCATCTCAGGCCAGAGTGAGAATTAATCCAGGGCTTTTCCATCCTGTTCACTTCAAAACTCTGATTAAACCAAGGTGAGATGTTTTGCATGCTGGAACCTGTGTTTTCATAAGATCTCTGAATCCTTTCTGAGATATGTAAATAAAATGTTCTGGTCATTTTTAAGAAATCAAATAGAACTGGAAGATTTTTAAAAAATGCTTTTATCTTAATTTTCAAGTTGGTCAATTTTGAGGATGGAATTAATGTGCAAAAGTTACAGGACACAAGTTTTCAGAGGGAGGTATAAAGAAGGTTTTGCTTGGTTGGTAATAGTATACTGTTGTGGAAGTCTGAACACGAGACCAAGGCAGATTATTAATTAGAATCAACAGCGGGTGGTTTTGAAATGGTAATTTCTTTCTCTTCATTTGACAGTGGCTTTCCCAGGTTGAACAGCTAAGTGGATAAATTTAAGAGAAGATCTACCAGCTGGAGCCCATGATGGACAGTGCCCCAATATTCATGCAGGATACGGAAAAATAAAGTGTTCAACAAGAAATGCCTTCTTGCACAATACAAAGGAGCACCTATCAGAGAAGGTACAGGACACTTTGTCCCTTCACTATTCAATAAAATAACTCTAGCGTCAATTCTGCCATCTCCACTACTCTTGGTAACTATTCATCTGCTCATCAGAATTTATTCTCTACTGCCTTTAAAAAGATTCATAGAATCTGCTGCCATTGACTTTTGAAGAAGAGAATTCCAAAGATACATAAAGATACATAAAGATACATAACCCTCTGAGAGCACTCATGTTTAAGTGACCTCCTCGTTTCAGATTCTCCCTGATAAGACTGTTCAAGATCTCATATTTCAGTCAAGGACCCTCTCT
Source organism: Narcine bancroftii (assembly GCF_036971445.1). Classification (NCBI taxonomy): domain Eukaryota; kingdom Metazoa; phylum Chordata; class Chondrichthyes; order Torpediniformes; family Narcinidae; genus Narcine; species Narcine bancroftii. The sequence goes on along the minus strand of NC_091471.1, from coordinate 46,490,835 downwards.
CTTTTCCAACCTCAAATGAATGCAAGCCTAGTCATCCTGCCTTTCTTAAAAGACAACCCTGTTATTCCAAATATTAATCAACTACATGTTCCCTGACCTGTTTCCAGTACATTTACAGCCTTCCTTAAATAAGGAGGCCAGCACTCCACATAGTATTCCAGATGTGATCTCATCAATATCCTAGGAAATCGATGATAGAAGCATGATCTTCCTATTTTTTAAATTCAATTCCCTTCATAATGAACAGCAACTAATTGCTGTACATGTATCATTTTGCCAATCATGAACTAGAACACAATTCTTATGCAATTCAGAGCTCTGAAACTTCTCACCAATTTGATAAGGCGCTTCCTTCTTTCCTGGCAAAATGGATAATTTTGCATTTTCTCACATTATACTCCATTTGCCAGATTTTTGCCCAATCACGTGACACAAATGTAGATGAGAATGTGAGTTGTGAAAAGCAATAAAGGAGACTGGAAAGGAATATAGATAAGTGATTGGGGAAATCTCCACAATTATTATAACAGCTCTCAAATCACATCTGAAAGGAGCCATAGCAACAAATTGGATGCTGTATCATTATCCTTTTGTTCACTATGCAATTAAAATCATCAAATGGAAAAGAAGGAGTTTGCTGTGAGTTCTGTGAAGTCTGTAATTTTCCTCCAGCCCTCCTTGCATCTGACGCATTACACTTGGTAGAATCTGCAGAAGTCCTCTGGTACCCTGGATTTTACTTCTGAATTTTCTATTACATGGCCTACAGAGTTAGTTGCCGACAATCAAGCAGTGAACCCCATGAACTTTTGCTTGACCACTTTCCACCCCAACTACTGATCTGCCAGCTCAAAGGCCACACAGATAACTCAAGTTAAAATTGACCATCATTACACTTGTGAGCTTTCTATCAACTTCATTCAAAGGGGATCAGTCTGAGCAGATCCAGATGAATGGGAGGGCCCTGGAAGGTGAAGCTGAACAGAGAAACCTTGGGGTACAAAAACATAGTCCCTTGAAAGTGGCAACACAGGGAAACAGGGCAGTGCAGAGCACATACAGTATGGCAAGCTTCCCTCCGTTGGCTGAAGCACTGCATGTAAGAGTTGGAACGCGGCATAACAGTTGGACAAAATATTGGTTGGGCTACGCAGAGAATTTTTCTGAGATTCTGGTCACCACACTACAAAAAAGATGTAATTCAGCAAGTGAGAATGCTGAAAAGATTATCAAGGATTGGAAGGCTTGAGTTATAAGGAGAGATTGAATAGGCTAGGTTCCTTTTCCCTGCAGCAAAGGAGGTTGAGAGGTGACATGAAGGAGGCATATAAACTACAATGGACATTTAAAGACAATTTGAGGAGTACAATTTTCACATAAAGTGTAGTTGGCGACTGGAATGAGCTACCAGGGATATGGTGTAGGCTGGAAACAACATTTAAGAGGCATCTGGATAGGTACTTCAATAAACAAGGCATAAAAGGATATTGATGCAGGCAAGTAGGATTTGTATAGATAGGCATGATGGTCAGTATAGGTGCAAAAGGCCAGAGGACCTGTATGTTAAACAGCTCATTGACTCAACAGCATCTGGTGCTAGGAACTTGGTTCAGATAGGTTTATGGTTTCTGATTGGTACATTTCAAACTCAGACCAGTTGCAACGCTGATGATGCACTCACTTATTTCTAATCAGCTACCTCACTCCCACCACCCACACTGACTTGACTGGTTCCATTCTGAGTTTCCATTCATCCATCCCAGTGAATAAACTTTCCCACTACCCTAACAATCTATCACCTCAAAGCCACTCACCCTTATGAAACTCAGCATCTAACACTTTGTCTGACCCAACCTTCCCTCACCTCCAACAAATCCCTGGTCAAACTCGTGTCCACATCCATTATCTGCTCTGTCCTCCACTACTGGTCCACATCTGACAAAGGGTCGCTAGTCACACTGAAGACCATGGATAATTCATGCAAAGGAAAAGGGTTGAGATTATGAGAAGTCAACTGTTGGAGTGGAATGGCTTCAGCAAGAAGAGGCTGAGGTGATGGTGCAAGAGTTGAAGTAAGAAAGAGCCACCCTATTCGAGGAACAAAAAGGATTCAGCAGATAGGCATTGGTAAGGACAGGTCTTATATATCATTTTTTTTTCCTCTAGTCATAGACAGGGGACTGCTCCTCTTGCAGAATGTGGGACATCAGGGAAGCCATCAGGATCCCTGACAACTTCCTCTGCAAGAAGTGCATCCAGCTACAGCTCCTGACAAACTGAGTTAGGGATTTGGAAGTGGAGTTGGGTGAACTCCAGATCATTTGGGAGGCAGAGAGGGTGATACACAGGAGTTACAGGGACACCATCACACCTAGGATGTAGGAGGAGGGTAAATGGGTGACAGTCAGGAAAGGGAAAGAGAACAGGCAGGCAGTGCAGGGCACCTCAGTGGTCATTCACCTCAATAACAAGTGTACTATTTTGGATATTGTTGGGGGGGTGGGGGTGGGAAATGACCTACCATGGTCAGCCATGGTGATCAGGTCTCTGGCACAGAGTCTGGACCTGTGGCTAAGAAGGGAAGGGAGGAGAAGGGGTGAGCTGCAGTGATAGGGGATTCCATAGTTAGGGGGACAGATAAGAAATTCTGTGGAAGAGATCAAGTATCCTGGATGGTATGTTGCCTCCCTGGTGCCAGGGTCCAAGACATCTCAGATCAAGATTCATGACATTTTCAGGAGGGAGGGTGAGCAGCCAGATGTCGTGGTTCACGTCGGAACCAGTGGTGTGGATGGGAAGAGTGAGGAGGTTCTGCAAAAAGTGTTCAGGGAGTTAGGCACTAGGTTGAAGCACAGGACCTCCAGGGTTATGATCTCAGGATTGCTTCCCATACCATGTGCTAGTGAGGTAAGAAATAGGAGGATAATGCAGCTTAACACACTGCTAAAGACATGGTGTAGGCGGGAGGGCTTCAGGTTTCTGGTTCATTGGACTCTTTTCCAGCAAGGGTGGGATCTTTTCTGACAGGATGGTTTGCATTTGGACTGGAGGGGGACTAATATCTTTGCAGGAAAGTTTGCTAGTGCTGCTCCAGGGGGTTTAAACTAGATTTCCAAGGGGATGGGAACCAGAGTGCCAGAGTAGAGCAGTAGAGGAAGGAAAAGATGATGTGAAAGTTGCATGCACCATCAGAAGTCAATGTTCTCGATTGCATCTATTTCATGCAAGAAGAATTGTAGGAAAGGCAGATGTGCTTAGAATGTGGATTGGCACATGGAATTATGACTGTGGCTATTAGTGAAATTTGATTGCACGACTGGCAGCTCAATGTTCTGGGCTTCCATTGCTTTAGTCGTGATAGATGTGGGGGGGGGGGGGGTTAATGAAAAGGAAGGAGTGGCATTGCTCATCAGAGAAAATATCACACCTGAGCTCAGGCAGGACAGACAAGAGGGCTCGTCTACCGAGGCTATATGGGTGGAGCTGAGGAACAGGAAAGGTATGACCACCCTCATAGAGTTGTATTATAGACTACCCAAATGTCAATGAGAATATCAGCTATATTAGCAAGTGCAACAGTGATGTCACTGAGCTCAAGATCATCACTATTTGCCCAAATCAGAAGCCATGGATGACTGCAGAGGTACAGGCACTGTTGAAGAACCGTTACTCTGCCTTCAGAGCAGGCAAAAAGGCAGTCTTGGCCAATGCGTGAGCCAAGCTGTCCAAGGCCATCAGGGAGGCAAAGAGGGCTCATGCCCGGAGGATTCACAGTCACTTCCGGGACAGCGGTGACAGACGGCGCATATGGGAGGGCATGCGTGCCGTCACCAACCTTAAAGCTCCACCTGTGCCGGGGATGCCTCCCTCTCGACACTTTGAATGACTTCTACCTGTGCTTCAAGGTGAAAAATGACATGGAGGCGAGGAAGTCCACACCTCCCCCATATGTACAGGCACTGCATCTCACAGGGGCTCCGGGGCTGAAGTGAGAAGGATGCTGCTCAAGCTCAACCCTCATAAGGCTGTGGGACCAGATGACGTCACTAACAGCATGTTCAGAGGATTTGCGGACCAACTAGCTGAGGTACTCACAGACATCTTCAATATCTCCCTGACCAGCACCATCATTCTAATGTGCTTCAAGGTGGCCACTATTATACCTGAGCAAGAGAAGCCCTCAGAAGCCCTCAGTGAGTACCGTCCTATTGTACTCATGTCCATAGTCATGAGATGCTTTGAGAGGCAAGGAGCAAATCAAGACTCTGCTTCCCCTCTCATTGGACCCCCTGCAGTTTGCGTACCGTCCCAATGGATCTACAGATGATGCCATTGCCACCACGCTCCACTTATCCCTCACCCAGCTGGAAAATAAAGACTCGAATGTTTGAATGCTGTTCATAGACTTCAGCTCAGCAGTCAACACAATCACACTGCAGCACCTGATTAGGAAGCTGAACCTGCTAGGCCTAGATACCTTCCTCTGTAACTGGATCCTCGACTTCCTGACTGGAAGACCTCAGTCAGTCCGGATCGGAAACAGCATGTCCAACACCATCACATTAAGCACAGGGTCTCCCCAGGGCTGTGTGCTCAGCCCACTGCTGTTTACCCTGCTGACCCATGACTGTGCAGTAAGATACAGTTCTAATTGCATCATTAAATTCGCTGACAACACAACTGTAGTGTGGCTCATAAGCAAGAACTTACAGAGAGGAGGTGCAAACATTAACAGACTGGTGCAGAGTCAATAACCTACGTCGATAAAACAAAGGAGATTGTGGTTGACTTCAGAAGAGCCCAGGGGTATCACTCTTCACTGACCATTGAAAGCTCCACCATCGAGGTAGTGTCAAGAGCACCAAATTCCTTGGAATCTCTCCTGGTCCCCCAACACCAGAACCATTGCCAAGAAGGCTCAACAGTGCCTTTACATTCTATTGAGGTTGAGGAAAGTCCATCTTGCAGCCTCCATCCTCATTACATTCAACAGAGAATGCATCGAGAACATTCTCAGCTGTGTCATCTTCTTTCCATTATTTGTTCAAAAGTGGCAATCCTCACACATAATTGTGCAATGTCCACTTCCATTTGCAGCTCCTCACCAAATGAAGCAGTCGCTGTCAATTTACAGCAAAATATACAAATTCCTTTAGGCATGGGCTGATAAATAGCAAGTAACTTCAACACTGCAAGTAAGCCAAGCTACAACTATCTCCAAGAAAAGAGAATCTATCTACTTGATATTCTGTAGCATCGTCAATGCCATTCTCCCACCATTAATACGCTAATCTCGGCTACACCATTTCATCGGATGCAAGGATCGACAATGAGATAGACAACAGACTCGCCAAGGCAAATAGCGCCTTTGGAAGACTACACAAAAGAGTCTGGAAAAACAACCAACTGAAAAACCTCACAAAGATTAGCGTATACAGAGCCGTTGTCATACCCACACTCCTGTTTGGCTCCGAATCATGGGTCCTCTACCGGCATCACCTATGGCTCCTAGAACGCTTCCACCAGCGTTGTCTCTGCTCCATCCTCAACATTCATTGGAGTGACTTCATCACCAACATTGAAGTACTCGAGATGGCAGAGGCCGACAGCATCGAATCCATGCTGCTGAAGATCCAACTGCGCTGGGTAGGTCACGTCTCCAGAATGGAGGACCATCGCCTTCCCAAGATCGTGTTATATGGCGAGCTCTCCACTGGCCACCGAGACAGAGGTGCACCAAAGAAGAGGTACAAGGACTGCCTAAAGAAATCTGCCACATTGACCACCGCCAGTGGGCTGATATAGTCTCAAACCGTGCATCTTGGCGCCTCACAGTTCGGCGGGCAGCAACCTCCTTTGAAGAAGACCGCAGAGCCCACCTCACTAACAAAAGACAAAGGAGGAAAAACCCAACACCCAACCCCAACCAACCAATTTTCCCTTGCAACCGCTGCAACCGTGTCTGCCTGTCCCGCATCGGACTTGTCAGCCACAAATGAGCCTGCAGCTGACGTGGACATTACCCCTCCATTAATCTTCGTCCACGAAGCCAAGCCAAAGAAGAAGAATACGCTAAGATCATCACTGACCAATCATTCAACCTGACCAACCACATCAATACAATAGAATAGTTTAGAATGTTGTCATGTGTGGAATGCTTCATCTTCTGAATGATACGCACTCTACAAGGAACAAATCAGGAGCATGATAGGATATATTCTCTTGACCTGGATGGATGAGTGCAGTGGCAACATCTCTCAAAAAAACTGATATTTAACTAGTGCTAGGCAGGTTGTTTCATTGGCACCTAATTCATCCATATTCATTCCCCTTGCTGCAGGGTGTTCAGTTACTTATCCTGACTGCACCTCTCAAACCTGAAGGCTCTATTATCATGAAGGACAAAGTCAGTGGACACACAGGAACATAACCATGAACAATTTCCATTCAAGTCACACATGAACCTGACATGGAAAATAAATACTACCGATCCTACATTGCCACTGAGTTTTAATTCTGAAAGTCCCTGGTCAACAGGGCAGTGGAAGTACAGTAAAATCCTTGGTATCCGGCACCTACAGGGATCGTGAATGCCAGATATGCAACTTTTCCAGTTGCTTTTTTTATATAATTTTTTTATTTTTCACACTGTGAACCATATCAACCAAAATACATAGAAACATTTCCCTCTTAAATATACACAGTGGCATTTTCTCCACCTTTTTTCCCCCTACCTTCCCTTCCCCCTTCCCATCCCCCTCCAAAACCAATAAACATTCAACATATACAATAAAACCATTAAACAATGTCATCACACAATGAAAAATAAAGAAGAAAAATGTGACATCTACTTTCACACACTGGATCAAGTAATTTTGTCTTATCATTTTAAGCGGTGGAGGTCCGAGGCTAGCCCTCTCTGTTATGTTCCATGTACAGTTCCCAAATTTGTTCAAATAATGTGACTTTCTTTTTTAAATTATATGTTATTTTTGCCAATGGAATACATTTATTCATTTCCATGTACCATTGCTGTATTCTCAGGCTCTCTTCCAATTTCCAAGTTGACATTATACATTTTTTTGTTACAGTCAAGACTATCATATTAAATCTTTTTTGCACTTCATCCAGTTTGAGGCCTAATTCCTTACTTCTTATATTAGTTAGAAGAAAGATCTCTGGATTTTTTGTTATGTTATTTTTTGTGATTTTATTTAATATCTGATTTAGATCTTCCCAAAACTTTTTCACTTTCTCACATGTCCAAATTGCATGTAATGTTGTTCCCATTTCCTTCTTACAGTGAAAACATCTATCTGATAATGTTGGATCCCATGTTTTTTAACTTTTGGGGTGTGATATATACCCTGTGTAACCAATTATGCTGTATCATGCGTAACCTTGTGTTTATTATATTCTTTATAGTTCCAGAACATAACTTTTCCCATGTTTCATTTTTTATCTTTATGTTTAAATCCTTTTCCCACTTTTATTTAGGTTTATAGCTTATTTCATCATTTTCCTTATCTTGCAGCTTAATATACATGTTCGTTATAAATCTTTTAATTATCATTGTGTCTGTAATCACATATTCAAAGCTGCTTCCTTCTGGTAATCTCAGTCTGTTTCCCAATTTATCCTTTAAGTAAGCTTTCAGTTGATGGTATGCAAACATTGTACCATGAGTTATTCCATATTTGTACTTCATTTGTTCAAATGTTAACAAATTATTTCCCAAAAAATCAATTTTCTATTCTTTTAATTCCTTTTCTCTTCCATTCTCTAAAGGAAAGGTTATCTATTGTCAAAGGGATTAGCTGATTTTGCATCAATAATAATTTTGGTATTTGGTAATTTGTTTTATTTTCCTTTCTAAGTGAATCTTCTTCCATATATTGAGTAAATGATGCAATACTGGTGAGATTTTCATCCCACTTATAAAGTATATGTTCCGGTACCTTTTCCCATATTTTATCTAGCTCTATCTTAGCCCAATCTGATTTTTCCCTTGTCTGATAAAAATCTGATAAATACCTTAATTGTGCTGCTCTATAATAATTTTTAAAGTTTGGTAACTGCAAACCATCTTGGTTGTACCTCTCTGTTAATTTATCTAACGCTATCCTTGGTTTCCCCTTTTTCCACAAAAAATTTCCTTATTATTCTCTTTAGTTTATTAGAGAATTTCTCTGTTAAGAGAATTGGTAACAATTGAAATAAGCATTGTATCCTTGGGAAGATATTCATTTTAATGCAATTTACCCTCCCTATCAACGTTAGCAGTAATTCCTTCCAATGTTCTAAGTCTCCCTGCTATTTCTTTATTAGTGGCTGATAATTTAATTTGTACAAGTGGCTTAAATTATTATCTAACCTAATACCTAGGTATTGGATTGCTTGTATTTGCCATTTAAAAGGTGATTCTTTTTAAAATTCTGTATAATCTGCATTACTCATTGACATCACTTCACTTTTATTTGTGTTGATCGATATTTCTCCATACTCCTTCAATTTCTTTTATTGATATTTCCGGTTCTGTTAAGTATACTATGATGTCATCTGCAAATAAACTGATTTTATACTCCTTTATTTTTATCCCTTTTATTTTATTTTCTGTTCTTATCAGTTCTGCCAATGGTTCTATTGCTAAAGCGAACAGTGAGGGAGATAATCGACATCCCTGCCTAGTTGACCTACTTAATTTAAATTGGTTCGATACATATCCATTTACTGTTACCTTCACCAATGGTCCATTATACAATGCTTTAATCCAATTAATATATTTTTCTGGTAGATTCTGTAATACTTTGAATAAATAATTCCATTCTACCCTGTCAAAGGCTTTTTCTGCATCTAAAGCAACAGCCACTGTTGGCTTCTTATTTCCTTGAACTGCATGAATTAGATTAAAGTTCCTTTTCTGTACTTACTATCTCCCTTTCCAACCATTCTATTTCCCAAAGGTAGTCCTTTTTCATCTTAGTTACATAACTTATTATCTGCCCTCTAATAAAAGCATTCATTGCATCCCAAAACATAAATTTGTCTTTCACTGATTCTGTATTTATTTCAAAGTACGTTTTAATTTGGCGTTCAATAAACTTTCTAAATTCCTGCCTTTTAAGTAGCATGAAGTTTAACCTCCATCTATATGTTCTTGGTGGGATGTCCTCCAGTTCTATTGCTAATAACAGGGTTGAATGATCTGATAGTAGTTTAGCTTTATATTCAGTTTTCCTAACTCTCCCTTGAATATGGGCCGACAACAAAAACATATCATTCCTTGAGTATGTTTTTATGCTGACTTGGGTGCTTCTTCCTCCATATATCCATATGTTTCATTTCCTGCATTGATTTAACCATAAATGTGGCCACTTTATTCTTTTTGCTTGTCTTTTGTCCAGTTTTATCCAACATTGGATCCAAATTAAGGTTAAAATCCCATCCTATCAATATATTTTCTCGTGTATCTGCAATCTTCAAAAAAATATCTTGCATAAACTTTTGATCCTCTTCATTAGGTGCATATATATTGATCAAATTCCAGAATTCTGAATATATCTATCATTACATACCTCCCTGAATCTATTATTTCCTCATCTATTTTGATTGGTACATTTTTATTTATTTATTTAGCTACACCTCTAGCTTTTGAATTATATGATGCTGCCACTACGTGTCCTACCCAGTCTCTCTTTAATTTATTATGTTCCACTTCAGTTAGATGCATTTCCTGCACAAATGCTATCTCTATTTTTTTCTTTTTTTTCAGTAAATTTAATAGCCTCTTCCATTTAATTTGGTTATGTATTCCATTAATGTTTATAGTCATATAGTTCAACATGGCCATGGCCATCTCATATCCTGTTTACAACTCATTTCCGTTTCCTCACCACCACCATCCCCCTTTTCCCCATTTTCATCTCTCAGTTTTCCCTTTTTAAACTCAATGTATGACAACGCATTTAAAACATAAAATACTTCAACAACTCCCACATCCAATATTCCCTTAACCCCAAATGTGTCCCCCCCTCTCTGAGTTGCCCCTTGTCCTTTGCCAGGCAATCACAACTCCCCTCTGCATTTCGATTGTGAACCCACTCGCAAGCATCAACTGATTTCACAGTGACGGTTATTCTCTCCCACCCAACACCCCAGAAAACACTTTTTTTACATATAACAAAGTTCACCCTCTTTTTTTCCCCCTTAATTCCTTTCTTCTGTTTTCTTTCCCTTCTTTAGTTCTTACATGTACATTACTTTTACATCTTGATATATATATTCTATCGCCGTTCTTCATTCTTGTTACAACTCTTCATCTCTCCTTCTGTCCTGCAGGTGTTCTGCAAATTCTCATGCTTCATCTGGATCCGAGAACAGTCTGTTTTGTTCCCCAGGGATAAATATTTTAAGCACAGCTGGATGACTTAACATAAATTTATAACCTTTTTTCCATAGGATCGATTTTGCTATATTAAACTCCTTCCACTTCTTTAAGAGTTCAAAACTTATGTCTGGGTAAAAAAATATTTTTTGACCTTTGTATTCCAATTGTTTATTGTCTTCTCTAATTTTATTCCCTGCCTGCTCCAGTATATTTTCTCTTGTTTTATTAAAACGGATCTTGGTTTTTGATGTGTCTGTGGTTTCGGAGCTAGTGTTCTGTGTGCCCTTTCTATTTCCATTTCTTCCTGCATTTCTGTCGTTCCCAGGACCTTTGGGATCCATTCTTTTATAAATTCCTTCATATATGTGCCTTCTTCATCTTCCTTTAGGCCCACTAATTTTATGTTGTTTCGCCTACTGTAATTTTCCGACATATCAATTTTCTGAGCTCACAACTCTTGTGACTCTTTAACTTTTTTATCACTTTCTTCCAATTTTCTTCCATTTCTACAGCCGTTTCTCGTTCATCCACATTCTCTACTCTTTGCCCTATTTCTCTCATGACCAGCTCTAATCTATTCACTTTATCTTCTGTACTTTTTATTTTTCTTTTCATTTCACTAAATTCTAATGTCAACTATTCTTTTAATACTCTAATTTGTTCTGGAAAAAAAACTTTATCTATATTCTGTCCATCTGTTTTACCTTCTATTTCTCTGTACAGATCTTGGTCTTCTTCTTCCTCTTCTTCTGTGTCTGTATCTGTGTTTGTGTCTACTTCTTCTCTTCCTTCAATTTCTGTGTCTCTTCTGACTTTCCTGATGAGTTGCTTGTCTCACTTTGCTGGGCTTCTTGCTGTTGGCCCTCTTCTTCTGGGCTACTCATCTGTTGGGCCTCCTGCTGCTGCTCTTCTTTCCTTTCACTCCCTTTCCTGTCGCTTTCCTCTTTTTCCAGCCGAAAGCCCTGGTGTTGGGCATCCCTCAGATGGTCGCGTTGTGTTTGCCCGCTTCTCGGCTGAAACCCCCTCACGTCGATGTTCTCCTTCTCCTTAGTAAGCGCACTGTGCATGCTCGACTCCTCACGCATGTGCAGTTCCGCACTTTGTTTGGCTCAGAGAGCCATTTTTGCAGTCCAGCGGTTGGGGGGGTTGCGACTCTGCGGGGCCGTCACCAACCTCAGAGAATGGGCTCTCTTCTTTTTTTTTTTGACAGTTAGTTTTCAGAATGCTTTATTACTGCTTCTTTTATTTATTTATTTATTTATTTTTCACACCATAAATCACATTAGCCATGATATACACTATTTCTTTTTCACACATATACAGTGACTTTTTCTCCCCCCCTCCTCCCAAGCCACCCCCCACCCCCACCTCTCATCCATTTTAGGTATACAATCTAGGTTGCATTAAGCCAGTCAGACAATGTTGTCATTCAACAAAAATACACCAGAAATTCTACTGAGTCCATTCTTTTCTTTCCTTCTCCTTCCATCAACGTAGGTAATGTTTGTCCCCGGTAGGTTTTTGCTATTGTATTTAATGTAAGGCTCCTATACTTGTTTGAATATTTCAATATTATTTCTTAACTTATATGTTATTTTTTCTAATGGAATACATTTATTCATTTAAGTTTAGTAGTTTCTTCCTTTTAATTTGGTTATGTATTCCATTAATATTTAAAGTCATATAGTTCAGCGTAGCCCTTTTATATTTTGTTTATCTTCTCTTTCCGTTTTTCCATCATTACCTTTCCTCCTTTTCCATTTCTGTTTTCTTATTTTCAACTCTTTATAAGACAACATTCCTACAACATCCAACATTTTCCTTATTCTCCTATTTCTATCTTATTTATCCCCAATCTCCCCTTCCCCTCCTGAGTTGTCCTTTATCCCTTGTCGGACAACCATATCTCCCCTCTCCATTTGGATTTGCGAATCCACTCGCAAGCGTCAACTGATTTTGCAGTGACCGCTATTTACCCCCACCCCGCCTCCCCCAGAAAAGATTTCACTTTTCATATGTCACAAAGGTCACTCTTTTAATTCCCTCCTTATTCTCTCTATTCCATTACCTTCCCTTATTAATTCTTGTCTATACTATCTATATTTTCCTCTAAGTACAGATACATTCACGTATGCACATTGTCTCTATTCACTCTTATACCTCTTTACCCGCATACATAACAATCGTGATCATTTTTACTCTCATTACCCGTCTTCATCCCTCAGTCTATTTTTGTCTTTACCCACATACATATCCATCGTGATCATTTTAACTCTCATTACCCGTCTTCCTCCCTCTGTCTATTTTTGTAATTGTTCTGCAAATTTTCGTGCTTCTTCTGGATCCGAGAATAGTCTGTTTTGTTGTCCTAGAATGAATATTTTCAATACCGCTGGATGCTTTAGTATAAATTTATACCCTTTCTTCCATAAAATCGCCTTTGCTGTATTGAACTCTTTTCTCTTCTTTAGGAGTTCAAAACTTATATCTGGATAAATGAAGATTTTTTGCCCTTTATACTCCAGTGGTTTGTTGCCCTCTCTTACTTTTTCCATTGTCTTCTCCAGTACCTTTTCTCTTGTAGTATATCTTAGGAATTTTACTACAATAGATCTTGGTTTTTGTTGTGGTTGTGGTTTAGAGGCCAATACTCTATGTGCCCTTTCTATTTCCATTTCTTGCTGTAGTTCTGGACATCCTAGGGTCTTAGGGATCCACTCTTTTATAAACTCCCTCATATTCTTGCCTTCTTCATCTTCCTTAAGGCCCACTATCTTTATGTTATTTCTTCTGTTATAATTTTCCATTGTATCTATTTTTTGAGCTAGTAGTTCTTGTGTATCTTTAGTTTTTTTATTAGATTCCTCCAATTTCTTTTTTAAGTCTTCTACCTCCATTTCTGCTGCTACTGCCCGCTCTTCCATCTTGTCCATTTTCTTTCCCATTTCTGTTAAGGTCATCTCTATTTTATTTATTTTCTCTTCTGTGTTGTTTATTCTTTTTCTTAAATCCTTAAATTCCTGTGTTTGCCATTCTTTAAATGACTCCATGTATCCTTTAATAAGAGAAAGTATATCCTTTATCTTGCCTTTCTTTTCTTCTTCTATTTCACAGTACTCTTCCTCTTCCTCTTCTTCTTCCTCTGGGTTGGCCATCTGCTGTTTCTTTGGTGCCCTTTCCTCCTCTTCTTTCTTGTTTCTATTGTCTTCTGTGGTCTCTTCTTGCTGCAGGTGTTCTGCAGCTGTCGTTGCCGGCTGTGGAGATCGACTCCCCAGCTGGTCCCCCTTCCCGTCGGTGTGTTTTTTTTCATTCGCATTGCGCATGCGGTTACGCACTTTTACTCGGCTCTGTGAGCCATTTTTGTAGTCCATTATTTACCGACCTGAGGGAGCGGGTTTCTCTCTCCGCAGCGGGCCTCTTCAGACAGGTAAGGCCTTCACCTTTTTCCTCCTTTGTCTTCTCTTCCTCTCTTTTTACTGTTGCTTTCGATTTTTCTTTTTTTGTCGCCATCTTCTTTCCACCTTTATACTCACTTTTCTGTAACTTTTATTTCTGTGCCTTTGTGTTTTCCTTTGTTTTTCCCGACTTTTCTGGAGAGGGCTGGAGTTAGAATGGGCTCTCTTCTCCATGACGACTCCATGTTTCTTCATGCAGGTAAGGCCTTCTCCTTTCTCTTCCGGCATCTTTTCTTCTTTTTTTTGACCGTTGTTTTTACTTTTTCCTTCTTGGATGCCATTTTCCTTCTTTTTTCTGCAACTTTATCTTTTATTTGTTATATTTTGTATTTCTTGAACTTTGTATTTTCTTCACTTTATTTCTTCTTTTCTGGAGAGGGCTGGTATTCCCCTGCCAGCCACTACTCCATCACGTGACTCCCCCTTCACTTTTCCAGTTGCTTTTTTTTTCCCATCATTTCCCTCCCCTCACAACGAATCACTTTTCCAGTTGCTTGAGGCACATTCTTACAGAGCCTAATACACCTGCACTAGGCATAAACAGTTTAAAAAGCAAAATGAAATTTGAAAAAAATCAGTATTGTAGTCCTTAATTATGTAAAGTTCACTTTAATAATTTCTGTAACTTACAACATTTAAATTAAAACCTAGGTAATTGGCACTTTAAGTGTTGCAGTAACTGCTAAACTAACCATGTCACCATCGTAATTAACCTCCCCTCTGTGGCTCTTCATCCTGGGGGCTGCCATTTTATTCAAACACAACTTTATTCAAACAGCTGCTGCGGGCGGGGCATGACTGGGGCACCCCAATGACTGAATGTTTGCTCCCATCTTCAACAAAGGGTTGTGTGCTGCTTTGGAGAACATTGACTTTTACAATTTTAAACTTTTATTTTAATTTTTATTTATTCTTATTTATTTAACAGTGTAGCACACAATGCCTTACAGCACCTGCAATCAAGACCAGCCTGAGGCTCAAATCCTGCTCGGTACATAAAGGAGTTTGTACATTCTCCCCATGTCTGGAGGTTCTGGTTTCTTCCCACTGTTCAAAATGTACTGAGGTATAGGTAATGGGTTAAATTAGGTGGTACAGACTTGTGGGCCAAAATGACCTGTTATAATGCTGAACGTCTAAATTAAAAAAAAAATCCAGGGGTGGCAATAGCAGTTAGTGCAATGCCTTTTTAGCACAAGTGATTGGGACTGGACTGGGGTTCGATTCCCTCATTATCTGTATGGAGTTTGAACATTCTTCCCATGTCTGTATGGGTTTCCTCTGGGGGGAGGGAGAAAGGGCTCTTCCCATTGCTCAAAACATTCCTGTAGTGTAGGTTAATGGGGTGTAAATTGGGCGGTACGGACTTGTGGGCCGAAATGGCCTGTTACTGTGCTGTATGTCTAAACTTAAATTAATTTGAAAGTGAAAATTCTATTTATTTATTTATTTCCTCTAAATTTTTTTTGCTGGTTGCTAGTTGCTAGTTGCTTGATTTCTGGACCTTCATCAGAGGGTCTGCAGTGGATCGAAAAGACTGCTGACCACCACCTTCACAAGGGATGGGCAATAAATTTCTGCCCTTGCTGCCAACACCCAATTCCAAACATTAGGGAAATAGTCACAACCTTTTTCTCTGAGTAAGGGAATCTAAAACCAGGGGTATAGATTTAAAGTGAAAGGGGAAAGATTTAAGGGGACTTGAGGGGCACCTTCTTCACAGAAAAAATGGTAGATATATGGAACAAGCTGCCAGACGTAGTGGTAGAAGTGTGGGCAACTGTAATGTTAAAAATACATTTAGACAGGCACAATGACAGTAAAGGTTTAGATTGATGGTCTGAATGCAGCAAATGGGATTAAGATTCAAGATTCCTTTATTGTCATGTAATAATAGAGAGAATGCAATATTATACAAAATATCCTTTAGCTTGGTTGACATGGACAGTTTGGGGTGAAGGACCTGTTCCCATGCTTTTGAAGTATATTACTTACCCCTCCCATCCATTTCAAGTCCAAATTTATTGTCATGTATACCAAATTACAGTGTGAATGTTTGTTTTGCATGCCAACTTGAATGCATGCATAGAATAGCAGTAAAAACACAATTCCCTGAATCATATGTGTTGTAATTTTACAGTAACCTCATCAAAAGGTTTTAAAAATCCAATACACCATATTCATTTGATCTTCCATATCTGTGCTACCAGTTACACACACACACACACACACACACACACACACACACACACACACACACACACACACACACACACACACACACACAGTGAGCTCACCTTGAAATATCAAGTCAGACATGACATTTATTCAGACATTGACATTTTGCTCAGCGTTTCTTGTTCCTTGCCAATATTATCCTGGCCACCTTTGCTAAGCTCTTTTAATTGTGGTGCTGGCAGACCTCTATTGCACAAAACATACCTCTTGATCTCTCTTATGCATCAGTGTCTCTCTGTGTACAACATCTCTCCCTCTATCTTGAAGCCATTCTTTATGTGGAACAATCTGCCTACCACGGGAAAGAAGCTTTTAGGGCTGATTGGTGGGCAGCAACAATTCAGCAACTGTTTTATTGTATAATCACAGCAGGAACAGAATAATCTTATCTACTGTAAGTGTGGTTGGTCATGGCTTATATCAACAATAGCCTATCTGCCATCCTTGACCCACTCTGAACTCTATACCACTGAACAGTGTCTCTCTGGTCCTGCACTCAGCTATGTAACACCTGGACAAAGATACTTAGGTCAGATTACTTTTTACGGATTACAGCTCTGCTTTTAACACAACAGTACCAAAATAATCCCCAAGCTAGGTGACCTTGGTCTCAGCACGCCTCTCTACAATTGGATCAATTGTTTTCTATTCCACAAGCCATCATCCTCAACAATGGTGCATCACAAAAAAGTCTGTCAATCCTCTACTATACTCCCTGTACACCTATATCTGTGTAACCAAACACAGCTCCAACTTCATCTATAAATTTGCAGATGATACCACCATCATACCAGGATCTCTAACAACAAAGTGGAATACATAAGAGGTAGAAGGACTTATGGCTTGGTGACAGGACACAACCTCTTTCTCAATGTCAACAAGATCAAGCTCCCTATTATAGACTTTTGGAGAAGGAGCAGAGTTCACTTCCATGTTCACATCAGCAGAATTGAGGTCAAAATAGGAGACAGCTTTAAGTTTCAAAGGGATAAATATCTCCAATGACTTATCCTAGTCCACCCACATCGTGCAATGGTGGTGTACCAGTGCCTCTGCTTCCTCAGGACATTTGGCATGCCACTAGCATTCCTTTACAATTTCTACATGTGCACCAATGAAATCATCCTATCAAACAGCTCTACCCCCAGACTACAAAAAAAACTACAGAGGATTGCTAATGTGGCTAAGGCCATCACACAAATACTCCTCCCCTCGATCTATAATTCTCAATGCCTTGGACAAGCAGCCAACACATTAAAAGACTATTCTCACCCTGGCCACACTCTCTTCAACCCCTCCCCCACCCACTGAACCTTGACAGGAAGAAGATTCATGGTTATGTGATCATGTACCACCAGATTCAAGGATGTGTTTTTTTTCCTGATTGCACTTCAGAACAGTAAAATTATGTTGACTTTGCTCAGTACCAACTGATATCTCTCTATAACTTTTGTAATGTGTTTTGCTTGTTGTTTTATATATGTCTATTGGTCAGCTTCGACCGAGGCCGGGGCCGCCGTCTCCCCCTTGCTCCTGCCCGTATCGGGGCCGCCGCCGTCTACCCTTCGCCCGGACCGGGGCCGGGGCCGGGGCCGCTGCTGCTCTCCCTGTGCCCGGACTGGGGCCGCCGCCTCCCACTCCCTGTCCGGACCGGGGCCTCCGTCTGCCTCACTCGACCGAGGCCGGGGCCGCCGTCTCCCCCTTGCTCCTGCCCGTATCGGGGCCGCCGCCGTCTACCCTTCGCCCGGACCGGGGCCGGGGCCGCCGCTGCTCTCCCTGTGCCCGGACTGGGGCCGCCGCCTCCCCCTTGCTCCTGCCCGGATCGGGGCCGCCGCCATTACCCTTCTCCATTAACAATGGCGTGAAGCAAGGCTGTGTTCTCGCACCAACCCTCTTTTCAATCTTCTTCAGCATGATGCTGAACCAAGCCATGAAAGACCCCAACAATGAAGACGCTGTTTACATCCGGTACCGCACGGATGGCAGTCTCTTCAATCTGAGGCGCCTGCAAGCTCACACCAAGACACAAGAGAAACTTGTCCGTGAACTACTCTTTGCAGATGATGCCGCTTTAGTTGCCCATTCAGAGCCAGCTCTTCAGCGCTTGACGTCCTGCTTTGCGGAAACTGCCAAAATGTTTGGCCTGGAAGTCAGCCTGAAGAAAACTGAGGTCCTCCATCAGCCAGCTCCCCACCATGACTACCAGCCCCCCCACATCTCCATCGGGCACACAAAACTCAAAACGGTCAACCAGTTTACCTATCTCGGCTGCACCATTTCATCAGATGCAAGGATCGACAATGAGATAGACAACAGACTCGCCAAGGCAAATAGCGCCTTTGGAAGACTACACAAAAGAGTCTGGAAAAACAACCAACTGAAAAACCTCACAAAGATAAGCGTATACAGAGCCGTTGTCATACCCACACTCCTGTTCGGCTCCGAATCATGGGTCCTCTACCGGCACCACCTACGGCTCCTAGAACGCTTCCACCAGCGTTGTCTCCGCTCCATCCTCAACATCCATTGGAGCGCTCACACCCCTAACGTCGAGGTACTCGAGATGGCAGAGGTCGACAGCATCGAGTCCACGCTGCTGAAGATCCAGCTGCGCTGGATGGGTCACGTCTCCAGAATGGAGGACCATCGCCTTCCCAAGATCGTATTATATGGCGAGCTCTCCACTGGCCACCGTGACAGAGGTGCACCAAAGAAAAGGTACAAGGACTGCCTAAAGAAATCTCTTGGTGCCTGCCACATTGACCACCGCCAGTGGGCTGATAACGCCTCAAACCGTGCATCTTGGCGCCTCACAGTTTGGCGGGCAGCAGCCTCCTTTGAAGAAGACCGCAGAGCCCACCTCACTGACAAAAGGCAAAGGAGGAAAAACCCAACACCCAACCCCAACCAACCAATTTTCCCTTGCAACCGCTGCAATCGTGTCTGCCTGTCCCGCATCGGACTGGTCAGCCACAAACGAGCCTGCAGCTGACGTGGACTTTTTACCCCCTCCATAAATCTTCGTCCGCGAAGCCAAGCCAAAGAAAATTGGTCAGCTTGCAAAACAATTTCTGTCACTGCATTTTTGCACAGATGGTAATGAGATTGAACGTGATTCTGTGTGCAAACCACCTTAATGCTGTTTTAAATAATCTTTTGGCAAATTTTATTCTTGTCTGGGATCTCAATTAGTCTTCCCAGAGAAAACATTGGTTTACTGCACAAAATAGAGGCTAAAAATGATTTTATTGGTTCATGTCTACACGATTAGAAGGTTCTGAGAGTATGGCATGCAAATCTGTAAAAGTAGCAATGCAGGTCATTGCATTAAAAGACGGTAGAGTAGGTGTGAAAATAATTTGCTAGAATTATACCAGAACTGAGAAATTGTTTTGATGAACAAAAGTTGTACAGATATGGTTTTTTTCTTTAAACATATTAGACTGAGTTTCTAAGACTTCAAAATGATTTGATAGGCAGGCATTGAGGATTCCAAACGAAGGAAATATCAGATCTCAGGTAGACACAAAACATGATGAAACTTCTGCTGAATTCTTGAAAGTATTTCATTCTTTAAAGTTAAAACATTTGTCAATGAGGCTACGAGAAGGGTGGGAGGAAATTCAGGAGGATCCTAAGTAGAAGCTGGGGTCTGTTGGGATGAATGGTCTGTTTGCTTGATGCAAATATTGATACATTGTTTTTATGCCAATAATAATGAGGCTCGGTGCAAACTAGACAATATATGATGTTAAACATGGATATCAGAAAACATTTGACACAGAACATAGAAATCTACAGCACAATACAGGCCCTTCAGTCCATAGAGTTGTGTTAACCTAATAACCTACTCTCCCAACTACATGGAATTTCCCTTCTGTATAACCCTCCATTTTTCTCTGTTCCATGTACCTATCTTAAACTATCCAATTGTACCTGCCTGCATCACCACTCTCCATGTGAAGAACCAATCTCTGAAATCCCCCTTTTGCTTATTCCCAAACCCCTTACAACTGTCCCCACTTTTGTTATCCATTACAGCCCTGGGAAAAAAAAGCCTCCGGCCATCCACACAATCAATGCTTTTCATCATCTTGTACGCCTCTATCATCTCACCTCTCATCCTCTGTCGATTCAAGAAGACCACGTTCACATAAACTGACAAAGTTCACTCAACCAAAGAATACATGACTTCCCCATGAGATGTATTTTTCAAACCTCTCAATGGATTTGCCATTAAAATTAATCCCTCATTTGATTTGGTCCACCACAGATATAACATGGCTGGTCCACTGAGTTCCGGGTCTGATAATTAGAGCAGAACCTCTTCTCTGACAATGGAAATTTAAATTTATAACATTGCAGCTTCATTTTCTCATAAGATTGAAGATTTCTTTATTGCCATGTGATAATACAGAAAATGTAATATTACATGAAATTTTATTTTGCCTGCCGTAAAGTAGACAGAGTCGTCATTGGCATTGTCCTGATCACCTTACAATAAGAGAAAAAGAAGCAAAAGAGAGTTCTTTCAGAGATGCTGGACTTGCCTCCAATACTCCCACATCTTCTGCAGCTGCACAAACCTGCTTGATCCATTGGCCACCCGAGCTCCAGATCCAAACCCTGGGAGCCTTTGAGAGCTCTTCTTACCCTCAGCACCCTCTCAAATCCCAGTTGCGATGCATGGTTCCCATGAGCCAAACTGAAGCAGCCCACAGCCTGTCTGGGTCCTTCAGCTACTGAGCTTCTTGCTGGTCTGCTGCCATGGCCATGGTCCTGTAGGGTGGTCTCCTATGCTTTCCCTTCTCAACGGGGGTGTTCTCCCCATTTCAGGTGCCCTGTGTCGGCCTGGTGCTTCCCCCAAAGACTGCAACCCCTGTGGCACCTGCCAAGCACAGGAGCCGCCATCTTAGGCATGGACCCCACAAATGCAAGATTTCAATTAAAAACCAGGCTGGCAGGGTGTCACGCGATGTGGTAGAAACAGGAAACCAGAGCCCAACTCTCCTGAGAATTTGATTAAAAAGAGTTATTGAAGCTAAGTTTTAAAAGTCTAATATGAAGAAAAATAATACTTAAATGTTTTAAGAATGTCGCCAAAGAAAGATTTTTAAAAAGTTGCAGGAACCTCAGGAGTCCAACGAACAAAACAGAAGATTGGGAACAGAGGCCTCTTACACAGTGGAAGCCTGGGGCTGGAGTTCGATCGGCTACCCCCTCTGTGTGAGTGGTTTGCCCATTGGGGTGGCCAGAGGCACTGGTGTTGATACAGAAGAACCTTCAGTGGCAGCCGGCATAACTGGTGCCTTTATCAGGCCCTGGAGATACCAGCCTCTACAACACAACTTGGAGGACAGAACAGAAATAGACAGTGACAGTCACAACACTGAAGAACAAGAAATGCCTCCTAAAGGTAAAAAGTCAACAGAATCAAAAAAAGGGAAGTGCACACTTGATGATTTAATGAAAGAATTGAAGAACACAAATAAACGAATGAAAAAAATATTATACCGCTGTAAATAAATTGCAACTTTGTGTATGGGTAAAATGGATGAAAAAAAATTAAGACTGTAGAAGAAGTGGAAGATGTAAAAGAAAGAGTGGGAAAAGAAGAGATGGATACAGATGTGTGGGCTGTCAAGAAAGATAAAATGTGGAAGCACGAGAACATTTTAGAAGAAACAACATTAATATTGTTGGACTCAAGGAAGGCACTGAAGGTCAAGATCCTATTTGGTTTTTTTTTCTTCCAGAATGGATACCTAAAGTCCCAGGAGAGGATAAAGTTTGACAAAAGCCTGTTTGGTCCATATTTATCAATTTTGGAAATGATGTTATAATCTGAATTTATTAATGAAATAGGTCTATAAGTTGACGCTTTCAACGAGTCCCTATCTTTTTTTGGTAACAGTGTAATAATGGCTATTAAAAATGTTTCCAGGAGCGTAAGTATTTCAGATGCTTGATCTAACACTTCCATAAAAATAGGAATCAAAAACTCTTTAAAATCTTTTTAAAATTCAGGAGGGAAACTATACTTTCCCAGAGATTTCTTTCTTTCAAATGAACTCAACACTTCCCAAACCTCTTGCTGAGTAAAGGGAGCATTTAGTTCTATCTGTTCTTCCAAATTTAATCTTATTAGTCTTATTTGTGATAGATTCTTCTGTTTTATTAACATTTCCTTGAGTTTCTGATTGATATAATTTAGAGTAAATTAATTTCTTGAGGTTTATAACTCATCACATTCGCATCTGTTTTTATTGCTTTAATCATTCTTGAGACCTGTTCTGCTTTCAACTGCCAAGAAAGGACTCTTTGACCCAATTCATAATACTTCTATTTAGTTCTTGTTATAATGTAAAAAGGCTGTTAAGTATAATTCATATGATACAAAAGAGGGGTGATCTGAATGTTGCTGTGCAATGGATGCAGAAAAAAAAAATATTTGATAGATTGGAATGAAATTTTTTATCTAATGTGCTGGAAAAATTTAGACTAGGTCAAATTTTTGCCAATTGAATCAAGGCATTATACAATGATCTGAAAGCTAAAGTGGACAAATTTTACATCTTTTCAGTTTTCAAGATATAGTAGACATGGATGTCCGCTATCTCAAGTTCTTATCATTTTAGCTAAAGAACCCCTTGCAGAAGTAATTCATCAAGATCTGGACATGAAAGGATTTAGCATTAACCAGGAGGAATATAAAATCAATTTATTTGCTGATATATTGATATATTTTACAGAACCAGCAAACTTGTTACAGAAATTATACTCAAAACTGGAAGATTATGGGAAAGTTTTGGGTTATAAAATAAATTGGGATAAGACTGAAATTATGCTTCTTACAGGAGGAGACTATACTCAGTGTCAGAGACCCTATTTAAATGGTCGGCAAATGGGATAAAATACTTAGGAGTACATATGGATAATTACTTAAAAAATTGTACAAATTTAATTCCTTACCTTTACTCAAAAAGATTGAAGAAGATTTAAACAGATGGACAGCCTTACCCATAACACTAATGGGAAGAGTCAATTGTATTAAAATGAATATATTTCCAAGAGTACAATATCTCTTTCAATCACTGCCCATACCATTATCTTAAAGATTCTTTCATGAGTTGAATAAATATGCCAGAAAATTTATTTGGAAAGGTAAGATGTCAGGGGCCTCTATAGAGAAATTAACTTGAAATATGAACTGGGAAGCTTACAACTCCCTAATTTTAAGAATTATTATCAAGCGACTCAAAGGAGATTTCTTAATTTCATGTAGATAAACCTACATGGGTGAAAATAGAATTGGATAAAATAGAAGAGAGAATGGCAGAGGACCTTATATATAAATGGGATGTGAAATTATTAACTGGTGAGAGAAATCCCTTTGCTAAAACATTTAATCAATATTTGGTACAAAATAAATTGTCATATTGGAACAAAACTCCCCTGACTCATAATAGGCTTAAACCTTGTATAATGGTCAGTCAAATTTTTGAAATCTGGTCTTGTAAAGGAATATGTCGGGATAGCATGACTAATATGATAAAATATAAGATATAGATTAGTACAATATAATTTTTTGCATCAATTATATCTCACACCACAGAAATTAAATAAATTCAGACTTATTAGACTGATGTTTTAGATGTGGCGAAGAGGTAGGAACTTTTTTACATTCAACCTGGTTATGTTCTGAACTGAGACCTCTTTGGGTCGATTTAGGAAATTTCTTAATTTCCACAAAACCCAGAATTATTCTTCCTGGGTAATATTACAGGGATAAGACCTCAATTAAAGTATCAAACAGAATTTGTTAATGTTGTGTTGGCAGTGCTAGAAAATGCATAGCAGTTGCATGGAAGTCTGATTCACAATGAGGTATGGCATATTAGAATGCAAAAATACATAGTTGTATTCTCCTTGAGAAAATTACCTGTATAACTTAATAAGCATGACATATCTTTACAAGTTTGGCATCCATATTTACAATTTTTGTAAATCTTTCATTGTGTTCTGCCTAGACCTTTGTTGATGTTCTCCAAAGAAAATGAAATAGAACATGGATCAATGGAGTGTGCGGCACTTTTCAGTGATCCATTCTGCTTTCCTTTCCTTCTTTTCTTTTTCTTTATCTTTTCTCCTTTACTTGTTTTTTCTTTAAATCTACTCCTTTCTTTAGGCTTTTTTTCTTGGGTGGGTGGGGATTGGGGAATAACCATCATGGAGTAAATACTGGATTGATATTTGTAATTTTTAATTTTGTAATTGACTACATGTATGTTCAAAAAGTATATATTAAGTTAAAAGCAGATAATAAATATAAAAGATAGGATGTGTGAATATTTATTAACCACCTATCCTTTGTATCTCTTTTTCATTTTTCTAGTCCTATCCACAAATCTGTCCAATTGTCTTTTAAGTGTCATAATTGTATCCAGGTCTATCACTTCCTTGGTCAGCTTGTTCCATATACCCATCACCTTTTTAATGAAAAAGTTGCCCTTGAGTCCTTTTTAAATCATCCCCTGCTTACCTTAACCCTCTGCCATTTAGTTTTGGATTCTCCTATTCAGGGGAGAAGACTGGTATTCACCTTATCTATTCCCCTCATCATTTTGTATATCTCCATGAGGTCACCCCTACATTCCAGGGGGGAAAAAAATCAGCTTATCCAGGCTCTCCATGTACACAAGCCCTCCTGTCCTTGTGAACCTTTTTGCATCCATTTCAATTTAATTACATCCTTCCTTCAGCAAGATGATCAGAATTGCCCATTGTATTTCAAATTCAGCCTGATCAAAGTCTTGTATGGGTGTAGTCTAGAAAGAAAGATTTGATGACAAAATGGTAGTTGGGGATGATGGCTTGTTGGCATGCATTAAAAACATCAGTAAGGAGAAAGGAGGGACTAGTTGATGCAGCAAAATTAAGGGTTGGATAATTACAAATTTTGAAAAATTTAAGCATTAGAAGGCAGGCTATTTCCTGGATACTGGTACTGCTTATTATCAAATCTGGCAATCAGATATAAAATACATAGACAATGTATGTTTGAACTCAGTGAGAAATCTCTTTAAGCAAACTACTTGGTCTTTAATGATCCAGCCACACAATATATCATTGTCGATGATTATCTGAGCAAGAAATTTGTTTTGAAATCATGAAAGTGTTACTAAATAAATTATTAATTAAATAATAAAAATGCTGAAAACTCTCAATCATGTATTTCCTTGCTTTACTATTGATGGAAACATAATGTGTCATTTTTGTATTTTCTGTGCAAAGCTGATGGAGAGTTACCAACATTGCGGCTGCCATTTAAAAATGAATCCCTTGATCAGGATTAGTCTTCCATGAAGATAGCATTATTTGCAAAATCATTTTCCGGGAGGTTTGGCCAACATTTATACCCAAACCTTCTTATCTCAATGAAGTTATCGAGATATTCTTCCAGATTTATCAATCCAAATGCATTGCTGATTTAATCTTACAACATAAGGCGAAGATCACTGCAGTAAATGTACACTAGGATTGGAACAACATCATAATCCTAGTTCGAATCTAAATGTCAAATTCATTGGTCAATATCTGTTTTGTAAACATCACTCATAATCATAATATTTTTAAGGAACACTTATTTCCAAAACCTGTAACATTGGGGTGATAACACTCCCAGAACTCACATGGCAATCAGCTGGCATTCATGTTCAAGTTTTCCCAGGTCACACATTTGCCAGGTTTGAACAAGTTATCTTGAGGGCGACTGGAAGTAGAAAGCAAAGTGTTGTTGCGTTAAGACTCCTGCTATATCAATTCCTTTCTTCTCTTCTATTGCGCATACTAT
The DNA here is from genome assembly GCF_036971445.1 of Narcine bancroftii. Classification (NCBI taxonomy): domain Eukaryota; kingdom Metazoa; phylum Chordata; class Chondrichthyes; order Torpediniformes; family Narcinidae; genus Narcine; species Narcine bancroftii. The sequence continues at coordinate 46,464,902 of NC_091471.1, read as the reverse complement.
AAATAGAGGCTTGAGTCGCACAGGAATGAACTTGTAAGCTTTTAGATCTGTATTGGCCAGTTCCATTATATCACGGGCACTGCATTCATCCACAAAGATGTCTGATGACTTAATATGGAAGTTTTGATTGATGTAAAACATACCAACTTGCACAAAGAAAACCTGTGATATCTGAAATCACTCTCATTGATAAATTAGAAAAATAACAAGCAATTTATTGAACTATAATTCTCTTTTAATTAGACACATGGCTTTTGTTATAGAAACAAAAAAAAAGTTAGGATATGTTGCAAAGTAATTACATTTACACAGCAAACACAAGCATATTCAGTCGAATTCTACAAATGTTGCTTTTTTTGTTTTACCACCAAATGAGAAGTAAAGACTTAGCCAGATAATCCCACATTAAGTATACAAAGGACTAATCCAGACATGGAATTGACTAAATTGTGCAATGCATGAAGTCAACAATATGAGTCCACCAAAACGGGAAACACCATCACTTTGAAATGAATCAATCTGGATTAAATTACTGTGCAATGTTTTGTTGTCAAGCTCGGCTGCTTTTTTTTAAACTCAGGATTACACTTCAAAGAAGCGCTGTTGACCCCAAAAGCTACAATATCAAATTATCCATAAATTGAGTTCCAATTAATTGACATTCATATCCAAGTTTTGCCTGAAATGAAAATGTTTTTTCAGATTATCAGAATAGGTGGCAATGGAAAATAATTGGATATTTTAAAAAAAAATCGTCCTTTTTAAGTTTACCCAATAGTTTTATTATTAATGTAATTCTGGAGAGTAAATGATTTGTCTGGGGTTCATCAATACTGATTAAATGCAAGACTCTGAGACTCTTCCATTTATTAAACAATATTCATTTATTTTTATCTATGTCCTGTATGTGTGTTATGTCTGGTTGTATATTTGCACGTTTTTGCTCCAAGGACCAGAGAAAGCTGTTTTGTCGGGTTGTTCTTGTACAATTGGATGATTTTTTTGAAAGATGGGGGCACTGCCAGAGCCGCTGTAGTGGCGGCACTGCCACTGGTGTGGACCTGCGGGGAGCATCCGCCCAGTTGACTGCCGTCGGCTCCTTATGGGCTTAGAGCGACCTGATGAAGGGAACCCACGATGGTTTTATTTGAGATCCCGCAACCTCAGGTCTGCACCCAAGATGGAAGCTCCTATTAATTAGCAGCAGGTCATGAGGGGCTGCAGACGCCGGGGAAGCGGAGGACTGGAGCAGGGCACCTCAGGTCGGGAAGATCATCCCCTATCTGAGAAGGAGAAGCGGAAGAGACGGCCCTCAGGACTGTGACCACAGAGGTGGACCAGTGAGGAGGCTCTGTGGCTGAGGGGCAGCGGGCTGCTAGCAACTTGAGGCGAGAAACCCATGGAAGCTGCAGGCTGTTGGGACACTGCAATTGGGACACTCGCGGCGGTCTGCAGACTGCTGGAGACTGGCTCGAAATGGAGTATCAGGTATCGAAACCGGGATGTGAGGGGTTGCAGAGGGTGCCAAAGATGTTCAAATCTGGAGCTTGTGTTTGGTCTGGATTCTGGGTGGCTGCAGAACCGCTGGAGACAAATCTATAGACACTCGGTGACTCTGGGGGGGGTGGGGGGGGGTGCTCTTTTGCTTCTCTTTCTCTGACTGTAGGTCTGTCTGTAAGAAATGTAAGAGGCAAATTAGGCAATTTTTGCCAGCGGCGAATCTGACTGTCTTGCAGCAGGCAAAAAGGAATTTCATGCAGGACATTATTAAAATTGAATCTTGAATAATAAACTTGAACTTGGGTAATTCCATATTCTAATCTATTGGAATGAAAAAGAATAAAGTTTAATTGGAATATTGCCTTTGTAACCCACTAAGTTTTATAATTTTATCTAATTTGACCTGGTTTTATTCCCTTTGGTGTTATTAGTTACCAGGGCATTTGACTGTTTAAGTATGACATCAGCCAATACAAATTGCTTCCTGGATGTTCTGATCACTTTCTTTCTCTTCTTAATTCTTGAATCAAATATACATTGTATATATTTAAGCTAATCATAGAGCATGCAAAAGGGTTAGGACAATTTAATATGAAACTTCAGAGAGCATGAAAATGGCCTACACACAATTCAAAACATCCTTGGAGTGAAACTGCATGAATTAAAAAAAAATGAAATGGGAATTCAATTAAAGGTACAGCCCCTTAAGCAAGGCACTGAAGATCAAAATGTCTTCTGCTTTGCTGGAAAATCTAACAATTCTCTGCAAGAAGCATGGTGACTGCTATCTTCATTTTAATGATTACAATAAATGTAATCAAAATAAATATAAGAAATGAAGCATATCTGAATGCAAACAAAAATAAGAAATGAAGCATATCTGAATGCAAACAAAAATGTATCTACCCCAGAATTAGAACCAGCATTTATAGTCATGAACAAGTCATGAAATTCGGTGTTTTGGGGTAGCATAATAGTGCAAACATTCATATGCATCGCCTTACAACAATAAAATAGTGCACAAAAAAATAAGGCAGTGTCTTTGGCTCACTGATTATTCAGGAACGGAATCTGATGGCAGCAGGGTCCATGTGCCACTGAGTGCTCGTCTTTAGACTCCTGTACTCTTTTCCTGATGGTAGCAGAGTGAAGAGGGCATGGTCTGGGTGGTGGGGGTCTTTGAGGATAGAGGCTGCTTTTTTAGGATACAACCTCACATAGACATCCTTGATGAAGTCTGGTGTTGTTCAACCCTCTGAAGTATTTTCTTGTCCTGAGAGTTGGTGCCTCCATACCAGACAGTGATGCAATCAGCCAGAATGCTCTCCATAGTACACGTGTAGAAATTTTCGAGTTTTTCGTAACATACCAAATCTCCTCAAACACCTCACAAAGTACAGCTGCTGTGGAGCCTTCTTGGTGATTGCATCAACATGGAGGCTCCAAGACAGATCCTTCTTGGTGATTGCATCAACATGGAGGCTCCAGGACAGATCCTTCTTGGTGATTGCATCAACATGGAGGCTCCAGGACAGATCCTCGGAGATGTTGACACCCAAGAATTTGAAGTTCTTGACCCTCCCAACTACTTACTACTTAGCTCTCGAGGAGTACTGGGACGTGTTCACCTGACTTTCTTCTGAAGTCCACAATCATCTCCTTGGTTTTGCTAATCTAAGTGCAAGGTTGTTGACATGACACCACTCAATGAGCTGATCTATATCCCTCTTGTATGCTTCCTCATTGCCGTTTGTGATTCTGCCGACAACTGTGGTGTTATTGGCAAATTTGTAAAGAGCATTGTAATGGTGCCTGGCCACACAGTCATAGGTCTATAATGCGTAGAGATAAGCACACATCTTTGAGGTGCATTTGTGTTGATAAACAGAGGAGGAAACATTGTTTCCATTTCCTACTGACTGTGGTCTTCTGATGAGTAAGTCAAGGATCTAGTTGCAGAGTGGGGTTCAGAGGCCCAGAATTTGTAGTTTCTTGACCAGCACTGAGGGAATAATGGTGTTGAAGGTTGAGCTGTAGCTGATGAAGAGCAGCTGTATGTATGAGTTGCTGTTTTCAAGATCATCGAGAGCTGAGTGGAGGGCCACTGATATTGCGTCTGCTCTGCAGTGGGTCCAGATCTTTGATGAAGGTACATGTTAATTCTGCCCATGACCAGCCTCTCAAGGCATTTCATCACAGTAGAAGTTAGTGCTACTGGGTTATAGTCATTGAGGCAGCTCAGTCTGCTCTTCTTGGGCACCGGGATGATTGATGACCTTTTGAAGGGCAGGTGAAAACCTCCGACTGCAGCAATGAGAGGTTGAAAATGTCCACGAACAGTCCGGCAAGTTCAGAAATATTCCAGTATTTTGGAAGATAACTTCAAAGTGAAACCATTGCAAATTGTATGTGATGATTCACAAATCATATTGGTAGGAATAAACTCTAATACTGCTCAGGCTATTTTTAATTTTGATCTGGAAGAAACTGTGTATTTACCTCGAAAGAGATAGTAGGTGGCAAATACTGTGTATGAGCAGTTATTTAGTTCAGGACATAACAGTTTCTCAATTTACAATGTAATCAATGGAGAAATTAAAATTACAGAAATATGTCAAATGCAGTTGAAGATTCTATAAGATTATGATAAAATGATTTTTTCACAGAATCCTGATTTACTCTGAATTCAAACTACTGGAATCTTTAATTCAGTTCTGCCTCTTCATCGGCAAATACTAGAATTTACACTGTTACTGGGTTTAGAGCATTTGAGAACACTTGGATGATTAAAAGACAATGTGGACCCAAATTCTGACTTTGGACCTCTCTGATTGCACAATCTACAATATTGTAGATTTTATCTACAATAAAAACGCTCATTCAACGTAAATTGCTTAATGTGTTCATTGTACTGCAGATCAGCTCCTCATTGTAAAGCAACATAAAACAGATAATTCTTATATAAGCCAAATCTATCAACTCAATCAATTTCAGAGGACTGCAGAACAGAATGTTGTTTCCTCAAAAATGTACTTTTTCCAGCAAGAATTACATTTATAAATTGTCTTTTAAAAAACAAAGAAAAAAACCAAGATAATTCTGCATGATGTAGTTTTCACTCCTACGCTATTTTAAGTGGTAACTTTTTCAACCCAGCCACCTTTATTTATCATCCATTCATTTGAGAGTTAATGCAGATAGGTGATGACTTTTTAAAGTAATAATTCATCATGAAGATTTTGCCACAAAATTTATCTGCCCGCTATCCTCCTGAACAATTCAAAAAGGCTCAGAGGTGAAATCTGTACAATTTATGCCTCCTTTGCTACTTGTTTTTGAATTAGCTGGGTAACTTGCATATCAGAAACTTCTGAGCTTTTTTATAACATCCTTTTCATCATCACTGATGGAGAGAAACTTTCTTACCCAGGGGAAGGCATCATATTTATCTATACTGAGATCTTGGGAAAAGGTTAATAACAGTCAAAGCTTAGGATCCCCAAGTATCTGCAGATGCAATACAAACATTTAATCAGCTGATCAGAAAACATTGCAAGAAAATGCCATATAGGTTGTCAGGCCAGGCCACGTATTTGTCAAAAGGTATTAACTTACAAGGCTGTCAAAGAGAATGGAGATTATTTAAATGTTATCTTGCTGGCTACATCATCTTAGTGTAACACACACTTAAAAAATACCCCACTTAAAGGGGCAGTAATTAGACACATTTGACTACTTAAAACTTTAACAGGCCACTCTCTTTCAAAGATAACCATAGTATTTAGAAAGTATAAAGCAAATAAAATCAAATATGATTTGATTTCCATTATTAGGACTTGGGGAAACTAGGCACCCAGATGACATAAAAATTGATGCATTTTATAATTTCTGATTTGTAAACATTGTATTTTCATAAATTAATGTAAAGCAGTATTTAACTTTTTAAAAACATATTTTTCCTTCCATTTCAAATAATATTTTTTAAAATGCTGGATTCCAGAGGCTTTAATGAGCTATATACTCTTGTGATTCTTGAAAATCTATTTGAGTTTGTGACCATCACCAGCCTATTTTGCCTCATGTCATCTTAGTCCAAGACAAAATAGGTCCTGATCTGATCTTACATTATGAACATAGGCTCACTGGCAATATTCAGAAGTGGGAATTTTCTCTTCTTTAACCAAGGAAAAGGAAGTCAATTGTAACTAAGCCACCAAATGACACAAATTTCAATTATGACATTATTTGCCATTTGAAACATCTTACTTGTATTTTAAGATTCATGATTAATCTATAAATAGTTTGGAAGGGAACAGTGAATGGGTGAGATGAACAAAATCAACATTTATAAAATTGATAATTTTGTAAAGAGAAGATGCACAAGCAAAAGACATATTGAATATTTAAGCATAAACTTTTTTTAAAATTTGCTCTATCAGTTTGAAAAAAAAACATTAGTTTTAAGGACAATGCTGTAAAAAATGAGATTTGTTTTATAAATAAAGCCACATTATACTAAATAATATAATTCTTGTACAAATCACAGGTTTGTCCACAGTCAGGGATCTTTGCATCCCAATTTGGGATGCAAAGACACTGGAAGAATGAATTGTTAAATTACTCCAAGAATGAGAAAGTTTGTGTACGAATATCTAGGATTCATTTCACGAGAAAAAAATTCAAAGGGTGATTTTGTAAAATTATTTAAAATTATGAAGGTTTTGATAAGGAGAATTAAAGTAAAAGCTACAGTAACTATATTCATAACGGACTCATGATTAAAATTAGAACTAATAATGAATTCTACTATCAAGTAAGAGAATTGGTTCAAATTTTAATTTCCATATATTATCATACACTACATAACAGAACTTTTTCAATTCTGTGCTCCGCTGCTGAGGAGATTTTCTTCAAGGTTGGCTATAGCTCATTTCATTTAAAGCTGTTTCTCCATAAAGAACTCTGAGAAGACACATTGCAAGTGGAATGATACAGCTCATGATGTGGTGAAACACATGCAAAACTGTTCTCAGCAGTCGATAGTGGTGAAACTCAAATTATCAACTTTATCAGTGAAGCAAGTTGAAAGTAACATTGTAAGTAGAGGAACATGTTGCAGGAGGATCTCAAAGTGAAAGACTGGATGAAACAATCCATTTACCAGTCATCACAAGTGTAGAAAATTCTTATCTTGCTTACCAATTGTCCATAGCAAAATATCCTTGACCAAAGAAAGAATTACTAAATGCAGAATTATTAACTTTCTTTCTGCTCTAACCACTCAAGAATACCTGCTTGCATCCTTCTTATATGAAACTTCAAGCTTTATAACAGTATTTGCTTGTGTCATTTGTGCTTAAACATGATATAAACTATTTTGGAAGCATGCTCATTTCTGACTGAACTGTTTGTCCCATGTCTTTGCTTAATTAAAATCTTGAGCTAAAAAAAAGTGTCCAAAGTAATGGCATCATATTACATTACAGAGATATTTTCTCACTTCAACTACCCCTGATGAGGAAAACTCCCCTAACTTTAGCCTTTCTTATCTTCCATTGCCCCTTAAGGAGAGACCAAGTTTTAATAAGATGTATGGGATGTGTTTCAAGAGAGCAACAGCAATGTTGAAACTTCCATTGCAGTATTAGACTTAGAATCACAAAAAGGTGGAAATGATGTGCAAACCTTAAAACACGATTCTTAAATGATTGACTACTGGAATATGCAAAGAACGCCTTGGTGCAAATATTGAGCAGCTATTTCACATGTTCACAAAAACCCACAGAATGTTGACATTACAAATTATAGACTCCATGAAACAAATCTACATATAAGGAATTTCATGTAAACATTAACCAGCATTGCAAACAACATACATATTTTAGTTGTTTATTGTTTAATGTGATTACGATGGTGGCTTCAAACCATAAATCGATGCTCTTTCCCATCATGTGCCATGAGAATGACATTGCGATTGGAGGTCCAGATCAGACGTGCCAGTTTCAGTGCATTCTGTGAACCCGGAGAAGCAGGATGAACAGGAGGCACCTGATAGGTTTTCATGCATCGAAGTTGAGGGGCAGAATTCAACATGCCAATGCTTCCCAACAATGAAGTGTTCATCTATAAAGTTAGAAAGGAGTGAATAAAAATATGCTAATCAAAACATTAATAAACTATGCAAAATGATTATTCCAGTGATCTGTTCGAGAGTGATGTGCAGGTAGCATTGAGTACATAACCAAAAATGTCACACAGTCTGAAAAATTACTACATTTTAATCACCCATTCTTTACAAAGATTCTTCAAATTATTTCACAATATCAACTACACTAAGTATTTCTCAAAGGGGAAAAGGCTTGTGGCTCAATTTCTAGAAAGCCGAGCCTCTTTTAATAATTTGAATGAGCTGTTACTATGTATTTGAGGCTAATTTTCTGGATTGGGCAATAGTAGAAAGAGGATTTTCAGCGGACAATCAGTGGATTACATTCAAAGAATTACCAGCGAATAGTTTACAACAAATATATATCCCTTTAAACTACAACAAACAAATAGGAGATATGATTAAATGAGGAATTAGAAGATCAAAGGAAACAGCTTATCAGCAAGTCTGATGATTGGGAAAACTTTTCACGAAGGAAGACCAGGACTTCACATTCAATTTGTTTGAATTATTGCTCCTCTACTATGCAACTTAAAACCAACTTATTTTCACCATTTCCCATTTCTCTAGAAGGCTGAAATGTTACTGTTTCTGTTTTTTATGGATGTTGCCTGCTGTTGAGTTTCTACCTTTTCTGCTTATGTTCTACATTTTCAGCATTTGCAGCTTTCTGATTTTCTGAGAGACAAGAAATTGAACACAAGGCTAATTTAAGAAACTCAAGTTTAGGCTTAGTCTGCTCAATCTCCCCTTAGATCTCAGACCCACTATACCAGGAAACAATCTATTTCTCTCTATATCAATAGTATAGTCTTCCTTGTGCAGGGAAGCCAGACCTGTAGACAGTAGCAATCTTATCAAGATCCTATTTTATCAGAATCAAAATTCACTGTCATGAACATGTCACAAAATTTATTGTTTTGTAGCAGCATCACATTACAAATATTTATATAAACCAACTTACAAAACAAATAAAAATAGTGCAAGAAAAATTTAAAAATGATCAAAGTATTCTATACTAAGCTACTTATAGACATCAGCATACACCTTGTGGAATCAGCATACACTTTGTCAAGTGCAAGACTGGCACCTCCAAGCTTGCATGCTGGGCATACATAATTGTTTCTGTCACATGGACAGGAAGTGATGTCATCAGTTATGTCATCAGCTCAGATCAAAACCTGTGTTGGATGCAGGTCAATTTTTGGAGCCAGTTCACTTGCTGGTAAATGGGTCACCACAAAATCAAAGTAAGACAATGTCTGTATTGTTCATCCAGGAATCTGATGGCAGAGAAGCTGTCCTGATGCTGCTGAGTGTTCTTCAAGCTCCTATACCTTTTCCCAATAGTAGAATGAAGAGGTCGTGGGGTTCTTTGAGAATAGAAGTAGCTTTCTTAAGACACCGCCTCGTGTAGGCGTCCTCGATGGAGCAAAGACTGGTGCCCGTGATGTCGCAGGCTGTGTTAATGACTCTCTGGAGTTTTTTCTTGTTCTGAGCATTGGTACCTCTGCACCAGACAGTGATGCACCCAGCCAGAATGGTCTCCACAGTACACCTGTAGAAGTTTTCAAAAGTCTACTGAATCTCCTCAAACTCCTCATATAGATGCTGGCTAGCCTTCTTCATGATTGTCTCGGCATGGAAGCTCCAGGACAGATCCTCGGAGATGTTGACAGCCAGGAATTTGAAATTCTTGACTCTCTCCACTGCTGACCCCTCGATGAGGACTGATTGTGTTCTTCTGACTTTCTCGTGAAGTCCACAATCATCTTCATGGTTTGCTAAAGCTGAGTGCAAGGTTGTTGTTGTGATACCACTCAACAAGCTGATCTATCTCCCTCGTGTATGTTTCCTCATTGCTGTCTGTGGTTCTGGCGACAACCATGGTATCATTGGTAAATTTGTAGATGGCATTTGAATTGTGCCTAACCACACAGTCATGTGTGTAGAGTGAATAGAGCAATGGGCTAAGCACACATCCTTGAAGTGTGCCTCTGTAGACTATCAGTGAGGAGGAGATGTTGTTTCCAATTCGTACTGGCTGTGGTCTTCCAATGAGGAAGTCAAGGATCCAGTTTTAGAGGATGGGTGCAGAGGCCTAGTGTTTGGAGCTTGTTGACCAGGACTAAGCGAATAATGATGTTGAAGGGTGAGCTGTAGCTGATGAATAGCAGCTGTCATTAGTTTTTTGCTTACTCGGTACATGGTTCATTCAGGAGAGTGGAAAGCCAGTGATATTGTGTCTGCTGTGGAGTGATTGTGACGGTAGGCAAATTTCACTGGGTCCAGCCCTTACTTAGGTATGTGTTAATTCTGGCCATGACCAACCTTTCAAAGTATTTCATCAGAGTAGATGTGAGGTGCTACTGGGTGAGGCCACTCACTCCGCTCTTCTTGGATGATCTTTTGAAGCAGCTGGGAACCTCCAACTGCAGGAATGAGATTTTGAAAATATCCATGAACACTCTGGCTCGTTGGTTGGCACAGGCTTTCAGTATTTTACCTAGTTCGCTATCAGGGCCTGATGCTTTGCAAGGGATAACCCTCTTGAATTATGTTCTGACTTCAGTCTTGGTGACAGATATCAAAGGATCCTCAGCCTTTGCAGGGATTCTCATGGACACTGCTGAGTTTTCCTTCTCAAAGCGGGCATAGAAGGTGCTCAGCTCATCGGGTAATGAAGCATCACAGTCATCTATGGTGTTCACCCTTGCTTTGTAGGATGTAATGGCCTGCATTCCCTGCCATAGCTAGCATGTATTTGTCTCTGTCATTACCTTTTTGTTGCTGTCACATTAAGACTTCTGTACTCTTGTACTCAAATCCTCCTTCATTAAAGGGCAACATACTAATTGTCTTGCTAATTGCTTGTTGCATCTAAATTGTATCTAAATGTTAACTTGCAGAGATTCCTTTTCACCATTTATAAAATACCTCAATTACTAAACTGTTTTCATATTATTGTCCAACTGCCTAGTTTGATAAGGTGTCTCACAAAAGACATGCAGAATGATGCAGAGCATTCGGGGAATGTATTAGCATGGATAGAAAAGAGATTAACAAATAAAAGGCAGTGTTGGGATAAACGGGTGTTTCTCTGGTTGGCAATTCGTGGTTGGTGCGGTGCCAAACAATTAGTGCTAGGCTTACAATTGTTCACGATATACATGAAATACTTGGAGGAGGGAGGACATTAGGTGTGGTATATCTATATTTACCAAAGACTCTAAATTGATCAGAAAAGGAAATTACGTGGAGGATGCAGATAATCTGTAGAGAGATATAGATAGGTTAAGTGACTAGGAAAGGGTCTGGAAGATGAAGGACTATGTTGGAAAAAAAGAACAGACTTAATTAAATAGAGAAAATTGCAGCATACATCTGGAAGGGTAGGATCACAAAAAATAAATAGAGAAAATTGGAGCATACATCTGGAAGGGTAGGATCACAAAAATTAAATAGAGAAAATTGCAGCATACATCTGGAAGGGTAGGATCACAAAAATTAAATAGAGAAAATTGCAGCATACATCTGGAAGGGTAGGGTCACAAAAATTTTTCAGTAATCAACAAGACAAATGGGATGTTGGCTTTCATTGTTGGATTTAATTAAAAGCAGGAGGTTTCTGCTGCAACTGTAGAGGGATCTGGTAAGGCTGCATCTGTGTGCAGTTGAGGCCTTCTTGAGAAAAGATATACAGTACTGTCTCTGGAGGCAGTGAAGAAGAGGTTCACCAGGTTTGATTTGAGCAATGAAGGAGTTATCTTATGAGGAGATTTTGAGTAGTCTGAAACTAGTCATTGAAGTTTAGAAAGATGAGGGAGATCTTATGTGAATATCTAACATTATGAAATGACTAGATAAGGTAGAAGAAGGGAAATTGTTCCCACTCACAGATGAGATGAAAATAGTGTCAACATTCAGGGGAGTAGAGTTGAGACTCTGATAAGGAGTAATTGTTTCTTGCAGAGAAGTGAATCCGTGGAATTGTCTGCCCAAGGAAGCAGTAGAGAGAGACTAATTAACTGTATTTATGATAAATAGATAAATTTTAGAAAAGGGGGATGAAGGGTTGTAGGGAACAGTTTAGTAAATGGTACGAGTCCATGATCAGCTCAGCTATGATATTCTTAAAATATTTCTTTAAATGTAGATATACAGCACGGTAACAGGCCCTGCTGGCCCACAAGTACATGCTGTCCAAATAACACAATTAACTAACAACCCCCATACATTTTGAAGGGTGGGTGGAAACCAGAGCACCCAGAGGAAACCCATGCAGACACCAGGAGAACATTCAAATTCCTTACAGACAGCAGCAGATTTGAACCCTTATTGCACTAACCTATACTAATTGATGGGCATGATAGCATACACCTCCTATATCTTATATTTCTTGTATTCTAGTAACAGTACTGTAGACGGATAGGAAATTAAAACAATGAAACTCGTATGTAACTTCTCAAAATAATTGGCAAGAACAGGGCCACATTAAAACTGGGGTTTCCAGAGGTTAAAGAGAAACTTTCATTTGTGGTATCTTCAGGATCATGGCACTGTCTATAAATTATGTTCTCCAGGAGCAGATGAAATACATCAATTACATATTCAGAATTGTTTTAATTCATGTGGAGTCATCAATGCTTTAATATAACTAATGCTACTATGTTTTTTTAATATTAATAATGGAATAGAATATAGCCTGAGGTCACATTTTAAATGCATGGGAATCTGCTCTACAAGAGACGACAGGAACTCTTTATGCCTTCATAAACATATCCAAAGATTAATATGGAGGACAATTAGAAGAGGGCAAAAAGAAGATTAGAGTCTGATTGTCAAGTCAAAAGAGCAAATATTCTAACCAACACTCACCCCAATTTAAATTGTCTCTTATCATTAATTCTGAGAAAATGGTCTCAGGTTTTATGTCTTTTATTAAATCATCTACCTTGTGAATCCATCAACATTTCTCAACTTTATTTGTTGGCTCAGACAATGAGCAGACGAACAAGAAACAAGTGATGAGAAGTGATTCATCAATTAAAGATAAACTGAAAGAAGGTGTAAATTTTATGGTGAAATTTCAATAATGATCACTACTGAGAACTGGAATCTTGGGAAAACAATTTTAATTTAAAGTACAATTTTTAATTAATACACAATTTATTAAACAACCTCTCCTGCATTTATATGAATCAAAAATAATTTGCCTTCTGTATCTTTTAAATCTTTCTGAAGTTATTGCTATTCATCTGTGCAGGGTATTACAGCTAAACCCAATCTACTAACAGAAATGTGGAGGCCAATTGAAATAGCAAATTAGGCACGGTCCATGGATCTATCACAGCACCAAGATGATCTGCACAGTCCAGTAAACTATCCTGGGGGTGAATTTTTCCAGGAGACTTACATTTGAATTATGTAAGAGATACATTTGAATTATGTAATTGTGGCCATTTAATTTTATCTACCAAAATACCAGCACTACCAGTGCAGAGTTCCGCTGGCTTCTTAAATGGGTGTGGTGTTGGGATTTGGAGATTATGACGGGTGAGTTTGAGACATTGGCTGATACTAAGATTCTGTGAGGACAACTAAGTCACCCTGTGGTTGAACTAATCAGTTGGACTATTCTTTCAATTTAGACACTGGGCACATCTATCAATGAGGACAGTGTTGTCAGAATGATCTAGTTTGGAACAACTTTGCTGTGCTTAAAAATAGTCAAATTATGAAGCGTTGCCAGTTTTATTCTCATAAAGTTCTAATATAACAGTCTTGAAATAATTTTATGATTTGGCATAGAGGGCAGTTAAAACTCTAGTAGTTTCCTGTCATTATTAAGTCTATGCTTTTATTAAAATAACTGATTTGGTGAGGTGTTACACAGGAAAGATGTTAATGCTGTTGTGTGAGCCTTGCATTTGAAGATCATTAAGATTTTTACAAATATTGGGTGGATGTCCCTCAGCACTGCTTTAATTTCATTAAAAGTTGGTGATACAATTTCTAGGCTCCTCTCCTCAAAATAACTTGCAATCAGGAACAGTGTCTTTTCTTGAAAAGAACGGTGTGAGATTTGTTAAGAAACAGCTTATCAGGTCAATGCAATTGATTCCCAAAAGAAACTGCAGAAGCTGTGCAAAATAACCAAGTGAGGAAGAACTCAGCTGGTTGAGCATCATCTGTAGGGAGGGAAAGGAATTGGCCTGATGCAGGGTCTCTACCCATAATCTCAACAATTCCTTTATCCCTGCTGCCTGATCAGCTGAGTTCCTCCAGTAGTTTGCCTTAAATGGAAGTAGTAAATATCCTGATCAAATATGCTTTTAGCCAAAGAAATGGGACAATGAATGAAGCGTAAATTGCATTTTCACGTACCACTGATGGTCATTGGTAACTTTTTGTGCATAAAGTTTGCCAACTAACTTTGCAAAAATAGATGTTTGTTTCAAAGTATGTTATTAACATAAATCACCAAATCCATTGGGTTTGAGCCACAGATGATTAAGACAGGGCTCGTACAACTTTGAAAAAGAATGTGTCCAGCAAGCTGTGCTTCTGCTCCACAGTGGAGAGCAGTTAATAATTTATATTATGAAAACCAATCAAATAAATAACTTTTATTTATAAATAATTATCCTCAGAATATCAAAACAAATTTATGCAATAACTTTGCTTAAAAATAATTGTTATTGATGAATTTTACTTTGTCAGTAATTTTGAGGGAATTTGGTCATGTTGCCTATTACGTAAAACATCTCCTCTCTTATTATCCTCTTGATTTTAACGCCAAGAAATTCTCCGAATATACAAGCAAATGGAAAGTATTGACATACCTGCCAGAAAGAGATGTGACTGTCAGCATTACAATATGTGGCTAGATACCGTCCATCAGGAGCAAAGGATACTGCAGTTATTGGCCCACCGTGGCCTTGAATAATCTGTGGCCGTGAATGAACAAGAAAATAGAAAAGAAAAATTACTGAGATATGTGACTTTGTACATAAAACAAGGCAATACAATCGAAAATGCTTTGTAAATCTGTGTAAACATTTGTCTTTTTTCAAAGAGGGAGAGTTAATGTGCTTCAGTATAATTATCAGAAAATAAAAATGTGAAATCGTTTCACTCAATTTACTAAGACTCAAACACATTTTGGAAAAATAAAATTATTTAATAAAATATTTAATGAAATTTTGTTATGCAAGCCTTAATCCACTTTTTATACCTTCAAAGAATAGCCTCATATCCTGTGGAATGCAAGACTATTTTTTGTGTGATGTAATATTAATTATAGTTATGAGAACAATTAATAAATCCCCAATAATTATTATGGAAAATAATAGTTGTCATTTCTTTACAATTTTGTGTTTGGACCAAGTGATAAAAAAAATAGCAGAGTACGGAGGGGAATACATTTCTTCTCAATTGCTTTTTCTAATATGCACTCATTATATCGACCATGATTGAGCTTGTAACAGTTACACACAACAGATTTCAGAGCATTACTCAGGGGTGGCCAACCTTTTCATTTTTAATTTAGACGTACAGCACGGTAACAGGCCATTTCAGCCCACGAGTACATACTGGGGGTGTAGGTTAATTGGGCGCCACAGAATCATGGGCCGAAATGGCCTGTTACTGTGCTGTAGGTCTAAATTAAAAATTAAAAGGTTGACAACCCCTGCTCTAGACCCTTCCGGTAATTAAGAATGACACAAATCAAATTAATATAAAATAAGGGAATGAAAATACGAGAACCTTGGCTTACTGTAATTAATTGGATACGTTTCTAGGAATGTAAGAAACATGACTAGGAATAGAGGCTAAATGGCCCCCACAGACTTCTCTACTAGTCCATTAAGATTGTAGCTTATCTGATCTGCTCTCAGTTTCCTTTGTTGTCTGGTGTTCATAATCCACAACTTTCCCTTAGACAAAAAAAAATCTGTATTCCTAGACTTTGAATCTATTTGGTTATGGAAAGGAATATTAGATTCAAGACCATTATAGAGAAAAAAAATCTTTATTCTTGGCTTTAAGTGGGTGATACCTTATTCTGAAACCATGATCCTTGGTTCTTGATTTTACAATGAAGAGAAATATCCTCTCACTATCTACCTTGCCAAGATTCCTCAAATTTATGTGTCAATAAAATCATAATCAGAATTTATTGTCATGAACAAGTACTGATAATAAGTATTTTGCTGAAGTACCATAGTGTAAATGTTCATCTTACAACATTACTATAAAAAAATAAAAATAACAGTGCATGAAAAGTAAGGCAGTGTCTTTGGTTCATTGATTATTCAGGAATGTGATGGCAGTGGGGAAAAAATTGACCTTATGCTGCTGAGGGCGTCTTTAGGCTCCTGTACCTTTTTCCCAATGGTAGCAGTGTGAAGAGGGCATGGCCTGGGTGGTGGGGGTATTTGAAGATAGAGGCTGCTTTTTTAAGACACCGCCAGATGTCGATGTCCTCGATGGAGTGAAGTCTGGTGCTTGTGATGTCACAGGCCAAGTTAACAACCCTCTGGAGTTTTTTCTTGTCCTGAGAGTTGGCACCTCCATACCAGGCAGTGATGCAACCAGCCAGAATGCTGTCCATGGTACACCTGTAGAAGTCTTCAGTGTCATACCGAATCTCTTCAGATACCTCACAAAGTATAGCCGCCGGTGAGCCTTCTTGGTGATTGCATCAACGTGGAGGCTTCAGGTCAGATCCTTGGAGATGTTGACACCCAGGAATTTGGAGTTCTTGACCCTCTCCACTAATGAGCCTTTGATGAGGACTGGGTCATGTTCCCCTGACTTCCTCCTGAAGTCCACAATCATCTCTTTGGCTTTGCTAGCATTGAGCGCAAGGTTGTTGTCATTACACTATTCAATGAGCTGATCTATCTCCCTCCTGTATGGTTCCTCACTGCCATTTGTGATTCTGCTGACAACTGTGGTGTCATCAGCAAACTTGTAGATAGCGTTGGAATTGTGTCTGGCCACACAGTCATGGGTGTATAATGAGTAACCTTTTGATATTCTAAAATAAAATGATCATTGAACCAAACCACAATCTTTTCTTATAATTAAATCTGATTATTACAGAATTTAACAAAGTAAACCTTTTCTGAACGATATCCCTAGTAAATGAACCTCTCTGCAAGTGAGGACAAGAAAACTGTATGCAGCTCATCAGTTAATGCATTTCTGCTCTCACCCCACTTCTCTGCAAACAGAACAAGGGTAGAGAGACTTGGCTCCTGGTACCCTAAATTTCCACCATCTACGAGGCATAACATGTAATGGAATATGCTGAATTTGCTTGCACAAGTTAGCTCCAAGTGAAACTCTCAAAGCCCAATATTATCAGGACAAAAGCAGCCTGCTTGACTGGCACTGAGGGTATCCTTAAACATTCATCCATTCCATTACCAATACACAGTGGCTGTCATGTATACTATTTGGTGAAGGAGCAGCAATATATTTTCAAATCAGAATGCCATGTGGCTTGGAAGGGAAATAGCAAAAACAGCAATTGCTGTAGTGTTAAATTAATATTTGAAAAGTAGCTTCATCTACAACACAAGAATATTTCCATAAATGCTCTTAATTTTAACATGATAATGACACAGGACGGAAATAAAATGAGTCAGAGTTTCCATCACTGATCTTATCTAGATACCATTTAGAAAAAGTACGTGTTTTATACAACAACCTCAGTCCTAACAAAACTGAAGTGAAAAGAAGTTATCCTCAAACCTCAGGAAAAGAATATGATGCTCAAGAATAAGAAGGTAGTTTCCTGACAAAAGGCAAAGGAGGAAAAACCCAACACCCAACCCCAACCAACCAATTTTCCCCTGCAGCCGCTGCAACCGTGTCTGCCTGTCCCGCATCGGACTTGTCAGCCACAAACAAGCCTGCAGCTGACGTGGACTTTTACCCCCTCCATAAATCTTCGTCCGCGAAGCCAAGCCAAAGAAGAAGAGAAGAAAGAAGATTGGATACACAAGAGACAACAGATGGTGGAATCTGAAGCAAAAAGCACATTTTTCAGTAGTTCAAGGAGTATTTGTGAGGAGGGAAAGAATTATCGACATTTAAAGACTAAGAACCCTGCATCAGGATTGCGAGTGAGAAAGAACATATACCTATCCCAATTTCAGGTAATCTGAAAGTGTTGCTCTCTCTCTCTCTCTCTCTCTCTCTCACTGGTCTTCCCATTTTTTGTTTACTTTTCCATATTCATCCCTTCAGTCCTCCATCACATATCTTTATCTCTCACTCCTGATTCCATCTACCTTCAACCTACACCCTTCACCTATTGTATCCCCTCCATCAGCCCTTCACTTCTCCTATAATTGTTTGCTATTCTGTCTTAGGTAGTCAATTCCATCACGTTTAGCCTTTGCGAGGCTGCTTATCATCCTGTAGTGAACTGGGATTCACTAGAAGTGTCCTGTACAGACGATTGGTCCTGCTTCCCAGCCCCTCCCCCTAGTTTCCCGCCTAAACCTTGAACCTCTCTGAAGCCTGCTCATGAACCCAACCTATATTGTAAGCTAATAAAAGCATTAGTTCTCCCTCCAGTTGAGTATGAGCTTTTTATTTACGCTATACGCTACACCCCCTCCAGCTGTCTGAACATTCACCCTTTCCCTTTCCCACCTGACTTCTGTCCATCACCCTTCACTGAATGGTCTATCCACGGATCACAGCCTCACTCCTCCCCCTTTCTTCTTCAGATTGGCTAACATCCTTCTCCACTCACAGTTCTGATCTAGAGTCTCAATCTGAAATGTTAACAATTTCTCCCCCCTCCCCCCCACCCAACCACAGATGCTGATCGACCCATTGAGTTCCTCCAGTAATTTGTTTTTTGGTCTTGATAATCAATGCCTATTTTGAATGGTCACTTAGGCATGGTACGGGAAGATGGCTGACATGTATTATTTTCCAGAAGGAGTCAGCAGATTCATGAAATTAGGAAAGAAAATAATAAACCGGCTATGTAAATATTACATTTTAAAAAAAGTTATTAAAAAAAGGAAAGATGCTTATTTCTTCTAAAAAAAAATATTTTTCGTTGGAAGCAGAGCCTCCCAGTTGATTTTTGAGCTCACCACCATGTTAAAAAAATGAGAATGTTTTGATGCTGTGCAAATGCTTTAAGCGTCAAGTGACCTTGAGCAGCAGTGTATGAAATACATTCATCACAAAAACTGCAGACTGTCTGTCAATATCTGTCTCTCATTTGTTAAGAGTTCCCCTGCTGAGATTCCCTCACAGCATCACATTTTTGCTTCCTGCATTCATGACAGTTTGGAAGACGAAACAACCTCCTTTTTTTTAAACAGACATACTGGTGAAAAATTTAACTCGACAGATGTAGCCTGTCAAATAGAGTGAAATCTGTCAACAATTCCTACACATGGATCCCACTAGCAGGAGTCCCCTTACAAATCACCACTCTTGCATCATTGGTTTTTCATCACTCTTTGGATGTCAATAAATTTAGTGAAAAGGGACAATTTGAGATTTCTTTAAAAAATATATATTTCTGTTTATTTTTGTGAAAGTTCATTTGGCATCAAATACTTAACAATTTACCACTGGTCATCAAGCTATGTTGTCTGTTAGATGTTTAGTACTCAGTATCCTGCAATCTTAGACTATTGCATTGTTCCTTACAGAATCCATAGAATTTGACAACATAAAAGACCACGCAGCACATCATCTAACCCATCTATGAGATAGGATTACTCTCTGAGTATGCATTCATGAATCTTCAATTAAAAAAGGTCATCTTGTGGCGGCGCACTCTCTCGTGGCGAACTGGCCCCGCTTCTACCACCACATGGTGGGGAAGCCAGGAGAAGATGGCACCATCAGGGATTTCTCCCTGCCTCGTGCTCACAGACAAGCACGCGCCTTGGGCAGCCATTATGATGTAACCACGCACGCGGTGGCTGAGCTCATGCTGCCCTTAAAGGGGTGCATGCTGGATTTGAATAAAACAGTCGTTGGAGACAACTAACGTGGTGGCTGTATGTTTCTTGGTTGTAGCCTGCACTACATTGGTGACCCCGAAGAGCCCAGACGTCTTTCTGGTCTCACAACATGGACCCAACGGAAATCAACACCGTTGCCATCAAACTGCCCCACTCCTGGACCCATCGCCTGTGTACGTGGTTCGGGCAGGCGGAGGTGCAGTTTTGCCTCAGAAACATATCTGCAGATGCTGCAATGTTTTACCACATCATGAGCGTGCTGGACAAGGAAACCGCGGCCAGGGTGGACGACCTCATCCACAACCCTCCAGCTGAGGGTAAATACCCGGTCCTCCTCATGGGCACATTCGGTCTCTCCCCTCAACAGTGTGCCTCCAGACTCCTACATCTGGACGGGTTGGGAGACCAGACACAATCAGCCATCATGAACGAGATCCTGATGCTGGCTGAGGACCACAAACCCTGCTTCTTATTCCACCAGATCTTCCTGGAGCAGATGCCCGAGGACCTCCAGCTCCTGCTGGCGGATGAGGACTTCACAGACCCATGGCGAGTCGCAGCCCGAGCGGACACCCTCTGGTGCACCAAGAGGGAGAACGAGGCCGCCCTCAGCCAAGTCACTCGTTCAGGGACCAGCCGGCCACAGCCCCTGCACCCACCCCCCCCCCACCAAACACAAGCCAGAGAGGCACAATCCCACCTGGTGCTTTCACCATCAAAGCTGGGGGGCACAAGCTCTTAAGTGCAGGCAACTGTGTAATTTCCAGGGAAACGACCTGGCCAGCCACCGTTGATGGCTGTGACGGCTGGCCACGTGAACAGCCTCTTGCATGTAACCGATAAGTCCACCGGCCGGCGTTTCCTGGTGGACACTGGAGCGGAGCTGAGTGACTTGCCCCCAACTGCCCTCGAGATGCGCATCCGACCTCGTGGTCCCACCCTGCAGGCAGCCAATGGTCCCGCCATCAAAACCTTCGGCACATGTAGGGCGCAGATCCAAATCGGGAAGGAGAAATTCCACTGGAGGTTTGTGCTGGCCTTAGTAGGCACCGCGTTGTTGGGGGCCGACTTCCTCAGGGCGCACAGCCTATTGGTCGACATAAGGGCAAAAGACTAGTCAATGCCCGCACATTCCACTTGGTTTGCCTGGAGGCCACGGATGCTTGCAGACCCCATCGCCGCTCCCAGGGATGAGTACTCCAGGATACTTGATGAGTTCCCCGCCATCCTGCCGCCACGGTTCAATGCTGCCTTACCCCAGCACAGGGTATACCACCACATTTCCACACAAAGCCCCCTGCTGCATGCCAAGGCCCGGCATCTTCTGCCCAAGAAGCTGCAGCTAGCCAAAGAGGAGTACTCGCGCATGCATGAGTTGGGCATCGTTCACTGCTTGGACAGCCCCTGGGCATCCCCACTTCACATGGTCCCCAAATCCTCTGAGGGCTGGAGACCCTGCGGAGATTATCGGCGCTTGAATGATGTGACCACACCTGACAGGTACCCAATACCCTACATTCAGGACATTACGGCCAACCTCCATGGTGCTAGAGTTTTCTCAAAGGTCGACCTGTTGCGGGGATATCATTAAATCCCAGTCCACCCTGAGTACATTAGGAAGATGGTGATCATCACCCCGTTCGGCCTCTTCGAATTCTTGCACATGCCCTTCGGGCTTAAGAACGTGGCCCAGACCTTTCAGCGCCTCATGGACGCAGTAGGCACGGACCTGGAATTTGTGTTTATTTACCTCGATGATATTCTTATCTCCAGTTGTAACCATGAGGAGCACAAGGCCCATCTCTGCATCCTGTTTAGCCGCCTGGCTGAATTTGGCCTCATAGTCAACGTGGCGAAGTGCCAGGTCGGCAATCAGACGCTGCAGTTCCTGGGGCACACCATCTCGGCTACGGGGACTGCCCCAGCGCCAGAAAAAGTCACGGCCATCCGGCTGTTTCCCAAACCCAACACCCTCAAGGGCCTGCAAGAATTTATAGGTTTGGTAAATTTTTATCATCGGTTTATCCCTGGCGCTACCCACATCATTGATTGCCGCTAAAAGTAAAGTCCTGGTCTGGTCGGAAGAGGCAGAGGGTACTTTCGAGGCAACGAACGATGCTCTAGCCAGCGCCACCTTACTAGTTCACCCACACCCGGAGACACACACCGCGCTCTCAGTAGATGCCTCAGCCTCGGCTGTTGGGGGTCTGCTCAAGCATTGGGTTCATGGACAGTGGTGCCCTCTGGCCTTCTTTAGCTGGCACCTTCACCCACTGGAGCTAAAGTATTTGGTACTTCCTGGAGGGCAGACCATTCACGGCATTCACCGACCACAAGCCCCTCATGCAGGCTCTTGCGATGGACAAGGATCCATGGTCAACACGCCAGCAATGCGATCTCTCTTATGTGTCAGAGTTCACTACCGACATCCGACACAGAGCCGGTAGAGACAACGTCGTGGCGGATGCGCTCTCCTAGCCGGCAATCAACACCCTGGCTCCTGGCCTCGACTACACCCAACTGGCGCTGGCGCAGAGGGAAGACGTGGAGACGCAGGCCTTCCAGACCACCATTTTGGGGCTCAGGCTTCAGGACATTCAGTTGCCAAACAGCCCGGACATGCTGCTCTGTGACATTTGCACCGGTTCACCATGCTCGGTGGTCTCAACGCAGTGGAGGTCGTGGGCCTTCAGCATGGTCCACAACTTATCACACCCCTCGGTGAAGGCATCGGTGTGAATGGTGGTGGAGCGGTTCATATGGCACGGGCTCATATGGCATGGGCTCAAGAAAAAGGTGGTCAAGATAGCAAGGAGCTGCACTCAATGCCAGGCCTCCAAGGTACATCAGCATACGCAGGCTTCGGTGCAACAGTTCAACCCGACGTTAAAGAAATTCCAGCATATATACGCTGACATCATGGGCCTCCTGCCGGTGTCCAGGGAGGCATGCTACCTGCTCACAGTAGTTGACTGGACCACGAGATGGCCAGAAGCCATCCCTATTAAGGAGGCTTCTGCCGAGACGTGCGCCAGGGCTTTGGTCAGCCACTGGATCGAAGGTTCGAAGTTCCGGTGCACATCACCAGTGACAGAGGCACCCAGTTCACCTCTGCGCTCTGGGCCCAACTGATGAACCTTCTTGGGGTCAAACTGCACCCCACCACAGCCTACCACCCGCAAGGAAACGGCTTGGTGGAGAGATTCCATCGCCACCTCAAATCAGCCCTCATGACTCACCTCACAGGTCCAGGTTGGGCAGACGAACTACCCTGGGTCCTCCTTGGCAATAGGACAGCACCCAAGGAGGACCTACAGGCGTCATCTGCAGAGCTCATATACAGTGCGCTACTCTCATTGCCTGGTGAGTTCTTTGGCCCAGAACCCAGTTCCATGTCCGAGCACCCAAACCTGAATCTCCATAGCATGCTCTCTTTGCTGGCACCCCAACCGTCCACGAATCACGGCGCACGACCGACCCATCTTTCCAAGAAGCTGGACTTGGCGTACTTCGATTTTGTTTGGCGCGAACCGCACACTGCACCTTTGCAGCGTCCGTATGAGGGCCTGTACAAGGTCCTCCAGTGGTCCGGCAAGACTTTTACTTTGGACATTGGGGAGAGAAATGAATTGTTCACTGTGGACCGCCTAAAGGCAGCAAACTTGGACCTTTCACAGCCGGTGCAAACAGCCATACCCAAACGCCGGGCCACCCGCCCAAGCGGCGGGATGCATACACCAGTCCTGGGGGTGGGGGGGGTTTGTGTGGTGTGCACCCTCTCATGGTGAACCAGCCCCGCTTGTACCGCCACGTGGCGGGGAAGCCAGGAGAAGATGGCGCCATCAGGGGTTTCTCCCTGCCTCGTGCTCACAGCCCAGCGCGTGCCTTGGGCAGCTGTTATGACATCATCGCGCATGTAGTGGCCATGCTCATGCTGCCCTTAAAGGGGCGCATGCTGGATTTGAATAAAACAGTGTGATAGTACAGATCTAACACCAATGTATATAGTGTATATAGTTACAGTATCTAGACTGTGCTTACAGCGATTGGCTGAGAGCTTAGCCACGCCTACTGTCTGGGCCTTAAAGGGTTGTGTCCCTAGCCAGGTCGGATCATTCTGGACTGGTCGGCCACCTGTGAAGAGCTCCTGTCTTTTGCTAATAAAAGCCTTGGTTTGGATCAACAAGTCTTTGATTTTTTCGACGAGCTCTATAAACAGTCATTGGAGACAACCGACATGGTGGCTGTGATTTCTTCATTGTAGCCTACGCTACAATCTGTTATGGAGACATAAAATCGCACACAATGGCAATAATCTATTCAGTTTAACGTCTAAATTGACCAATGGGCACCCTTCTTCATGAATCCCATTTCCCAGCACTTGGCCAATAGCCACTTATGTCTAGTTAATTCAAGTATTCATCAAGAAACTTAAATGTTGTCAGTAACCCAACTCCAATCACTCTTTCACTCCAGATAAAGACCACCACCTGATGTGCCTCAGGCCCCTTTTAAATATCTTCCCTCTCACCTTCAACCTATACTCTCTAGTTATAGAATTGTCTACCCTGAAAAATGACTGCGAGCATTCACTTTATCTCTGTCCCTCATGATCTTATAAACCTTAATAAGATCACCCATGAGCCTCTTATTCTCAAGGATAAAGACCTAGCCTGTTCAATGTTTCCCCATAACTCAGGCCTTCCAGTACCAGCAACCTCCTTGGCACCCCTTTTAATTTATTGGTATTCTTCCTGTAGCTGAGTGACTTGATGTGCACACAGTACATCAAGTCTAGTTTCATCAACTCTTTTTAATCGCTGTATTATGAGATACCAACTTTTGTACACAATACACGGCCCAATGAAAGCAAGCCTGCAAATCACTTTTAGCACACTGTCCACCTCATTTGTCACATTCAGGAAAACTGCACTTGTAAGCCTTGCTGAGCCCTTCCATTCACCAGACAAGTTCACTCTGGCTTGTCGTTCCAAAGTGCATCACCTCACACTTGTCTAGATTAAACTCCATCTGCAATATTTGCTACTCATATTTCCAAATGGAATATATACTGTTGTCTCCTTCAACGACTTATCCACGACCTATTCCTCACTATCCATAACTTCACCAATATTTGAGGCACCACAAACTTTTACGAATCAGTCCACCTACATTTTTGTCTGAGTCGTATCCGATCCCAAACATCACCTCCTCCTCTATGCCCATCACGATTAGTCCCCTATTCTTTTCCTTGCACACCACGACTGTGTAGCCAAATTCAGCTCCAACTCAATCCGAAACTTCACTGACCAAATAACTGAAAATGATGAGTCAGAATACAGGAGAGAGATGGAGAATCTGGTTGGGTTGTGCGAGAACAACAATTTTGCTCCCCACATCACCAAGATGAAGAAGCTTACTGTTGATTTCGACTGCATAAGTACTTTGTATGCCATGAATGATAATATCTCAACATCATCAATATGCTATTTTTCCATAAGAGCTGCTAAGTTTTTTGACTCAGCAACTCCCTATGTCAAAGCATCCTATGTGCCAATAATCCAGTGGTTTCATGTTTTAAACTTGGATTAGCTGCGATGCATTTCAGAATAAAAATCAAAGCACACAGCAATCAAATTTCACATCAATTTGGCTGCTCTACAAAATGCAGGCTTCTGGATTACTGGTCCAGTGATATATCATACTTAATTTCACTTCATTGTAATATAATTTTTCTCCAATTAAGAATCTAGTATAAACTCAACATACAGTTACCAAAATGATGGACAGTGAAATTACCTATTTATTTACCACAACGATCTTGACTGACCTTACCCATCCCCCTTCTTAGGCATTTGCTTGCAAACGCATTCAAACATACATTCAACCAAGAGTAACAGTATTATACCAACACATTCCATAGAACTGCTTTTTGCAGCCAATGCAAACTATTCTGAGTGAATTGGCTAATATTTGTTGAAAAGCTGTACTCACAAAAACTATGAAAGCACTTTCAGTGCATAAATTGTAAATTACTTACCTTACCATATGATGGCCTGATATAACAGTGACTTCATGGAGATGGAACAGTTATGCCCTAATGTACTTTAATTTCACCAGGCAATGGATGTAAATAAAAAGAGTTATATTGTTCCAGATTGAAGGTATTGTATTGGATAATTTGCCTTATTTAATTGTATTCTTTGCTTAAAAGCACAAAACCCAGTGCTTCCAACCTTATTATTCAGGGACAGCCCATTATATCTGGCAGCAAATGCCAACAAATCTACACAGTTACTTCATTATCAGGATAAAGCATTACACAGAGTCTGTCTGCTGAGACAACACCCTCTTGAATAAAGTTTTAATTTCCACATTATTAATGCCTGTTAATTGCATTTGTATTAACTGGAGAATTGATCACATTTTAAATTGACAGTTTGTGGATTTTTTGCTCTCCATTAGATTTGGATATGCAGTTGATTAAATATAATTTCATAGACACTATTCACTGGACCTTATAACAGTCTTCACATATTCAGAAATATTCAATTTATGGTATTTATTTATTTTTAGATACTCAATAATGATTAAATGTTAAACCAATACATTTACCAACCAAAGGTACTGGGCAAAGTTTTCAATGAACTTATCATAAAACAATATCCACAAAATAAAAATTTGAACAGAATTCAAAGACAAAGAGTAGAGAACAATGTGTGAATATTATACCATATATTTTCTTTCAGCAAATGATGGTTTTTGATGGTCATGGAGCAGG
This sequence comes from Narcine bancroftii, assembly GCF_036971445.1. Classification (NCBI taxonomy): domain Eukaryota; kingdom Metazoa; phylum Chordata; class Chondrichthyes; order Torpediniformes; family Narcinidae; genus Narcine; species Narcine bancroftii. The sequence continues at coordinate 46,438,438 of NC_091471.1, read as the reverse complement.
AACAATTGGAACTTTAAGATAATGTAATGTCCAGAACTGGGGTTATGATTAGTTTCTTCTATAAAACAAATACAATAATCTCTGGAAAATGCAGCTATCTTAAATGACCATTACTGGAATGAAAAATGACCATTTCCAAGTATATGTAATGCAGCAAAAGAATGAAAATATTCTGAAGCCCTAGTTTCTGCTTCTTCACTCGAGCCTTTTACTTTGTTTGGAAGAATCTGCCTCTTATGGATATTTCCATAAGTCCTGAACGTACTGTGGCTGATTTACATGAATTTGTACAAAGAATAATTGATACCATTTTCACCTTAATTTATCAGGGCATGTACACTTATGTTATAATCCCAGAGGGATTTGTTTACTTCGTAGGCAGCATTTAAGGATCAAGAAGAAACACTTCTATTGTCTTTGCAGATCCTGAGATGACTGATGGACCCATGTGGAACAGCAATCTTCAGAGAGGACAGGAGATGCCTGATGGAACAAATGAATGTGTAGTTTGGACTTGGTACACTCCTTCTACCATTTTCACTGAGCTTCTATGAGGCCTTGATGAATAGATTAAAGGTTCTCAATATCTTCCCAAAAGGTCTGTCTCCACTTTGAGCAATCATGGGTTCTGAGATTCCGAAGACTCTACAAATGTTGCCCTTCTTCAAAGTGGCTTATAGCAAATCCTTCAATATTTTTCTGTACATCTAATAATCTTTTTCCATGACATAGCTTAGAATAGAGTGTTTGTTTTTGGGATTCTGGTATTAAGCACAAGAATAATATGGCCTACCCATTTATCTGGCAAAGCGTGATTAGATTCTCCTTGCTGGAAATGTCAGTGAATTTGAAGTGTTTTGCAGAGTACGATTTGTAGTATCTTTCAAGTGCGTTGAGTCGCCTCCTGTTGGTAGTCCAAGCCTCAGAGGCATATTGGATTGCAGAAATCACAACTGCCAGGTGTTTTGTGCTAAGTCTGAGATTTTGAAATGTAAACTCCTTATTTCTCAATCAGTTGTGCTGACACATTGAAGGAAATAGTGAATTTTTCATCAATGTACATTTCAGTCAAAATATGGTTTCCATTAGGCAGGAAGTGAGCCAGGCACTGGCCATGAACTTTGATTGTTGCAGGATAGTATCGCCCATTTGTAGCACAATTCTTTGTCTTGTGGATGTTGAGTACAAAGTTCATCCTCAAATCCATTGATGATAACAAATCAACAATTGTTGGAGCATCTGATATCACAAATTTATGCATCATCCATACATTGCAGCTAAATTATTAAGGTCTATTTGCTCTTGGCTCAAGAGTGTAGTTGCTGTATGTTAAATACCACAAGGAAGGAAGAACATGCCAGTGATCCAAGACAAAATCTGGGTCAAGGATTGGATCGTGATGGGATGAAAATGTCACACAAGTAAGTGTAGAGCCTAACTATCTCACTGAAAGACCAGGTTAAAATAAAATTGATGAAGGTCCATCTAACTGCTCAGCAATTTTTGTTAATACTATTTGAAAGGGAAGGTAGAAAATTCTATAGTTTCCTGTTAAGCATCTCACCCAGAATATCTATTTTTAATGAATTGTTAAAATCTGTGGGATTTTCCCTACAGAATATGTATATGCAATAAAAGGCATTAACACTTGGTTGCAAAGAACTTCAGGAGTTCCTGTGGAAGTGCTCATTTGGTAGAACTTAACTTTTTCTTCAGTGATCTTAAACATAAGAAGCTAATCACTGCTAAGAAACATAAATCTGGCATTTAGTGCATTATATCTGCTCAATTAAATTAAGTAACCTATGGCAGTTCAATCTTCTTTTCCTGCTAGTCCCCACATCCTACAATAACCTCACATACAAAATATTTATCTCCCTTTCATAAACTCTAATTAATTTTGCATCAACAGATTTCTAAAATGCCACCTATTCTAATAAGATCTGAATAAAACAAAGGAGAATGAAAGTCGACCACTCTCTATCACACATCAATGAGTCTGTCATGGCGAGAGTGGACATCACAATGCTTCTTGGGGTGCATTTAAAGGATGACTTATCACGGTTCCAGAGTACCTCTTTATTTCCCAGTCTGGAAAGTAGCTTCTTCTCTCAGGCTGTGAGACTGATGAACAGATTCCTGTAACCGAGTGAATCACCCCAAAATAATTATATTTTTATTTTAAATTACATCTTTATGTGTATATGTGATTATTAAGTGCTGTGTATTGTGTGTGAATATGTGTATGCACTGTGGACAGGAGAAATACTGTTTCATCTGGTTGTACATGTACACATCTCCATCGGGCACACAAAACTCAAAACGGTCAACCAGTTTACCTATCTCGGCTGCACCATTTCATCAGATGCAAGGATCGACAATGAGATAGACAACAGACTCGCCAAGGCAAATAGCGCCTTTGGAAGACTACACAAAAGAGTCTGGAAAAACAACCAACTGAAAAACCTCACAAAGATAAGCGTATACAGAGCCGTTGTCATACCCACACTCCTGTTCGGCTCCGAATCATGGGTCCTCTACCGGCACCACCTACGGCTCCTAGAACGCTTCCACCAGCGTTGTCTCCGCTCCATCCTCAACATCCATTGGAGCGCTTTCATCCCTAACGTCGAAGTACTCGAGATGGCAGAGGTCGACAGCATCGAGTCCACGCTGCTGAAGATCCAGCTGCGCTGGATGGGTCACGTCTCCAGAATGGAGGACCATCGCCTTCCCAAGATCGTGTTATATGGCGAGCTCTCCACTGGCCACCGTGACAGAGGTGCACCAAAGAAAAGGTACAAGGACTGCCTAAAGAAATCTCTTGGTGCCTGCCACATTGACCACCGCCACTGGGCTGATATCGCCTCAAACCGTGCATCTTGGCGCCTCACAGTTTGGCGGGCAGCAACCTCCTTTGAAGAAGACCGCAGAGCCCACCTCACTGACAAAAGGCAAAGGAGGAAAAACCCAACACCCAACCGCAACCAACCAATTTTGCCTTGCAACCACTGCAACCGTGTCTGCCTGTCCCGCATCGGACTTGTCAGCCACAAACGAGCCTGCAGCTGACGTGGACTTTTACCCCCTCCATAAATCTTCGTCCGCGAAGCCAAGCCAAAGAAGACATGTACTTCCAAACTTGAATTTGAACAATTCTTCGGTGAGTTCCTGAACCTAACTATAATGGGCTTAACATTAATTCAGGAATCCAGCTCTTTTATATGACAACATTTCTCTTTTCAGAACTCCTCTGATAATGAAGCTGCAGCAGTGGTTGATAGGAGGGAATGAATCAAACTCAGTCTTGGGGTAATCTGCACAAAAAAACATTGCCTGGGAATAACTACCTTAAACACAGGCCCAGATTTTATCCACAGTGACAACACCATCTCTGCTCTAATCAAGATACAGGATTGATCATCATTGATTAGCATCTGATTTGGATTAAGCGTATCCACTTTTGATCCAAACATCAAGATTAAGACTTCTGAAAGAGGGTTTCACTTCCATTCCTTTTTCCATGAATGCTGCCCATCTTGTTGAATGCTTTCAAAATTTGATATTTTTCTTATTTACTTTTTTATATTTTATGTTTTTAAAACCACAATTACAATTATTAATAATAAATTGAAAAAATGATACATGTGAGGAATATATATATCTTAGCCCTCCCTCCCTCCCCACCCCCCCTTCCACCCCTACACCCCTAATTAAAAAAGAGGAAAAACAAAAAAGAGCAAAAAAGGAAGAAGAAAAAAAGAGAATGTCAAAAATACATATATAACTTCAATTCAATAACTGTGGAGCTCAAAATCACCACTGGAATGAGTCATTGAGAGCTCTAAATTTTCAAACCAACATATTGTAAATATGGGCTCCATATTTTGAAAAAGAAATGATATTTATCACATAAACTAGAAGTTATTTTTTTTCATGTGGAATACAAGATCGTAACTCAGCAGGACATCTCTGCATTCCTAAATCTACATCTGATTTCCAAGTAATGGCTACACATTTCCTAGAAATAGCTAAAGCTAATCAAAAAAATTCAATTTGATACATAGTTAATCTTAATTTAAGACTAATCATTTTAATATTACCCAACAAAAATAACATCGGGTCAAGTGGGTGTCTTACCGTTAATATTTTTTCCAAGAATATTTTCACCTCTATCCAGAAAGGTTTTACTTTGGAACATTGCCAGATAGAATGAAAAAATGATTTTTCTGATTTACTGATTTATTTATTATGCAAATTATTATTGTGATGAAACAAGGTGTGCTAAAAATGAGTTTATTCCCAATTTCATGATATCTGAGGGAGTACCATTGTGGTTCAGATCAGATACAGTAATAGGAAAGATCCAGTTCTGTCTGCATCAAGCCTATGAATCTGGGAATGTATGAGAACCCTGCTCTATTTGGACTGCAGCACACCTTTATTATAAGGTGGTGAACTTTTGCAATTCTGGTATCCACATAAACTACCACTTTATTAAACTGCTAACTTAGCAGAAAATTAATCAAAATGGGAAGCAGGTTTTGATCAGAGTACCTTGACATACTGTGAGTTCGATTGTTTTAAATTTGGCTCATCAATAAAGAAAATTGAAAATCCTTTGAGTTCAATGAGAATTCTTTTCCACAAAGATAAGTTCACTTTAACAGTGGTTCTCAACCTTTTTCTTTCCACTCACATACCACTTTCAATAATCCCTATGCCATTGGAGCTCTGTGATTAGTAAGGGATTGCTTAAGGTGTGATTGTGAGTGGGAAGGGAAGGTTGAGAATCGCTGCTCTGGACCCAATGGTTACTGAAATATTTTGCTTGAGAAAAATTGTCATTGGCCCATTTCCTTTGGAGTTCTGAAACCTTGCACATAACACGTCAATTAGGTATGATTAAAACAGTGGTTTTCAATCATTTTCTTTCCACCCCCATACCACCTTAAGCAATCCCTTAACAATCATAGAGCATCTACGGCAGGGGTGTCAAACTCAAATTCACGGAGGGCCAAAATTAAAAACTTGGACTAAGGCGAGGGCCGAACTAAATATTTATTGAAAATTTTCAACAACATCTGCATGTTTTCTCTTCTTTCAACATATGTAATGTTAAACTTTAGGATATAACTTTAGGAGGATAATGTTACAGGTCAGGAGTAGGTAGCTCAAGTTCACCCTTTGCTTGACCTAAGGGAAACATATTTGGTCCCTGTGGAGATGTAGTCAGCATTCACAGGCTGTGTCCATTTTGGCCTGCATCAGGACTCAGCATTTCCTGCTCACTCCTCAGGATTTAGGCCTCTATTCATCCTCAACGCACCATCCCTCTACCTGACCAGTCCTTTACCCAACCTCTACTCACCCCTCACTCCACTCGCTCTGCCTCTACCCACCCCATCCTATACACGCCCCTCTACTGCCTCTCCCCTCAACCTGTTCCTCCCTCTACCCGTCTCTCACCCTCTAATCACCCCTCCCCTACTCGCCCTGCCCCTCCCCTTTTACCTCTTCTCTATCCACCCCTCCTTCTACTCATCCCTCCCTCTAATTGCCCCTCGCACCACCATAACTTCCCCTGCCCATTACTCCTCACCTACACCCTCTGCCCACCCCTGCTTACCCACCCACTCAGGCCCAGCGAGCTGCCGATCAGCCTTTGCGGAACAACAGGGGCCGTGCGCAGCCTGCCATGTCTGTCGCGCCGACAGGAAATCACAGGCGCTTGCCAATCCGCCGCACCGCTCGACAGGTGGGAGAAGTGACTGGTTGTGCGGGGAGCCTTCCAACTGGCTTGCCGGCTGATGACATCGACAGACTTCTCGTGTTACAATTTTGTTTTCCCCAATCTCAAAGTTTGCACGGTCAACCTGCAACACTCTTGCTCCCTCCACGTCCCGTGGATCTGATGCCCGCGTGTTGTTAAGATTCCCAGCAGAAGGTTTGTGGAACTTTACCATTCTGGATTCCTTTTTGAGAATATTCTGGCCATCTTTTAAGGGGGGTGGTTTTAGGGGGGAGGGGATAGTTAGGGGGTGGGGAAGAATGTGCAATGAAGGGAGAGGATGCTGGGGGTGACATTACCAAAAAACAGCATCGGCTCTCACTGCAGGGCAGGCCACCTCTAATACATTTTTGAAATGATCTTGCGGGCCAAATATAATTATATCGCAGGCCAAATTTGGCCCGCGGGCCAGAGTTTGACATGTGTGATCTATGGCATAGGGAATACTTAAAGTGGTATGTGAGGAGAAAGAAAAAGGTTGAGAACCACTTGTTTAGTTATAGCTTTAGAGATGGTTCAGAGGAGATATGATAACAACACCATCTACAAGTTCGCTGACAATACCACAGTAGTGGGTTGTATAAAAGGGGGTGATGAGTCAGTATACAGTTTACTGTTGGGAGATTGAAAACTTGGCTGAACGGTGCGCCAACAACTTCACACTCAATGTCACCAAAACCAAGGAGCTGACTGTTGACTTCAGAAAGGAAAAATCAGAGGTGTATGATCCAGTATCAGAGGTGGAGAGGGTGAGCAAATTTTAAGTTCTTGAGAGTTACTCTCTTGGAGGATCTTTCCTGGACTCAACACACAAATGATATATTGAAGAAAGCACATCAGTGCTTCTATTTCCTCAGGAGTTTGCGAAGGTTTGGCATAACTATCAGAAACCCTTGGAAATTTCCACAGATGTGTGGTGGATAGTGTGCTGACCAGCTGTATCATGGTCTGGTATAGGGACTCCAATGCCCACGAGCGAAAAGCCCTGCAAAGGGTAGTGGACACAGCCCAGAGCATCATAGGCAAATTCCACCTGACCATCGAGAACATCTACAGGGGACACTGCCGTTGGAGAGCAACAGCAATCATCAAGGATCCTCACCACCTGGCACATGCTCTATTCTCGCCATTAGGAAAGAGGTATAGGTGCCACAAGACTCCCACCATCAGGTTTAGGAACAGCTGCTACCCCTCCACTATCAACCTCCTCAACAACAAACTCAATCAGGGATTTATTTCAGAACTTGTAGTGGCTATTACGGTTGAGCTACTAAAGAAATACACACGCCTGAGTAGTCAACTCAAGACTGGTTTATTGAAGCTTTACAAGCGGCTTTTATTCCCTGCCTGTCCCGGGCTCCACAGAACAAGGTGGGACCTTGTTAAGGGACCGCTGCTGGACAACGGGACCAGCAGGTTTAAATTGAGACTTGTTAACGTCCCGTGCCTTTCAGCAGGGGACCCAGCTGATCAACGTGCTGTCCCTTGGCACTCAGTACTGCTAGCATGCCAGCCCTTAGGTAAGTCCGTGCACTGCACTGACGGTGGCGGTTCGCATTATCACGTTGAGAACCCACTTGGTCTGCTACACAGCCGCTACAAATTCTTACTTTTGCACTTTATTGATTTTTCTTCTCTGTGTTGCACAATCAGTTTGTTTACATGTTTATGTTGAGTCAGTTTGTTTTGCACTGCCAATAAGTGGTAATTCTGCCTCGTCTGCAGGAATTTATCAGGGATGTATGTGATGTCATTTATGTATCTGTCAATAAATCTAAATCTGAGATTCTAGCAGGATGCTGTTTGGATTAGATAACACACATTACGTGGAAAGGTTGAAGGAGCTGGGAGTTTTCTCTTTGGAACGATGGAAGATGAGAGACAACAAAGAGGTATACAGGATTATAAGATTATCAATATGGTGGACAGCCAGCATCTTTTTCCCAGGGAATCAATGGCCAATACCAGAGGACACCTGTTTAAGGTAAGAAAAGGAAAGTTTACAGAAGGTGTCAGAGGTATTTTTTTTTTAAACAGAGAGTTAGTGGCTGCCTGGAATGCATTGCTAGGGCTGTTGGTAGAGGTTGGTAAAATGGAGACATTTGAAAGACTATTAGGTAGGCATATGGATGTAAGAAAAATGGAGGGGGTTTGGAGTGTGAGGGACAGAAGGGTTAGATTGTTGTGGAGTATGTCAGCACATCATGGGCTGAAGGGCTCATACTTCTCTGTAATGTTCCATTTTCCATGCTCTAACATGATTGTTGCAAAATAAACACAAATGAAAACAGAATTAATTTATTTTCAAACACCTGAGCAATAGTTAACATCACCTGATCTAACTTCATCCTCCACTTATTCTTAATTTTTGTTAAATTACTTTACTCCATGCTTCCACATTGAACACGGTACCTAATCTTAAGCAGAATGACTAACATCGATCATGGCTGCATTTTAATGATGTAATGCTTGAGATGGCATTGTTATCAAATAAATTAGAAAAGAAGAATCTGTTATTCTCTGCCAGGCCTACAGTGAAACAGCAATGCCATGCCAAAGAAAGCCCATCACTTCCACTGCAAAGGTTACTGATTATTTCCAATGCACTGTGACTGAAAATGCAATGAACTTTGAAACCTTAAGAGTACACAAATCACAAACAAAAAATGCCCCGGTAAGTTTCAGTGTGTGGCTAGAGGATGAGGTAGATTATGCAATATCTGCCTGACCTTTCTGGATAGATTGATCATGAAGGATGTTGTAGATCATTACAATGCTTTGAGATTTGCCCTTCCACTAAAATAATGCTACAATGGTTCCCTCTAGAATTGTAGAGACATTGCATTTTCTCCAAATGGCCTGTGTACAATCATCTCCTGCCTGGCATCTTTGTTTAAAATTCTTTGAATAAATAACATGCATTGATATACTGTGTTCAGATTCTATTTAACACATGTTAAATAGGAATTTTAAACCCCATTTTTCCATGCTGATTTGCAGGTAATAATGCGCCCGAAGCCGGTTTATGAAGATAGTAATTAAAAACATTGGGCATATTCATATTTAGATTTTAATTTTCCAGCAGCATTCATGAAGCAAAATCTGTAGAAAGAGAAACAGTTAACATTTCAGGTATGAGACACTTCTTCAGAATTGGAAAAGGGAGAAAACAAGTTGATAAGTGGAGGGGAACTGACCCAGACAACTGGTTATCACATTTTTTTCAATCAAAGGTCTAGCTATGGACACTCACTTCGGCCTGCCTTTTAATTGGATAAATGGAACAGCCTTTCTTTTCTATTCGGGACTATTCCCTTGACTCTTTTTCCGGTACATGGATGATTCTATTGACTCTGCATCCTTTATCCTGAGGCTGTGTTCATTATAGCTAAGGTCTTCAACCAAGTTGACCTCAAGAGCATTTGAGGAACTGCTTCAAGTCAATAGACTGGTCCGTATTCTAGAACTCAGCAATGAACTTGGATGGATATACCATTAGTGATTACTTTAGTAAATGTCTGGAAAATGGTGTGACTAAAAGGATGAAATGGGTAATCTTCAATTGGAAAGTATGATGAAATGCAAAGTCAACTCACTACTGAAGGTCCATTTAGAGGCATTCAAGTCAGGATACCTGTCTCTATACAAAAAAAATCAAAGTAAGATCTTTGCAAGATTACCAGGGAAGCCAAAAGGCAGTACTACATTAGGCTTGAGTCCCATGGTCACTTGGTGAATTGGCAGGTCCTACATTTCATCATGGAATACAAGGCAGAGCTTGGCCGCATTAGATGCAATAATGCAACACTTCCAGATGATCTTAATGCATTCTATGTTCGCTTCAAACAGGGAGTCAGCAAGGGAGCAACATTCACTGCAACTACTTTATTGCATCCAGAGTCACTTCTGCTGAAGTCAGATCAATTTTCTGGAGAGTGAACTCACAGAAAGCAACTAGCCCCAATGGAGTCTAGGGACTTTATGAGAACCTGAGCAGATCAGCTGGTGAGTATACTCATAGATATTTCTAATCTCTGCAACAGGCTGTAGTTCCCACTTGTTTCATGGAGACCACCATCATACATGTACAGAAGATAAGTATAATAACTGTCTAAATGTGGCTAACCACTGTCATCCAGCGGTTTGAGAGACTAGTCATGGGTCATGTTAACTCTAGCCTACCAGCCAGCCTTGATCTACTTCAATTGTCCCACCTTCCAAACAGGTCCAGGGCAGACGCAATATCCCTGGCCCTCCACTTGGCCTGGAACACATGGACACTAAGGACAGACTAGTGCAAAACCTACAGTACATTCATCCCCAGTAAGCACCCCACTTTGCAGCTGGATCCTTCACCAAGACCTGAAATAATTGGGAAAAGGAATCTCTATCCTTATACTCAAAAGATCTTGTAATGTGGACTGATAGTTCTCTTGTCTCCTTCACAGATTAGCTTGTATGCATTTGTATTCAAGAACAACCAGGTCCCTATGAACACCATCTTTTAATCCTCGATAAAAATAATCCAGGGTTTTTTTCTACTAAAATGTACCTTACAGTTTTCAACATTGCATTTTATCTGCCAAATCATCATCAAAATGCATCCACTTTAAATTCAGATGATGAGCAAACCTGATTACATCCAATGTTTCTCGTGCAAATCATCGATACAGATTGTGAAAAAGAATGGAGCCTTGCTACCGATTGCTGCAGCGCTAAGCCAGTCACATTCTCCCAACCTGAAAATGAGTTAGTTATTCTTTTTTCTTGGTTTTCTGTCCATTAAAATTCGTGCTAGAATATTACTCCCAATATTGTGCACTCTACTTTATTCAATAATCCCTGCAAGTCTGACTGCCCCACGTTAACTTTGCCCTTAAGTATCCTACCTTATCTGTCTAACCTAAAAAAAATTATTGAATTTGTTAAATATGATTTGCCTTTGATAAATCCAACCTTATTATCTGGGTTGCCAGGATACCAAGTTTCCTGTATCCCCTCTTTAAGAATGTACTGTATTACAGTGTTTTCCTGAACAATTTATTAGGAGTTATCTTCACGTACTTTAATTTGAGATTGTCCAAACATAATGCATTATTACAGCTTTTGAGGAAAAGCTGCGAAACCTACTATATATTAGATGTTCATTGCATTTCATTTCTGAAATCTGGTGTCATTGATTTCTGTTGTAAATTTTTTAAAGATTGATAAATACAACACATTTTAGCAGGTGAAACTCAATTATAATGGTGATAGCATTGGCTCAATCTTCAAAACACAGTATTTTCTAAGATATGTAAAATGAAACCTTATCCAAGAGGCTCGGATTCACTGACTTGCATTCAATAGTACATTGCAGGACTAAAAAGTGGAATTTAAGTGATGGAAGCAAATGCTCAATTTTAGGATGATTTTTATTATATTTTGCTGGCTTCTGAAGATCACTTAAAGCTACACTGTTGATCTATGCAGGTCTATTTTCATGTATTTCTCCTGAAATTTTTAAACATGTTCACTCAGCATTCTATATTTCCAAACCATTAGTGGTGACAAGGGATCGCAAAAGAAAAAAAATATCTACACAAAGTGCTTACAAGGCATTGCTCCCATCTAAATTCCAATTACAATAATTATCTGCAGCAAAGGCCCAGCCAATCCTGTCAAACTTGCCCATTATAGATCATTTACTTTTCTTCTGATTGGCTCGAAATTGAATAGAAGACGAATAGGCTATCTGGAGTTCGAGTGATGAATGAAAGATCAGCAGCCATGGTCACACCTGGATCTGCTGAGAGAGCATCAGTGTTGTTTGATAAGTCTACATAATCGAATTGTTGAGGACAGAGGGATCCAAATAATGACGCACAAAGATGATTCCTTCAACGTATCTGAAGGAAACAATACTGTTCCCATTAATTAACTACCCAGAGTAAAGGGAGTTGGGGATCTTATTGGATTACAGATTGGGAGCAAGGAACTGAATATAGTAAAACTCCTCTTATCCGGAATTCAAGCAACTGGCAAAAATAAAATTGAAAATATATACAGTAGGTAAAAAATACAGAAGTTTAAAATTGGTCCACTTTGCTGTTTTTCATGCAACACGCAATCTCAAGCAACTGGAAAATTTACTTATCCAGCATCTAGTAATCCTCATAGGTGCTGGATACTTGGGATTTTACTGTATTTCTTTAAGAAAGTAATTGTTAAAATTCTTAAATGTGTGGATAAACAAATTTTCTGCAAGAAGTAACATCAGCATGAGTGATATTTTGGGTGAAAAAAATGTTCGGATTGAAAAAATAGATGGCTCTTAATGGGCAGACAGACGTTTCATCTGAGATAATTGTGCCAATGCTTCCCTTCTTTAAACACAGATCTCAGATATCATATAACAAGAAAATTAAATGCAAGAAACTGCAGGAAGACAGAAAGATTAGAGAGCGTAGACAAATACTGCAGCAAATACAGTTTAATGTAAAGCACTTGACTTAAGGTTAAGTTGAAGGACAGAGACCTGTCAGTAGGACTGATGGTAGAAAAGGCTGTCAAAATAAAAAAAAGACGTGCAATTTTTAAAAATCAAACACATGAAAGTATTTGTTAACCCACAAATAAAATGTTCAATATGTCAGGTTCATCGAGGTAGAAAGAAACAGAATTAATATTTCATCAACTCTTGAGCATTTCCTGTATCTTCCTTTTGATTTCAGTTCCTTGTAGTATTTCTGTTTTATATACCTGTTAGCCCATGATCGATACTATTTTGACATGTCATTAGTAGAGCAACATGGATTTACTTGGATAGTGTGAGATAAAAGAATTTTGATAAGACGCTGGAAAAATTAACATTATAAAGCTGCAAGAGATTTCCTCAGATTTGAAATGGTTTGAAAAGTTTACACGGTTTACAATATTTAACATGAAACAAAAAAAATTATAAACCAAATAATTCATTCTAAAAGAAAAATGGTCAGTTTAAAAAAAATTCAAACAAAGAATTATTTGGAATATCTTATGATGATTAAAGATGAAGGTCCCAAATCGTTGGTTATATATGTTTGCCTCCTATAGACACTGCGGGACCTGCTGAGCTCCTCCAGCATTTTTGTGTATTTACCACCTGTAAAATTCCCATTTACCAGCACTTGGTTCTGTCCAACATAATCGTGGAAATTCACATTTGAAATAAAAGCTACTTGCATTGCTGCAATTTGATTCTTGGTGTTGCAGAATGAAGAAGAAAAAAATAAAGTGAGCATGGAAAAAACCCCCACAGGAATGGAGGGGCTTATAAATGAGTGTGCTGAGGAGGGTATCAAAATCAGGATATGGTGAACAGAAGAAACTGACAAAAATGTTTTATACACTGTGTATGACATCATGAAGTCACCTCCCTTTGAACAGACAAGAACCTTCCTGGCCTCAACAGCACACTTTGCAAGGCACTTACTGGCTCAGCCACCTTTAGCTTACCAAAGCAATTTCTCACTGGCCCTGGAACAAATTATACAATCTTCTCTTCTACAGAGTAATGTCCTATACCAGTATACCCAATGCCTAATCAGCAAGCCTTGACAACCGCTAATCAATAAATTCACAGATGCCAATACAGTCTCTGTTACAGCGACCTTTAAACATTAACTGAGAAAGAATGAGCGTGGCCAATTATCTGGTTACCAGGCAGACCTCAGTGAATGTAACAAGGCAAAAATGGCCAGAGCCAAATTCTTTTCTCAAAGATATCGGATAGACAAGCTAGCAAACTTGCAAAGACGTCAAAGTGTGCAAAGTCTATCTGCAAAGCTGCAGGTGAACTAATTATTAACATTCTTGTTCATTAGGCTGAGTTTATCAAACCAGTGACCAGGATCTTGACAGATTTCTACTGCATAGCACACAACTTTGGAGACCTTAACTTATTTTGTACTATCAATAAGGATCTATAGACCCTTTATGTTCTTAATTACTGATTAGCAGATGCCATATTACATCTCATGGCTTAATTTCATTTATTGAAGAGAAGGCTTCTAGAATGCCTGATGCAGTGCTAAAAACAACTGACAAATCATCGGTATAGACAACCAAACACTGAGAAAATTATTGATTTCCTGATGAAAATGAGGATCGGCAATAGACTATGCAGCTAGATAATGTAAAAGACAGAAACTAGTACATAGCAAGGAAAGAGAGGTAACATCGAAATACAATCACAACATTACAAAAAGCAAAAGTCTGCTTTCATTAGATATGTCTTGCCATCTAAATGATACTTTCTATTAAATAGATGTTCGTAAATAAAACAACGTACAGCTAATTTAAGATGCACCCCGAACCCTGAAGGTTTGTTTATCTTGTGCATTGCACTTTTGCCAAGTGTGTGGACAGAGATAACTCTGAAAAATTTGTTGAATTGAATCTTTTCTCTCACATATTTACATAAGATTTAAAGTAGACTGTGAAAGAAATGACAGTTGTAAACTGACTACATGACCTTTATCCTGACCTCCAGAAGGTAGCAAACATAGCCAGTCCACCACAGGCTTTGACCTCATACGACAGCCAATATCATAAAGGACCCCCATTACCCTGGTCACAACCTTTTCTCACTGCCAGTTTGGCCGGAGGTACAGAAGCCTGAAGACCAGCACCTCTGGAACCTTCAAGAACGTAGTTGTTCCAACAACTATTGGGAACTTCAACCGGTCTTCAGAGTCTGATCTGACAACTCAAAATGTCTGCATTGTTGCTAAGTCATTGTTTTTGCACTGGATAACTGTGAATATATATTCTCTATCTATTCTATTTATTTTCTCCTTCTAATTCAATTAAGTCTATGATTGTAGTTATTTATTTTTGCAAAGTACCTGTTAACTCACAGCAAGTAAGAATTTCAGTGCATTTGTACATTGTAGATACAATAATCATTAATACACTGTATCAGAATATCATTTTTAATTGTTGCCAGAATATTTGTTTAAAGAAAAATTTTAATTTTAGCAACTTTTGTATTCCAGCTACAAGTCTGCCCAAGAATCAAAATGAACCTTAGAAATGAAAACAATATGAAAGCTAAGCCAAAACAAAATGCTCAATTTTGGACTTTTTTTTACCTCAGATTTTTAGCAGGGATTACGTTTAGGGCAAGGGGTAAGACATTTAGAGGGGCTCTGTGGATGATATTTCTTCATCTTTCAGGCCAATACTCTCACAATATTTAATAAGCATCTTGTCAAAAATGAATCACCAAGGCACAAAAGGCTATTGAACAAGTGCTGGTAAAAGGGATTAGTGTCGATAAGTATTTGATGGTTGGCTTGGGCACAGTGGGTTGAAGGGCAATTTGACTACTGCCACAACTGTTCCACAGCAGATGGCATCTCACTGGATCTCCACTTAGCCCTGGATCACCTGGACAACATCAATACCCATATCAGGCTGCTTTTCATTGATTACAGCTCAGCTTTCAACACCATCATACTCTCAGTACTGATCAGCAAGCTTCAACATCTGGGCTGCTGTACCTCCCTTTGCAATTGGATTCTTGATTTCCTTATCGGAAGACCACAGTCAGTGTGAATCAGTAACAACGTCTCCTCCTTACTGACAATGAACACAGGTGCACCTGAAAGATGCGTGCTTTGCCCACTGATCTACTCATTTTTACAGCCAGGATTGTATAGCTAGGCAGAATTTTTTATTTTTCACACTATGAACCATACTGACCAAAATATATACAGACATTTTTCTCTTGAATATATAGGGTCATTTTCTCCCCTTTCTCCCCCCCCCCCTTCCTTCCCTCCCTCCCTCACCCCCCCTTTCCATTTATTCAAAGTTCAATCTATATGAATTGAAGTGTCATCTACAAATTTGACGGTTGACGACAGAATCACAGATGCAATGAAGAGGCATACAGGAGTGAGGTAAATTAGCTAGTTGAGTGATGTAACAACTTTGCACTCAATGTGAGCAAAAATAAGGAATTGATTGTGGACTTCAGGAAGGGGAAACCAGGAGAATACAAACCAGTCCTCGTTGAGGGGTCAGCAATGGAGAGGGTAAAGGACTTCAAATTCCTAGGTGTCAAAATTTCTGAAGCTCTATCCAGGCGCTATCATGTCGAAGCAATCATAAAAAAAGCTCACCAACAGCTATATTTCTTGAGGAGTTTGAGGAGATTTAGCATGTCACAAAAGATTTTCTACACATGTACCATGGAGAGCAATCTGATTCATTGTCTGGTATGGAGGTGCCAAGGCACAGAACAGGAAAAGACTACAGAGAGCATCTTTCATCAGACACACTCACCTCTCAGGCTTTTCTCACTGCTACCATCAGGTAGGAGATAAAGGAGCCTGAAGATGCAATATCCAACATGACAAAAACAGCTTCTTTCCATTGCCATTAGATTTCTGAAAGAACAATAAACCTATAGACACTACCTCACTTCCTCTTCTTTGCACTAATTACTGTATATACTCATGTAATCATCGATATTGTGTAATAGTTGACCCCCCTTTTTGGCCCAAAATTCGGGTGCTTTTGTATGATTCATGTAAAAATCGACCCTCCTATTTTTGGCTCCAAATACCTGCCCATCCGAGCACCTGATGCACCGACAGCGGATCCTCACCCTGGTCGCCCTCTCATCAAAGCTCCCAATGCCCTGATAGCGGACCTTGCCCAACCCATCAGCCCATAGGAGCTCCTGAAGCCCCGAATGCGGATTTGTTACCCAGTCTCAGCCATCTGAGCTCCTGAAGCCTTGAATGGCGCAGGTACTTAATGACCCATGTTACTGTCAAAAGTTTGACCCGTGTTACTGTCGACCCCTCCCTTTTTTGGTCCAAAAATTTGATGATTACTTGGATTATATACAGTATTTATTTTTAAATATTGTATTTATGGAACCATGGGAACCATGTTGTGCAAAATTATCACCACCGCAGGGTCCAGTTGAAACTCCTTGGAACCATGCTTGCAATGCCAAATGTTGTGTTCAAGAATAGGTTCAATGGGTTCAAAGAGAATCAAGACTGAAGACATGTTATCAACAAACAGTGGGGTTTATTTACACACAGGGGAATTCACAAAAGACCACACACTCACACAGACCAACCCAGAATAATTCACAAATAAATACATATCGGGTGCGAATAAATCACTACTAAATATTCTCAACTCCGATTAGAAATGTGAGGGTTAAACACACAGTACCATCAACTCTCGCTATCTTTAGTAGGCACAGCACACTAACAAACAGTATATTAATTATCACTAACAAGTATATCAAATGAATCTGGTCTGCAGCATTGTTCATGGCTCTGGATCTGGAATGGGTGCATTTCATTCAGCCCTCCGGAGCTGCCCGTGGCCTGCAGCCTGGAGTTCAGTGATGGTCTCCATGCAGAAGCAGAAAACAAAAAGAGAGAGGGCAGAGACTGCATGTGCTCAGCTTTTTCTAATGCAAGACCCGTCCACATGACCTGTGAGGTCCAATTGTGTGTCAGCTTCACCTACGGGCAGATCTAACCTTTGACTGGCAGGTGAGGTGATTTCCAACTAGGCTCCAACCAGAGAGGTCACGTCTCTCTGCAATCCTCATTCCCACCAGATTCCAGAGTGAGAGACCACATTATCGTCCACAATCAACACTATAGCTCTTCACTGCTCAGCTCCAGTTTCTCTCAATTCCATTTTCTTTGCTTCCTGCCCATGGCTTCGTCCAAATTTGTCCTTTGCTTCATTTTTCTTTTGTTTTAGTTTTAATCACCTATTAAACATGGTTCAAGTTCATGAAAAATAGTCAAATTTAGACTTTAAGGAGATTAAATCCAAACCCACAAGTATATGCAGTCAACCTCTTTCCTCTCACCCACCCCCATCTGAACCAAAAAATTCAATTACAGCAGAGAGGAAATGAACAACGCTTGTCAGTGGATGAACAGTATTTTAAATTATTGTTGGCTGTGAAACTGAAGCCTAACATTGACAATAGATGAAACCAATCAATTTGAAATTCCTCTAATTGTCCATGTAAGTCTGAACTGTGCACTGTTAAAAGTATCACATCTTGAAGTGGTGGAAACTAGAGGGAAGTCTTCATACAACTAATTTTGAAATATGGAGGAAGGCAATTGTTGTAGATTATATATTTTCTTCGGTCTGCACCTTGATTGACATTTTGTCTGTTTTCTATTTTCATGGTCGTAAAACCCTGTCAATATCTTCGTTCATCAGGTATTAATGATGACTGTGTCACAACGGAATGTATTTTTCTTCACCTCATAGGACTTAACCCTTTTGCACTCTAACCATATTTATACATAGGTTTTCAGTGTTGTCTATTTTGTGAAAGTAAAATTGCACAACTGACATTTCACAAGCAAAAACAAATGGCAACAAAGAACACATCTATGAGGATTTTCTTAACATATTGATGTCTAAAGTTACACCGATCATTACTTCAAGATCTCAAATTGGATATTTGAAACCATTTCTGTCGCTTCTGGGTTTTCTTTCTAGTTGTTGCCTTTTAATAATTTCTTCGACTTGCACTGATCTGTCTAACTCCTGATTAATTCTTTGCTTATTCTCATTCTTCTGCTTTTCTTACCATAAGAACATAAGAAATAGAAGAAGCGGTCAGCCATCTGGCCCATCGAGCCTGTTACACCATTCAATGAGATCATGGCTGATCTGATCACCTACCTGCCTTTTCCCCATATTTCTTAATTCCCCAACTCTGTAAAAACCTATCCAAACCTTGTCTTAAATATATTTTCTTGGCGAAGTGAATGGTGGTGGTGGCTCTGGAAAGCCACAGCTCTTCCATGGGGTTCTTGAAGCTGGGCGACCTGCTCAATTTCAACTTCTCAGTTAAGACCCAGGGGGTATTTTTGAGCCAATTTTTGGGGGAAAATGTGGGTCTTATATGCCATCCAATATGGTATGTGCTAACAAAGCACACTAAAGAGTCCATTTCAATATTCATCAGAAGGTTGTGTGAAGCCAGGGGTTTAAGATCTCCAGCTATGATATTATGTGCTCTTCATTTCATTTCAAGGCCTTGGAAGCAATCTTGCACCCTTCCAAATGTACAAAATGATAACTGCTGCGAATACACAATGGGATGTCACACAAAGTCTTTCTTTCACTCTGCAGTCTCTCATTCAGCTGCAGATCTGGTCTCTGTCACACACAAACTGCTTGAGCTTCAAAGGACCAGCTTAATGACTTTTTTTCCACTGCTTCAATGGGCAGTGAATTCCAGATTCACCACTGGGAAAAGTAGTTCCTCCTCATCTCTGAACTAAATCTACCACCCTGAATCTTGAAGTTATGTCCTCTAGATCTAGTCTCCCTACCTATGGAAACAACTAACCTACTTCTGTCTTTTCCATGCCTTTCATAATTTTATACATTTCTATAAGATCCCCTCTCATTCTTCTAAATTCCAGTGAATATAGACTCAATCTCTCCTCATAGGCTAACCCCCTCATCTCTGCAATCAACTTGGTGAACCTTCTTTGCTGAATCCATGCTGCATCTGCCTGATGGATCCATTTCACTCCAGAGGTCTTGCTATTTCTTCTTTAATGATTGCTTTAAGCATTTTCCAATTAACTGGCCTATATTTCCCTGTTCTTGTCTACATCTTTTTTTGAATAGTGGTGTGACTTTTGCCATCTTCCAATCCACCGGGACCTGCCCAGTGTCCAGAGACATTTGGCAAATTATCACCAAAGCCTCTACTATAACCTCCCATTTCTTTCAGTACTCTAGGATGCATTCCATCAGGACCAGGGGACTTATCCATCTTTAAACCCTCCAGTTTTCTTCGTACCACCTCTTTATTGATAACTGTTACATCCAGGTCATCACCACCCATCGCATCCATAACATCTGTCTTTGCATGGTAACTTATAACTTCTGCATTGATAGGTTCAATTTGCAGAGCTATCAACATAAACAGTATTCTCAGTAGCTCCAGGCTGGGTTTCAGATGCTTCATTGATAATTGTCACATCAGCACTCAATCTATCAAGCAGGCCCCTTTAAAGAAATGTTTTAAAATGTAAGAACATACAATTTTTAAATGGGAAAAAACATGCTAATATAAGGAAAGAATTGAAAGCATGCTAACTTACAGAAAGGAAACACATACCATTCCTGATGTGGGCAATTTATCAGAATCAGAATCAAAATTTATTGTCATGAACAAGTCATGAAATTCAGTGTTTTATGGCAGCATCATACTGCAAACATTACTATATATAAAAAAATAGTGCACAAAAAGTAAGGCAGTGGTTCATTGATTATTCATTAATCTGATGGCAGCAGGAAAGAAGCTGTCTTTGTGCCGTTGAGAGCTCGACTTTAGGCTCCTGCACCTTTTTCCTTATGGTAGCAGAATGGAAAGGGTATGGCCTGGGTGGTGGGGTCTTTGAAGATAGAGCCATCTTTTTTTAAGGCACTGCCTCATGTGGATGTCCTCAATGGAGTGAAGTCGCAGCAACATGTGATGTTGCAGCAACCCTCTGGAATTTATTCTTGTCCTGTGAGTTGGTGCCTCCATACCAGTCAGAATGCTCTCCATGGTACATCTGTAGAAGTTTATGAGAGTCTTCGGTGACATATCAAATCTCCTTAGACACCTCACGAAGTATAGCCGCTGGCGAGCCTTCTTTGTGATTGGATCAACATTGAAGCTCCAGAACAGATTCTCGGAGTTGTGGGCAAAAGATATTTTATATTAACTGCATCTGATATTAACTTGCATTCTTGTGTACAACAAATGCAGCCAATGTGTTTGAAAGAGTGCCAATTTGCTCAGATGCTGTAAGTATCTGTGCCATGCATCAACTAATTGAACTTGCCTATGCAATGCAGAGCTAGTCTGAGATCTTGTTGTAAGAGCCTCGATGATAGTTATTGTATTTGACTGCATATAAGACCCACGGGCATATAAGCCCCCCATTTCAGCAGGGATAATTTTTTTTAGTGTATTTATGGGTAAGTTAGCAAACGAGTTGCTTCTGTACGTCTTGCACTGCTGGCGGGAGCCACCATGGTGTTAGCGGAAGCAGAAGATCTGGACAGTCTTGCACTGCTGGTGGGGGCTGCCGTGGTCAGTCTTCTTACTGGGAGAAGTTAGCCACGGTGGCGGCAACACCGGAAAGCATGGTCTTGCACTGCTGGTGGGGGCCTCTGTGATCGGCCTTCTCACCAGGCGAAGTGAGTGGTGGTGGTGGCTCTGGAAAGCTACAGCACTTCCATGGGGTTCTTGAAGCTGGGCGACCTGCTCAATTTCAACTTCTCAGTTAAGACCCAGGGGGTATTTTTGAGCCAGTTTTTGGGGGAAAATGTGGGTCTTATATGCCATCCAATACGGTATGTGCTAACAAAGCACACTAAAGAGTCCATTTCAATATTCATCAGAAGGTTGTGTGAAGCCAGGGGTTTAAGATCTCCAGCTATGATATTATGTGCTCTTCATTTCATTTCAAGGCCTTGGAAGCAATCTTGCACCCTTCCCAACGTACAAAATGATAACTGCTGCGAATGCACAATGGGATGTCACACAAAGTCTTTCTTTCACTCTGCAGTCTCTCATTCAGCTGCAGATCTGGTCTCTGTCACACACAAACTGCTTGAGCTTCAAAGGACCAGCTTAATGACTTTTTAGAACAGATAGATGTCACTCAAGAGCAGCACAATGCCATTTCGAGAGCAGACTGCTTACTCAGTGGACACTAGGATGTAATCCTTGAGTAACTCACACTTCTTCAGATATAAAGGATCCTCCACACCAGTGCTTAGTCATTTTATATTAACATAACTGGTCTGCTCTGAGGTGAGAAAGATACTATCCATGAGTAGTTTGCTCACCTACAAGAGACATTTATCACATAGGGATTTGTTTTTCTTCAGCTGGAACAGTAACTTGCCTACTTATTTATTTTTGCAGAGTTCCACTCAGGCTGGCTAAAGAAGATTTAAGTAATTTGGGATCTCTGAATGAGGTCAGCACCATTTGGGAGTTGAAATTATGGTGGTACAGCAAAGTGTTTATTACACTTTGGTCTACCCATTCATTTGGGAGGTCAATTCAGGTACACTGCTTCAAGAGAACAACTCTTCATCTTCTTAGGGAGCACACTCACTGTGGCTCTGGGCAGCAGTTGTAAACTAGCCCACGACAACAGGATATCCAAAATGGACTCTAAAAGAAGACGAGCAATATTTCAGCCGCAATGACACATTGATGTAGCAGACTTTAAAATGATCCTGCAAGACAGTGAAGTGGGAATGGCACCAGGCTGTTATTTTACTGAGAAATATTATGATTTCCGATTAATATCTCCTTTTATTTGGTACTGTTGTAAAGTCTTAAGATACTAGCATAATTGAAATACATTCTTATTTACAGAGTTAATGCACTAAATTGTGCTCAAAGAAGTAACCCTGATGCGGCTGTAACTGCATACCCTTTAATTGCTCATTCTGAAAAATGTAGGGATATTCTTGAGTTAAACCTTGATTGGTGTTGCATATTGAAGGAATTCCCATAGCCTCACTGCAACTGACCATGATTGTGACAAACTTAGAGTTGTGCCAAAATGTCACGATAGTCTGGAAATGATTGCTTTCGAGCTTGATTACCATGTCATGATTATTATCTCTGCTTGTACTTTTCTTGCAAGAGTTACCTGGCCATCTCGGAGGGTAATAATTATTTTAACAAGAGACTGAGAAATATATGCTCAGATGAGACATAAGATGTTACATCGATCTTTCGAACTAAGCCTTGAAATGGATGAAATAGAAATACGATAATTATTTATGCATAATTCTGTTTAATTTTT
This sequence comes from Narcine bancroftii, assembly GCF_036971445.1. Taxonomy (NCBI): domain Eukaryota; kingdom Metazoa; phylum Chordata; class Chondrichthyes; order Torpediniformes; family Narcinidae; genus Narcine; species Narcine bancroftii. The sequence goes on along the minus strand of NC_091471.1, from coordinate 46,415,776 downwards.
AGAAAAAAGTTTTAATTCATAATTTAGTCTCATTCAATTACTGGAGAAGATTGTAGCTATAGATCTAATCGTCTTTTGATCCTCTTCCACCATTAGTAGGATTAAGGGTGATTTTGTCCTTGTAGAACAATTTTGTGCCTAATTCTAACAATGCTCCTTGAATCCTCTTAGTATCCAAACATCAGATTTGAAGATATGCAAAAACATAGCATCTGGAGGTCTCTGAGTCTCTTCTTCAAACTTCCTTTCATGTTAATTAATCCCAGATGCCCACCTCTTTTCTTGAGATTATCACCTCAATTCAGGGTTTTCCAGCCTGAAAGAAAAGCCTTTCAATAACCACACTGTTCTCCTTCACAATTTAGCTCAATGCGAATATCTTCCATTATTTGCAAAATTCCAGCAAGTATAGATCAATCTTAATGATCTCAATTTATATATCTTTTTTGTAGGAGGAAGTTTGTGAGAATCTTCATTGAAAGTTCACACAAAACCCTTTTGCTTTATAACTGACAGTCATAGAATTTTATAGCTTCCAAACAGAAAAACCTATTGATGCTAACAAAGTTGTGTACCAAGCTAGTTCCATTTGCCTGCATTTGGCCCTTATCCTTTTAAACCTCGCCTATCCATGCATCTGCCTAAATACCCTTTTAAACAAATGTACCCAACTTTGGCAGTTCATTCAGCCATCACTTTCTGTGTGGAAAAGGTGCCCCTTTTAAATCATTCCCCTCTTACTTTAAATCCATATTCTCTCACCTACCCTGGCAAAAAGACTTTATACGACTCACGATTTTATAAACATCAATTAGAATCCCCTCTTAGCCTCTTGCACTCCAGGAAGAAAAGTTCTAGCCCATCCAGGTTCTCCTTTTAATTCAAGCTGGTCAGTCCTAGTAAAATTTTTGTATATCTTTTGTGCACTTTTCCCCGCTTGATATATTTCATTCAAGGGTGATTTTGTGAATGGTGAATGTCTTGTAATATAAAATCTTTGCTACTGTACTCAAAAATGAAAGCATGTTAACTGCCTTTTTCACCACTCTTTCTCCCTGTGTCGCCACATACATGGCACTATGTATCTGTAGCTGCTAAGTCTCTATGTTTTACCATGACCCAATCATTTGTATTGCTGGAAATAATTTTTATTTTTCTTTCGCCTGTGTTCATATTTAACAATACTGGAATAGGGATAATATTTCAAGTAAATTTTAGCTGAAGCTATATAATAAGCTATCTTGCTGGCACTGCTAATTCCATGTGAAGGGATGAAGTCAAATTTATTTCTCATCTATAAGAATTTGAACTGCTCACTGGTAAAGCAGTTGTTTGCTTCTGTCTTTGTTCAAACATGTGAGATATGGAGGAATTTCATGTTTTCATATTTGCAAAAAGAGGAAATTTTGTACACATGATTCAAAATTATTATCAAATAAATTTGTAATATCCTGGGATTGAGAGTGTTCAGTACATGGCAAAGGCAAGCATTTATAATGGTACCGGAAGTTATTCTTATGCCTTGTTACTATACTTTTTGGGAATGTGGTACATTTTTCTAATTTGCAATTCCACTTTGGAATCCCTGCCATTTATAATCATCAAGAGTTGAAACGATTGAATGTACTCAATATTAAGCCAGATATAATTTGTGTTCTGTACACAAACTTGACTTGTTCTGAATCATCAAGATGATGGTGTTGCTGAAGTGGCTGGTGTGGACTGGGGAAAAGCAGGGAGTGGGGCTATGGACATTCAGTTGTCCTCTGCGTGGTCCTTCTGCCTGAGTCCCATTCAACGGACTGGAGCAGGTACAAGCAGCCTACAGAATGGGATCAGCAGTAGCTTTTTCATCAATGTCCTTGGATGACTGGATCCAAAATGGCTGCTTTTGCATTTGGCAGCCCAGATGTCGAGGGTGGCAGGCAGCAAGAAGTCAGGGTAGGGCATCAGAGTGGGAGAACACAACCCCCACCCTGACATGAAGGAGAGGCTTGTAAAGGATTCCACAGTGTAGGAGATTACGGTCCAGCTCGGCAGGCAAGCCTCTCACATCATGTTGCAGGTGCTTGGCTTCTGGGAATCAGGAATTGAATCTAAGATTCGTGAAGTTACCGATGGGCTCCCATGGAGCCTTGGACGCTAATGACTTCCTCATCTTTTGGGGGTTGAGAAGGTACGATTTGGATGTCTTGAGTACAGCCCAGGACAGTGTAAGAGGTCTTACAGCTACAGAGTTATAGGGGCACAGGAGGTGGTAGGATCCATGATCACTCTTCTCCGAAGGAACACTTTTCTTTCTTGTCATGATAGTAGTGCTGTGTAATAGCACCTCTTTATGTGCCATTGCAGAAAAGATTTTGGTTTATCGAGTGTACATGAATCTTGCAGTGGAATCTTGATCCTAGATACTAGTTGATTTTTGTAAATTAAGCAATCAACATTTCTTTTTGGTTTCAGAAACAATTGCTCAATGAACATATTAATTGAAACCTACATCCAAAGTAGCAGGTTTACAGCTATACAAGAGTCTGTAAATATAGTGAAGCATCATTTAATCAGAAAAAAATTATTTGAATATTTGATTGACAAAATAATATATTGGAGTAGTCCTGATATTCAAACCCAATTTAGTTCCACTGCAGATTTTTTTTTATTGAGTGGGAACTGATTGTCTAATCAATGGAGACATTTTCAGATTGCCTGGTCATTTTCAGTCAACGTCAACAATTAGATGTTATGATGACTTCAAGTTCTTTGTCAAGTGTACTGAGGTTCAGTGAGAGAATTCCTTTTGCATGCAGTTCAGCTAGTCAACCTTTTCATAGCACATTAGGTAGAACACATTCCAAAGCGTAGCATTACAGATAGATATCAGATAGAACAGAGCAAAAGCAACATTATTTTACTTATCTGAGGTTTGTTTAGGAGTCTGATAAAGGTAGAGAAGTATATGAAAGCTGGTGGTGTGTACTCTCACACTCATGAACATTCTACCCGATGGGAAGAGGGAGAAGAAAGAGTGGCCAGGGTGGGATAAGTCTTTTAGTACATTGGCCTGTTTTACACAGCAGTGAAAAGAGTAGATGGAGTCAATGGAGAAGGAGGGGGGAGGGTTGTGTGATGGTCTGAGCTGCATTCACAACTCTCTTCAGTTTCCTGTTATCTTGTGAGGAGCAATTCCCATACCACATGATGATTCAAATTGACAGGATGCCTTTGATGGTGCATCTGTAGAAGCTGTTGACAGATGCAAGTGGCATGCTAAATTTCTTCAGGCCTGAGGTAGTAGAGGTGCTGGTGTTCCACAATAGCCATTGAAGTGATGTGGTCGCATCAGTGAAGATTTTCAGAGATGTTTACCCCAAAGAACTTAAAGCTATCTACTATCTCCATCTCAACACTATTGGTTCAGAAGGGAAGAGAGTTCCACCCTTATTCTGGAAGTCTACCTCCTTTTTCTTGCTTATTTTAATTTTTTTTTCGATGCACGTAACTAATAAATCATTATACAATAAAATAAATGTTTAAACTGAGGAAAATTTCATTTGTTACATGATGGTTATAGTCTCTCCCCTTCCCTCCTTCTCCCAACCCCTCCCCCCCAATTTTCTTGCTGACACTGAGGGAGAGGTTGTTGTCCCTGTATCAAGCCATCAGTCTCTCTATCTCCCTTCTATATTCTGATTCATTGTTGTTTGACATCCAGCCGGGACAGTGGTTTCACCCATGAATTTCGAGGTGGAGGTTGAGTATTGTTTTGCTACACAGTCATGGATATACAGGGAGTGCAGTGGAGGCCTGATTAGGTAGATGCACTGGTGTTAAGGGCTTTAGTGGAGGAGGTGCTGTCACCAATTCGCATCGATTGTATGTTTGTGCATCTATTTGCGGGGGCAGGGGGAGGAGGGAGGGGAGCTGCTGAAGCTAAGATCTCAGAGTTTGGGTCATAAATGTTCTTGCTATCCAGATATTCCAGGGATGAGTATAGGGCTAACGAGGTAGCATCTGCTATGGATCTGTTGCAGCGGAGAGCAGATCGACGTGGGTCGCAAACCTGCTCAAACATTGTGCCCTTATTTTTTAAATTGTTTTTTTTTCCAATGGAACACATCCACTCATCTCCATGCATCACCGCTGCACACCCATGCTCTCCCCCATTTTCCAAGTCAACTCCAAACGTCCCTTTGCCATTTCCAAGGCCATCTTTTGACTGAAAGAAGCACTTCATTTAACTTTCTGCTAATGTATCTCTGTTTTATGTCTGAATTAAGTGAATTTTGTGTAATATTGCACTTTATAACATGATAATTGAATTTTGATGAAGATCTACCGGGACCAATGCCTGAAGAGGGCGCACAAAATCAGTGAGCCGGTGCGGACTCGAAAGGCCAACATGGCCTGTTTCCGCTCCGTAAATGGTTATATGGAGGCTAGCTGCGAGGCTTAAGTTAATATGAGCCATGATAACCCTCTTGAAGCACTTCATGATGGTGAAGAAGTTCACAGCCATGGGGCAGTTGTCAATAAAGCCCATTATTATGTTTTTCTTTGACTCCGGTATGATAATGGCCATCTTAAAGCAGGTGGGTACTACTTCCTGCTGTTTGGACAAGTCTATAAATATTCCCACGAGCTGGTCTGCTCAGGTTCACATGTCCAGGGACTTGTTCTGGGCCAGTTGCTTTCCACGGCTTCACTCTCAGTAAGGCCGGTTTGACGACTGCAGCAGTGCTCATTTCACAAAATATTGGAAAAGAATTTGGCCCATCAAATCTGCTCTGCTTTTGTGTAGCTGTGGTTGATGTGGTGTGTACTGTTGGCTTACTGCCCTCCAGCTGGAAGCGAGCATAGAAGGCATGGCATTGAGGTTGTTGGGAAGGGATGTGTTATTTTGATTGGTTTCGATAGCATATATCATGCATTCAAAGAGCTTGGTGCCATTCATGGCATGGCAACCTGTTTAACCAGCCACAATTTGAAACATTAATGTACTAAATTACTGTGGAATTGTGCCTAAAATGTGCACCATCCACAAGAGGTTCTGCAACTATATGCCAAGATTTTAATATGTAGCACGAAAGATGCAGACACATGAGAATGCCACTCCTCCATCTCACACTCCACTCTGACTTTCAAGTTTCTTCATTGTCACAGGATCTCAGTAGCAGAACTCCTTAATAGCGTCAATATCCAATTATCATTTACATCAGTTCTATGATTTCTCTCTGATGTTGAAAATTCAACGTATTCCACATTGTAAAAATATTAAGCACGGAAAATCTAATACAATTAGGAGCCCAAAGAAATAAATAGCAGAACCATGTTAGCAACACAATTAACAAAATGACTATTCAATTTAGGAAGCTATTATGTCAAACCAGATTACACACCATTGTTTAGAAATCCACACCATCAATAAATGTATTTAGACTGCAAACGCTTGCTGGACATTACTGATCATATTTTGTGAGATCAACAAATCGCTCAACATGGATTTGAATCCTAGATTTACAGCAGGTATTATGGCACTCACTTTCCAATTCACTGCAAGCCATCAATTATCTTTATCACATAAAAGTGCCTCATCTCAGTCCATCATCGGGATGGAATCTTATTTTAGCTAGCTGGCAAATATTTGCGGCATTATCTTTATCAAAATCTGTTACACTGCCACATGGGGACTTAAAGACTGTAAAATGATCAATAATTATCTAACTGAAGAAAACTCCCCAGGTACTTAAATAAAAAGGGGTAAGGGACAAAAAAACAAGAGCACGTCGCCTGTGCCACGTCCCACTTCTTTGATCCCAATCGTTTCCTTGCTTGATGGATTGCTTTACTTCCTTTATTCTGAAGGGGGTGAAATTATATCTGTGTATTTTTTCATTGTTTTTCTTCAGTTTTTGCAAGGGTTGTTGACCTCACTGGTATTTGTGGTTTTTTTTTGTATTTGTAAAATTTATATAACTTTATTACCGGTTGCATTGGGACGGGGGGGGGGGGAGGGGAAAGGGTAGGGAGGGAAAAAATGGACCCTGGATGTTATATGTAAGTGTTGAAAGAAAGTGCATTGTTGTCTGAATCTATACGAGTCTTTGAAAATCAAATATAAAATATTTTTTAAAATGTGGTCAACATATTGTTCCTTGGACAATTACTAAAACTTTAAAGTAGTTTTTAATTTAAGGTATCTTCTCCCCACTAAAGTCTAAAAATGATATAGCTCCTGTGTAGGGTATGTGAAAATAGAGCATTTAAAACTATACCACAGGAAAAGGCCATTCAGCCAACATCTATGCTGATCATGCCGCTGAATTAAATTAATCTCATCTGCTGCACACAGTCCATAACCCACCATTCTCTCCCTGTTTACATGTCTGTCTAAAACAGTGGTGTTCAAACTGCCCCCAAACTCATGTTCCACCTTAAGCAATCCCTATGCTATGGGTGGTCTGTGATTGGTAAGGGTTTGATTAAGGTGGAATGTGAGTGGGAAGGGAAGATTGAGAACCACTGTTCTAGACCCAATTGTTACTGAAATATTTTGCTTGAGAAACATTGTCATTGGCCCGTTTCCTTTGGAGTTATGAAATCGTGCACATAACGAGTCAATGAGGTACGATTAAAACACTGTTTTTTCAAACCTTTTTCTTTCCACTCACATCCCCCCTTAAGTAATCCTTTACTAATCACAAAACACTTATGGTATAGGGATTGCTTAAGGGGGGATGTGAGTTGAGGGTGGCAGTTTGAAAACCCATATCTACTTTTTCCATCTTGCCTGGCACCACATTCCTGTAACCAGTTGATGGAGAATCTAGTGGCGTATTGTTAAGAAAACAACTTCTTCTTCATTGAAAGCAAATGAATGGTTATATACTTCAGCAGGTGGGGTAGAATTGACATCTTGTCTGCATCAACAATGCTGAGGTGGAAATGGTGTTGAGCTTTAAATGTTTAGATAATATCTCCAGAAGCCACTCTCGCCTGACTCCCACTTGCAGACTCCAATTTCATCAATACAATACATATTTGAATCTTTGTCGCATTAAGCAATTCAAGCATAAACTGCTCATGTACTCTTCCTTGGTGAATTTTTAATTATAAACATTGGTAGAACTTAGAGATTACACCAACATGTGTTATGTTAATTAAAATTTCACAGATTAAGTTAGGAACAACATTTACACTGATCAGTATTTATTGCCTATCCCAAATGATCCTCAAAAAGGTGGTGCTGAACTGTTGCAACTTTCTTGATGAAAGTATTCCCAAAATGCTTTTGGGACTGCAGTTCCAGAATGTAAAGCCGGGGCAATGAGGAATGGTAGTATATTTCCAAACAAAGATGACAAGGAAGGGTTTATTCATCTGTGGTGTTTCCATGTGCATCTAGGTTTTTAGCGATAGAGTATATTGGTTTGCGAGGTCCTGTCGGAGAAGTAGTTGTAAGTAAATGAGGTGCATTTTCAGATGGTATAAACTGCCACTGAACATTTAGAGAGAGTGGATGGTGTGATAACAAAGCTCTATTTTCATGCAAGTGGTTTTAAGCTGCTTGAATATTGTTAGAACTGAACCAGACTTGGCAAGTGGAGAACATTTCATTATTTATTTTTCTGACTTGTGCTTTTTAAATGGTGAAAACACTTTGTCGATGGTTGAAAGACTTTGGAATATCAAGAGACAATCTTTCAAGATGTTAATAGAAAATGAAGGGTGAGATGAAAAAGACTATTTTATGCATAAACAAACCAAGAGTTATAATTCATTTGAACAGAGAATAACAGCAGTCAGGGACAGAAATATTTGATTTGCTTTGCTTTAATATATATAAATGTTTTCAATGGCCTTCAGCAGTCTAGGTGCACTCTGGACTTACATATAACATCCAGGGTTTTGTTTATTATTCTTTCTCTTTAATTATTCCAACATTAAAATAGTAGTGAATATTAGCAATAGGCTAGGAATACTTTTGAATATCTCATTACTTTCGTCGGCTTTGCCAGTTCATTATGCCAGACCTCATGGATCATTCACATCATGAAATATGCAAAGCTATGCTTTGCCACTGAGGTATGAGATGGGTTGAGTGTGTAGCTTTATATCTTGGCAGCATGGACATTTTTTGCAGGTCAGCAAGGAGCAAGGACAGCTAGCCGCTGATTGCAAAATCCAGAGAAAAGCTGAGAAAGAACCAGCACCAGGATTTTAGTCGGATGTTGGATATCTACATGAGGTGGTGTCTTAAAAAAAAGGCTCCTATCCTCAAAGACCCTCACCATCCAGGCCATGTCCTCTGCTACCATCAGAGAAAAATGTACAGGAGCCTCAATGCACAAGGATAGCTTCTTCCCCGCTGCCATCAGATTCCTAAATAATCAATGAACCAAAGACACTACTATATATTTTTTTAAATGCTCAAAAAGTAAGGCAATGTTGTAAGATGGTTATAATAGAATGTCTACACGATGAGACTGAATTTAATGACAAATAAATTCTGATTCTGATTCATGAACAGCTTATAAAAGTGTCCAACATTATCACTGAGGGAAAATAACTGCTGAAAAGGGCTTAGCTGAAAGTTACATTAATGGCTATTTGCAATATTATATACAAGGTCAATTCATGCAGAAAGTATCAGGAAGTTCCTCTCACTTAACATTGTAAGAGGTGGCTGTGTAATTTCAGCTGCCTTAACTCTTAAAGTTAACTTTCAAAATAATTTTGTTTCTCATCGGTGAAGACCTTAAGTAATATTCCTTGTGAATTTGAATGATTTTTAGCCACTTTGAAAATTCTTCAAATTCTTGAGTTGACTGACAAAGCAATTAACTCACAAAGTAGTTGTTGGACATCATCCTGCTTCAATACTCCTGTATTCAACAAAGTCTATAACTTCTATTCAACAATTTCTGATAGATCATAAGTTTTTCAGTGTTGATTCAGGACTAGGTCAATTTTGCTCAATGTCAGTACTGGTTAAATGGCCTCCCTATGACGTGGGCAGGTACACTGGACTTGCTAGGCATCTTGGGAGATATGGTTCCAAACATTTCTTCTAAAATAAATTGTACCGTCCATTTGATATTATGTGATGGATTATTAACCAACATTGATTCTTTATAATCTAAAGAACTTTTTGTGATTCAGTGCAAATTAAGTTTATTCACTACTTGCCTTCAGAGCAAGAAAAGCTGTGAATTAGTGCTTTTCCATATTTGTACCACTAACAATTAAAGACACTTAATACTTTCATGAGTAAAACAAATCTTCAAAAAATATGCTAATTGCATCATTCCTGTACTTCATGTAACACTGGTTTGATAATGATGAATGAATCTACAAATAATCTATCATTGCAGATTAATAAAGCATCCAGTTGAACAAGATGCAACATCAAAAAAGTAATGAAAATAGAATGAGATTGCTTTTGTATAAAAGAAATACAAGTCTGACTGATTTGAAGAAGGCAGTTGCTAGAAATGTTTAGAATATTTTTAATGTCTCGCAGCTTTGATCTTGCAATTCATGACATCGCCTTTCTGAGAAAAATGCACTGTTAAGCATTCCCAGATATTGATTATTTCATAACGATTTGTCACAATTTCTCTGTGAGGAATTAGGAAACTTTACATGGGAGAGAAAATGAAAACCACATATATTGCTGTGTATTTTACACAAGCAGAGACATAACTTCTGCACTGTCACTAATGGCATCTTTAAGATAAAATAGCCTCTGGAAATAAAGAAAAAAGTCTCATCCATGTGGAATTGCACAGATTAATAATTGTTGTAGGCTTAACCATGGCCATTTGTTTCAGACAAATGTGACAGGCCCAGTAGGACCATACATTCATAAATTTAACAAAACCCACTTCATCTCCACAAAAGAAAAGACAACTGGTTGCATCTATGGCTTCAGATGATGAAACACTTCATTTAGTATCTTTCACTTCATACAGAACTAGCCTGGTAATTTGCACCTGGTGAATCACAGTTCACAGAGTCTGATCAAAGTTGAAACAGATGGCTTGGTTCAGACCGTTCTTATTTCCATAGGATCAAGGTTCCTTCTTCATGTAGGGAATACTGAGGATCCTGCAACTGTCAGAGCATTTTCAATCAAACAAAGGTACTAATCTGTCCCATGCATAACATTTTTTTGCTGTATTTTCTCTAAGAAGTGGAAAACTGATTCTTAAAAGCCCTTTTTACACTTGCATCCCAGTAAATCGACCATTCAGTGTCCTGGTTTGTTGTTCACATTTGGCCACTCTTATCTGGGACACTGCACACTTTCATACTCACCACGAGCCATCCCCGGGGATGGGAGTGTTTAACCTTCTATTGATGATGACATGACACATTGAGCAATGGTGGACCTGCGCTAAATCAATGTATTATGATCTTATATTTAAAAAAAATTAATCATGCCTAATTATAGCATAATTAAGTTTTATGTACAGTATGAGCCTTTCAGCCCCTGTTGTTGTGCCAACCTATATAAACCTTTATAAGGAACTGTGGGAAAATGGTAGCTATGAATAGCAATAGCAGACAATTTTTAAACAGAGTGGGAAAGTTGGTAATGTTATCACGCACAATTTGTAAAGTCCATGGGAAAAAAACAATGGTGGACCTGCCCTCCCAGAATTTTGTGTGGCAGAGAAAGGGCTGTATGCATGGAGGGGTTTCTCTGCCACACAGAATTCTAGGAGGGCAGGTCCGCCATTGCTTTTTTCCACAGTCTTTATAAATTGTGTGCGATAGTGTTACCACCTTTTTCATGCTGTTTATAAATTGTCCGCTATTGCTATTTAATACTAGCACTTTCCTCTTTCTCTCTCTCTCCCGCTGCGACTTTCCCATGGCAAAATTTATTCTTTCATTTTAATCTTTTCTTTCCTTCACGTTCCTGCACTCATGCAAAAAACGTGTCATTTCTGTCCTAGAATGAAATTCTCACTAAGCTAATCAGCAGCCGGAGATGCTCGGGATTGCAGTAGGGGTCGAGGCCATCTATCCCCGACATGAAATGACATTCCTGGGACAAGTTGCAAGTGTGAAATGGGCTATAGAATGACGTGATTGCACCTGAGGTGTGTCTGTGGAAGCATTCTGATTATTGACTAAATGAATTTCAAAGCTAGTTTTCCATTCAAGGGTGGGAGGTAACTTTATTTAAAATGCTAAAATAAAGTGAAAGACATTGAAATAATTCATGTAAAACAGAGCATAAAATTTGAAATTAAAAAGGTTCAAATGTTCCTTTTATTATGTAATAATGCAAAAAAATGTAATATACACGATATATTTCAACTTTTTTCTGCTCTGAAGGCCAACCTTGAGCATTGCCCAGCACCCTCAATAATAAGTGAAAGAGAAGCAAAAGAGAGTCACTTCAGAAGCACTGTGCCATGGATTCGCCTTTAGTGCTCCCACAGCCTCTAGTCTCATAGATCCCTGATCAATCCACTGGCAACCTGAGTTTGAGGTCAAAACCTCTGATACAATCAGGAAGCTTTTCAAACACCCAAGGACTTTCAGGAACTCCTTCTTGCCCTTCAGCACCCTCTAGATTCCCCGTTCCAGCAGCTTGTGTGAGTCCTTTGACTGCAAATGCCAGCAGCCTGCTTCCTGGGTGGGTCCTACAGCTGCTGAGCCCGTCACTGGTCTGCTGCCACGATCTTCCCTGTAGGGTCATCTCCTTTTCAATGGGGGTCGGGGAGAAGTGGGAAAGTGGATGTTCCCCTCTGTTTCTGCTCCCCAGCGTCTGTAATCCCCTCATTGTTCACTAGCAGAGGCACTCTCACCTTGGGCACAGATCTCCTTGCTTGCAGGATGTCATAAAAAAACACCGATGATTCCTCTAACAGGCTGTTTTAGTCTTCACGGGGCACTAGCATCATGACTAGGCAGTATGACCTTGCAGAGCAGTGCAGTCTCCACTCTCCTGGGTCCACACCAATAGTAGTGCTGCCCAACAGATCTGGCAGTGCTGCCATTTTCTTTTCAGATCGATTAAGTTTTTGTATATATGGCTTTTTTTATATATTGACCTCAGCTATACTTTAGGATTAACATAAAGATGCTCTTGGCTACATTACAATTCCAACAATATTTTGTTTAAATGCATCACTGGTACATTAAAAAATGGCTGGGACATGGAGATTGAAATTCCCACATACCAAGGGCTATGGATAGCGGCCATTTGGTTCACAGGCCATGGTGACCCAATGCAAAAGCAATCATATTAGTGCCTCTAGACTCCAAACCTCCTGGCCTTACAATTTATTTCCTTTTAAGTTGTCATCTATTTCTCTTGAATCCTCCACCTCTATTACTCTATCTAGTTCATTATGGTTAGGGTTAGGTTTAAATCAGTTGCTGCTTCTCACTTCTGAACTTGATCCAGTTAACTAAATTTTGTGCTCTTTGTGTTTTTTTGGTCATTTTAACCTTCATTTTTCCACTCTGCAAGAATTGCTGGAAAGGCCAGCATTTGTTGTCTGACTCTAATTGCCCCGAGGAGGTGGTGGAGAGTCAGCTTCATGGAACATTATATTTGTTCTGCAGAAGGTATTCCCATAATGCTACTGAACTCTGTGACAAGGAGGCAACATCAATTTATTTCAAAGTTGGAAATTGTCCATCTTGGAGGTAAACCTGCAGATAATGAGGTTCTCAAGAACCTACTGAATTTAAACTTCTGCTGGCATGTCTAAGCAAGTAAATTAAGTGAATTTTGTTGATTGGATGCACAGCACTAGTAAGTTAGTTGTGAAGCAAATAAATGTTTAGATGGTGTATGAAGTGTCAATCAAACAGTCTGTTTTGAATGGAGAGTATCTCTTCCTACTTTTGGTTTATGTCTTGTTAATCGTTTCCTGAGACTTGCTACAAGATATCCAGCCACAGAATTTATGTGGGTGATCCAGTTGTGTTTCTGGTCAGTGTTCACCATAAAAAATTGAAGGTAGGAGTCTCAGCGATTGTGTGGTTTTAAATGTTTCTTGTCAATGGTTATAGTCTGGGATTTTTGAGACAGGAATATAAATATCACTTTTCAGCCCATGCTTGTACGTTGTTCAAGGTTTGCTGCATGCAGGCTTGGAAGATTTTGGAGGCATTTCAAATGGACCTAAACATTGTTAAATCACCAGGAATCATCCCCTTATTTTGCCTGATAAATGGTAGGAAGATCACTGATGAAACAATTGAAGGTCGCAGGGCCATGAGGAAGTCGTGCAGTAACGTTGTGTGGATTTATATGATGTGAGTATGAGCGTCTACTATCATGTACACAAATACAATGTACAGCTTCACCCAAATCCTTACTTGCTGGAGCTACACAGGTATGAAAGACACACCAAGACACAATAGTATGATACAGCAAGAGCAATAGCATAATTTAAAATGATCACAATATGAGACTTTGAGAGCAAGATTGTTGTTCTGGCACCAACAAATTCTTGAGTTCCATTCCATAATCTATTCATCATTTCCTGTTATTTGGCAAATACTGTATTTGTTTACGCTATGATGAGTGTACGAAGAATAGAGGAGGTGCCCATGTTCATGGTCACCAAAGTGATGTGGCTAATCCATACTCATTGGGGTCTGCCAATGAGGACATCGAGGATCTAGCTGCAAAGGGGCAGATTCCCAGCTTCTTGATTTGATTATTAGTTTTGTTGGGATGGTGATATGATTGTGTTAACATCAAAATGCTATAGATATTCAGATGGTCTATTCAGCATCTATAGGAGACAAAGATATTTTGATAAAGCTTTGGGCCTGAGCCCTTCAAGGAAAAATTGGAAAAGGCAGAATCAGAATATATCAGAAAGTCTCAGATTTCAAACAATGAGGGAGGAATCCACACCAACAAAAGGTGTTACTTGGATATGATAATAGTCTATCATGTCTTTGAGAAAGGAGACAGGGAATAGACAGACTACGGGGGAAACAAGTGTGGGGTTTAACAAAAGCCAGAGAAGTTGATACTAATGCAATCTGGTTGAAGAATGCCCAGTCGGAGATGAAGTGTGGTTCTTCCAATTTATGGGTGGTCTCAGTCTGGCGGTACATGATACCATGGACAGACATGTCAGCAAAGGAATGGGATGGAGAATTGAAATGGGTGGCCAGAGCTGAGGTGCCCAATAAAGTGATCTCCCAGTCTGCATCCAGTCTCTCTGATGTTGAGGAGACCACAATGACCAGATTTAGTAGATGACCCTTGCAGATTCACAAGTGAAATGTTGCTTTACTTGGAAAGACTGTTTGGGGTCCCGAATGGTGCTGAGGGAAGAGGTGTGGAGCATCTCTTGTGGTCACAGGGTTAGGTTCCAAGGAGACAATTGGTGGAGAGGGAGGAGTGGACAAGAGAGTCACGGAGGGAGCGGTCCTTGCAGAAGGTGGAAAGGGGAATATGTGTCTAGTGGTGGGATCACATAGTAGGTGGCGGAAATGGCGGAGGAGGATGTGTTGAATGCAGAGGCAGGTAGGGTGGTGGCCAGAGAGTCTATATTAATGCTATCCTACTTACTGAGAGAGGATTGTTGGCTAGAAAATAGGAAGTGGACTATGTATTTTGTTAACAAGATAGCAAGTCACATAAAGAGTGCATTCTCTTACCTAATTTTGAATTTTGGTTAATTGATAATTTTATTTCACTATTTGCACGATGGAAAACTACAAGCCACAGTCTGACAATAAAGGGCTATCAATTGAGGGCAGTGAGGAAAAAGGTTTTTCACTAAGGATGTGAAATTTTTTTGCTGGAGAGCTGTGCAGATTTGATCAGTAAATTAACTAAAAACAGTGATTTATGAATAATAGAGGAATCAAGGGATATGAGGATGGCGCAGAAAAATGGGGAAAAATATCAACAATGATTTTAAGGCATAACAACTCGAAAGACTAGATGACCTACTCTTGACCCTCTTAGGTTCAATTTTATCTATTTTGCAGAAAAATGGATGCAAAATGGATTAAACATTCTCAAAATTGCATTGACTAGAACAATTTAACATGGCATGGTACAACAAAAATGAAAAAAAAAACGCAAAAGGAAAAAATTTAGCCGTGACATCAAGTTCAAGTTTATCACATGCACTGAGGTGCTGTGATGAAGTTTGTTTTATGAGCAGTGCAGCCTGGTATTTAAGACATGGTATAGTGAATAAGGTGTGGAGAGTTATAAAGAGAGATTAGATGGTACAGAGCAAAGGCAACAAATGGTAGGACCAACAGTATATAGATAATACACCAGGATGTATCATTGCAAATTTTTCATAGCACTTATACAATAGAATGCTATTCATCATTATAATCCATAATTCTTTACTCCAAAGCACATTTAATTGAAGGACAATTCACAGCAAGCTCCAATGGCTCCCACTATTGAATGGTTTGAAAAATCATTCATACTGTCTTCTAGACTCTAAGATAACACACATTCACTTAAGAGATACACCAGAAGGTGGCCTAATCTCATGTAATTACATTGAACAAACATGATCATCTTCAACAAGAGACAGGTGAAGAGAGGAACCATTAGAGATGGGGAAAGAAAAGTTAGAAAGAAAAAAAAATTCAATACAGGAGTAGGTAAAGAGATGGAAACAGTGGAATCGGATAGAGATGGTGATTACCTAAAATTAGAATACTCAGTGGTCATGCTCTTAGGTTCAAGGTTATCCAGGAGGAATGTGATTTATTATTCCTCAAGTTTATGCTTAGCCTCTTCCTGATAATGGGACAGACATGTCATTGTAGCAATTGTTGGGGGAAATTGAAATAATTGATTACAGAAAGCTCATGTTTAGACCCACAAATCAGCATTGGTGTTCACCGATCTGGTCACCCAATCTGCATTTGGTCTCAGCAATGTAGAGAAGCTGACACGGGTACACCTGTGTAGTACAATGCAGTAGATTGGAACCCCCCCCAACATTGCCACTCTTCCCAATGGTTTCTCCCTCTACCTGTCTCTCCACATCTTTGACCTTTTGTCTTATCACCCTCTGGGGACCTCCCCTGGTTTCTTTCCTCCATATAGATGTAATTTTACCTTTTTATCTTAGTCATTATTAAAAAAAAGGTTTTGACAGTAAGCATTAACTGGCCATTTTTGCTCATGGATGTTGTCTGACCTACTGAGCTCCCCCAGCAATTGTTTGTCTGCTCCAAGATTCTGACATCTGCAACTTTTGTGGTTCTCAAGTGCTTGCTACAATTCAGTGTTTGCTTGAATTGTTAACTTTTTATTTCAGTTCTACTTAATTGATTTAATCAAATGAATTTAAAATCCCTGGCCAATATGGTCACAAGATCACAGCACGATCACAATATATAGGAATAGAAGTAGAGCAAGATGGCAAGCTGGCAGGCTTGTTGAAAAACCCCATTTTGAAGATGGGTTGTGAGTTCTGAGTTCAGCCTGTTCAAAACCATTGTAGTCCTTACAAGAGGAAATGAATGGCTGGCTACAGTATTTCTCTTGAAATAAGGGAAACAAGAGGAACTCTGTGGTAACCGGGAAGAAGAGGTTATCATTTGGAAAACCCTTGATGGGGCAGGTTTCTTCGGCAAGACACTGAAATGACTGATTGGAGAAAGTCAGTTTGTGTGTGTCCAACGAGCAACAAATTTCTCTCTGAAACCAACAAGAACCTTCCTGAGCAGAAACCATTTTACTTTAAGCACCAGAGCCTAGTGGAAATTATAAATGTTGAATTCTGTGCACAGAATGAGAATTGCCTGATACTGGTAAACTTGGAGAAGTGAAAAGTGAATGATTGGACAGTGAAGGATATATACATTACATACACATGAGCTTAGAATTAGAAGGGGGTTAAGTTTGGTTAAATTAAGTTAATATTAATGAGTTAAAAATTGATCCTGTTATTATGTTTAAAGAAAATTAAAAGCAACTTTTGTTTAAGTATCCATTGTCTGGGTGAATTTCTTTTGCTATTGGGTTTTGGAGTCCTCTGGGTTCATAACACTCTGATTTAAATACACCTCTGCTCCACAGCTGCCTGTGGCAACAGGATCCACAGACTCAATAAAGAAATTTCTCTACATCTCTGCTTTAAGTTGTGTCTTCTTGTCTGAGACTCCCCGGCCATGGGAAACAACCTTGCCACATCTACTCTGTCCAGGCTTTTCTGCATTCAAAATGTCACTATGAGGTCCCCCTTCATCTTTCTGTACTCCAATGAGTACAATCCAAGAACCAACAAAATGTTCTGCATATGCTAACCCTTTCATTCCCGGTATCATTCTAATAAATCTTCCCTGAACCTTCTCCAGTGGAGGGATATGAAATCTTTTCTCTGGGTTACCAGTTCAATCCTCTGGATTACCAGTTGACTAATAAGGCCATTATGCTATTACATTTCTATAGAAGTAAATGGTGGAATAGACAGCAACGTCTAGGCTGGACAACTAAGGATATTGATTAAGATATGAGAATGGAACAAAAAAGCACAGAGATAGGATGGAACATAATCATAGCAATTTAAAACTAAAGGCAAGGATTTTTATTCCATCCAAGATGGGCAAGCCTCAGGAGACTAGCAACAACAAAGTTATTTACATTACGTTTTTAAGATGTCAAAGCATTTTACAACTAATTTAAAGTTTCTTTCTTTAGCAAAGCCAATGTTGTTATACAAGGAAATGCAGAAGCTAACATCAACTCAACAGAATTGCACTAGCAGCAAAAACATAAGAGCTAAAATAATCTGATATTGTGGTATTTCCAGGGATCAATGAGGACAACATTGTAGTCCTGTGAGTGTGCCATGGGATTTGTGCAATGCCTCATATCTAATCACAGCAGGACAAGATTCTGGCATTCAAAGCTGGACATGCTGGAGTTCTTTCCGACCAAAAATCAAGCTATTGAAAATATAAAGTATGCCTGGTGACAGTCGAAGTTGAGGGAATGGACCAAGCAGTTGTTGAAGCGTGGTGCTACAATTAGAGAGCTCAAAGAAATTTTGTCTGATACATAGTTGTTACATAAAACAACATTTCAATGCAGATATTACTATCAATAGCAGCATTTATTTCCTATCTCAACATGGTTCTGAGCCAAGTTCTGGAATCACCTTTTTCTAATGGCATACCCAGAATGTTGGAGAGTGAGTTGCTCCAGGATTTAGACACAGTAGTAAAAGAATAATACTTCTCTTTATTTAAGTGCTGAAGATGATGAATGGGTGTGCTTAATCCTGGACAGTATTGACCTTGGTGGAAAGGATGTGAGTCACTGACTATAGGTCATGCTTTGATCCACTCTTATAACCATTGTATTAAATTGGCTGATTTTGTATTGCTGCTGTTCAATAGCAATGCCTGGATGTTTGTAGTGGTGGCTGCAGGGAAGGGGTCATGCAGTTAATGTCACAGGTAGATAGTTAGATTTTCTCCTACTGGCATGTTGCAAAGATAATGCTATGGGGATTTCAACATGCAGGTAGACTGTGAAAATCAGGTCGAGAAAGGGAGTTTGTGGAGTGCCTCTGAGATGGATTCTTACAGCAGCTTATACTAGAGTTTACCAGGGAGAAGGCAATTCTGGATTTAGTGTTGTGAAATGAACTGGATTTGATAAAGGAACTCGAAGTAAAGGAGCCATTAGGAGGCAGTGACCATAATATGATAAGTTTTCATCTACCATTTGAGAGGGAGAAGGGAAAATCAGAAGTGTCTATATTTCAGTTGAACCAAGGGAACTATGGAGCCATGAGGGAGGAGCTGGTCTAAGTTGACAGGAAAGAGACCCCAGCAGGGATGAGAGTGGAACAACAATGGCAGGTATTTCTGGGAGTAACACAGAAGGTGCAGGATCAGTTCATTCCAACGAGGGAGGAAGATTCGAAGGGAAGTAACGGGTGACCGTGGCTGACAAGGGAAGTCAAGGGCAATATAAAAATAAAAGAGAAGTATAACATAGCAAAGATAAGCGGGAGGTGAGAGGATTGGGAAACTTTTAAAGAGCAACAGAGGATAACTAAAAAGGCAATACAGGGAGAAAAGCTGAGGTATGAAGACAAAAATATAAAGGAGGACAGTAAAAGCTTCTTTAGGAATGTGAAGAAGAAAAAATTAGTTAAGATCAAAGTTGGGCCCTTGAAGACAGAAATGGGTGAAATTATTATGGGGAACAAATGAGTTGAATAGGTACTTTGGATCTGTCTTCACTAGGGAAGACACAAACAATCTCCAAGATGTAATAGAGACAGAGGCCCTAGGGTAACGGAGGAACTGAAGGGAATTCACAGAAAATGGTGTGGAGTAGACTGATAAATACCCAGGGCCTGATGGTCTACATCCTAAGGTACTTAAGGAGGTGGCTCTAAAAAATTATAGATGCATTGGTAATCATTTTCCAATGTTCTATAGATTCAGGATCAGATCCTGTGGATTGGAGTGTAGCTAATGTTATCCCACTTCTTAAGAAAGGAGTGAGAGAAACATCAGTGGTGGGGAAGATGCTGGAGTTGATTATAAAAGATGAAATAGCAGCACATTTGGATAGCAGTAACAGGATTGGTCCAAGTCAGCATGGATTTAAGAAGGGGAAATCATGCTTGACTAATCTTCTGAAATTTTTTTGAGAATGTAACTATAAAAATGGACAAGGGAGAGCCAATTAATATATTGTTCCTGGACTTTCAGAAAGCCTTTGATAAGGTTCCACATTGGAGATTGGTGGGCAAAATTAGAATACATCATGAGATGGGAATGTGTAAGGAGTTACCCTGTGCGGGGCTGTAACAAGATGTGAATGCATCCTTGTACTTACAAGATAAGAGAGACATTGATGGATTGAGAGGCAGGAAGCTAGCAGGGAAAGGATAGCAACAGTTTTAGTCATTGGACAAGTAATGATATGATGATGTTCTAAGCACGTATCCAAGGGTATAAAAAATCACCATTTTGCTGATAACGGCAGAATGCATTCTCCGACTAACATTGTTAGTCGCAAGTGTTACAATCCGGTAATAAAGAACAAAGAACCCTGATTTCGACTCAGTCTGGTGTTTGTCTCACTCATTCATGAACAAAGCAGACCTAACAGATGTCACAAGGCTTGGTGCTGGGACCGCAGCTATTTATAATATACATTAATGATTTAGATGAAAGGATTAAAAGTAACATTAGTAAATTTGCAGATGACACAAAAATAGGTGGCAATGTGAAATGTGAGGAGGATGTTAGGAGAATGTAGGGTGACTTGGACAGGTTGGGTGAGTGGGCAGATGCATGGCAGATGCAGTTTAATGTGGATAAATATGAGGTTATCCACTTTGGTGGCAAGAACAGCATCTGAATGGTGTCATGTTAGGAAAAAGGTAAGTACAACAAGATCTAGATGTTCTTGTTCATCAGTCACTGAAAGTAAACATACAGGAACAGCAGGCAGTGAAGAAAGCTAATGGCATGTTGGCCTTCATAACAAGGGGAGTTGTGTATAAGAGCAAAGAGTCCTTCTGCAGTTGTACAGGGTCCTGGCGGTACCACATCTGGAACATTGTGTGCAATTTTGGTCTCCAAATTTGAGAAGTACATTCTTGCTATAAAGGGAGTACAGCGTAGATTCACACAGTTAATTCTGGGATGACGGAACTGTCATATGTTGAAAGAATGGAGCAACTAGGCTTGTATACTCTGGAATTTGGAAGGATGAGAGGGGTTCTGATTGAAACATGTAAGATTATTAAGGGATTGGACATGCTAGAGATAGGAAACATGTTCCAGATTTTGGGGGAGTCTAGAACCAGAGGTCAAAGTTTAATAATAAGGGGTAGGCGATTTAGAATGGAGTTGAGGAAAAATGTTTTCACCCAGAGAGTTGTGGATCTGTGGAACTCTCTGCCTCAGAAGGCAGTGGAGGCCAATTCTCTGGATGCTTTCAAGAAAGAGTTAGATAGATGGGCCAAATGGCCTACTCCTGCACCTATTGTCTATTGGTGTCAGTCATTGCCCACAAAATAATTAGACAAAAGGCCTGAAGGTATCAGCATGTCTGTGAAGCAGTAAAAGAACAATGAACCTGTGTGCCATGCACATTCCTGTTCCCATCTATGACAGGCAATATATGAAAAAGAAAAGGGAAGACATTGAAGATTGAATCACAGAGGGGTTTGACAAAGAAACAGTCCCCAAGCCAATCAAGTCCACACTAGCCATAAATTACCCATTTTACAGTAATTCAACACAAACCCCATTTTTAAATCTTCCCATATCATCTTCAACTCCATCCAAATTCTATTAACCACCCTCATACTGGGAAAAATTTAGTGACCAGCACATGCACTTCAGCTAACTTTACCTCTAGTCCATTTTGATATTGGCTCAGTTTATTTGTTCTTTTACCTCCTTAATTTTTCTTTTTACTGTTTTTTGCCTTTTGGAAGTGGAGGACTTGCTGGGCATATCTTTCTGCTTCGCATCCACCCACCCCCCCACCCCGCTGCTTAACAAGGTTCCTTTATCTCTTTGCCAGACTTGATGAATGCTCTTCCACCTGAAACGTTAGCTCAGCTTCATTTGCACAGATGCTGTCTGGCCTGCTGAGCATTTCCAGCATTATCTGTTTTTAATCTTGCTCTCTGGTTGTAGGCTATAATGGGAAAATGGTGAAGGATAGAAACGCCAACAATGCCTTTTGCCATAAGAACCCAGAGAGGTGAAAGAGCATTGTGAAGACTCACTGTTGTTGGCATTACTATGTTGATTTTGACCCATTAATAGTGAGGTCAGAAACTGAGAGGAAAAGATGTTAAAATGTATTCATAATAACATTGATACAACACATTAGGGATGTCTGTCTTGGTCAGAGAAAGTGAACAGGTGTCTATAATCCTGTTTTTCATTATCTTTCCTTCTGAAGAGGGCCTTTCCAAGCAACAAGTTACAGCAAAGAACTCACTGTATTCAAGTGCAGTTCCATTCAGGAAAATGAGGGAAATGACATGAAGCTGGTCAGCCCTGTGCATTCCCTATCAGCAGAGATTATGAGTAGGAGACAGGAGAAAAGGAGACTTAAAGTGCCTGGTCTCCATCAGTTAAGAATGACAACAGCATTCCATAACTTATGCTTATCCACAGGAATAGAATGTGAATTATTGTTAAAAACAAAGCCATCTACTGTGCACCAGAGAACAGTACAACTGGCTACATCTTCTTTAGCTAAATTAAAAGAATAATGAACAGCATAGTCTGAATGAAGAAATGTGATCAAAAATAATGAATTTAATGTCAGATCAGATGAAGTGAGTGAGGTAAAGAAAAATAAAGTCTAAGTAAAATCACACACACACACACACACACACACACACACACACACACATATATATAAATAAACATTACCTGTCAGTTTGCTTGTAGTTTCTTGGCACTACCTTATTAGAAAAGAGCTGTCATTGGAATGGGCAATTTAACATATCCTATTTAATAGATGCATACTAGATTTGAGAATAAGTACAGGACCTCAATGCCATATTGAATAGGCAAACCATAACAGACAGCATTTTGGGCAAGTATCACATCTTGGAAAGGAACTCATTTAAGTGCACACACGCAACTTATATAATTTACAAATCAATTTCCACTGTTACTTTCAAAGTGAAATCTGGCTCATTTTCACTCTGGCAGTTGGGATTTACCTGAACAATATGTATGCAATATTGTATGCAAATATTGTATGCAATTCCTCTTGAATAAGTACAATCAGGAATGTAATATGTATTTTCATAATAAATGTTATACCTGATTTGGTTTATTAAAGTCCACATTATAATTATAAATGAACCCTAATATGTTCAATATTTAATGAAAAAAAAAACTCCAGTACATCTAAGACCATGTTCTCAAAGAGCATGGCATCCTTTCAAATATTTAAAATCAAGTAACCTTTATTTTAAAATGTCATTTGTCCAGCAGAATTCTGATTCCATAGGCTACATAATTCAACATTTTACAAGTTTACATACTCTCACTTCAAGAAAAATAAATTTCCAATCAACACTCTGGAAATTTTCAGACTGTGCCAGGAAGAAAAATCAGGTGGCAGCCGAGACAGGATGCAGGGGGATGCAATGTTTTATTATTGTCACCATGGCAACAGTGTGGAACACCATGAGCCACAGGGCAGTAGCTGCAACCTGGTCAATAATGCACACAGAGACATTGTGTAGATAATCAACAACAGGGCCCTTGGTTCTCTTCAATGTGCAAACAGCTGAAGGGCAAATCAATACAGCAATGGGAACAAGGCTGCCCCAGCTCTATTTCCCATAATGCACCATCTAAGTACTGAAGAAACCCAAAAAAAGAAAGGCTACTTGTTTTTAGTTTTATTAGCACTAAAATGAATAGCTAGCTTAAAATAATTTCCAACTTTAATGCCTCCAATAAGTATATAAAGCATTTCAATAACTTCAAAATTATATTTTAAATAAATTAAGTTATTACTTATAATGTCCTCAGATAAACTGCTCTGACATTAATTAGATTTTACTGTTCCCTGCAAAGTACAATATATTTCCAACAATTTGAAAGTTTGTTGTCAGACATTTGAAGCAACTCTGTAAATTATCAGTAAATGAATGTTTTCTTAAAAAAACCCAATTTCAGCTGTTTTATTAAATAAAAAGATTAAAATGGACCATCTTCTGATTTATATTATTATTTTAAAATCTGATAGTAATTATTTTATTACCTTAATAAACAAATAGTTTTAATTTGTTATTTGCTCACTTCTCTGCTGTGAGCATAAAAATGTTATTTATTTGAATGTGCAGATCCAACAATCATTCATTTGTACACATGCTTTTTAAAAATGCTTTCCTGTGAATTTTTCAATGTACCAAAGTAATCTGGCAATCAAATGTTCTACTATCAGTTAAAATAATTCTGGGATGGTCTGCAGAAATAAAAAACAATTTACATTTATAATATTCCTGGTTACTGTTACAAATGGCAACTGTTTTTAAACAAAATATGAGAGCGGGATAAAATTTTGAAAAAAAATTATCACTTTTAAAGGGTGTCATAAAAGAAGTGAGACAAGTTGCACTGGAGGAGAGGTTTGAAGAGAGAATTTCAGTGCTTGGATCCTTGTCAGCTAGGTACTGCCAATTAAAATGAAGCAACAAAAATCAGGGATGTGTAACAGAGGAACGCAGGACAGTTCTGAGATTTCTGTGAACTACAGAATGGAAAGAATGATAGGTAAGAAGAATTGGACTATGGAGGGATTTTAAAACGATTGAAAATGTTAAAATCATAGCATTGATAGACTAGCAGTTAATGAGCACAGGGACTTGGGGCCAATTAAACATTGTCTATGTCGCGACATGAGCCACAAAGCTTAAATTACAGAAGACTGTCACGGTCACAAACTTACCTGCGTTGGGAGTGGAACCGATTGCTGCTTATAACCGAAACGACATGAGGGAGTAATAGCGCACATGCACGGGTTTGTTAAGTGATGGATCTTGGATACAGGAGGAGGAGAGTGAGAGCGTCAGGATCATCCATGTGGCAGTGAGCTAATAAGAAGGTCAGGGAGGTTCGGCTAGGTGGTGTTTGGGGAGTTGAAGAATGCAGTGTTGTATCTGAAGAGAAACGAGTGAGTGTATTCTTTAATTGTGTGCAAACTGGCTATTACAAGGTCAAACGTGGAGGTAGTGAAGACCTGAATGAAGATTTCAGCAGAAGACTTGGATGAGATGAGTTGGGGGCAGTGACCATCGATCCCATGGAGACAGAATATGTAAATTTGGTGATAGAGAGGATTATGGAATCACAAACTCAGCTCCAGGTCAAATTGGATACCAGAGAAAGCAGCCAAGAAGATGGATGGAAATGATGGCTGGGAAACAAAATGAATGTTAGACACTGAAGACAATAGCTTTGGTCGTTTCAGTCATTAATTGATTGAACTTCCGCTCATCCAATGAAGAAAGAGAAAGAGACAGCGGTGAGGCAGAACTGAGAAACCTCAATGTGCAAATGAGGGGCAGTTGTGTACAGAAGCTGGGAAAGTGTTTTTGGGGTGTGAAGGGGTAGAAAAACCACTGAAAAAATTCTCTAATTACAAATGGAGAGATGGGAATGGAACCAGAGATGCCTTTTGGACAATGGATGCTGGTCGGTATGTGGAACATTGCCAAAAGAAGTAGAGGCAATATAATGAAAAAATTTAAAAGATATTTAGACAAGTACATGATAAGTAAAAACACAAAAATGCTGGAGAAACTCAGCAGGTCTTGCAGTGTCCATGGGAGGTAAAGATATATAATACCAACTTTTTTTCAAGGTATGGGTAAAAAGCAGACAGGCACATGAAGGAGGAGCACAGGCCAACAGACAAAAGGCAATATTTGGACATGGACATGGAGAGGAAAGGTGAGAATTAGTGGGGGCGGGAGGTGGCTCCGTGAATGCAGAGCTGGAAGAAAGGAAACATAGGGATAGGGAAAGAGAGAGACGGCAGGGTGGCTAACAGAAACCAAAGAGGTCGATGTTAACGCCATCTGATTGATTGGTGCCCAGATGGAATATGAGGTATTGCTCCTCCAATTATCATGTGATCTTTGTCTGGCAGTACATGAGACCATGGATAGAGATGTCGGCATGAATCCTGAGAGCATAAAAGGGTTTATTTGAGGTATCTGTGGGATTTGGAGGGATTGTAGAAGATGTCTGTCAAGAGTTTGTCACCTGAGATGGAGACAATGAGAGGCAGGTTTTGGCAAGTGAGGTTTGGAGCTATGGTAGTGTGAGAGTGAGAGTCTACTGGTATTTGCGCAAAGAGAAGCAAAGAGAGCAACAGTCAATGCAGCGTAAGTACGTGAGATCCTTGTGAGGGGAAAATTGGGAGGCCTGGAAACAGAGTTGGAAGCCAAGTGGCACAAGATGGCACAGAAGCAAGTAGCTAGGAAAGGCACGAGGCCATGGAAGCCAATCTTGTTGAGTATATGGTCATAGAGCTTGAGAGCAGCTGGGAGTGCAGAGGTGGAGCAGTGAGAGAGGCTTTCACAGAACTCCCTTTGAAAAGAGGAGGAGAACCTCTTCAGGATAGGCATCCCTCAAAGAGATTTTGCAGTGGAGCAACTGAACGGAAGTGAAACATGAAAATCTGCATTTGCTGTGATTGTAGTAAAAACACAAAAATGCTGGAGGAACTCAGCAGGTTTTACAGTGTCCACAAGAGCTAAAGATATTTGGTGAGGCCAAATTTAGAGTACTGTGCGCAGTTCTGGTCACTGATTTATAGGAAGGTTATTAACAAGATAGAGAGAGTGCACAGAAGATTTTCAAAAATGTTGCCTGGGTTTCAGCATCTGGAATACAAGGAAAGATTGAGCAAATTAGGTCTTTATTCCTTGGAACGTAGAAGGCTGAGAGGGGATTTGATAGAGGTGTTTAAGATAATGAGAGGGATAGATAGAGTTGATGTGGAAAGGCTTTTCCCATTGAGAGTAGGAGAGATGGATACAAGAGGTCATGGGTTGAAAAGTGATGGGCAAAGGTTTAGGAGTAACATGAGAGGGAACCTCTTTACTCAGAGAGTGGTTACTGTGTGGAATGGGCTTCTGGGAAAGATGGTGGAGGCAGGGTCAATTTTGTCATTTAAGAAAGAGTTGGATAAGTATATGGATGGGAGGGGGATGGAGGGGTATGGGCAGAGTGCTGGTAAGTGGGATTAGAGGAGGGTACTTGGATCAGTGCAGACTAGAAGGGCCAAATTGGCTGTTTCAGTGCTGTTATATGGTAATATATAACCAATGTTTCGGGCCTAGGCCCTTCATTAAGCTTTGAGCAAAAGGCAGGGAGGCTCGCTATGGAGGAGGACCACAGGCCAACAGGTAAAAGGCGATAACTGGACATGATAGGACAAGAGAGGAAAGGTGAGGGGGAATGCAGAGCAGCAGGAAAGGAGACAGAGAGAATGAGAGAGTGAGAGGGAGGGAGAGAAAGAGAGAGGGGCAGAGAGGTAGGGAAGGGAAAGTTGACATTGGGATAGGGAAATAAAGAGACAATGGGATAATGGATACCAGAGAAGTCAATGTTAATCCCATCTGGTTGAAGGATGCCCGGAATCAGATGTTTTGTACATGGGAAAGAAAGGTTTTGAAGGAGATGTGCCAAATGCAGACAAACAAGACTAGCTCAGGTAGGGATCTTGTCGGTATAGACAAATTTTTTCTGCATTGTATAACTCTGTCCCTTTGAATAACACATCAGTAATGTACACTTGTGAATAATGAACAATGCATCAACATAAATCCATCTAGAAATACCCTGAGAGTTATAAAATGCTTAAAATGCAAACAGATAAGTCCTACAGTTTTAACTAATGTTTCATTTCTATGTAATACAATTAAAAGTTGTTGGTGTAACAGTCATTGAAGTCACAGAAATTAAATACTGCCATCTGAAGAGAAAATTATTTTCATGGACCTTCATATAAAAAGGGAAAAGATGGACAATCTACACAGGTGAATCTAGTTAACTGGCATTGAACATGGCTATATGATAACAGATTATTGGAATAATGCCTGGAAATAATTATTCTTTTGAATGCAGTCACATTCAAATGCATCTCTTATTGGGACAAAGATTTCTTCAGACCGAGGAAGAAGTAGCAAGTATCTCAAGTAATTTATAAAAAGATATCGATAGTACTCATGAGATGTTGCGAAATCGATATGGTGATACTGCCTACTTTAGAACAGCAAAATAAGTGCTCGAAGGTGGATGTCATCAGAAACAACTCAATTACTACATATTGATACTAAAGCATTTATTATTAACTCAGATAAAGGTGAAACTGAAAGGCATAATTAACTCCAATATCTTACATCTCACACAATGTAGTGTGGTACAATTGTTTTGTCATATTAATTGGATGACAATTATTAAGAATGATGCTACTTATAAATAAGGCCACAATTGTATTTTAATGGCAAATTTCCATAGCTTAAGAAACCTTAAGATATTGCAGAAAGTAATTATGCATTAATATTTTAATTTACACAAACCATTACAAATTTCCTTCCCTTCTAGCTATTTTGGTGATTGAGATTGCTGAAGAGGTGACTAGCCCAAAGCAAAATACTACCAGTGGAGGATAGCACATTCCTACACAGTTAAGATGCCAGATTGGGCCATATTTTTCTTTATTCTAAAAATAATTATCATAATTAGTATTTAAAAACATGAATGAAGTAAAGAGATCTAGAAATACAGGAATTTGCTAAAGCCAGATATTTCAATTTCAAATTCCAGAAACTTTGTTTTAAAGGAAAGAAGTAGTAGGCCTTTTCACACCGTGGGCAAATGGTGAGTCTGCTTGGACCTGCGTGAAATTCCTAGGAAGGCAGAACCTCTCAGGCTTTTCACACCGTGGTCCAAAATCCCTGTAATTTGCCCTCCCCGTCATTGCGTGCGCGCGCGCACACACACACACACACACACACACACACACACACACACACACACACACACACACACACACACACACACACACACACACACACACACACACACCAATTAACAAGTTGGTTAAGACCAAGAGAAAGCAATTTAAATAGAAAATAGGCACTGACGGTCTGAAAGCTTTTGTGCAACCTACTGAGTAAGCTCTTGTTGAAGGACAGCAAAGTGAATGATGCTGAACTGCTTCTTTCACAGCACACATTCTTAAATTTTGGGCAAATATGACCAGGTGACCAAAATTCTTTACAATCATAATTATAAAAAATATTGCTGCTTAAGTCAGAACTTTATAATTTAAGGTAACAAGCGTCGGCACAGTTGAACCTTTATGTTATATTAGGCTTGGAACCAATTTTGTGAAATTTTACATTTTGGAATTTGAATGTACTGGTCTTTAGAAATGCAAGAGGAAAATAGCAGAATGAACTAATTTACTGAAGGCAAATTGTGGTTGACAAGCTAAATACTGAAATGACGACACTATGACGCAGGCACGCAAGCGGTGACACAGCATGTAAGTGCTGATATCCTGATGCTTCCCCTGCTCGGCCATTTACCAATTCAGACTGCAGAGGGGAAATTACCCGGGTCTGCGGCCTTTTCCCGGGCCGACATTTTCACCGTTCATGGAAGGCTTTCTGGAAAATTTTCCTGGGAATCCCCATTTTACAGGGCAGTGTGTAAAGGCTAAGTAAGTATATTTAAAATCACAATGCCATGGAAAGTAGTCATTCAGACTATTTTGATGTTTTTAATGAGTTCAGGCAACCTAGACTCCATATTGGCTCCTTGTGTAGAAATCTATGTATTCCTATTCCCTTGCTTTTTTCATAGGCCTGCAAATAATTCTTTTTTAAAAGACATCCAAGTCATAACTATTCTCTGCAGTAAAAACTTGCTCCTTTCATGTTCTTTTCCCCTTAAATCTGTCCCCTCTAGTCCTCAAACCACCTGCCAGTGGGAATGGCTTCTTTCTATTTACCATAACAAATAATTCTTCAATGTTTTCTTCAAGGGGAAATCACCTGATACATATAGAAATATAACCTTGCAGCTTGACACCTATGATTTTAATATGGATCTATTTTAATAAACTATTTCAGAATCCTGTCAAGAACTTCCTGAAAACTGGTACATCTCATTTGTGAAGGTTGATTTTTTTACATTGACATAAGGAAGCTACATTGAAAAAAAATAAATCCCCTTTTTCTCTTTATTCTTTTCTGAAGCTGAGAAGCTGTTGGTAAGTGACATCATTATATGCTTAAATAAATTTCAGAAAATGTGGATCCTGAATCTATGTGGATCCAAAAATGGAAATCCTTATCATTTGGAAAAAAATTCTTGCTGGAAAATTAACATTCATGCTCTGCCATACAGCATCTGAGCCTGAACTAAAATCTATTTGAAAATCCTATCACAGAGTTAGAACACTTGTAGTATCTGTGAACTCATGCATTTGAATGAAGATTTTATAATCATTAAGAAAGGTAATTGAAAAATAATTTACGTTTTAAAAATTCTACGTGATGATGCCTATCTGTGCAAGGCCTGACAGCTGTTCTGCTCTGACTTGTTTGTCAGCAAATTCAGCCTTCCAGATAAGGATAAGAACAATATGTGACGAGTATACACCTCTGCAGCAAACATGTTCAGCAAAATGCAGACCAATGTTTTCATTTTCATTAATTTGAAGTCTGTAAGAGCTTTTCTTTAATATAAACTTGTTGCCTTGAGAGTTATACAGAATAGATAGGCTAGTTCTACTGACTGTCCCCTCCCCATCATTTTATTCAGACACCTACCTGCTTTCTGCTCATTCCTTGATGAAGGACTCAGGCCCAAAACGTTGATTATGTTTCTTTACTTTTGCTACTTCAAAAGAGTTTATCCAGAATTTTTGAGCAAACTAAAATCTAATTTTTTTCCCTACCTCACTCCCATAACCCTCTGTCTTTCTTATATCTATGTGCTTATCGAAGAGAACTGGAAGTAATTGTTTAAAAATGGGTGTCATTTAAAAACAAGATGAGTGGATTTTTTTTTCTCTCAAAGTTGTGAGAAGTGAAAGTTTCTGAAATTCATTTCCTCAGAGCTTGGTGAAATATTTTTTAAAGCAGAAGCATCTAGATCAGCTAGGCAGTTAAATGTTATCAAGCGTTGAAGTCATGTGCAGCTGAGGTTACGAGTAGATCAATTGAATTGCAGGGCATGTTCATCGCGGCAAGTGGCCAACCACTTCTCCTAATATGTTAGTTTCAGTTAAAGAGAAAACGTTATATCTTAGTTTAATACCACAACTCCAAGAGGAGATCTTCTAATTTTAAATTAAGTTGATATTCCTTATGTATATTTTTATCACAGTTAAAATGCTTACAAAATAAGTTATCTTTAGACAACAGGGAGTCACCTGATGTGAATTTTTGTTTCCCAAGAATTGAGGATGGATAACATTGTGATTTCAAATTATATTAAAGACAGAACAGCTAAAGATAGTGTTAGTGATGGAGCAGAAAACAATGAATTTAGCCTTCCACAATCATAATGGATGGCTATCCCTATGAAAGATAACAAGATAGTTTGCCATGAATAAGTGCCACCGGGAATAATTTGGTTTGAAAAGGCTCTCCTATGATAACACGGTTTATTTTTGTACTTAAAAATATTTTTATTTATAGTCTTTGCATGAATTTGAATATTAAAATATAACAGAGTTATAACCACAAATAATATACATCACTCTGAAATACAAATGTCTCATCCAATTATTTTCAGGGACTCTCTTGACTTACGATGCCAATCGAGCTTTCTAGCTTTAGTTCACAACACCTCTAGTTGAAAACAAAATGATAAATCTTCTTAAATGGTGAAGATATTTGGAGCAAACTGAAAAATCTGTGGACATTTGTTAGACTCTTACAAGCGGACTGCAGGAAACCTATAACTGCAAAATGATGATCTGTTTCTTTTACCTGCACTGGGAGCTCTTGCACCATTAATCATTTATGCTATTAATGCTTTTGAAAGACAACCTTCAATCCTGGTATCAGATGTCATTACTGAAAAATTAGAGAATTGGGCTGTGTATATTTATATTTATTTTCTCTGGAACATAGTATAAATGACAAAGGCATTTTGAAGTTTTATTGGCAATTAACTTTAGTATATATCTATTATATCACACAGTGTGTAATGAAAGCCATTTAAAACAGGAATTAAAAGTTAAATGTTTTATTTGTTAAAATTTAAGCAGTTTCTATTTGTAGTAAGTTTTTTTAATGTCATCCTACCTATGTAAACGTTTCCTATTTCCAAAACATTCATAAACAAATTAATGGAAATCTCAATTAATATACAAAGTCATAACCAATGCCCAGCATTGCACAAAAGAGCATGACGTAGCAATGGAATTTTGCAACTTAAAAAAAAATGACCATAGTGGTTTAAATAAATTATATTGACAATTGATCATTAAAATGATCCCTGGTTCTTTCTACATTAAGTAAAGACTTTTTCTATTAATGATATCTTTATACATTTGAATCACTTGTGTGAATAATACAGCTAATTTCTTACACTAAATGAATAACTGCTCAAAAGTGGTGACACAGGTGGACTGGGTGGTGAAGAAGGTATTCAGCATACTTGCCTTCATCAGTCAGGGTTTTGTGTAGAAGTGCAGGGATGTCATGTTGCAACCATGCAAGATGTGGGTGAGTCTGCACTTTTTCCCAGAGTGGGGGAGTATAAAAATAAAAAACAACATATTTAAGGTGAGAGGGGAAATATTTACATGTGATCTATTGGGCACCTTTTTTAACAGAGGCAAGTGGATATATGGAACAAGGTGCCAGATGCAGTAGTAGAGGCAAGTAAAATTGTAATCTTTAAAAGATATTTAGACAGGTACATGGATAGGCAAGGTTTAAAGGGATTATGGGCTGATCATTGGTAAATGGGACTAACTTGATTGGCATTAACTTGGAATTTTTCTACACTGTAAAACTCTGTAACTCAGCACAGTATTAACAATGAAAGGATGCTTGGATGGCAAAGATGGATATTTAAACCTGTTGATTGTACCTCAGAATTGGATCGAGCCTGATTGGCACATGATCCCAGCTTAGCACATGCTGTACATGTCCACTGAGATAACCTTCAGTGAATTGACCTGCTAGTTATAAGAAAGGACTAGTAAGGTGCAAGAAGCTACTATTATAATGAAGACAACTCACATGAACTGATAACAAGATCGGCTGACATGATTGAGCAGTGACTACCAGCTCCTGAAGGTTTAAGTTTGGGACCACATTAACTAAATCAAAATTTTACATTTACCTTTGGGCGATAGTCTCATTGAGGAGTTGTGTGCTTCCACTGAGCCTCTATTGAAAAAATATCAAAGCCGGTTTCAGGCTTGTATTCTGGACACCTACTAAGCTGTCTGATCCACATTGCACATCCAACTTAGAATGAGCACGTGTCCTAACAACCTTTTTTGATGCCTGTTTCATCACTGTAAAATAGAGGCGCACCTTACATTCTACAAGTGCACTTATTTTAGAGACTCTATCTTGAAAATGAATTATTTATTCAATGAAATGATTAGCTAAATGCGATGCTTAGCATTATGAAAAAGAAAAATTATAGGAACATATATTTTGTCATCCAAATGCATTGCTTGCTATTAGAAGTCAATATTCGTAGTGAATCTTCAATATTCTATTATCAATCTATTACTGAATCATTTCTTATTTTCATTTCTCAGCTCAACATATTTGAGCACCAAATTATGGTTTTACAGGTTTTACTGACATTTCCTACCAGATAAAAACTGGAGTTTATATTATTATTCAACAATGAAAACTCAAATTTAATTGTTTCCTTAGATACAAATTTATTATCAAACATACTTAATGGTGGAGTTCCTGTTCCTATTTCTTAAATTCTATTCTGTAAAATAATCAAGGTGTCTTAGCAAAAGATGTAAATTACATTGCTCACCTGTAGAATGAGCACGTGTCCTAACAACCTTTTTTGATGCCTGTTTCATCTAAGGCTTCTTCCATGATAACTAGCGAGCTGCACTGATAGAACAATTTGATAGCACCCCAATTCTGCCCCTGCATTTGGTTAGGCCTATTGTACTTTCCACCCAATTAATTTAGCATGGTTTGAGCAGGTGTCTTTTCTAGTCTGAGACTAGAACATTTGCATTGTCACAGTAAAACTCCAGGAGGAGTGCATTAGCATATTGCAGTTGTCCTGGTTTGTTAAATGAAAGGCTGCTGGCAGTGCTCAGGATTAGCCCAGTTATGGCCACAACTGCCAGAGGAAATTCTTCCCTCTTCCCCCAGCCTTTTTATTCAGGTGCCTGCCTGCTTTTTGCCCATACCTTGAAGAAGGGCCCCACTGAAATGTCAAGTATATATCTCTACCTCATATGGACACTGCGTGACATAGAAACATAGAAGATAGGAGCAGGAGTAGGTTCAACGAGATCATGGCTGATCTTAAAGTTCAGTACCCCGTCCCCGCCTTCTCTATAACCTTTAATACCCTTATACTGAAGAAATAGATCTAATTCCCTCTTAAATAGATTTAATGAACCTGCCTCTACTGCCCTCTGTGGTAATGAATTCCACAGATTCACCACCCTCTGGGTCAAGAAATTCCTCCTCATCTCACTCCTAAATGGTTTGCCTATTATCCTCAAACCATGGCCCCGGGTTCTGGATTTTCCCGTCATTGGAAACATCCCATCTGCATCCATTCTGTCCAGTCCTGCCAGAATTTTATAGGTCTCTATGAGATCCCCTCTCAATCTTCTAAACTCCAGCGAGTACAATCCCAATTTGTGCAATCTTTCCTCATAAGTCATTCCTGCCATTCCAGGTATCAGCCTGGTGAATCGCCTCTGCACTCCCTCCATTGCAAGAACATCCTTCCATAGAAAAGGTGACCAAAAGTGCACACAATACTCCAGGTGGGGTCTCACCAAGGCCCTGTACAGCTGCAGTAAGGTATCCTTGTTCCTATATTCAAACCCTCTTGATATGAAGGCCAACATACCATTTGCCTTTTTAACCGCCTGCTGTACCTGCATGCTCTCCTTCAGAGACTGGTGTAAAAGTACCCCTAGGTCTCTCTGCACTTCCCCATCTCTTAATCTATTGCCATTCAAATAGTTATCTGTACTTTTACCATATTCAAGGATAGCTACTCAGATTTTTGACCTCACAATACTGTTCCCTACTAATAATTTTTAGCCAAGTTGTGGAGCAACTTCAGCAAAGTCGACAAGTAAGTATGAATTCTAAGCTATTGCAGAAAAGGATTGCGGAAAAGGTTTTTGGCAGATATTAAATTAACCATAGCTCAATACTTTATTCCTCACAAAAATCATTCCCAAATTTTGGAATCCAGGTCTCAGAGCTCCCCTCTGCAACTGGCTCCTTGGCTTCCTGCCTACAATCAGTGCACATTATGGTGATATCTTTTCCATGATCACACTCAAATGGCCTCAAGGATGTGTATTCAGCCCGCTACTGTACCTAATAGCCTGAAAATGCCTGGGTTTGTCTGATCTCAGAAGCTAAGCAGGCTCAGGACTGGTCAGTACTTGGAGGGGAGACTGCCTACGAACATCACGTGCTGGACGAAGTGATGACTCTCTGCCTGCCTTAAAGTTATTAGAATAACAAAAGTTAAAGAATCTCATGTATGTTATATTCTAAATGTAGTATTACGTGACAATAATGGAACCTTTACCTTTACTTACTGTACACGTATGATTGAACAGTCAAATAATGTTCCAACTTTATCTTCAAATTCACCCGCAACACCACGGTAGTGGGATAGGTATCAAATAATGACAAGATAGAATACAACACTTTCTCAGAAAACTAAGTCCTTCAACATCTTCTGTAGATGCACCATTGAAAGCATACTTGTTGGATGCTTTACAAAGTGGTATGGAAGGTACTCGGCTCAAGATTGGAAGCAGCTGCAGAAGGTACTGAATGCAGCTCAGAACATAACACAAACTCTCCTCTCCTTAAGGACTCTATCTACATTTCCTGCTCCCCAGGAAAAGCACCCACAGTACTGAAGCACCCATCACACCACAGACACACTCTTTTTTCCCTCCAATCATCAGGGAGAAAGTTCAAAGTGTGAAAACTTGTACCAACAGGTGCAAAGACAATTTCTTCCCCTTAGCCATCAGGCTCCTAATGATCCCGAATGAACTATCATGCTGCGCTTGCTTGGTACTAATTAATCTTTCTTTCCGTTGTAACCCTATACTCTGCAAATTGTGCTCTTTACACAGAAATGTTGGTATTAGTCATAACTTGTTAGATTGCTCAGAGAAGAACCCTCCTCACTGTATTAGGTGTAATGTGAAATAAATAAATTTAAATATACCTTTCTATGATCAGATAGAGCCCTGATGAGTCCACGCCTACAGTACTGTGTACAGTTTTGGTACCCTTACTTAAATAAGGATATACTTGAATAGAAAGAGTGCAGCCAAGATTTATTAGATTTGTTCCAAGGGTTGGTGAGATATTGAATAGACTAGGTCTGCATTCTCTTGCATTGAGGAGAATAAGATATGTAATTGAAACTTGCTTAATGCTTACAGGGCTTGAGAGGGTGGATGCAATGAACCAGAGATATCCAGAAACCTGATCGACAGCTTACTTTTTGGGGTCACCAGTTGCCACTCCATTGGGGTTTTCATTGCAGCATAAATTAATTATATTCAGTACTCATGACTGAAAATCCAGGATCTAGGATTAGTGAGATCAAGGAGAGCAACTGCACATCTCCTTATTAAATGAGACCCAAGAATCATATTGAACCATGCTGATTCAAAAGTGAGAAATGCAAATACAGTGAAACCCCTGTTATTCAGAATTCAAGCAACTGACCAAAAAATAGCAGAAATAGGTAAAAAATCCAGAGGTTTAAAATTGGTGCACTTTGTCGCTATTTCTTCAGCAACCAGAAAATTCACTTATCAACATCTACCAATCCCCATTGGTGCCGGGTAGCAGGAGTTTTACAGCATTGTCAATGTAAATCACAAACAGATGCAAAATAAAGAGTAAAAAATGCACAACTGAGACAGAGGTATAGAAAGGTATAATAAAAAAAATGTCCTTATTTCTAAAGTTCATATTTATAAAGGTACATGTTTAGTGCAAGGTAGCATGTATTTCAGTCACCTTGGAGGGACATCTACTGAAAAATTTGCATTAACTTCAATGAACAAACTTTTTCAGATATGTTTACTATTGAGTAAAGCACTGCATATTCACACATTTTCATGGATATCAAAATTGAATATCTCTGAGATACTGGAATAGAACAGTTATGGAAAATATTGCAACTTCGACAACTGAATCCTGAGTTCCACATGTTCAGTTAACTGAACATGCTGTTTAATTTATTTCCATAATAATGCTGACCATCATTCTTTGGCTTGGCTTCACGGACGAAGATTTATGGAGGGGGTAAAAGTCCACGTCAGCTGCAGGCTCGTTTGTGGCTGACAAGTCCGATGCGGGACAGGCAGACACGGTTGCAGCGGCTGCAGGGGAAAATTGGTTGGTTGGGGTTGGGTGTTGGGTTTTTCCTCCTTTGCCTTTTGTCAGTGAGGTGGGCTCTGCAGTCTTCTTCAAAGGAGGTTGCTGCCCGCCAAACTGTGAGGCGCCAAGATGCACGGTTTGAGGCGATATCAGCCCACTGGTGGTGGTCAATGTGGCAGGCACCAAGAGATTTCTTAAGGCAGTCCTTGTACCTTTTCTTTGGTGCACCTCTGTCATGGTGGCCAGTGGAGAGCTCGCCATATAACACGATCTTGGGAAGGCGATGGTCCTCCATTCTGGAGACGTGACCCACCCAGCGCAGCTGGATCTTCAGCAGCGTGGACTCGATGCTGTCGACCTCTGCCATCTCGAGTACTTCGACGTTAGGGATGAAAGCGCTCCAATGGATGTTGAGGATGGAGCGGAGACAACGCTGGTGGAAGCGTTCTAGGAGCCGTAGGTGATGCCGGTAGAGGACCCATGATTCGGAGCCGAACAGGAGTGTGGGTATGACAACGGCTCTGTATACGCTTATCTTTGTGAGGTTTTTCAGTTGGTTGTTTTCCAGACTCTTTTGTGTAGTCTTCCAAAGGTGCTATTTGCCTTGGCGAGTCTGTTGTCTATCTCATTGTCGATCCTTGCATCTGATGAAATGGTGCAGCCGAGATAGGTAAACTGGTTGACCGTTTTGAGTTTTGTGTGCCCGATGGAGATGTGGGGGTGCTGGTAGTCATGGTGGGGAGCTGGCTGATGGAGGACCTCAGTTTTCTTCAGGCTGACTTCCAGGCCAAACATTTTGGCAGTTTCCGCAAAGCAGGACGTCAAGCGCTGAAGAGCTGGCTCTGAATGGGCATTCAGAGCTGACCATCATTATTTCTATGGTAAAACAAAGGATTCTGTTGACACCGTGGTTGTGAAGAAACACACAAATGCTGGAGAAACTCAGCAGGTCAAACAGTGCCTTTACGTAGCAAAGATACATCACCAACGTTCTGGGCTTGATGTATCTTCACGTTTGCAACATAAAGGCACTGTTTGACCTGCTGAGTTTCTTCAGCATTTGTGTGTTTTTTCATCATATTTTCATGTGGGGATTTCAAAACCTGTGGCCAGGGTTTGGAATGGCAAAACCTCAGAAAGCAGGGGTTTGGGGGAAGAGCAATAAACTAGTTCACACAGAAATCACTGAGAGGATAAATCATGGCCTTTCCCACTGGACTGTATGACATATTTGATTCCTCAGTAACAGTAATCATTACTGGAAAGGTCAATGAGTAAAGCAGGGAATTCTTTAAGAATATATTCTTCTGCAAACGAAAGTGAAGTACACTTCATGGACTCACTAAGCATTTTACTTATTTCACCAAAAGTTCAATAAGATCTTGCAAGCCAGTACTGGCTCCATCTGGCAGGAACATCTTCAGTCTCTTTGACACACTCTCTGAAATTCCCCAAATTAAAATTTTCAATCTGCCACTTCTCTCACTACTAGTTAAAAAAAAACTTGTGAAAATCTAATAGGTTAGTAAGCTTTCAGTTCAAGAAACTAATCTCTTCTTGAAAGGTCATAAATTGTTTCCCTTTTCATGTCATTCTTTCTGTGTACATGGTTCATGAGAATGGAAACATGTATTGATTAGGACAGTTGTCAATTCATGTATTTATTTTAAGTTCACAACTTTACTCTTTCAGATTTGAATTTTTCTTTTCCAAATATATGGTCATTCAAGAAATGATGCGGTGTAAACTCTTTGGAGCTGGCACGATGGTATGTTGATTTAATTGAAAGTGGAGTGATAAACCATTTTGTATGTATTAATATAGTTTCTGCTATACCCAATGTAAGACCAGTAATGATTAAAAACTGAAAAGGCTCATCAGGAAAGATGGAAGAAATGCAGAAGTAGATCATGTTGCTCGGTATGGATACACTACGAATAAAACACTGTGGCTCATCTGATCTCTGACCCCAAATCCACCCTTTTCCTGATCTCCATCACTCTTGATTCCCTATAGTGTAAAAGTCTATCCATCTTAGTCTCGAGTACGCTTTCTGAGACAGTCATCTAGGACCGAGAATTTTTAAGCAAAAATTCCTCTTCACCTCACATTTAATTGCTGAAGCCTTAAAGTAAGATCATGCACTCTAGCTTTCTGTCTCGATGCGGGTGATGGCAACCACATTTCACCTTTCCTACAAAGACCCATCTTGTTTGTGTCCATTGTCTCTTGTTCTGAAACTCACCAAATAGATCTATTCTGCTTAATCCAGTGAAAACATCTCCTGTAAATCCTACAAAGCAAATATGTTTTTTGTGTAAACCCTAATTTATGTTCTATTTGTTCATTTAGTTTCTTAAAATGTTCATCTATTGACTTGCAGTGATTTTAATCCAGTTAATCATCTGGTTATTGATTTTATTTACCTACTTCTAACCTTTTATTATATTTTAGCCTATAATCCAAAGGAAGAAAAATAAATGCTACAACACTCACTGACATTTAGCCACCATTTTAAATTCCTGGCCTTCTCTCTCTCTCTTGATGCTTTAAACACCTGTCTTCCTCTCC
Source organism: Narcine bancroftii (assembly GCF_036971445.1). NCBI lineage: Eukaryota > Metazoa > Chordata > Chondrichthyes > Torpediniformes > Narcinidae > Narcine > Narcine bancroftii. The sequence goes on along the minus strand of NC_091471.1, from coordinate 46,376,069 downwards.
TGCACTTTTAAACCTTCCTTGCCTCTCTTTTGCTGTGATAAATTCTTTGCCCTTTCTCTTAACCTGTTCTTGTTGCCTTGAACATTTGCAAGCGAGTATTCTTGTCATGAAAAAAAGCTACCTGACATTGTATAACATAGATGCCTCAATATTCTGCAACTCAAGTTTACTAAAATGTACTCGTTGTGAGGAGTGAGCATTTGGGAATCTTAGTTTGAATACAAAGCCTCTGAAAGGTCTGAGTGTGCATTACTCCTTCAGGGATCATACTCCACTATAGAAACTGCATAGTTGTGGGTTAGTCAATATTGTGTTGAGGTAAAGATCAAAGAGAATCAATGCATGTATAACACTGCACAAGGCAAGTCAGATAAAAAGTAAATGGATGAATTGGACTGAGTTGCTCTCTTATCACCAAATATTTGCCATTTTTTTACGCGTTAAAGTCAACAACAAACGACTGCATTACTGTAAAAACCACATTGTTAAATGTTAAAAATAATTTAAACAAAACAAACCATTGTGTTAGCAGAATGCAATCCTAGCAAAGGTTCATGAAGCAACAGGACAGCAAACAGAACAAACGACCAGGGGTCATAGCAGACAATGGATTCTGAAAGGATTTCAAAATCATATGATAAGGTTCCTCAGTGAATCAACTAAATCAAGGACAGGTGGACGAACTGGCAAGTTTTGCCACAGTGCAGGCAACAAAATAAACAATATAGTTTTAGGCAGCAATTGGCCCTGTCCATCACCTCTTTAGGTGAATTGAAATAATTCATCCCTATGGAGCCAATAGCATTTTTCAAGCTTATTGTGCATTTTAACGAATCCACCTTATTTACTGCCACACATCTGTCTATTTTCTCATCCAATATATTTTAAGATCATCTCAGTTTTTGAATATCCAAAATACACAGAAAATTGTAGAACAGAAGACTTCAACCCAGAGTATGAAAGATACACTGTCATTTTAAGTCCCATCATTTCTCTGTTTAAATAACTATTTTCCAAATAGTAACTAATATCACTTACTTGGACCAGAAGTAAAAAAAAAATTCCTTTTCTTCTGCCTGAAGTTCTTGCAGCCTCATTCAGAGATTCGTGCTGATATTTGCCAAGCCTTGTCCGTTCCTTGGCTTGTGGTGTTACTTTAAAATTCCCTCAACTTTTCATTGATTCTTTCTCCCATCTTATCTGCACTCTTTGAGTTACCCCATTCCAATTTTATTTTGTAACTTCAAGTTTTGAATCATTTGAACTTACTATAGAGATTCTTTTCTGCAACTTCAGAAATATTTCCATTGAAGGGCCAATTGAGGGTCAGAGTGACCAACCTTAAAATTATATATACTTGAAAAGCATGTGCAATTACACAGATCCAACCACATCTGCAAGCATCACTGATGGACATCACAGTGTAGTAAGGTTGCTGCAGAGAAATGGATCGGAGGTCAATCCACAGGACCATAAAGCAGCAGAGAGGATCACTGGAGTCTCCTCCCTCCCCCCCCCATCAATATGATCTACCAGGATTACCAGTTGCTCCCATCAGGAAAGAGATACAGGACTATCAGAGCTAGCACCACTGGGCTAAGGAATAGCTTCTTCCCACGGGCAGTGAAAATGCTGAATGACCAAAGGAACTGCTCACATTAACCATCCAAGGCACTCATATTTATAAAACAATATTTATTTATTTGTATATGTAAATACTTGTCCTGCATATGTACTGTTGATCTATATGTATGTTATGTCTGGTTGTGCATCTACGTGTTTTTGCACCAGGGACCGGAGAACATTGTTTCGTTACTTGTGCAATCAGATGATAATAAACTTGACCTGATTTAATTCTGCTCACGCTGCCATCTTCCCCCCACCAACTACAGAGCAATGCTAAATGAGGATCATAACTTAATACTGCTTGCTCTTATCATTGAATATCAGTGTCAAACAGAACTGAGAAGGTAACTATAGCTTAAAAGCAATTGTGCCCTTTTAGCGAGACACCAAAAGCTAACCCTATTACTTTAGCCACTGCGACATTCTCCTTTTAATCTTATTTCGGACAGGAACTTTAATCTTCCCCAAAATAAGTTAATTAAGTAGTATTCCCCAGCAGTCTGTATCATTCACTCAGAAGTTTAATACTTCAGTCAAAAATATTAATGAAATAGTCCACCAGTGTTCTTAGGAAGTTCCAGGAGAAATCAATAGAAAGGTGAAAGAAAATATATACTTTCATGCATGGATATACTAAACATCTGTTTGCCTGGGGCATAAATTAGAAAAATTTCAATTTCAGATGCCTGTGAACCTGCCTCATCTTTCATAGACATAGATTCTGATAAATTCAGTTTAATTTTTAAATTCAAATCTGCATCAAGACGAAAGTTGTGAAATAGAATTTGCATCTCTTTTCAGACATTGTATCCCAGAAGCAAGCATGTATTACATAATGCAAAGTTATTATAATTATTTTTCTCACTATACAGTTGACAAACCAGGGACACATTGAAAGGATGCTTCTCTATTTGCTATACCAGGCTCTCTGTGGTCCCCAAAACAAATTCATGATAACTACTACATTAGAAGTTTTCTGAATATTATGGCGAATGGCATTGAAAGAGGAATTTTCATTTCATCGTTATGAACAAGATAGGAAACTGAATTAAGTGTGTTTAATTTACCTAATAGGTAATAGGTACTTAATTTTACCTGTTAGCCTGTGTTCCTCCCCCTTCTCCTTCCTCTTCACCCACACCTTATTCAGGTGTCTGCTGATTTTTGGCACTCTTGATGGAGGGCTCATCCAATAAGGTTGACTGTCTTTTACTTTCTATGGAAGTTGTGAGAACCTTTGAGTTTCTCTAACACTTTGTGTACTGCACTAGACCCCAGCATCTGCATATTTTCTTGTTTGCCAGGAAATAAAGGTAGTCAATACAAGGTGGGAGCATGGCAGTGCCATAATGTTCCACATCCATCAAGTATCACTAATAAAACAGGCATCAGGCATTCCATGCATTTCAAAGGTTAATTAAATTTCATTAGGAGTAGGAAAAAAACCTTCAATACTCCAAATCAAATCAGTGACAAAATATCCGATTCCTGATAACTAAAGGGTGGATAGCACTAATGACAAATAGTTCACCAAATACAGCAGGTACTCCTCCTGTAGCTACTTTGGTCACAGTTTATGGCAAAAGAGGGTGGCTGGAAAGGTCTTTACATTATTGATCAGATTACCTGATATACAACATTATCCCTCGATAGAAGTTGTAAGCTGCAGTGCAAATTCAGATCTTCATTCTCTTTCAGAGTTCATGGAGAAGAAGACACAATGATTTATTTACCTGGCATTTTCCAGTGCGAATATCATACAAAGCCATTGAGCCATGTCGAGCTCCAACTGCGATCCTGTTGCTCCTCTCACAGTAACTCACCATGTAAAACCTGAAATGCATGGAGAACAACAAAAACATTTACCAATATGCTCAAAGCAGCAACATTCAAATAAAAAAAACACACCACAAAATTATTAAATTACTTGCCATTCTGTATCAATAGCAAATATTTCAGAAGTCAAATTTTCTTTTAGTGATCTTTAGCAATTATTTGTTAATTTGCCAAGGACTTACTGAAGAGCTGACATACCACTCTATTAAAAAGGCAATTAATAAAACATAGAATGCAAAGAGAAGCTTCCAAACTAATTTATGTTCATCTCAGTTTTCAATGTTGCTGATGCAATACCATTTCAGAAGATACTTCATGTCAATTAGCCATGGTATCCTTTTGAAATCAAATATTAAAGCGCAATTGAGTTTGAACAAAATTTGTTTGCTTGAAATAAACACGAATAAGCAGGAATGGAGGGTTATGTATTATGTGCAAGGAGCAGAATTTTAGTTTAAATTGAGCTCTGTGCTCAGCACAAGCCCCTTTTCCACTGGCATCCCAGTTAATTGGCCATGCAGTGTCCTGGTTAAAGAAGCTGCTTTTGCTCTTTCCACTGGGCCACTTTTATCTGGGACACAAACTGCTTTCCCACTGATTACAAGTCATCCCCAGGAATAGGAGAGTTTACCTTCAACAATAGTCCAGGGATGCAACTTGTCCTTTTTCCACTGGTTTAATCGGCATGCTGGTGTCAGATGATGCCAGGGATATGAGTAGGGTTTGAGGCTGTCAATCCTCAGTGTGATTTTACGTGATTTGACACCAGTATGCTGATTGTTTTCCTTTTCCAATGGACCCTTAACCAGTAAATTGGCTGTCAATTCCCGGAACAAGGTTCCAGTGGAAAAGCAGCTAAAGAGATGTAGACCAAAAGCCCTGTTCCTGTGCTGTATTGTTCTATGTTTTAAAGTTGAGATTGATACAAAATGTAGCAAACAGACCACCCTGGTTCTATCAATGACTTTTTCATGTGCAACTAAATGCAATACATCCATAATACTTCCTTGGAATTTCAGTGTGATTTCTTGGAAACCACTAATGATCTAAAAATCTCACTACTAAAGCAACCTAACAAATCAATTTCCCAGTTATTTTCTCTTTTCTTCTTTATTTAGGCACCAAGAGATGTCACAGTCTCTGACCACATGACTGATCTTTCTCAACTGACATTACAGAATTATCACCAGAAAAGTCTGCACCATGGTGCTGTAGCATAAATGGTTAACTGATTGGTCTGGTATCTTGAGCTCTGGATTATTAATCCATAAACATGCATTGGAACCTATCATGACACTGGAAAATTCAAGTAATTAAATAAATTTAGAACTAAACATTGGAAAAAAATTCTAGTGACCTACTTAACTAATTTGGAAAAATGCCATCCTTAATGGTCTAAATGTGACTCTAGAACTGACTACCAAAAGAACATTATTTTTAACTGCTCCTTCTGGGAATGGACAACAAATGCCAGTGATGTCCATCTTGTGAACGTATTAAAAATAAAACTTGTTTTAGGATGTATGTGACATAATATTGGTATTGTTTCCCACTCTTTGATGAAATGGTTGTTCTCAGGGCTCAATATAGTTTACATTGCATATACAAAACATTTATTGGATGAGTTGCACCAGACACTGTATTGGTGAAGGCATTAACATACAGGCAGAGAACATCTGGCGGAAGCCTGCAGAGCAGCCAGATTGACTTGAGTTTGACACTTTGGCTAATACCCTCTCATATTCTTGATGCTCATGGCATGTTCACAAGAAGGCAGGAACTCCTCCGGATGTTGTTTTAAAGGAAGTATACAGAACTTACAGCTAGTTGTTTTTTCTGTGGAGTTATTTCCGTTCTACAATTTATTTTAGCTTTCATAGTTGCTTTAAAGTGTAAGCATTTACATAGAGAGTTGCGGCAGATACTTGAAAACTGATTGCTAATTTCAAGACTTCTGCGTAAACTGGTTTCTTCCATGTAACAGTACATCACTCACCTGAGGAGAATAAAACAATGACCATGCAGAAGAGTAAAGTCTGCTCAAAGAGGAGCCATGACTGTTGAATTCTGAGAATGACTGTCAAAGATGAAACTCTGAGAAACAATGTTCAGAAAGATTGCATTCTACCAAGGAATACTCACTGCAAACTCTGATGGCAACTTCAGAGAACAGCAAAGTTTGCATTACCTATGGCTATCAAGATGGCTAAACAACTAAATTTATCGTATCCCATTTCTTCTAGAGATATAGATATGTAAAATACCTTGTACACTGTGACATTCACTGTTACAGAGATGTTCTGAAAGTTGTTTATTCAAGGAGAGCAAACCATTTTCATTCTCACTTGCCAGAGATTAGTTGATGGAGAGAATGGAAATTGGATGTATTTTTTATTGCCAGCTGCACTGGAGTTCCAACTGTAACATCCAATCAGCGCATGGAATAAAAAAAAACATTTAGCATCTCTGATCCAGATAAATCCAGTTGTTCACTCCACTATAATAGCAAGGATGGCAGCAGTTCAAGCTGGCTGCATGACAAGGAGTCAAGAGTGGAAGCACAAATATCCTCTTCCCGATAAATAAGAGCAGCATGGAACCAGTAACAATCCCCTTTTTGAAGATAGAGTGCTGGACTTCTGCAAGACTCAGCAATGCTGTGTTTACATTGTTCTGGCTGTTGTCTAAAGTTTCACTGCAGCACTCTAACATTAGGTGGCTGCTGCCTGTTCTGTGATGGAAACTGTTAAAATCAGTTAGATGGTATGTCAATAATGAGTGTACAATAATTGATGTGTTGGCTACCACTTACTTGTTACAAAGGAGGGACTTCATGCCTTTCAGAACTTCTGCTAACAAAGAATGGAGGCTCTTTGGCAGAATACAGGGCAGGGCGGCATAGTTATTGCTACGGTTTTACAGCACCAGCCACTGGAGTTCGAATCCAGTGCAGTTTGTAAGTTCTCCCCATGACTGTGCGTGTTTCCTCTGGGTGCTGTGGTTTAATCACACCATTCAAAACATACTGGGGTTGTAGGTCAATTGGGTGTAATTGAATAGCATGGGCTCATGGGCCGAAAGGGCCTGTTACCGTGCTAAATGCAAACCATTAAAATAAATCAGAAATTTTTTCCTCATCAAGATTTTTCTTTTTCTTGTCCCATAGAAGTTCAGAGCTGGGTCCTCTGGAACAGTACTCACGTGCCCTACTTCAGTATCAGTGCCATTCATGCTTTCCAACCGTGTTTACCACTTGTACGTTATCTTGGAAAATGCACCCAATGACAGTCCAAGCTGGTGGCAATAACTGTGAACTTGTGTGACCATGCATCTTCATCATTTGTAACTATTTCCTCCACTGCCTGCTGGGTTGTAGTCTTTGGGTATCCAAATTAGAGGCAAAAGGGGAAGTTGAGTTACAGGACTGGGATGGAGACAGCAGGTAGTTAAAGTGGAAATTAGAGGTACGTTTCACACCATTTATAGAAATGCTGTACTTAAATTACCTGCAAATTGATGGGAAACATTCTTGAAGTCCCTTTTTTTTGACTAAAGATCCCTCAAGGCAGTACATGATAATGTCCATAACCTAGAAAAGTAAATGTAAATAAATGATTCCCAAAGTAAACTCTTCAAATATTATTGTCTTTTTCCTGTGTATCTTTAATCTCATTTCATGTTCCCTCTTGCAAGACTCAAATAAGAAATCTTGATGCTTGGAGCCTCAAAACCATCAAGAAATTTCATACACTTCAAGGATGAATTAGTTATCCCAGTAAATGTTTGCCGATAGACTCAGTACACAAATTTCCATATAACGTTCAGTATTATCAGCACACTGTATGCGCATTTCTTTGTACCCCCAGTGATCACCAAAAAGCAGAGGAGTAATATTTTTTGAACATCATTCAATTGATAAGATACACTGTACCATTGAAAATAACAAATTTTCAATTTCCTCCACTTACCTCTACAAGAAGATCTGCAACATCCATAGGCATTTTTTCAATCAGTATCTCAATCACTCGGAGAATTTCACCTTTTGCACGAGCCAAAGTGCTGGTGTGTACATTTGGCTGGGACTGAGTATTGGCTGCCAAAGCTGTGTGCCTATGAACCTACAGAGGGGTCAAATAAAAAATTCACCTCTTTTATTTTAATTGGTTATTTCACCAAAAAGCATTACTGTATTCTGATATGTAATATTTTCACACCAAAAATGTGCCATTTTATGGTTATCTCTCTTCTGCCCTTCTTCATCTACAAATGACACCTCTTCCAAACAGATTAGCTATGACTAAGCATCATTCATCACCCTCTCTGAGAAGGGACCGACAACATTTACATTACCTGAATTCGCTTGATTCCTACCCTTGGAGGGCAAATTCATAGTCAATCAGTCCAGGCTATCTTAACAGCTGTCAGGCTCTTGAACCACCCCTTAAAAGGTACACAAATCACATTCTGCCCCCCCCAAAAAAAGTGCTGTCTGAACTATTGGAAGATCACTTTTTTTGCAATAGGATAGCTGTGAATATTTATCTATCTTTTAAAAAATTTTTTAAAAGTTTTCCATACATGTACTAATATCCAAGTATAAAATATAACAATCAAATATTAATATCAAATCTATTAAATGATGATATAAACCCCCTCTCCCCACTAAATTAACCTCAAAAGAAAAAAAAGAGAAAGAAGAAAAAAAATTAAATAAGTAAGGAAACATAAGAAAAGTAAATTAAGAAACTAGAATAGAAACCTAGTTCCATTAAGTTCCCCCTCACCAAGGAGGTTAACAAAGTTCGAGGTTGAAGGAAAAGGTCTATAAATTAATTCCCTCATTTCTTAAATACTCAGCTATGCATTTCTGTATTCCAACCTTCCATGATACTGCTGTACATTTTCTTGCTACTGCTAAGGCAATCTTTAAAAATTGCTTTTGATAGATTTCAGTTTTGGTCTTATCCCCGCAATAATACCTAATAAAAATAACATTGGAATTTGTGGAAATTTAATTCTAAATAAATCACCAAACTTGACCAAAAAGGTCTCACTTTGGAGTAAGATTGTGGAATGTAAAAAAGTACCTATCTCTTGACCACATCTAAAACACTGATCAGATAAATCTGATTTCAATTTCCTTAGCTTTTATTGAGTAAGATATAGTTAATATAAAAATTATATCGAACTAACCTGTATCTAACATTTATAATATTTATCATTTATCTATCTTTTGTATTTATTGTCTCTATTTAATTTGTAAGTATACTATGGTAGTTGTAGTGGTTTTGTTTTAAAAGGTACCTGTTTGGTTGCAACAAGTAGGAATTTTGGTGCATTGATACATTGTTTAATATATGAAATAAACTCATTATCATTGATCTTTGCCATCTCACATGGTTTTCTGCTCACCACTAGGGAAATCATGCAAGGTCCAAATTCATCTGCTTTCCTTCAGCCCAGAGGAGCTGGCAGAAGGTACAGGGGTTTTCCGGCATTGTAAGTAGACCAAAGTGTAGACATTTATTGACTGTCTATGCCTGAGATGTCTCTGACAACTTTTAAAGGCATTTAGCACAATACAAAGCAACTCTCTTCCAGTTTTCGGGTAAGAATAAATGTATAGCAATACAGTGGGATGAGAGAGTGTGCCCCAGAGGTCAGATGGATGGAATAGTTTATCCAGGAGGCATTTTCTCCATATAACTTTGTAAATTTTGGTTTACATCAGTCATTCTCAATCCTTTTTTGGATATGGCCCCCTTAGGACTCTGTTCAAAGTTTATGGGCTCCTTTCCCTGTGAAGCAGTCAAGTTTAGTCCATTTCTTTCGTACTTCTCTCTTACCAACTACATAAAAAACCTAAAAAAAAATCTTTCAGTCTGTATCCGACCTTAAATGTGCTGTCACCCCCATTGAGAATGGCTGGTTTACATCACCTTTAAACAGATCCGTGAATAGGAAAGGTTTAGAGGGATGTGAGCCAAATGCAGACAAATGGGCCCAGCTCACATAGACCATATAACCATATAACCATTTACGGAGCGGAAACAGGCCATGTTGGCCTTTCGAGTCTGCACCAGTTCACTGATTTTGTGTGCCCTCTTCAGGCATTGGTCCCAGTAGATCTTCATCAAAATTCAATTATCATGTTATAAAGTGCAATATTACACAAAATTCACTTAATTCAGACATAAAACAGAGATACATTAGCAGAAAGTTAAATGAAGTGCTTCTTTCAGTCAAAAGATGGCCTTGGAAATGGCAAAGGGATGTTTGCAGTTGGCTTGGAAAATGGGGGAGAGCATGGGTGTGCATGGAGATGTTCCATTGGGAAAAAAAAAACATACAATTTAAAAAAATAAGGGCACAATGTTTGAGCAGGTTTGGGAACCGTACATGGAACATAGCAGAAAGGGCTTGTGACCTCCATCCCTAAAATGAGAATGAAAATGATAAGAAGACAAAACAACGGGATTCTGTGGGTAATTAATAGATTACGCTTTTTTCTTGTTTGTTTTGCTTTGTGTGAAACCAACTTGGTTTTTTATGGACGAGTTGGGCTGTAGGGTTTCTCTTTCCAGGCTGTACTTTCCATGATCTCTGACTTCCTGCTGAATCCTCCATCTCAATACAATCATAGAGCAGGCACACCGGGAGCTATATTTTGTGAGGAGTTTGAGATTTGGAATGTTGCCAAAGATTTGATATCTTCTACAGGTATACAATGAAGAGCATTCTGTCTGGTTGCATCACTGTCTGGTATGGAGGTGCCAACGCTCAGGATAGGAAAAAACACCGAAGGGTGTTAACTCAGTGAGCAACATTACGGGTATCAGTCTTCACTCCATCGCAGACACCTATAAGAGGCAGTGTCTTATGAAAGCAGCTTCTATCCTCAAGGACTCCAATCGTCCAGGCCATGCCTACTTCACTCTACTGCCATCAGGAAAAAGGTACAGGAGCCTGAAGACGAGCAGTCAGCAGCATAATGATAGCTTCTTCCCTCTGCCATCAAATTTCCGAATGAACAATGAACTCCAGATACTATCCCACTTTGTCTTCTTTTTCTTGCACCATTTTTATTTATTTTGAGTTTGGTTTTTAGAAATGTTAGTGCAGCGATACTGTCACAAAGCAACACATTTTGCAACATTTGACAATAAATTCTTATTCTTCCATGCAAAAAGAATCTTCTGTTTTTAACACTTTAATATTCAGAAGTATTATGAATATAATACTTCTATTTCAAATGTTGTACTCTTATTTGTTTCCATTGGTGATTAATTTTCTTTATTCCAATATTAAAGACAAATGCAAAGTATAAATCCAAGATATCAGTGTGAGTATAATCAAGTATAAATGTGATTTATTTTTACATTCTATCTGGTGTTGAAAATAACATTAGAATTAAAGTAAATAATTTTTCATCAACCAAACAAATTTTAGGTAAAATAAATTAAACATGATTCTCCAAGACAATCTTGAAGAGTTGCCTCTAAAACGAGAATGTAGCTACTGTTTGACAATTATAGATTGCTAGGGCATAGCACAATGTCTCACCTCACGTGCAATAGTAGTAATGAAGGCCGGCGGCCTGGCAGTGGCAATGAGTGAAAGAGCGTGACGTGCTGAGCGGGCAGAGTCAGCTGCTGGGTTGAGTGGTAGTCCCACTGTAATGCTAAACAAGAAGGAAGAGAGAACAAAAGCATTGATAATACTGTCTGAAAAGATTGTCACTTTATTATACCATTTCGATGGAATCATTCAAACTTTGAACATTAGTGTTCTATAACAATTAGGATTCTGGGGCTCCTGTTTCACTTGCAAAGTCAAATGATATACAACATATCTGCTTAACAAAAGAGCAACTCATTATTAATGTATGCGACTGGTGAACATCCAGGTGAACTCTTGGAACCTGAATGTTTAAAAAATTTACATTAAATGCAGAATGATTTTTTTTTCTTAAGATAATATTGTCAATAATTTAATCCTGCTTATGATGCAGTTTAAAAACACATAAAAGATTTAAAATTCTTTCAAGTTTAATAAAAACTGATTTAATTAGTGGAATGATTAACACACTCATCCAAGGGACCAAATATTGCACCCGGGGTGCACAGTGACACAAAACCAAGATCAGGCATGAAGTCACAAATTGAGATCTGATGTAATTATGACAATGTTAAAATAACCGTGTGAATCCATTAACAATATTGATCACACAAATACTTCTTAACATCTTTTCACTGCTATCCAGCTTGATAGGATCCTATTCATCTGATTCCATTTTTATCTTTCCAGATAGAAAAGATAAATAATATGACACACTGGGATTATGGTTGGCTTACTAGTAATGAGAAGCCTGGGCTGATTTATCTGAAGAGATGAGTTTGAATCTCACTATAAGAACTAGGTATTGAAATTAATTAAATTAAGAAATAGGATTGAATGAAACAAATTCTGTAGGTATTCAATAGGTCAAGTAACATATGTGGGAATGTAAAGAAAGTGAATGGTTCAGATTGATGAACTTTCATCAGAACTAGAAAAGATTGGAAATCAAAGTTAGTTTATCTTGCAGAGGACGGGGTAAACAGAACAAATAAGATGTATTTGACATGGTGGAGACTAGGATAAACTGAAGGACACAGCTAGTGATAGTGCCAGCTGTGTGAAGATTGTGTGGGCTTGTTAACTGCACTCGTCTGTTTGGTGAAGATTTAGAGGAAGGCGAATAATAATAGATGAGATTCTAAACCTAACAATGTTTGAATTCTGGGATACAAAACACTGCAGTTACCAGACATAACAAAATAAAAGAGAACACTGAAAACAACTTAAAGGCCTAACAGCGTCTGTGAAGAGGGAATATCGGAGATGACATTGCAGATTGATAACCTTTTGTCAGTTGTCAGTTTTAATGAAATCTGGAATAGGTTGTCTGAAATAGCTGAAAACAATGTTGCGTCTTGAGGGGTGAAATGAAGCATGAGATGATGTTCCTTGAGGTTTGATTTGGCAACATTGGAACAATGCAAGAGGACAAAGACAGAAGTCAAAAGTGGGAATGGAAAGGAGGATTAAAATAACAGGTTTCAGTCACTCTGGAGCTAGTATCAATAACAATGAATATGCAACAACCAGATTGCCATAAATGTTAAAGTTAAATTTAGACATACAGCACAGAAACAGGTCTTTTTGGCCCATATGCCCATGCTACCCAATTGACCTAGAACCTTGTACATTTAGAATGGTGGGTGGAAACTGGAGAACACAGAGGAAATGCACATATACACGGGGAGAATGTACCAACTCCTTACAGTGCCAGATACAAACCATGTTCGCTTGTGCTGTTATAGCTTTGCACTAAACCACTATGCTAATTCTGCCACTCTACTGCGCTAATCGTGCTGCCCACCTCATCTCATCCACAAAGCCTACCTCATCCATAAATGTTCTTCTAATATATCTGAAAATGTTCTAACAATTTATATGTCAGTATTTAAAAATGGGCAAGAAAAGTTTGTGTGTAGTCAGAATGAGGTGCCAATGAGCTATTATTTATCATATTTAAAAATATAAGAGTTTTTTTCAGTTTTGACTAAAATGATTGACTCGCTCGTAATTTGAAAACAAACTAAAAAGTGCAACATCTTAGCATTCCATCACAAACTATGCATTTAAAATCAAATGTTCAGATCAAGGTGACCAACTTTTAAATGTCTCCTAAATTGCAATGGAAAGGCAATCAAAATTCAGAAAATAATTCAAGACTGCAGCACAAATGAACTCTTTCTGCTCCCATATCATTCCTCTGTTTCTAAAAGTTATATATATATGGAGTTAATTATCTGAAACACTATCAGTTTCTACTTGCACACTGATCTTCTACTCAGTAACTCCTTACTCAACCTTTCCAATCCCAGTAAATTATTTGATATGTATTACAGCATGACTTGAAATTTTCACTAACTCAAGGCTGGAAAGACAAAGGATGTTATTTTTTTGTTCTCATCAGAAACTCTGTTCCCTTACCATTCAATCCGTTCCTTTATTTGGTATTTGCTTCCCTACCATTCAATCCGTTCCTTTATTTGGTATTTGTTTAAGGCTGCCTTTAACCCAAGGATAACTCAGGCTATGAATTGGCATAAGACCTTTGTAACATTGTCCAACTCTGCGCATCTACTGAAATGCTTAGCCTTGGCTTTTAATTTCTCAACTTTAACCATTCCAATGCATTTGTACCAGCTTTGCATCCTCCAATCTCCACAACATTCAGATCATCTACAATTCTGCTGTCCTTGACCTGCACTTCTATTATGCCGAGTGATTGTCCTTCATCAGACACTGTTTAATCAATGTCTCAAATTAAAAATTCCTGCTTTGAATTTGAATTTCTTCAATGGTCTCACCTCTCCTTATTTCTGTATCCCTCTAAGATCTAGCATTCATTCATTTCTGGGACTGTGGAACTTTATTTTAAATGCTTCAGTTTTGATGATCTGTCTCCAAATCTCTGCCTTTCACTCCTCTCCTTTAACATGTGCTTAAAGCTGGATCTTTGAACAAGCATTTTGCTACTTGCCCTCCCAGTTAGCCAAATGTTTGTTCAAAGATGCAACTTAATTTTATCTTTACTGCAGATGTTCATCATTCTTTTTTTTAACCATAGCTAGGCACATGCAATTGAGATGTGACGACCTATTGGAGGGCTTGCTTCAAAAACTTTGAATGATGTGTTTAATTTTATTTCGAGTTCTGAGGTCAAGTTCTCAATTCCTGAATTCCGATCATTTTCATAGAGTTACTTCCCTCAGATGTGTTTGTCAAAATTTTCACCTGCTGGTTGAAACTCCCATTTTATGCAAGAGCTCCACATGACTCTGGGTTTTTTTGTAATGCAGCACAAGCTGATGAGCTTATTATACAATTTTCTGCACATATAAATACAGGCAGAATCTATCCCTGCTATACTGGCTTCGTGGAGCTTAGAGAATGAGTGGTAACTTGCATTGTGGACAGTCCTGCATACCAGTGATCCAGGCATTGCCTCTCTCAGTAATTGAGATCTCCAAACTTGTTCAGCACTTGCAAACCCTTGCTTTGTGAATTCTCCTGGGCATTACATACAGTAGTTTCAAACAAGTTTCATGAGGTTGCAATAGTTTTGTGGGCATTTATTTTTACTATTCCTGGCTTGTGTTCTCTTGATGGCGTCCAGCGGGAGAGGATGACGATCCTGGCAAAGTCAAGAGTTTTCCTGGAATGCCTCTACACTAGCAAGTCAACTAAAATGTACAAATAAAGTTACAGCTAACAAGACTTGTGTTATATCAGTCAGCAGGACTTGATTATCATTCAAAAATCATCTATTCAGGAATGTAGAAAGCCATTTACTGCAATAGCATCATCCATCAGTTGGAGTTATCTGCCCCATGGAGAATGCATGTTTGGCAAAAGTAGCATTCTCTCAATGGCAAACCTGGGCAGCTCACCACTCATTCATGGATCTGGCCACTGTCTCCTGCTGCTCTGGCAATGCTCAATGCTTGGCTTGTCAGGCATTGAGAAAACAGTTTAAAGTCACCACATTGCTGAGTCTCTTCAGTCACATAGGTTCAGTTATGTAAAGATAGGAGGTTTCCTTCCTGGAGGCTTTGTGTCAAACCGAGAGCTTCATGGTCATTGTTAACAGCATTTTCCACATTTATTTAATTAGGGGAGTTTAAATTGATAAACTCCCGTGAAGTTACATCTCCAGTTTAATAGTCTAGACTTTTGGGCCAGTATTGCAATAACACATAAGCTTTCTCTGCAATTTTCACCTTGCTATCATGAAATTGACTGTAGAGGTGGAGTTAATCTTCAGAAGTAATGAGAAGCTGTTCAATTACGGTGACTACACTGCAGTACCGAGACCTCCCAAACCCTCAGTTGTCAAGTTTGAGTTTGCAGTAACTTTGATCGACTGCTCTTCATTCCTCTTTGGCAATAACAGTTCAGAAGGGGACCCTTCCCAGACCTCAGAAGCCATCTCTTGATTAAATGAAATTCATCACTGCATTTAATGTATTAGCACAACTTTGGATTAAATGGGGAAAAGAGTACACAAGAAATCCTGCACCAAAAGTGGAAGGATTGCTCCTCCTTGGATTCTATCAGACACCTTGGAACCAACTTTAAGGGGGATGGGGAACAGAGGGTTAGAGCAGTGTCCAGGGAGTATGGCCACCTAGCTAGGAATAAAAAAAGATAAGAAAGGTAGGATGGAGATTAGGGTAGAATGTAAAAAAGAGAATATATGTGAGGGTCATTCTCTGAGATGCATATATTTTAATGCAAGAAGCATAGTGAACAAGGTAGATGAGCTGAGAGCATGGATAGATACTTGGGGTCACGATATTATGGCAATTAGTGAGACCTGGCTACAGGAGGGGCAGGACTGGCAACTTAATGTTCCGGGATACATTTGTTTTAGATGTGATAGATCAGGGGGTAAAAAAGGAGGAGGAGTTGCTCTGCTTGTTAGGGAGGACATTACTGCCGTGAGGTTGCAGGATGATATGGAGGGATCGACCAGTGAGGCTGTTTGGGTGGAATTGAGGGGTGGAGGAGGCAAGGGGGTGCTAATAGGGGTGTATTACAGACCACCAAATGGGCCAAGGGAATTAGAGGAACAAATTTGTAGGGAGATAATGTATATGTGTAAAAATCATAGGGTAGTGATCATGGGAGATTTTAACTTCCCACACATTGATTGGGTTACCCATACGGTTAGAGGGCTGGATGGGATGGAGTTCGTTAAATGTGTTCAGGATTGTTTTCTAAATCAGTTAGTAGAAGAACCGACTCGGGATGGTGTAATACTGGATCTCCTGTTAGGGAACGAGCTAGATCAGGTAGCGGACATTAATGTTGGAGAACCAATTGGTTCTAGTGACCATAATTCTGTTAGTTTTGGGGTAGTTTTAAGGAAGAGCAAGGAGAGGCCTAAAGTTGAGGTTCTGGATTGGAAAAGAGCAAATTTCGTAGGAATAAGAAGGGATTTGGGGAGTATTGAGTGGGACAGGATATTTTCAGGTAAGGATGTTAATGAAAAATGGAGGATATTCAAAAAAGAAATTTTGAGGGTACAGAGTAGTTATGTCCCAGTCTGGATCAAAGGAAAGGCTGGAAGTCATAGGGAGGCTTGGTTTTCGAGGAATATTGGAAATTTGGTTAGGAGAAAAAGGGAGGTGTACAAGAGGTATAAAGAGCATGGAGCTGAGAAGTTGAAGGAGGACTACAAGGAGTGTAGAAGGAATCTTAAGAAAGAAATTAGAAAGGCCAAAAAAAGGCATGAAGAGGCTTTGACTGACAGAGTAGAAATAAATCCAAAGGGTTTCTATAAGTACATTAAAAGTAAAAGATTAGTGAGAGATAAAATTGGACCCCTTGTAGATAGCGAGGGTAGGCTGAGTGAGAAGTCTGAGGAAATGGGGGAAATTTTGAATGATTTCTTTGCCTCGGTATTCAGTAGGGAACAAAATGTTGAACCAGTTGAAGTAAAGAAAAATAGTGGGGAGGTCATGAAGCATATAAGGATAACCGAGGAGGTAGTGATGGCTGTGTTAAAAAAGATAAAGGTGGATAAATCTCCCGGACCGGACAAAATATTCCCTAGGACACTCAGGGAGGCTAGTGGACAGTTAGTGGGGCCATTAACAGAGATATTTAGGATGTCACTGGCCACGGGGGTGGTACCAAAGGATTGAAGGGTGGCGCATGTAGTTCCTCTGTTTAAGAAAGGGTCCAAATGCAAACCTGGGAATTATAGGCCTGTAAGTCTGATGTCTGTGGTGGGCAAGTTGATGGAAAGTGTTCTGAGGGATGCTATTTACAAATTTTTGGAGGTACAAGGATTGATAGGGAATAATCAGCATGGTTTTGTCAGGGGTAGATCATGCTTGACAAACCTGATTGAGTTCTTCGAGGGGGTTACAAAAAAGGTTGATGAAGGGAAAGCTGTGGATGTTGTCTATTTGGACTTTAGTAAAGCTTTTGACAAAGTTCCCCATAGGAGGTTAGGAAAAAAGGTGGAGGCATTAGGTATAAATAAGGAGGTAGTGAAATGGATTCAGCAGTGGTTGGATGGAAGGTGTCAGAGAGTAGTGGTAGAAAATTGTTTGTCCAATTGGAGGGCGGTGACTAGTGGAGTTCCTCAGGGTTCGGTCCTGGGTCCACTATTATTTGTTATATATATGTAGGGGTGGAGAATTGGATAAGCAAGTTTGCGGATGACACAAAGATTGGTGGTGTTGTGAACAGTGAGGTAGATTACCGTAGATTAAAAGGTGATTTAGGAAGGCTGGAGGTGTGGGCTGAGAAATGGCTGATGGAATTTAATACAGATAAATGTAAGGTGCTACATTTTGGAAAGGCAAATTTAAATAGGTCATATACATTGAATGGTAGACAATTGAGGAGTGCAGAGCAACAAAGGGATTTAGGAGTTATGGTAAATAGTACCCTCGAGGCTGATACTCAGGTCGATGGTGTGGTGAAGAAGGCATTTGGAATGTTGGCCTTCATAAATCGGAGTATTGAATTCAAGAGTAGGGAGGTTATGATGAAATTGTACAAGGCATTGGTGAGGCCAAATTTGGAGTACTGTGTACAGTTTTGGTCACCAAATTATAGGAAAGATATAAACAAAATAGAGAGAGTGCAGAGAAGGTTCACGAGAATGTTGACAGGATTTCAGGGTCTGAGTTACAGGGAAAGGTTGTGCAGACTGGGGCTTTTTTCTCTGGAGCGTAGAAGATTGAGAGGGGACTTGATAGAGGTGTTTAAGATTTTAAAAGGGACAGACAGAGTAAATGTGGATAGGCTTTTTCAATTAAGAAAGGGGGAGATTCAAACTAGAGGACATGGTTTAAGATTGAAGGGGGAAAATTATAAGGGGAACATGAGGGGAAATTTCTTTACGCAGAGGGTGGTGGGGATGTGGAATGAGCTTCCGGCAGACGTGGTCGAGGCGGGATCATTGGTTACATTTAAGGAAAGACTGGATTGTTACATGGATAGGAGGGGACTAGAGGGGTATGGACTGGGTGCTGGTCAGTGGGACTAGGAGGGTGGGGATTTGCTACAGCATGGACTAGTAGGGCTGAACTGGCCTGTTCTGTGCTGTAAGTGGTTATATGGTTATATGGTATTCTAAGAGATCAGATTCACAAGTTTTTGGATAGGTAGTGATTGACATCTTTATGCATGGAGGTTATGACTAACCAATCTTAGTACTTAGAACATTACAGCACAGTACAGACTCTTCAGCCCGTGATTGTTGTACTTACCTTGTAAACCTACTCCATAGCAACCTAATTTTTCCCTACCTCACACCTATAACTCTCCATTTTTCTTGCACCTAAGTGCATATTTAAGAGCCTTTTGAATGTCAATATTGTACCTGCCTCCACCAGCACCCCTGGCAATTCATTCCTGGCACCTACCACTTTCTGAATAAAAAAAACTTACCTCTGACCTCTCCACTACTAAACTTTCCTCCACTGAGCTGAAACAGTTGTCCTTTGGTATCTGCTGTTGTCACTCCAGGAAAAAAAAAACTGCTGGCTGTCCCCCCCCTATCTCGGCCCCTCAAAATCTTAAATACCTCGATTAAGTCCAAAGAGAAAAACCTCTGTTTACCTTGCTTCATATGACATGTTCTTCAATCCAGGTAACATCTGGTAAATCTCCTCTGCACCCCCTCCAAAGCATCTACATCCTTCCAATACTGATATGACCAGAATGAACATAATACTCCAAATGTAATCAAACCAGAGTTTTATGGAGCTACAACATTATATCATAACTCATTCCCCAACTCATGAAGGTTAACACACCATATGCCTCCTTAGCCACCCTATCAACTTGCATGCCAATTTTTGAAGAATATATGAACCTGGACCCCAAGATCTCGGTTTCTCCAAACTGTTAGAATCTTAGAGTTTTCAAGGAGGTTACCAAGAAGCTTGGAGGAAAGGCAGTGGATTTGCTTTCAATGACTGAGTAAAGTCTTTGAGAAGGTCCTGCATGGGAGGTTGGTCAAGAAGGTTCAATGGCTTAGTATGCAGGGTGAGACAGTAAATTGGATTAGACATTGATTTTGTGGGAGAAGTCAGAGAGAGGTAGTGGATGATTGCTTCTCGGTGACTCGTGGTATGCCTCAAGGATTGGTGCTGGGTCCCCTGTTGTTTGTCATCTCTATCAATAATCTGAATGATAATGTGGTAAATAAATCAGCAAATTTGCAGATAAGACTAAGATTGGGGAGTAGAGGAAAGCGGAGAAGGCTTTCAAAGCTTGCATTGAGATCTGAACCAAATGGAAAAATGGCAGATGGGATTCAATACAGATAAGTGTGTGGTGTTGAACTTTGTGGGCTCAAACCCAAAGATGGGATCGTAAAGAGTGCTTTTGGCACACTGGCCTTCATAAATCAAAATATTGCGTACAGGAGTTGGTATGTTAGGCTGAAATTCTATAAGACATTAGTGAGACCAAATTTGGATTTTGTGTGTCAATTTGGTTACCAACCTACAAGAAATATATCAATAAATTTGAAAGAATGCAGAGATTATTTACTAGGATGTTTCAGGCAATTGAAGAGCTGAGTTGTGGGGTTTGGGCTTGGAAAATGAGGGGAGATTTGAAAGAGTAATAGAAAATTATGAGGGGGTATAAATAGGGTAAATGTAAGCCGGCTTTTTCTACTGAGGTTTGGGTAAGATAAGAACTAGAGGACATGGGTTAAAAATAAAAGGTGAAATATTTCAGGAAAACATTTGGAGGAATTTTTTTCAAAGGCTGGTGAGTATGTGGAATGAGTTGCCAGCAGAAGAGGTGGGTGTAGGTTTGATTTCATCATTCAAGAGAAATTGGAATAGGGTCATAGATGGGAGGGATATGGACGGCTGTGGTCTGGGAGCATGTCGATGGTTCTTGGCAGAATAAGTTTGGCATGCAATAGATAGGCTGAAGGGCCTGTTTCTGTGGTGTAGGGCTCTATGGTTCTACTGGCCTATCTGTTCCCACCCCATGTTTGGACCAGCACTTAGTTCTGATATTGGCCTCAATAATCAACTCAGACTCACAAAACTCAGAGTGGAAGCAAATCATCCTTAACCCCAAGGGACTGCCAAGGACATTGCTAATGAAGCACTGACATCAGTGGTTCGAAACACTTGAATCTGACTCAGCCTATCTTACTTTTAATAGTATCTAAGTCACTGAGTGCTTCCACGATATGTTTAAACAATATCAGGTTACATTTAATATGATTTAGACAAGGTTGAGGAAACACTATATTCTCAGGCCCAGCACAAGTCATTATGTTTCAATGGATTTAACCTTTTAGAACCTGGCTCAGTGTTTAAATGAAGGATATAATTTCTAAACAGTTTAACAGTTAAACAGTGGTAGCAAGTTTAAAAACCGATCCCACTATTCAATATTTTTAAAAAAAATTGTGTCTTTGAAGTTGCTTTTAGGATTTGCTACAAAACCAGTGACATACACCATTGTAGAAATATCTTGGATAGGTTAGTGAAGTTTGTTCATAACAGAATAAATTATCATGGACCATTTCCCCTGCAAAAACAGAATGCTTGCTTCTTAGGTTCTTGTAATTACTTAATTATTTCAAAAGACAAAATGAAAATTGATATTTCTTCATGTTTGCAACAATGAATGCATTTTGACATAATTGACTAAAATAGTGAAATATAACTTTATATCTTGTTCTCAATGCAAATTTTACTATTGGAGCGAGTACAGAAACAATGCCCTTTAATTATTTAACCACAACAGTTCATTCCAAAATGTTTTGGTTACTGCAGTGAATCTCAGGTTAAATTTCAAAATGATTTGTATCTTTGCTCTATTATTTTTACCATGCTCTAATGTGAAATTATTTTTATTCTGTAGGACATTTATACTGGAAAAAACCCTGCTTTTCTTTCAGTCAGAGCAAATCGCTTTTAAAATGAAAGATCTTATTGTGTAATTATCCAACATGTAACAATTTAAAATCTACTGGTAGCTTGAACATGAGACTAAATATAATTTTGCAATCATGTACAAACAAGAATATCAGCGATCTGGTGGCATGGTTAGCGCAAGTTAGCGCAATGCTGTATAGCGCCAGCAATCAGGACTTGGGTTCGAATCCCCCACTGTCTGTAAGGAGTTTGTACATTCTCCCTGTGTCTACGTGGGTTTCCTCCAGGTTCTCCAGTTTCGTCTCACCGTTCAAAACATATCAGGGGTTGTAGGTTAATTGTGCGTAATTAGACAGCACAGGCTCATGGGCTGTAAGGTCCTGTTATCATGCTGTATGCCTAAATTAAAAAAAAAGTACTTACATATATGACAATAATCTATAATATTAATAATTGATCTTTTGAAAATATACAATTCTTTGGTACATATATTATCTGGTCAAATGTTTGAAGCCACTTAACAGAATTAGAAAACAAAATTGATAGAATTCAAGTAAGGACAAAGCAGGGCTGATGGCATCTACTGCATATTTTGTTATTTTGACAGCAGTTGAAGTATTTTATTCTGGATTCATTAAGAAATGTTAAAGTTTTTCAATTATCTTTAAAAACAATAAAGACATATGAATGGCGGTATCCTTGAAGTAAAAGTTGCTGTAGCTTTACTTTGTTCTAGAATTTTTGTGTTTTCAGAATTCTATGCTGATTTATGTGGTTGTCCATATTGTTTATTTTTACGACCATTTATGTTGATACGAAGAATTATTTAACAGAAATGTTTGCATACAGAGATGTAAACACCATGATAACAGGCCATTTGGCCCACCCATCCATATTACTCCCATCTTCCAGCGCTTGGCCCATAACCTGCTATGCTTATGTGACTTAAATGTTGTTAAGACACATGTTAAATGCTAACAGCCCCTCTACTTACATTAATTTTTCAAGGAGTGTATAGAGATAATTACCATTCTCCTGGTGAAAAAGGTCCCTCATTTCACCTCTAAATCTTTTACCGTTTGCCTCAAAATCCATATGCTTAAGTTTTATCTACCTTTGATATAGGGAAAAATATATTGCCATCTACCCTATCCATACCCCTCAATTTTATATACCTCAATTATGCCTCCTGTTATCCACCTCTATTCCAGGAAATAAGAATCTAGCCTCTCCAGTCTCTCTTTGCATTGAAACAACATTCTAATGAATCCCTTCTGCACCTTCTCCATTGCTATCACATCTTTCCAATGATGTGTGGTAGTCAGAACTGCATCTATGAGGATCCTGTGATATCTGTCTCAGAGGGCGACTTAAGAACAATATTCAAGAGGGTGAACCTATACAAAGCATTAGGCCTGATACTTAGGGTAGGGTACTTAAAATCTGTACCAACCAACTAGCTGGAGTGTTCACAGACCCCAGAACCCAAGAAGAGTAGCGTGGGCTGCCTCAATAACTACCGTCCATCAGCACTAACTTCTACTGTGATGAAATGCATTGAGAGGCTGGTCATGGCCAGAATTAACACGTACCTAAGTAAAGATCTGGACCCACTGCAATTTGCCTAAAATCACAATTGTTCCACAGCAGATGCAATATCACTGGCTCTCCACTCAGCTCTGGATCGCCTGGAAACAGCAATTCATACATACATCTGCTTTTCATCAACTACAGCTCGGCCTTCAATACCATTATTTTCTCAGTGCTGGTCAAGAAGTTACAAACTCTAGGCCTCTGTACCCCACTCTGCAACTGGATCCTTGATTTTCTCTTTGGAAGACCACAGTCAGTACGAATAGGAAACAACATCTCCTCTTCACTGTCATTAACACAGACACACCCCAAGGATGCGTGCTTAGCCCATTGCTCTACTTGTTATACAGCCATGACTATGTGGCCAGGTACAATTCCAATTCCATCTACAAGTTTGCTGATGACACCACAATTGTGGTAAAATCACAAATTGCAATGAGAAAGTGTACTATTCCAGGAATTAGCTCGTTGAACGGTGTAACGACAACAACTGTGCGCTCAATGTCAGCAAATCCAAGGAAGTCATTGAGCACTTTAGGAGGAAGATGACCCAGTCCTCATTGAGGGTTCAGTTGTGGAGAGGGTCAAGAACTTCAAATTCTTGGGAGTCAACATCTCCGAGGATCTGTCCTGGATCCTCCATGTTGATGCAATCACAAAGAAGGCTCGCCAGCAGTTATACTTTGTGAGGTGACTGAGGAAATTCAGTATGTTACGGAAATGTCTTGTAAACTTTTACAGATGTACTGTGGAGAGCAATCTGGCTGGTTACATCACTGTCTGGTATGGAGGCGCCAACTCTCAGGACAAGAATAATCTCCAGAGGGTTGTTAATTCAGCCTGCGACATCACAGGCACCAGACTTCTCTCCATCGAGGACATCTACATGAGGCAGTGTCTTAAAAAAGCAACCTCTATCCTCAAAGACCCCCATCATCCAGGCCATTCCCTCTTCACTCTGCTACCATCAGGAAAAAGGTTCAGGAGCCTAAAGATGAGCACTCAGTGGCACAAGGTCAGCTTCTTCATCACTGCCATCAGATTCTTGAATAATCAATGAACCAAAGACACTGCCTTACTTTTGATGCACTATTATTTTAATTTTTTTAAAAATTAACTTCATAAGATGGTTATAATATGAATGTTTGCATTATGTCGCTGCCGCAAAACACTGAATTCCATGACAATAAATTCTGATCTCCTCTCCTCTCCACCTTCCTCTGGGACCGCTCCCTCCCTGACTCTCTCCTCCCCACCAATCGCCCCCTTGACATTTACCGCTTTGACCACAGGAGGCACTAACTTGCATTTGGTGCCCCAAACAGTCTTTCCAAGTGAAGCACATTTCACATGAATCTGATGAGTCATCTGTTGTATCTGTTGTATCCAGTGCTCCTCTACATTGGAAAGACTGGATGCAGTCTGGAAGATCGCTTCTTTGACCACCTCATCTCAGATATTGCTACATCTACAGCAATAAGGGCCATCTCCTAATGGCCACCCATTCCCAGCCCCAATCTCTTTTCAAAATGTCAGCCCATTGTCTTATGCACTGCCAGACTAAGACCACCCGCAAATTGGAGGAACAACACCTCATATTCCATCTGGGCATCCTCCAACCAGATGGCATTAACATCAACTTCTCTGGTTTCTGTTAGCCCCCCCCATCCCCCATCAATCTCTCTATCTCCTGTCCTCTAGCTCTGTCTCTCTCTGTCTCTCTCTGTCCCCTTCTTCCTCTGCCTCTTTTTGCCAAGCTCTGCACTCACAGAGCCAAACCACCCCTCCCTCGATCAATTCCCACTTTCTTTTCTTCTGTCTGCATAGTCATATCCAATTAACACCTTTTGCCCGTTGGTCTATGTTCCTCCCGTCTTTTAATTCAGGTACTGCCTGCTTTTTACTCATACCTTGATGAAGGGCTCAGGCCCGAAATGTTGGTAATATATCTGCATCTCCTATGGACACTGAGAGACCAGCTGAGTTCCTCTAGCATTTCTACTTTTAACTACAAATCACAGCATCTGCAGACCTTCGTGTTTTACTACAAATGGCCCAGTATCATTGAGGTTAGGGTAATTCCCTCACAGAATTCACAAAGTACCACCCAAGATTTTGAGATATGGAATTAAATTTTGTCTCATGAAGTATATGTGCAAAAAGTAAAGACAGTGCCCACCATAATGTTTGGGACAAAGACACTTTTTTTCCCCCCTTTATTTGCCTCTGTGCTCCACAGTTTTAAATTGAAATCAAACAATCACATGTGACTAAAGTGCACATTCCAGATTTTTTTTTAATAGATTTTCTGTACACTTTGGTTTTACCATGTAGAAATTAGACCCCTCATTTCAAGGTCTCATAATAGTTGGGAAATTGCAATGATATGTATATTAAAGTAGTCATGTTGAGTACTTTGTTCCATATCCCTTGTATGCAATGACTGCTTGAAGTCTGTGATTCACAGACATCACCAGGTGCAGAGTATCTTCTCTGGTGATGTTCTGCCAGGCCTCTCCTTCAGCCATCTTCAGTTCTTGCTTGTTTCAGGGACTTGTCCCTTAAGTTTTTCAGCCTGAGAATGGTTTCTTTCATTTTCATTGTCACAACTCTGGTCCTCATGTTGAAAAATGGCAACTACAGACTTCAAAGTTGATCAAAAGCTTAGAAGCAAGCCAAGGTCTCTTATGCCTGCATCAACAAAGGATTAAGTACACCTGAGTAATCACAAACGCTTGTGAAGCCAAATGTCCAAAACATTATAGTGCACTGAAATGAGGGCACTATGTATAAAAATGTGCTGCAATTTCTACACGGTCAAATCAAAATGTATACAAATAACCTTGAATAAAATCTGGAATGTCCTCTTTAATTACACGTGAATTGTTTGATTATAAATTTAAAAGTGTGGAGCACAGGAGCAAAAAAAATCTGCTTTTGTCCCAAACTTTATGGAGGCCACTGTAAATAACTTTTTTTCTTTGAGTTGTTTTTCTTGGTAAACATGCAAATAATTTAACTTCACATTATGACAAATTATGATTTGGACCATTTTATCAGCATGCAACCCTCATATAAAATGGAGGGGGTGGTGCGGGGTGGTTGACTCTATTAATGAAAATTAACTCATAGTTAATTAGGGGAAGTTCAGTGAACAGGATTAAAAGTGTTTAGAGGAGATGAAGTAGAATCACTGTTAAGAATATCTTTTCTTTAGTTCAGTTTCTTTATTTTCTTGTTGAATTTAAAGCTTAGATCAATGTATCATTATATGTTAAGCGAATCAAGAAAATGGGATTACTGAAGGAAAGTGGTGCTGAGGTAAAAGATCAGCGACAATCTTTCTGAAAATTGAAACAGGTTTGAAGGGCATAATAATCTGCTCCTGCTTTCAATCCTTATACTCAGAGGTTTGCATGAGAAGCAGAGATGAAACTGATCCTTGTTTCCTTGCGCTACATGTGCCAAAAAGTGCTGGCTGCTTTTCAAAGATTCAGATCCATTATAATCTTGATTTTGTCAGAACTAACAGAAATATGAATAACTTAACGTTGTAGACTGATGGGTTTACATTTTAAAGATTACAAAAAGATGGCCAGAAAATAGGTTTAAAGTTTAAAACAGGGTAAACATATAATATCAAATTTCTACGATAGGACAGAGACTCTGGAGAATCACTAAGCTTTGTGGGACTATGGAATGTATTAGTGGATTATGTGAATGAAGGAGATCATTTAAAAAAAAAATTTAATTTTGACATACAGCACAGTAATGGGCCATTTCAACCCTACGAGTCCGTCCCGTCCAATTTACACCACATTAACCTACACCCTGATATGTTTTTGAAGGGTGGAATAAAACCGGAGCCCCCGGAGAAAACCCATGCAGACACAGGGAGAATGTACAAACTCTTTACAGATAGTACGGGATTTGAACCCAGGTCTCATCCAATCGCTGGCACTGAAAAGGAGTCATGCTAAACACTATGGCAACTGTGCCGCCCAAATCCCAACCGTGCCACCCAAACAAGAAAAGGAGATGACTGAAGGAAAGTGGTGCTTTCATATTAAGCTTCTAAGTAAATCAAGATGAAACGAGTTGAATAACACAGAAAGAATATGGTGTATGGGTTTATATGGAACGTATCATTAATAATATCAAGCTACATTCTCTCAGTGTTATTGTTTGTCAATGTGGTAATAACGATTCGACTCGAGAGGAGAGGTTATAACAATAACTATTTACAAGTAAGTGCAAGCTCTGTACATGGTGGCCATAGCACATCTAGACTCAATTGAACTCTAGTCTGCCAATCCGGAACTCGCACATGTGCAGACCGCTACTGTGAAAACGGTGGCTGCAACGTGATTGCAGCGGGTGCCGAGCGACTGGTCTACATAGTTGTTATATAGTTCTAAAAGCCAGCTCTTCAGTGCTTGACGTCCTGTTTTGCGGAAACTGCCAAAATGTTTGGCCTGGAAGTCAGCCTGAAGAAAACTGAGGTCCTCCATCAGCCAGCTCCCCACCATGACTACCAGCCCCACCACATCTCCATCGGGCACACAAAACTCAAAATGGTCAACCAGTTTACCTATCTCGGCTGCACCATTTCATCGGATGCAAGGATCGACAACAAGATAGACAACAGACTCGCCAAGGCAAATAGCGCCTTTGGAAGACTACACAAAAGAGTCTGGAAAAACAACCAACTGAAAAACCTCACAAAGATTAGCGTATACAGAGCCGTTGTCATACCCACACTCCTGTTTGGCTCAAATCATGGGTCCTCTACCGGCATCACCTACGGCTCCTAGAACGCTTCCACCAGCGTTGTCTCCGCTCCATCCTCAACATTCATTGGAGCGACTTCATCCCTAACTTCGAAGTACTCGAGATGGCAGAGGCCGACAGCATCGAATCCACGCTGCTAAAGATCCAACTGCGCTGGGCAGGTCACGTCTCCAGAATGGAGGTCCATCGCCTTCCCAAGATTGTGTTATATGGCGAGCTCTCCACTGGCCACCGTGACAGAGGTGCACCAAAGAAGAGGTACAAGGACTGCCTAAAGAAATCTCTTGGTGCCTGCCACATTGACCACCACCAGTGGGCTGATATCGCCTCAAACCGTGCATCTTGGCACCTCACAGTTCGGCGGGCAGCAACCTCCTTTGAAGAAAACCGCAGAGCCCACCTCACTGAAAAAAGACAAAGGAGGAAAAACCCAACACCCAACCCCAACCAACCAATTTTCCCTTTCAACCGCTGCAACCGTGTCTGACTGTCCCGCATTGGACTTGTCAGCCACAAACGAGCCTGCAGCTGACATGGACATTACCCCTCCATAAATCTTCGTCCGCGAAGCCAAGCCAAAGAGAAGAGATAATTTCAAATGATGATATAGCTTTCAATGAAAACGAGAATTGTAACTGTATGCAACTGACCTGAATGATAATTATTTCAAACAATATTTCACAGCACACACAGTCACCTGCAGTCACTCCTTGCAGGTTCACCCCATTCCAAGCCATTTAATTGGACTTGTCCAATTACTGTAACGTTTTTGCATGTGGATGAGAAATCAATGTCCAACCACAAAAACACAGCCAACCAGTTCAGCTGTGTCCCCAACTCAGTCAGCTGTCATACTTAAAAAAAAATTATATGAGAATGGCAAAGACATGAAACAATATTTCAAATTCCAAACAATATTAGTTATTAAATATCAGTTAAACATCAAAACCCGGATTGTCAAAAGGAATGCAGGAACCAGAACACTCATGTTTCAAACAGGGCATGAGAACAGTCGACCGGATAAATTAACCGAAGCAAGGAAATCCAAGTGCCAGTGCACCAAAAGGATGCATGAACCACGAGCGCAAGAATGAAAGGGAGAATAGGAACGGGATGCTGGGGTGTCAAAAGGAGCATGGATGTTAGCACCCAGTGAACCAGATGCCAAGTTATCAGGATTCCTGACAAAAAAGATTTAAAATGAAAATGAAATTAAACATGTTAAGATGATTTAGTTGCCACGATTCTTTCAAGTTGTAAGCCATTTAGCATTTCACATCATGAGTGCTGCACACTTATAGAGTCATTGAGTTCCACAGGAGAGAATTGGCCCTTCAGCCCATCTTGTCCATTTGCCTGCATTTGGCCCATATCCTTCTAAACCTTTCCTATCCACGCACCTGTCCAAATGTCTTTTGAAAGCCACAATTGTCCCTGCTTCTACAACTTCCTCCACCAGCTCATTCCACCTATCCACCAGCCTCTGAGCAAGCACGGTGCCCTTCAGGTCTCTTTCAAATCTTTTTTCCTCTCACCTTAAATCTAAACCCTCTAGTTTTACATTCCTTTACAATGGGTTAAAAGGCCATGATTATTCATCTTATCTAGCCCCAAATGATATTTTAAACAAATCAGGACCCTCTTTGCTTTCTATGCTCCAGGGCGAACAGCCCCAATCTATCCAGGCTCTCTTTATAATTCAAGCCAACAACCCCCCCCACCTCCTCAACCAACTGAGTCCCGGCAGATCTTTTCTGCACTCTTTCCAATTCATATCTTTCCTAGAACTAGGTGACCAAAACTGTGCATGATACATTGACAGTCTCACAAACATCCTGTACAGATGCATCATAACCTCCCTGCTCCTGAGCAGCCTCTTCTTGGTGGCAAACCCTGATGAGAAAAGGAGCAGGTTCTTTTCCTGTGGAGCCTGGTGATCTCAATGGGAGGTTATGATATTGTCGGAGTAACGGAGACATGGCTGCGGGAAGGGCAGGATTGGGAAATAAATGTTCCCGGGTACACGTCCTATAGAAAAGACAGAAAGTTAGGAAGAGGAGGTGGGGTAGCTCTGTTGGTAAGAAATGAAATTCAGGCGTTTGAAAGGAAAGACATTGAAACAGGTGGGGTAGAGTCTGTTTGGATAGAATTAAGAAATTGTAAAGGCATGAGTACCATAATGGGGGTCATTTACAGGCCTCCGAAAAGTAGCTTAGATATCAGTAGAAGTATAAATCAGGAATTAAGAGTGGCATGTCAAGGTGGTAGCAATACAGTAGTTATGGGGAACTTTAACATGAAAGTGGACTGGGATAATCAGACGGGGGCAGGAGCACAAGAGACTGAGTTTATTGAATGTCTACGAGATACTTTCTTGGAGCAGCTAGTGGAAGAACCTACCAGGGGGAAGTCGATTCTGGACTTGGTGCTGTGCAGTGACGCAGAGTTAATAAGTGACCTCGATGTAGGGGAGCCATTAGGGAATAGTGACCATGGTATGGTTACTTTTGAGCTGCAATTAGAAAGGGAAAAAGAAAGGAAGTCGGAAGCATCTGTACTGCAGTTAAATAAAGGGGATTATGCAGCTATGAGGGAGGAGCTAGCCAAAATAAAATGGAAAGATACACTAGCTGGGAGGACAACTGGGGAAAAATGGCAGGTATTTTTGGACATTTTTCACAGGTTTCAGGACAAATTTATTCCAAAACGGAGGAAAGGCTCTAGGAGATGCAAATGGCAGCCGTGGCTAACTAATGAAATCAAGTGTAATATCAAATGCAAAGGGAGTAAGTATAGGATAGCGAAGCGGAGTGGGAAGTTAGAGGATTGGGAAACCTTCAAAGAGCATCAGAGGGTAACTAAGAAAGTCATAAGAGAGGGGAAAATGGAGTACGAGAGGAAATTAGCAAATAATATAATGGAGGATAGCAAAAGCTTTTTTAAATATGTGAAGAGGAAGAAATTGGTTCGGTCTAAAATTGGTCCATTAAGAATGGAAAAGGGTGAAATTATTACCGGAAACAAGGAGATGGCTGAGGAATTTAATAAATACTTTGCAACTGTCTTCACCAAGGAGGATGTAGGTTATGGTCAGTTAGGGGGTAGTGGTCATGTGGTATCAAGAGACTTGGGGAACTTTCCTGGGGAAGTAGGGGATCTAATGGATATCCGGATCCAGAAACAGGAGGTTGTGAGTAAATTGTTGGGACTGAGGGCTGATAAATCCCGAGGGCCTGATGGGCTGCACCCCAGGGTGCTTAAAGAAGTTGCTATGGAAATTGTGGAAGCACTGGTCGACATTTTCCAAAGTTCCATAGATTTGGGGAAGGTCCCTGAGGATTGGAGAGTGGCTGATGTGGTGTCGATTTTTAAGAAGGGAGGGAGGGAGAAAACGGGAAATTATAGACCGGTCAGTCTGACATCGGTGGTGGGGAAGATATTGGAGTCTATCATAAAAGGAGTAGTAGCAGAACACTTAGGCAGAAATAATAGTATAAGGGCTAGTCAGCTTGGATTCCTTAAGGGTAAGTCATGCTTGACTAACCTTCTGGAATTTTTCGAGGATGTGACAAAGAGGGTGGACTTGGGAGAGCCAGTGGATGTGGTGTATTTGGACTTCCAGAAGGCCTTTGGTAAGGTACCACACGGGAGACTAGTGGGCAAGATCAGGGAGCATGGTATTGGAGGTAAGGTGCTGACATGGATAGGAAATTGGTTAAGAAATAGGAAACAAAGGGTTGGGGTAAGTGGGTCTTTTTCAGGATGGCAGGATGTGACGAGTGGAGTGCCGCAGGGATCGGTATTGGGTCCTCAGTTGTTTGCAATTTATGTAAATGATTTGGATCAGGGGATTATTAATAACTTGAGCAAATTTGCAGATGACACAAAACTGGGTGGCGGTGTGGGGTGCGAGGAGGATGTCAGGAAAATGCAGAGGGACTTGGACAGGTTGGGGGAGTGGGCTGCTGAATGGAAGATGACGTTCAATGTAAGCAAATGTGAGGTTATCCATTTTGGGGGCAATAATAGGAAAGCTGAGTATTATTTAAATGGAGACAAGCTAGGGAGTGGGGAGGAACAAATGGATCTGGGAGTACTTGTTCACCGGTCACTGAAGACTAGCATGCAGGTTCAGAAAGCTGTGAAGAAGGCAAATAGCATGATGGCTTTCATAAAGAGGGGATTGGAGTATAAGAACAGAGACGCCCTTCTGCAGTTGTACAGGGCCCTGGTGAGACCCCACCAGGAGTATTGCGTCCAGTTCTGGTCTCCAATTTTGAGGAAGGACATACTAGCTATAGAGGGTGTGCAGCGCAGATTTACAAGGTTAGTTCAGGGATGGCGGGGTTGACATATGCTGAAAGGCTAGAAAAACTGGACTTGTAGCCGATGGAGTTTAGAAGGATGAGGGGGGACATGATTGAGGTATACAAAATTATCAGGGGGATAGACAGGGTGAAGTCGGATTACTTGTTCCCAATGATGGGGGAGACGAGGACTAGAGGGCATAGTTTAAGAATACAGGGTAGGCCCTTTAGGACGGAGATGAGAAAACATTTTTTTACCCAGAGAAGTGTGAATCTGTGGAATGCTCTGCCACAGAGGGTGGTAGAGGCAGATTCGCTGATTATGTTCAAAAGAGAGTTAGATAAGACTCTAGTGGGCAAAGGAGTTAAGGGTTATGGGGATAAGGCTGGAAAGGGGTACTGATGGTAGTGATCAGCCATGATCTGTAAAATAGCGGTGCCGGCTCGACGGGCCGAAGGGCCTACTCCAGCTCCTATTGTCTATTGTCTATTGAAAAAACAGGATTCTTGGAAGTGGATAACAATGGACTAATGCAGTGGTTCCCAACCTTTTACTTTCCACTCACATACCACTTTAAGTATTCCCTATGCCATAAGTGTTCTGTGATTAGTAAGTGATTGCTTAAGGTGGTATGTGAGTAGGAAGGGAAGGTTGAGAATCACTGCTCTCGACCCAATTATTATTGAAATATTTTGCTTGAGAAAAATTGTCCTTGGCCCATTTCCTTTGGAGTTATGAAACTGTGCACATAACAAATCAATTTGGAATGATTAAAACAGTGGTTTTCAACCTTTTTCTTTCCACCCACATACCACCTTAAGCAATCCCTTACTAATCACAGAGCACTTATGGCATAGGGAATACTTAAAGTGGTATGTGAGTGGAAAGTAAAAGGTTGGGAACCACTGGACTAATGGAATGTTACATTAAAGAACATGCCATCTTTCAGATGAATTACTACAAAAGCTGTATTTGCATTCTTATTTTGACATTCAAGGTTTAATGCAGTTTTGGAATTAAAAACATCAATATTTTTACTACCATTTTAAACTGTTACATTTGTGATGAAATCCTTGCTATTACAGATTTCCACCCATGTGATAATGGGTGAAAATGGACTATCAGGCAGAAAAGGAGCTCAAGTTTCTCCAGAGTGCATGAAGTCAGCATGTGGTTATGTAGAGCAGTGGTTTTCAAACTTTTTCTTTCCACTCACGTGCCACCTTAAGAAATCCCTATGCCATAGGTGCTCTGCGATTAGTACGGGATTACTTAAGGAGGTTTTTTGAGTGGAAAGGAGGAGTTTGAAAACTACTGTTTTAATTGTACCTAATTGATTTGTTATATGCACTGTTTGGGCCGATGACAATTTTTCTCAAGCCAAATATTTCAGTAATAATTGCGTCTAGAGAAGTGGTTTGTAACCCTTTTTCCCCATTCACATTCCACTTTAAATAATTCCTTACTAATCCTAATCACAGAGCACCTATGGCATGTAAGTGGAAAGAAAAAGTTTGAAAACCACTGGTGTAGAGGCTGGAATTTGAAGCTAATTCCAAGGTGCCAGTCCAGAGAGATAGTGGTCAATGGAGCTGATGTTGAGCTGGAGAGATTGACCATCACTATGGATGGTAATAAATTCTTCTAACTTTGCATCATCTTGCCCGTTGAGTCTCATGACACTGGTGATGAGAATGGCAGCAGTCAGGATTGCTATCTCAGGCTGGGATCGTTCAATAGTAAGTTGATGACCATATTGATGCTTGGCTTTGGTGAGCAAGGCTGCCAATGGTTACAGATCGGTTAGACCAGAAAGGGTTAAACCCCAATTGGATGGAAGCTGAGATAACACAAATTAAGAATCATAGAGTCTCCATCTCTTTCTCTCTCCAAATAGCTGCTGGGGAAAAAAGCTAATTTCTGACCAATAAAAGTCAGGCCATGACCAATTTTATGGGACTGAAACATGTGGGCTCTTACTCAAGATGAGGTTCATAGGACAGTTGAATATTTAGAGTAACAGTTTATATAATTCTTATGCACTTGCTTCAAGTATCTTGGGACTTTAAAGTGAAGAGAAATTTAATAATAATCTCTGCCATCCATTGAGTTGTGATGGGTGTGATATTTGAGGTGTGATTCCTTTCATAGCCAAATAGCCTGCCAACCTTCATAGGATAGAATAACAGGGGAAGAAATACGGGGACTCCTGATTCTCAGCGCATTCCATGAAGAGCATGTGACAGAGTAGAATATCCCAAGGGTGTCATTGCTCATGTCTTCTTTTTTCAGCAGGTTGGCAATGCTATGAGAGGCAGCCTTCATCCCCACTCCTTGCTGCTACTATTGCAAATCTGTCGAGGCTCAACTCCAACCTGCTGCCTAACCAGGAGGAAGAGATGCATAGGACAGCCATATTTCATCACTGCAGTGACCGGATTGCTCCTACAGCAAGGAGTTCAGTTTAAACCATGGATCACTGTTGTTGTACATCTCACAAAAGCTTTGCTCAATTCTGCAGCATCAAACAGTTCACTGCACATGGGCAGCACGCTCCATCCAATTCCAGCTATTGATTACAAAGTGATCAGCATCGAATTGTTTAAATGCCACATAGAACCACAGAAGGCATTTTCATTACCTGCAGATTTTGTTCTGATCACATGCACAGTAAACACAATAGAAATCTTAATTTGTATTTGCGCTAAACACATCCATTGACAGCAATTTAATATCAACCCAATATTTTTTGCGCAGCTAAATCCTTTGTTCATCCTGTCCACAACCAGCTCCAGTTTCCAACAGTCATTTTTGATCAATCTATCAAAGAAAATAACATGTCCATTTTTTAAGACGTAACACATTCAAAACAATCTCAAAAAGAACTGAAAGGGAGATAAAATATCCTTTGCACAGAGGGTGGTTGAATTGTGGAAGTACAGGCACAGGCAATAAATTATTTAGAAGAGGAATTAGTTGCTTAAAACAGAGGATTATTTAAAGACGGAGGAGAGTGTTGCTGAACTAATTGGCTCACATGGAGAAAACCAAAGACAGAAATTAATTGGCAAATTTCTAACTTGTAACAATCTACGATTAAAATCAAGATTGATCCAGCATTCTATTACAGGTCAAATATTTCTTGTTTATTTTAAAAGAGATTATTTTTTAAGACCTGAATTGCCATGATGCTGTACATCCTTAATAAATCTTGCTTAACCTACTGATTTTACTTTTTATTGCACTTTCATTGTTTGGATTTTTGTCTTGACATGATTTCTAGTTGTCTTTTAAAATGTAAGTAGCCACTTCAAATAATTCATATGCATTAAATTCATTTTGAAAGAACGATACAGACTGGATGTGATATTAGTCTTCATTGATATTTTCTTTTTGAAGTTGGATTGTGCTTTAATAATTTCCCTTCAGTGACATTTCAAAATGCAACGCTTAGGATGTACGTAATTCATTGGTATCAGCTCAAGTGCAGAAAAATGGGCTCTTCATTTTAAATTTGAATGAAATGCAAACACTACGAAAAAAATATTGGCATTTTGTCTTAATTTTATGCAGCATTAATGGATTTGGTTCAACTATTGAACAATGTATTTCTGATATCTACTTGTGTAAGAAATACTGGTCTTAATATCAGTTGAAATGAGGGTAGTTTTGGGTGGGTTAAACTACAGGCTGTAGAATGAAGAGTTTTAGTTCTAGATACCACAGCATACATAGTTAGCATTTCCATGCATCTTGAAATCAGCAAGGGTAGCTTGACTGTAGGATAAAAAGTATTATAGAGAAGTAGATCCCGTCCAAAAATATAGAGGTAATGAATCTGATGGAGGTGGAGGGTGTTTTGCAGATTTGGTCAATGAAGATAATGTTTTGGCAACAGGATAGAATCATAGAATGATACCTCTTCAAGCATTTGTTCAATTGAGAGGTATGATTGAATCTCCAATCCCATCCAAGTACATGTGCTTAATCTTTTATGTGATATCCTTGGGACCAGACACTTTTTGGATTTCATAATTGTTTGGATAATGGAATAATATTAAAATGGCAGTACTTTTAGGTAATGGGGGGAGGGGGTTCGCGGTGGCGTTGGATGGGAGGGTGTTAAATGAGGTGAGATAAAAATAGACTACTCTTTCCCCACTTGCCCGCTTGAGTTGTGCTGCCGCTCTCTCCCCGTTCGCCCACCTGAGCCATGTTGCCGCTCTCTCCCTGCTCACTTGCCCTCTCGAGTCTCGCTGTTGCTCTCTCCCTGAACCACTCCCATTGTCAAATACCCTTTCAGCACAGTTGCTTAAATTCTGCTGGATGATAATCCCTGCATTTTTAAGTAAGAGATACAGTAAAACTTCAAACTTAAACTGGCTCAAACTAAGCTAAACACCTGAAAATATACTGTATATGCAATAAAAAAATGTTTCGTTTTCAGAATTACAGATAAAGGTATAAGCACCTGTAGTGCATTCAATATCACAATAGTTGACCATGCAAATTATGTTACAGCTCTAGTTTCTAAGATAGTGGTTTTCAACCAAATCTTTTTCAAGCTTGTGTGATAGATTATGTTATATTTTATATTATATATACATATATTTTAAAGGAGATAAATTATATCATAAATTAGGTCATATACAAACACTTCAAAACAGATCTCATTTAAAATGCTGGAGCTCTGCTCAAGCCAAACAGTCTAGGTTCCAGGTGCCTTTGCAAAAACTTTGAAGAATGCCTATGAGGAGATGCTGTGGAGTAATGGATTATTGTTTTGGAAAGCAACATATGAACGAACTCGCATGATTGGATCCAGTGCCGCAGTCTGAGTGCAGTTTGCTGTTCTCAGAGGGTCATGTGGTTTTCTCTGAGAGAGAGAGAGAGAGAGAGAGAGAGAGAGAGACAGACAGAGATCACTTGTACAGTATTACAGCCAGCAGAAGTAGCTGCGAATAGAACAGAACAAGCTGGCAAGATGGGTTGTGAGTTCTTAGTTCAGCCATGTCAAAGCCCTTGTAGTCCATACAAGAGGAGATGTCTGACTGTATAATGTTTCACTTGAAATAAGGGAGAAAAAAAAAGAACTCTGTGGTGACCTGAAAGAAAGAGGTTATCATCTGGAAAACCCTGATGGGGCAAGTTTCTTCGGCAAGACACTGAAGTAGCTGATGGGAAGGAATCAGTTGTGGGTGACCAATGAGCAACAAATCTCTCTCTGAAAACTGACAAGAACCTTGCTGAGTGGTAACCATTTATCTTTCAAGCACCAAAGCCTGGTGAACTTTATAAATGTTAAATTCTATGCATAGTATAAGAATTGCCTGCAAGCAGTGAACTTGGAGGAATGAGAAGTGAGATTGGACAGTGAACCAAAGAACTTTTCTGAACTTACACATACATTACATACACATGCGCTTAGAATTAGAAGGGGGTTAAGTTAAGTTAATAGTGATAAGTTAGAGTTTGATCCTGTTTTCATGTTTAAAGATAATTAAAAGCAACTTTTGTTTAAGTAACCATTTGTCTTGGTGAATTTCAATTGCTGCTGGGTTTTGCGGACCTCTGGGCTCATAACACGAGCTAAAATTCAAGTTTTTTATTATTATCTGACAATACACATTCAACCAGATGAAACAATGTTTTTCTAGATCACAGTGCACACGCGTACACACACACACCCATACAGCACATAAATACATAAAAATAAATATATATATATATATATATATTTTGGGATAATTTACTTGGTTACAAAATATTGTTCATCAATCTCACAGCTTGCAGTAAGAAGCTATTTCCCAACCTGGCAGATGATGGTCCTGCACCAATTTCCTGATGGAAGTGAGTCAAAAATACTATGTGCTGAATGGAAAAGGTTCTCCATAATACTTTGAGCCTTATTTAACCAATGGTCCCAATGAATGACATTTAATAGAAGATTCTCAGAAAAAAACATGAAATGAAAGGATGCGCACCCAAGAAAATTCAACTTCTAAATGTTGCAACACTAGTAAATCAAAGGTTTTGGGTAGAACTTGTATGCTGCATGGTAGGGTCCTAGAGAGAGCTTGCACTCTAAAATAGAGAGACATGGAAAATAGAACATAACAACACAGTACAGGCCCCTGGGCTTATGATGTTGTGCCAACTTATATATACTCTACCTCCCCCCAAAAATCTAAACCTTCCCTATCTCACTGCCCTCTATTTTTCTTTCATTCAGGTCTGTCAAAGAGTCTCTTAAATGCCCCTACTGTTCCAGCTTCCATCGCCACTCCTAGTAATGCATTCCAAGCAGCCACAACTCTCAGTGTAAAAATCTTACCCATGATGTCTCCCCTAAACTTTCCTCCCATCACTTTGTAGATATCCTCCGGTGTTTGCGACTCCTGCCCTGGAAAAAAGGTACTGGCTATCTACTGTATCTATGCCTCCCTTAAAAGACAAAAGCTCTGCTAACCTTGCCTCATAAGATATATTTTCTAATCCAGGCAACATCCTCGTAAATCTCTTCTGCACCCTCTACATAGCTTCTACATACTTCCTGTAATCAGGTGACCTAAACTGAAAATATTCTGTGTTGTCTCACCAGAGGTTTATGGAGCTACAACATTACCTCACGACTCCTGAACTCAATCCCCCGACCAATAAAACCCAGCATGCCATAGACCTTTTTAACTATCCTATCAATCTGCATAACAATCTTGAGAGATCTATGGACCTGGACATCAGGTCCCTCTGTTCTTCCACACTTTAAAAATATCCTACCATTAAACCATTCAAGTTTGACCTTCCAAAATGCATCACCTGACACTTATCTGGATTGAACTCCCTTTGCCACATTTCCACTCAACTATGCAACCTGTCTAATTCTGTTGTAACCTTCAGCAACCTTATAACACTATCCACAACACCTCTGATGATGGTCCTTCAACTTGAAAAATATTTCTGCATATTTCATTATTTAACAACCTGAGACTTTAATGCAAGAAAAATTTGAAGCTTATAATATTATATAGAAATGAATGACCTGAAAGGCCTTAATCATCTTCAAATCATTTACAAACTTACTGACCCATCCCTCTACTTCTTTGTCCAGGTCATTTTTAAAAATCACAAAGTGTAAGGGTTCCAGAACAGATCTCAGTGGAACTACGCTGATCACTTACCCCCAGGCAGTATACTTTTCATAAACTGCTATTCTCTGCTTTCTACATGCAAGCCAAGAAAGAATCCACACTGCCATGGATCCCATGGCTCATGACTTTCTGAATGATTGTCTCCAAATACCTTATCCAAATACACCACATCTTCACCCAACCTTCATCAATTTCTTTTGTTACCTCCTCAAAAAACTCAATGAAGTTTATGAGGCATGACCTTTCCCTCACTAAGCCATGCTGTCTATCCCTGAGACTGTATTTCTCTAAATGCTCTTAAATCTGGCCTTAAGAACCCTCTCCAATAATTTGCCCACCACTGACTCATTGGTCTTTAATTCCCAGGATTCTCCCTATTACATTTTTAAACTTGGGAACCACATTTGCCATTCTCCAATCCTCTGGAACCTCCCCTGTGGCCAAGGAGGATGCAAAATTATCACCATTACCCCAGCAATCTCTTCCTTCCTTTCCCGTAGCAACCTGGGGTACATCTCGTCCACTCCTGGGGTCTTATCAATCCTAATACTTTTAAGATCCAGTACTTCCTCTTTCTAAATCTCAACATGGTCCAGCACATCAAGTTGTTCTATTCTGACCTCACCTTCACCCTTTTCTCTGGTGAACACTGAAGCAAAGTATTCATTCAGGATCTCCCCAATCTCTTCCACTTCCAGGCAAATGTTCCCTCTTTTATAAACCCTGGTACCTGCATCAGGCAATCCTCACCTCACATCAGCTAATTTTTTGTAATGGCCACAACATCATAATTCAACTTATGCATAAATCCTTGAAAGTGGCAACTCAGGTGGGCAAGGTTGTGAAGGCTGCAGTTGGTATGGTTGCTTTCACTGGATGGAGAATGGAGCTCAAATGTTGGGGGCCTGATTTACCTATAAATGGAGTTAGTGAAACCCTGCTTAAAGTGCAGTGTGCAGTTCTGGTCGTCCAGCTCGAAGGACATTAATAAATTGGATGGGCTTCACAAGAGAAATACCAGGATGTTGTTGGGGAAAAAGTGCTTGTGTAATGAGGAATGGTTTGATTGGTTGAGATTCTATTCCTCAGAGCTAGGAGGCTGAAGGGTAACCTTATAGACATTTATAAAATTATAAGGGCCATGAAAAAAATTCACACGCACAGTGATTTCGTAGGGTAGAATTAGAATTAGGGGCATCAGCTTTAGGTTTTAGGGAAGAGATTTAAGATGAACCTGAGGGGCAACTTTTTCCCTTTGTACCTTGAACAAGTATCTGAGGAAATTTTAGAAGCAGGTGTAATGTTAATATTCAAAAGCCACATTTAGACAGATTTATGAATAGGATAGACTTCAAAGGATATTGTCAGAATGCAGGCAAATTGGACTCACCCAGAATGCCAACTTGGTTGGCATGGACAAGTTGAGTTGGAGGGTATGTTCCATGCTGTTTGACCCCAATGTCTCCTTAACCTCTCCAGCCCTTGTCTTCTCCAATCCACCATTCTATAATCCTTCAATGACGTTGAATTAGTAGTCTTTTTTTTAATCATTGGAATGACTTTTGATAAGAGTGATGTGATGCAGGTCTGGATTTTTCCACAACCGATTGTGGAGGCCAAATTGCTGGGTGCATTTAAGGCAGGGAATCAAAGGTTATTGGGAGAGTGTTATTGGGGCTGAGTGGGAAAATAGATCGGGTCATGATTGAATAATGAGTAGACTCAATGGGCTGAATAACCTATTTCTGTTCTTATGTTCTTATGGTCTAGTGAATCATCTCAATCACGATAGCAAATGTTTTAGTCAGTCAGCAAAATGAGTGGATAATTTAAGGCTTTTCAGGTCATTCATTTCTATATAATATTATAAGCTTCAGATTTTTCTTGCATTAAAGTCTCAGGTTGTTAAATAATGAAATATGCAGAAATATTTTTCAAGTTGAAGGACCATCATTAAATATTGACTAATTAATTCAGACAATAAAATACAATTCTCCAAAATTCTTCAGGAATCTTTTCTGAAAACAGTCCACGTTGACTCTCAAGTTTCCAAGCCTGTCATTTTCTTGATTACAATGGTTCTCTTAGTTGAGCTCGGCTGATAACTGTTCACATATCTTATCAAAGATTGCAAGGGAGAGCGATCGGACAAGAAATTCCACCTAAAAACGAAACCCTCCCTCATCCATTCTCATTTCTAAAATACATTAAGGTCAATTGTACCTCCTGGTAATAACGCTTGCTACAGCCCGCCAGTACTTATAAAACTTCAGAAAATTGTGACCAACAGAGCAGGAGATCTCTTATGTACAAGAACAACTCCAGTTTGCAATTCTATGTGAAAGAATATCACCATTAACATCATAAATGATGAAATTATATTTTAGTCATGTTTAGGAGCATTTTAAAAGTTCATAACAGTCAAAGAAAGTGATCATTCCCATAACAAATAACCTGTATCCAGCCTAGCAATCTGCAGCGCAGTCAAAGAATTGATGAGCTGAAGGAAACTATTGTATGGAACGTAGAGTGAGCTATCATTTTTGGTCTTGCATCTTAAAATGAAGTAAACATGCAGTGCTTAGATGAACCTTTATAAAATTTGATACAATAAATTCTGTAGTTTAGAATTACAGCAGTTTTCATAAATTTATAATGTACAACTAGAAAAAAAAAATTAAGAGGGCATTTTCCACTATATATTCTTTTAAATACCACAGAGATAAAGAGAGTCCTCATCATTCTTGAAGGACGTTGGCAAAACTCTGATTAGCCACATACGTAGACAGTTCCACACAGCATGCTTAATGCAGCGGATTCTAGGGGGATTATCCCAAATGCTGTGACAGGCCAGGGTGCTGAAATTCGTTTCAGTCAATGCACATAAACTGATGAACACAGCCTGCTGTTTTTCTAGTCAATAAATGTGAATTGAAATAAAAAAAGCCACGAGCTCAACATAAAAGCTCTCTTGTGAAGCATGCTTAACATCGTAGACAGAAGCAAGGCAGCTGTATGCATTTTATTGTGTACATGGTAAATCAAGCACAAAGGGAACAGCGCAGCAGGCCAGCAAAAGGGCAAGATGCACACTTCATAATACATCTGCTATTCCAAAGTCTTCACTATTGCCTTTCTCCTGTACTGTAAGCTTACAGGATGTAATGTATCATTTTTAATCTAGTTACAAATTAACAAGAAAAAGAACTTTCAATTGTTATACAAGTTATCACCCAGAAAATTGCATTGGATTCCTAGAGGCTATATGGTAATATATTTGTTACTTAGCATTTTGCACACACAGCAAGCCTCAATCTTTAGGGTATTTACAAAGATAATTTTTCATTCAAAAATAATTCACTTTAAACAGATAATTTCCCATGCTGTTGAGTTCAGAAGGTAAAGAGTAAAGAAAAGAAGACACAAATTGCAGGTTCATATCTCAAGATTTTTCAATTTCACAGATGTGTGCTCAGGAGACACAGTAACACAAAGAACAAAATCCAGCAGCTTTCCAGAGGATGTTTTGTTTCAAAATACAAAAAATGTGCATTAAATAAGGTGCTAGATTACACAATGTGTGCACTTATTTTTGGGCAAAGATTACTTCATTGGCTGAATCTCAGGCAAGGAAAGGTATGTGGCGGAATTAGAATGGAAGAACATCTAACTGTCGGTCGGCACAACATCATGGGCAGAAAGGCCTGTACTGTGCTGCCATGTTCGTTCTACAAAAATAGGGAAATTATGTGATAAATAAACATGAAAAGAATTTTACCCAGAGATTAAAAAAACGTAAAACAGAAAAAAGTTTAAAATGCTCAGTCTGTCAAGCACCATTGATAGAAACAGAGTTAAAGTTTCAGGTCAAAGACCTTTCATTAGTTCAACCTGACATGTTGACTTTAATTCTATTTCTGATTCTGATTCTATTTCCAAAGATGCTACCTGGCCTAGTCTTCATGGATTGTTACCTTGCTGCAATGTGTGGTCCGGAGATCCCCAAGAGCAATGCCGTTTGGAGCTAAGCTCCTGGAAGGGTCACCCATGCGGTAAGGTCGAGGATGAGGTTCCTGATAAATAACAATCCAACCAAGTCATCAATGGTGGAACAGGCGAATGAAGTTACTCTGAACTCAATGGCTGAGAAGGTGGACGAAGGCTTCAACAAATCCAGCAGCTCCAATCGTCATAGTTTTCGTGCCATTGGAATTGGTTGATTTGTGAAGTATCGTGTGCTTCTTGGAGTGCAATATGAACTACATGTTAAACAAAAACACACACAAATGTCTTCGCTCTGTGGATTAACGGAGCGAAGGCCCTTATCCTTGACTATGAGGGATAGCCATGATGACGACGTGGCCTGGTGTGAGTTAACAGCATTTTCTGCTTTCTATTATTTCAGATTTACAGCTCTGGATTACTTCAAACACAGTAATTCATGCATATGGCTGTTATTCATCGACAACAGTTCGGCCTTCAATACCATTATTCCCTCAGAGCTGGTCAAGAAGCTACAAATTCTTGGCCTCTGTACCCACCTCTGCAACTGGATCCTTGACTTTCTCATCGAAAGACAAGCCAGTACGAATTGGAAATAACGTCTTTTCCTCACAGATGATCAATACAGGCGCACCCCAACTGCTAGAACCTTGCAGTTAGCTTTATGACGGCTAACTATTATGCATTGAACCCCTAAGCCTAGTTCATTCTGTACTTCAGTCATTACGGTGCACTGAAGCAGCAATCCAAACAATGCCGAGTTACTAAAATTGGACATTTTACTCCGAGAAGACCCCTGATACATTGAATCTTACAAACTTGTGGCACAGGAGAACAATAAGCCAAGGATATCCAAATTGAAAAAGCTGCAAGGATTTTTTAGGTCAGAATAGATGGGGCTCATATCAAGATAAAAATGATTAAACTTAAAATATTCTAGTTTCCTTTCGATAAGTGAATCTGGCCTATTTTTATAATGGGATTATTTCTGAATCAGACTTAATTTTCAACAGTTATTTATCGTCAAATCGAACGAGTTATCATGGTCTTTATCACCTTGAGGTAAGAGCATTTGTAATACTGTGTGCAGTTCTGGCTGTTTTGTTACTGGAAGATGTCATTATGCTGGATAGGGTACAAAATAAATAAAAGATTCACCA
Organism: Narcine bancroftii; assembly: GCF_036971445.1. Lineage (NCBI taxonomy): Eukaryota > Metazoa > Chordata > Chondrichthyes > Torpediniformes > Narcinidae > Narcine > Narcine bancroftii. The sequence goes on along the minus strand of NC_091471.1, from coordinate 46,331,615 downwards.
AGATGTTACCAGATCTGGAGTGTTTGAGGTATAATAAGATGCAGGATAGGCTGACTTTTTTTTGGCTGGAATATAGGAGGCTGAGGGAGTCACCTCATAATGGTCAGCAGAAGTAACAAAAAGATTAAATAAAGTGAATAGTCACAGCCTTTTCTTCAGGGTGGGATAGTCTAAAACTAAAGAGTCTACTTTAAAATGAGGGGCAAAAGATTTAGAAGGGTCCTGAGGGCATCTTTTCGCACAGAAGGTGGAGTGTATATAGAACATGCTGCTAGAGGAACAATTACAACCTTTAAAAGACATTTAGATATGTCCATAGATTGGAATGGTTTACATGGAAGTAGACCAAGTGCAGGCAAATGAAGCTGGCTCAGATGGCAACTTGGTTGGCAGGAATGAATTGGGCCAAAAAGCCTATTTCCATGCTCTATAGCTCAATAATTTTATGATCAACATTTCAACCATATGCCAGTCAAGTTGAATATTTTTTAAATTATATACTAAGACAAAGTAATACTTTTTAATTTGACTGATGCTAAATTAATAGAGAAAGTGCGGGAGTGGAGCTGAGTGGGAGAATGGATCAGCTCATGATGGACTGGGCTTGATGGACTGAATGGCCTACTTCTCCTATATTTTATGGTCTTCTGGTCTTTATGAAAAACATGAAGTTAGATCTCAGAAAAAGAACCAAGAATGCTGATGTCTGCTGGAGATAATTGCATTCATTTTTTAAAGATAGGGATCTTGTTGGAACGACAATTATCGGAAATCCAGAATAACTCTTGTGAAAGTGATCTCAAGCTACTACTGTCATTCTCGTGGCAGTAGTCCAAACGCGGTGTGAGTAGGGAGTTCCAGGATTTGGAACTGGAGATGATAATGGGATGATCATATATTTCCATGTCAGGATGATACTTGACTTGGAGGGAACTTGGATACTGTCAGTCTTGGGGGTGAAATTTTTATTTTGCATTTCTGTAAATTTTCCTGGGATTTATGCCAAGTGTTGTAACCAGAATTTTGGTCCTGTTTGGGCCACATAATTGTCTACAGCTTCATAAATGAAGTTTCAGAAACCAATTTAAAAGATGTCCTTGTACAGTCCCAAAGGGAAAAAAAATCTAATGCCTCTCATGACCTTATGAGACACCAACATATTTCATAGTTTATTAAAGATGAACTCAAATATATATGTTAAAATAGTAAATGTAAGAAATGCTCAGATAAGGCAGCATTTGTGGAGAGAGAAAGAATGCTGTCATTTCGGGATCGTGGATGGAGTAAAACCCACACTCCAGTTCGGCTCCGAAACATGGGTCCTCTACCGGCATCACCTACGGCTCCTAGAACGCTTCCACCAGTGTTGTCTCCGCTCCATCCTCAACATTCATTGGAGCGCCTTCATCCCTAACATCGAAGTACTCGAGATGGCAGAGGCCGACAGCATCGAGTCCACGCTGCTGAAGATCCAGCTGCGCTGGGTGGGTCACGTCTCCAGAATGGAGGACCATCGCCTTCCCAAGATCGTGTTATATGGCGAGCTTTCCACTGGCCACCGTGACAGAGGTGCACCAAAGAAGAGGTACAAGGACTGCCTAAAGAAATCTCTTGGTGCCTGCCACATTGACCACCGCCAGTGGGCTGATATCGCCTTAAACCGTGCATCTTGGCGCCTCACAGTTTGGCGGGCAGCAACCTCCTTTGAAGAAGACTGCAGAGCCCACCTCACTGACAAAAGACAAAGGAGGAAAAACCCAATACCCAACCCCAACCAACCAATTTTCCCCTGCAACCGCTGCAACCGTGTCTGCCTATCCCGCATCGGACTTGTCAGCCACAATCGAGCCTGCAGCTGACGTGGACATTTACCCCCTCCATAAATCTTCATCCGTGAAGCCTAGCCAAAGAATACCTCACTGCAGACATGGTGGCATCCAAATTTTAGGTAAAGGGACACCATGCCAGCAGGGACGTACCTCTTGCTAGGAGGCCATTTTTTGTGTTCGTTAAGATTTTGTTTTACTGCTTTGACTATCATTTTTTTTGTGTAAAGCAAATTGTGTTTTTCTCTTCTCTGTTGCCATTTCATGTGACTATTTTCTACAATTTGTATTTTTGTTTTGCATTTCTAGTGTTTACACATTTTGCTTTTGCGATTTTGATATCGGGTGAAAATGTTACACTTTGCCTGCATTTATGTGGGGAACCATAGAACAATTACAGCACAGAAATAGAACATCTTGGCCCCTCTAGTCTGTGTCGAGCCATTTGTTTTCATAGTCTCACTGACCTGCACCCGACCAATAGCCTTCCATACCTCTCCCATCCATGTACCTGTCCAAATTCTTCTTAAATGTTACAATTGAGCCCAGATTTACCACTTCAGCTGGAAGCTCATTCCACACTCCTAGCACTCTCTGTGTGAAGAAGTTCCCCGTCATGTTCCCCCTAACCTTTTCCCCTTTCACCCTTAACCCATGTCCTCTGGTTTGTATCTCACCTACCCTCAGTGGTGCAAGGATGACCTTATCTCTGATTTCCACACCTTTGCATTTTTCAAAGCAGTTATCACAGTGGAAGGTCAGATGTCAGCCTCTGACTTCAAGGGCAGACAACAACTTGCATCAAGCAGGCAGATATATATGATGTGATCCCTTTCATTTGAATGAGTCATCAAAATTGATTGGAAAGCAAAATGGTTTGACTTCCTTTATTTTACTTTAACTTTTTAAAAGTATATTAAAATACTGGAAAATAAGAATTTATTTTAAAGATATTTAAATCCATTTGATTATCAGAGCCATTTAAAGAGACCTTAGCAGCACCAAGCAACCAAAATGTTATCACAGTAATCTGAAAGCTGGGCTTTGGGATCCATTACCTGAGACTGAGTCATCAGTCATCGATGCTCTGCTTTGTGGAACAGCCACCTGAGCTGTCTCCAACTCAATCGATTTTGTTGGATTTGAGAAAGTAAGGTGGGGTATTTTACACCAACAGTGGACTCAACAGTGGATGATCCATCCCATGGTATTTTGGATTAAGGACTTGCTTATAGGAAAAGATTGGGCTTGTTCTCCCTGAAGTCGGCCTGATTGAAGATTATCAAGGGAATTGTTAAGGTTGATATTCAATTTCTCATGGTAGGAGTAAAATCCATCTTGGAGTAGAATGAAAACAAGAGGATATAGGTTAAAGGTGAGAGGAAGGAGTGAGTTTAAAATGGGATTTAAGAGGATTTTATTTTATACAGAGAGTGGTTGATATCTGGAAGTGACGCCATAAATCGTTGTGGGCAGGGGAGCCAAGGGTTATGGGGATAAGGCTGGGAGTGGTTATTGAAAGAGAAAGATCAGCCATGATCTGATAAATTGCGGTGCTGGCTCAACGGGCCAATTGGCTTATTCCAACACCTATTGTCTACCATTACTATGTTTAAAAGGCAGTTTGAGAGACACTTAAATAGGGAAAGCATAGAAGTATATATCCTAAAACAGGAAAATGGGATTAGTGCAGATGGGCAAAAAGGTCAGCATAAACGTAGTGGGTCGAAGGGGCAATTTCTTGCACTACATGACTTCAAAAAGAGAAACATGAAACACCTATTAAAATTCTACATTGATGTGGGATTGGCTTCAAACACTATTCAGATTTCAGATTTATTGTCCGAGTATATACAACCTTGAGATTCCTTTTTCCTGTGGGCATGGTAGAATTACCACTAATTGATCATGCAAATAAAAACTGTTCACAGTGTAAACATATAAACAAATACAAGAACTGTAAACAGGTAATGAATGTAAACAAATAGATTGTGCAATACAGAGTAAACAAAAAAATCAATGATGTGAACAAGTAAGAGTCCTCAAATAAGTCTCTGATTGACTTTGTTGTTGAGGAGTCTGACTGTGGAGGAGTATCAGCTGTTCCTGAATCTGGTGGTGTGAGTCTTGTGGAACCTTTATCTCTTTCCTGATGGCAAAGCATGTGCTAGGTGGTTTTGGTTTTTGATGATTGCTGCTGCCCTCCGACACCAGTGTTCCCTGTAGACCAGGGTTGTCAAACTCAAATTCACGGAGGGCCAAAATTAAAAACTTGGACTAAGTCGAGGGCCGAACTAAATATTTATTGAAAATTTTCAACAACATCTGGATGTTTTCTCTTCTTTCAACATATGTAATGTTAAACTTTAGGATATAATTTTAGGAGGATAATGTTACAGGTCAGGAGTAGGTAGCTCAAGTTCACCCTTTGCTTGACCTGAGGGAAACATATTTGGTCCCTGTGGAGATGTAGTCAGCATTCACAGGCTGTGTCCATTTTGGCCTGCATCAGGACTCAGCATTTCCTGCTCACTCCTCAGGCTCTAGGCCTCTATTCACCCTCGACCCACTATCCCTCTACCTGACCAGTCCTTTACCCAACCTCTACTCACCCCTCACTCCACTCGCTCTGCCTCTACCCACCCCATCCTATACATGCCCCTCTACTGCCTCTCCCCTCAACCTGTTCCTCCCTCTACCCGTCTCTCCCCTACTTGCCCTGTCCCTCCCCTTTTACTTCTTCCCTATCCACCCCTCCTTCTACTCATCCCTCCCTCTAACTGCCCCTCGCACCACCATAACTTCCCCTGCCCATTACTCCTCACCTACACCCTCTGCCCACCCCTGCTTACCCACCCACTCAGGCCCAGCGCGCTGCCGATCAGCCTTTGCGGACAGCCACCATCTCTCTCTTCACGTGCAGGGCCAAACCAGCCGTCCCTGGGGTCCGCGCAGGTGCAAGCGCTGAAGGCCGTGGCGACCGGGAGAAGTGTGCTCGCGCTGTGGAAGGGCCGTCCGGTGACAGTCGCGTGGGGCTCGCGCTGCCCGGGGGCCGTGCGCAGCCTGCCATGTCCGTCGCGCCGACTGGAAATTACAGGCGCTCGCCCATCCGTCGCACCACTCGACAGGTGGGAGAAGTGACTGGTTGTGCGGGGAGCCTTACAACCGGCTTGCCGGCTGATGACATTGACAGACTTCTCGTGTTACAATTTCTCGTGTTACAATGGGGAAGGACGTGCAATGAAGGGGGAGGATGGTGGGGGTGACATTACCAAAAAACAGCATCGGCTCTCGCTGCAGGGCGGGCCACCTCTAATACATTTTTGAAATGATCTTGCGGGCCAAATATAATTATATCGCGGGCCAAATTTGGCCTGCGGTCCAGAGTTTGACATGTGTGCTGTAGACATACTCAATAGTGGGAAGGGTTTTGCCTGTGATGTCCTGGGCTGTGTCTACTACCTTTTGGAGGGCTATACATACCAGACCATGATGCAGCCAGTCAGCACACTTTCCACCACACCTCCATAGAAATATTCCATGTTTTCTGGTGTCGTACCAAACCTCCACAAACTCCTGAGAAAGTAGAGGTACTGATGTACTTTCTTCATGATGCCATTGGTGTGTTGGGTCTAGGAAAGATCCTCCGAGATAGTGACTCCCAAGAAGCTAAATTTGCTCACCCTCTCTACCTCTGATCCCCCACTGATCACTGTATTGTATATCTTTGGCTTTTCTTTCCTAAAGTCAACAAATAGCTCCTTAGTTTTAGTGACATTGAGTGCAAGGTTGTTGTTAGTGCACCATTCAGCCAAGTTTTCAATCTCTATGTTGTATGCTGAAACATTTCTTTTCTTTACACAACCCACTATTGTGATATTGTTGGCAAATTTGTAGATGGTTTTATTGTTGTACTGAGCCACACAGTCTTAGGTGTAAAGTGAGTAGAGCAGTGGGCTAAGAACACAGTCCTCTACTGCTCTGGTACTGATGAAGGTTGTGGAGAAGTTTCTTCACTGATTGTGGTTTGGAGGTGAGGAAATCCATGATCCAATTACACAGTGGGACAGAAGCTCTCCAGTGTAAACCAGGTTAATAGGTAGGAACATTGGCAAAAAGATTTAAAAAAGATAACATCATTGTTACTTAATTACATGAAAAACCACTTGCCAAAAGCACTCAGCCTTGATTATCACAGCAACATCAAGGATAATGTTGATTGTGCAGGAGCCACAAGGAACAACAAATGATGATGGATAGGAGTGTGAAAAGAAAGTTGCAAAAGTTATGAGAATCAGGGTGGGGCCGTGTGGTAATAGGCCAAAAGATTAAGATTTTGATGAGGCTAAAATTAAAAGGTCTTGGCTTGTTCCTTCTTATTTATAAAACTTCAAGCTCAAGCAGAATTAGATATAAAGTGCACAGCAGCATGCAACATTGACGGCATTTGAGAGGAAGACCTTGGTATTTCACATGACTTTGCACTCATGACTTACAGGTCATCCTCTCGAGTGGAATAAATTTGAATTCCAAAAGTTCATTGGGGACCTTCCATATATATTCATCAATATATCACATTAAAATAAATTACAGCATTAACTATTACAGCTGCCTTCACAAATGAATTTATCTTTCAAATGAGGCTGTTAATTTTACAGATACTTCAGATCAGCAACAAAAGGAAAATTATTAAGGATGACTTCATCTCATCAGAACATCTTAAGATTATATTCATGAAATACATATTTCCCTCCCAACAATAGACTTCATTTTGTAGGTAGATTTTCCACAAATACATTGAGGAGTCACTGCAAATCAGGTATTTTTCTCTACAATCAAATTAGACAAATAGGGCAGTGCATTGAGGTTTCTAAATTAAAAATAAGCCATTTAGAAAATTTCCAAGAATGTTAAGTTTGAATGTCAAATTCATCCTTCTGAAAATATTTTTGAATTCTTTTCCTGACTGTTCCAAGTGATGTCACATTCATGACTGTACTAAACAAGGATGTGGAAGTGAATGCCACAGAAACATCTTGCAAAATTTAGAGAGAGTCCCATCAGAAAGATTGTGAGCAGTTTTAATAGGTCCTCATTAAGGGATCAGCAGTGGAGAGGGCAAGAAATGTCAGATTTCTGGTGCCAATGTCTCTGAAGACCTACCCTGGCACCATCACGTCAAAGCAATTATGAAGAAGGAACGCCAGCGACTATATTTCTTTAGGAGTTTGAGGAGATTTGGTATATCAACAAACACTTTTTCAAATTTCTATAGCTGTAACATGGAGAGCAATCTGGTTGTATCACTGTCTGGTATAGAGTTGCAAATGGACAGGACAGGAATAGACAACAGAAGGTTGTAAACTTGGCCATTGCTATCATGGGCATTAGTCTTCCCTCCATTAGTAACATCTTTAAGAGGTAGTGCTTCAATAAGGCAACATCTATCCTCAAGGACTCTAACAACCCAGTTATGCCCTTTTCCCATGCTACCATCAGGAAGGAGGCTCAGGAAAAGACACACACTCTTCAAAAACAGCTTCTTCCCCTCCGCCATAAGATTTCTGAACGGACAATGAACTATGAACACTGCCTCACTTTTTCTCTTTTTTTCACAATTTATTTATTTTTAAAAAATCTTGTATGGTGTGCTGTCGTGTTCTATGCTCTATATTCATTAAGACTATTACGCTTAACTTTATGCGATAAGAACACACACAATACGAATATCTTGAAACTTATCATGGTCTGTTTTGAAAGGACAGCAGTCCATAGGAGAAAGTTCCAGATATTCAGCACCCTCAGTTTGAAGACATAATTTCTCAGCTTCGTCCTAAGTGGCTACTCCTTATTGTGAGATAGTGACTACTGGTTTTGAATTCCTCATCTTAGTCTGAATGCAGGGTCCTCTGACAAGCACTTTTTAGATTTCAATACAATTTAGTCTTATTCTAAACTCAAGTGAAAACAGGTCTGTTCTCCTAAATCACTCCTCACAAGGCATACTTGGAACCAGTCCAGTATTTTACAAGTATATCCTTCTTTACATACGGAGGCCAAAAGTGTACATGATACCTAAAGTGCGATTTTACATGGTCCTAATATAGGAAGGAGTGTGGGTATGACAACGGCTCTGTATACGCTTATCTTTGTGAGGTTTTTCAGTTGGTTGTTTTTCCAGACTCTTTTGTGTAGTCTTCCAAAGGCGCTATTTGCCTTGGCGAGTCTGTTGTCTATCTCATTGTCGATCCTTGCATCTGATGAAATGGTGCGTATACAGAGCCGTTGTCATACCCACACTCCTGTTCGGCTCCGAATCATGGGTCCTCTACCGGCATCACCTACGGCTCCTAGAACGCTTCCACCAGCGTTGTCTCCGCTCCATCCTCAACATCCATTGGAGCGCTTTCATCCCTAACGTCGAAGTACTCGAGATGGCAGAGGTCGACAGCATCGAGTCCACGCTGCTGAAGATCCAGCTGCGCTGGGTGGGTCACGTCTCCAGAATGGAGGACCATCGCCTTCCCAAGATCGTGTTATATGGCGAGTTTTCCACTGGCCACCGTGACAGAGGTGCACCAAAGAAAAGGTACAAGGACTGCCTAAAGAAATCTCTTGGTGCTTGCCACATTGACCACCGCCAGTGGGCTGATATCGCCTCAAACCGTGCATCTTGGCGCCTCACAGTTTGGCGGGCAGCAACCTCCTTTGAAGAAGACCGCAGAGACCACCTCACTGACAAAAGGCAAAGGAGGAAAAACCCAACACCCAACCCCAACCAACCAATTTTCCCCTGCAGCCGCTGCAACCGTGTCTGCCTGTCCCGCATCGGACTTGTCAGCCACAAACGAGCCTGCAGCTGACGTGGACTTTTACCCCCTCCATAAATCTTCGTCCGCGAAGCCAAGCCAAAGAAAAAGAGAATATAGGAAGACATTTTAAGTTCTGTAGTCAAATTCCCTTGTAGTAAAGGTCAATATATTATTTATTTTCCTCATCATTTGTTATACTTGCACGTTCATCAATACTAACCAATCTCTTTGCCTTTGTCTTGACTGCCAAAGTGGATAACTCCATATTTTTCCACATAACATTGCATTTGCCTGTCCTTGCCTGCTCACTGAACTTGCCTATATAGCCTTAAAGTCTCTTTATATTCTCTTCTCCACACACAATCTCACCTAGCTTTGTTTAATCAGAAAACTTGGAAATATGACATTTTAGTCAGAGCTCTAGCTTTTATCCCTGTTGTAGAACATACAGAACAGCTTGCCAACATTCAAAATATTTGTTTATTGCTACTCTTTTCTTTCTGTCCAATAACCAGAAAACAGACACCTCATGAATATTACTCATTGTTGGAGACAAAGGATGAAGAAACATCTCATTCTCACTGCCAGTCTGGTTGATTGGCACATTTAGAAGAAAAGTTCAATGTTTCTAGTACAGAAGTTATTCCTCTGAGTGCTAAATGAGTAGGATTTTTTTTTTTAATAACAAGAAGGGCTATAAAATTGGTGGGGTGACTGAGTTGAAAGCCAAGTGGAAAGCTTCTGCTCTGATGCAATAAAATAACGTGATAATGCTCAATAGAGTGGGTTTAAAATCTAGAGTACTGCTGACACTAAGAATTCATTCTTGCATTGCACAACTTCCTGATTAAATTATACTTGAATAATGCATCACATTTTTTAATTAAAAAAATCACAAATTATTTTAGAAAGCCATTGAGAAAAAGCCACCAGATAGTCTCCATTGCACCTTCTTCCAAACTAGCATTCTATAGATAATCTAATGAAAAATAATCACTTTACATTGTACTTCCCAATACATTATAGCATTTGTCTTCAGATCAAATTCCGCACTTCTGAGCAGATCTCACCTTCCTGACGTTAGAGTCAAGATTAACAAAATGCTTTAAAATAATTAAAATCATCAATACTTCAATATACCCCCCCCCCCACTACCATCAAAATAATATCTACAGATGTTTAGCTTCTCAAGTATATAAAAAAACAATAGGGCAGTCAAGGAGAGAGTAGGGACGACAAGGAACCAAAAAAAGTACTGATAACCAATGACTGGATAGAAATTGTGGACAGGGTCCTTATTAAATACATTAGCTGCAGGCGACTGGTGACCCTACTTTGTCCTGGTGAAATTCCTGGGAATTCAGGACCTACAAGGTCTTTCACACCACTGTCCAAATTCCCGGGAATTTGCCCTCTGATTACGCGTTAGGCGCTCACCAGAGTAAGAGTATGTCCCCCCCTCCCCCGGTCCGTCAGTCACTCGTCTTCACGCCCAGCTGCTTGCTCACTCCCACCCCACCCCCACACCCGCCCCCCCTGGCCCGTGCCCTTCTCCACCCCGGCAAATTGCGATGGTGGCACAATGCTGGATGAATGGCCAACTTTATTTCCCATAATCCCTCACGCAGCTGGAATCGCTCTGTGACATCCAGCTGCGGGAAGCATTATGGTTAACGAGGACAGCCATTCATTTTGAATTGTGCTGCCATCACGACGTGCCAAAGCGGCTCGCTGTTTCAGGAAGTAGGTATCTTCTCATTTAAATTTTAATTGCCTATGTGACGCAGCACACAAGTGCTGACATCACGAGGCTTCCCCTGCTTGGCCATTTGCCTTTTCACATTGCAAGGAGAAGGAGTTCTGCGAAAATTTTCCGGGGCCGTGGCCCTACCCCGGACTCGTTTAAAATTCCCGGGCCGACCTTTTCACACCGCAAGTTTATGGGAGGGTTCCCAGGAAAATTTCCCAAGAATCTTCATTTTACACTGTGGTGTGAAAAGGCTTACTCTAACTATATATACAAACAAGGGTGACAATGCTGATGGGTAGTGGAGGAAGAAGTATTCATAATACTGGATGAGATAAACAAAAAAAAATTAAAATGTTTGAAAATGCCACAAAGCAAAAAAATTAAATGCAGTCAATGGCGATCAGAGCAAGAGACACTTGAACTATTAACTATTTATTTTCCAAAGATGCTGCCTGATTTGATGATTATTTCCAGCATGTTCAGTTTTTAATTTAATTTAGAGATACATGGTGCTAAAAGGCCATTCCAGCCCATGAGACTGTGCTGCCCAGATACATGCATGTGAACAATAACCTACTAACTCATAGAACCATAGAACATTACAGCACAGAAAAACAGACTATTCAACCTTTCTGGTTTGTGCCAATCAATTAAACTAGCTAGTCACACTGACCTGCTCTCATTCCATAACCCTCCAGACCACTCCTATCCATGTATTCATCATATTTTTAAAACTCAAGATTGAATCTGCATTCATTACATCAGATGGTAGCTCATTCCACACTCCTACCATTCTCTGACTGAAAAATGTTCCCCTAACGTTTCCCTTGTACTTCTCCCCTTTCAGCCTAAAGCTATGACCTTTCATATTTACCTCCCACAATCAAAGTGGAAACATCCTACTCATATCTACTCAATCAATACCCCTCATAATCTTATAAAGCTCTATCAAATCTCACCTCATTCTTCTTCATTCCAAGGAGTATAATCCTCACCTGCTAACTCAACTCCTGAAGACTCAGCAACATCTTAGTAAATCTTCTCTGCACTCTTTCAGACTTATTGATATCTTTCCTGCTGTTGGGTGACCAGAACTGCACACAATATTCTAAGTGTGGCCTCATCAATGACTTGAATAACTTCAACAAAACATCCCAACTTTTATACTCAATACTTTGATTTATAAAGGCTAAGATGCCAAAAGCTTTCTTTATAACCCTGTCCACATGTGATGCCACCTTCAGGGAACAATGTATTTGATCTCCTAGATCTTTTTGCTTGTCCGCACTCCTCAATGGCTTACCATTTACTGTGTACGTCCTACCCTGATTCACTCTTCCAAAGTGCAACATCTCACATTTATCTGCATTAAATTCTATCAGCCATTTAATGGCCCAATTTCCCAGCTGGTTCAGATCCTTCTTCAAGCTTTGAAAATTTTCCTCACAGTCCACTACGCCTCCTATCTTTGTGTTATCAGCAAATATGCTGATCCAATTCACCACATTATCATCTAGGTCATTTATATAGATAACAAGCAATAATAGTCCCAACACAGATTCCTGACGCACACAGGCCACCAATCTGAGAAGGAACTATGCACTACCATCCTCTGTTTTCTCCCACACAGCCAATTTCGAATCCAGTTTGCAACTTCTCTATGTATACCTAGTGTCCTAACCTTCTGAACCATCCTCCCATGTGGAACTATGTCAAATTCCTTACTAAAGTTCATATAAACATCCACAGCCTTTCCTTCATCAAACTTCTTGGTAACTTCCTCAAAAAACTCTACAAGATTTTTTAAACATGACCTACCACACATAACTTGTTCATCTTTGAAATGTGGAAGAAAACGGGAACACCCAGAGGAAACGCACACAGACAGAGGAAGACACATGAAGAAACTCCTTACAGCAGTGCCAGATTTGAACCTGGGTGATGGCACTGTAATAACGTTGTATTAAACACTACGCTCTCTGCATTCGAAATATATTCAACACTGTTACAGAGAGCAAAGAAGAAAATTGGAAAAACTCTGGCCATCATCTTTCAATTATCTCTGTCAACTGAAATGGTCAGATCAGAGGGCGGCTAACGTTGAATAATTGTTAAAAAAGAAATGGACAAAGCACTTTTCAGGATAATTAGTTTCTCAGGATTTGGAAATCACTGGCAAAACCAAAATTCTTTACCCTTTTGTACATTCCCATGGAAAAGTTTGTGAATATTGCAGTCCTTCTGGTAAGGTACTCCTTCAAAGTGTTGAAGAGGAACTCCAGAGTTTCTGAACGAGCTGTATATTCTTCTCACCGCTTCTTCCCACAGGCAGTGAGACTGCTGAACAACCAATGAATTGTTCACACTAATCCTTCGAGACGCTACAATTCAATGAACAATATTTATTTATTCTTATATACCGTATATTTTGATGTACAAGTTGACTGGTGTATAAATCAAACCTCCACCCTTTTTCAGCCTTATTTTAAAGGGTTTTATGGTATATCTGGTGTATAAGTTGATCCCAATTTTCTAGCTGCTGGAGGGCCCCATTGACCGGCATATAAGTCAATCCCCTCCAAAGCTCGTGGTGTCTGAGATGGGCCTTTGACCGGCGAATACGTCGACTCTCATCGATCATGTGGATTATCTGCTGGGCGTTGACTGGAGGTGATTGCTATCATGGAGGGTCCATCGCACAACACAGTAAGCGACGAAAATATGAAGTGAGCTTTAAGTTGAAAGTGATAGAAATGGCCAAGAAAACCAACAACTGCACTGCTGCAAGAAAATTTAATGTATATGAGAAGTTGGTAAGAGATTGGAGGAAGAAAGAAGAGACTAAGAAAAATACCAAAAGCCATGTTCTTGGAGAAAAGGAATCACTCATTGGCCAGAGTTGGAAAATCACGTTGCAGAATGGGTATGTGAATAGAGGCAAGATTTCTACATAATCATAACATTTGTGCTGCAGTGGGCCAAGTTGCACCCAGATCTTAATGATGATTTTAATCGCTTCATGAACAGGAAAAATCTGATATTATGCCAAAAACAAAAATTGCATAGAAACTACCAAAAGATCTGATCTTGATCATAAAGTTGTAAGTTTTCACCAGTTTATTATATGGAACTGGCAGAAACACCAGTTTGCATTGACAAATATCAGAAAAATGGACGAACTCCCCATGAATTTCGACATGATGGGCATAGAACAGTGGAATGGAAAAGTGTTAAAACTGTGCAAAGCAGAATTACAGATCACGAAAGGAGTATGTTTACTGTGGTGTTATCGTGCATGGTGGATGGGATGAAATTAAGACCCATGGTAATCTTCAAATGCAAAATTAAACCAAAAATGAAATTCCCTGCAGGTATTTTTGTACATTTTCATGAAAAAGTACGGATGGATGAAAATGGTGTAAAACTATGGATAGATAATGTATGGAACAGGCAGACAGAGTTTGCTGGTCTGGGATATGCTTCATATCTAAGTAGATTAGCACTACATAATACTTACATGGCAGTTATCCTGGGTGGTTTGCCGTCTATATTGCAACCTCTCAATGTCTGGTTGAACAAGCCATTCAAAGACCATGTGTGTGAGAAATGGAATACAAGGATGTCGAGTGCAGAGAAGTCATTTACAGAAGACAGGACAATGAATGCTGCATCACTTGACATGCTGTGTAACTTTTTGCTCAAGGCATGCGACAAAGTTAAAATAGAGATTGATTAAATTCATTTAAAAAGTGCGGTATCTCTTGTGCAATTGATGGCATGGAAGATGATTTATTGTGGGACACTGATGACGAAGCTGAAATCGCCTCATCAGATAAAGAGTTGGACCCATATGATTGAACAGACATTGAGAGTATGGATGTGCTTTCTGCCATCTATGCTTCAGATGGAGATAGCGAGAGTGATTTTGAAGGGTTCTAAATGTGTTATTGTTTTCAGACAATGATAGCGATTTTGAAGGGTGCTAATTGTGTTGTGGTTTTCAATAAAAAACTCAATGAAAATCTGTTGCAATCGGGTCTTTTTTTTGTTTTTAAATAGTCGTATGCTGAATCAGTTTTTCAAGGGTCAACTTACACGCCGGATCAGCGCGGATTGGATTTTGAACTAAATTTAAGGTCTGAAAAGTATATCAGGTTGACCCCCATGTTTTGAGAGATTTTTTGGGGGTTTTATGACTCGACATACACTGAAATGTATGTGTACTTGTCTACATATGTATCACTTTTCTGAAGGTGTGTCTGGCTGCTTGTTTGCATTCTTTTGCACCGAACACTCCTGTTTCATTGGGTTGTACTTGTGCTATCAGATGATAAATAAACAAACTCGATTTCCAAGTCAGATAGTGTGCAGCGTGGACAGAAACTTACAAGTGGGATTGCCAACTACCTGTTGCCCTTTGTGACCAAAATCTGCTATTAGGAAAATTATATATTTTTTAGAAAAGACACTGTGGGTTGAACAGGGACACACATAAAGACACTTTTCATTGTTCAGTGTAAGCTGTGTGAACAGTCACAAAACCAGGAGCGATTGTCCATTGAAATGTTGAAGACAATGATGTTTATTCAGAGAAACAGCTGTGTACACACGAAAGCCAAGTATTTGTTAGCTGAGCAGACAGCCTGGGAGCATTTTCTTGTTAACTTTTGGAAGAGAGAAACTTCAAACAAAATCAACAGTGATGTCATATCATGTGATTAAAGACTCTTCAAGGAGAAATCTTTAATGTTGCACCAGTTTCATCTGAAGTTAGAGAAATGCAGAGAAATACATCTTTAGTGAGAGAGATCCTGTTGTGATGTTCTCGCTATACACAAACTCAATGACAATGAAGGAAAGCCACTTCACTGTCTCTTTGTCAAAAAAGGGCAGTTCTACATGTCCATTTGCAATAGTCACTTAATTTAACCCTTGCCCTTTCTGAAACTTTCATGCAAGAAAGGGGGATTTGTGGAAAAAGTAATTCCTATGAAGAAATATTTTCTGAAAGCAAATCTACAAGAAATCGTGAGCTTGAGAAATTTGAACAGCAGTTTTAAAGACTCTTGAGTTTCAACACAAAAGATTTCTGAGACTGAACTTTAAATTTCTCTTCAGAATTATGCCAGAACTGTAATGGTTTGGGTTTAGCCCCCACCTCTCCCCCCACCCCCCCACACACAGACAGATTTGCGCATAGTGGGCTTGGGTTTAAGTTTAGAGTTAAATAAGATTTGATATTATTAATAGTTATTATTAAAAAAATATTATTTTGAAGATACCAGTCTTGCTGAATTCTATAGCTGCTGGTCTAGGTCGCAACACCTTGGTGGTCGAGATTGCAGATTTGGATGGTGTTAATAGAAACAGCCTCAGCATGTAACTGCAGCGTATTTTGTCAAAGGTATAATCTGCAGTAATGACATGCTGGTGGTTGAGGCAATGTGTTTAGGGTAGTTGAATAACAGTATAAACCTTCATTAGAAAATACATTAATTAATCAAAGCAGTTAACAGGGATCTGCTACAGGAAGGTAATCTTTGACACAGTTAACTATATTTTGTTGTCTGCCAATGAGGAGAGCACATTCAGTAGAAGTTATTTGGATTCCAGAAAAGCTTTTGATAAGGTCCTACTTGACATGCTGTGTAAGAGTACAGGGGATTAAAGAACGAGTCGCTCAGTAGCAAGAAAGAGAAAGCAATGATAAAGAGATGATTTTGGGTTCAGAAGGGTGTTTCCATGGGGTTCTCTGAGTTTCAATATTTGTCCACTAACTTCTGTTCTACATATTACTAACTTTGGGGGACATCCGATGCGCTCTAGTATTTGCCAAAGCCCTTTCCTGCTCACGGTGTCGAAGGCTTTGGTGAGGTCAACAAAGGTGATGTAGAGTCCTTTGTTTTGTTCTCTGCACTTTTCTTGGAGCTGTCTGAGGGCAAAGACCATGTCAGTAGTTCCTCTGTTTGCGCGAAAGCCGCACTGTGATTCTGGGAGAATATTCTTGGCGACACTAGGTATTATTCTATTTAGTAGAATCCTAGCGAAGATTTTGCCTGCAATGGAGAGCAACATGATTCCCCTGTAGTTTGAGCAGTCTGATTTCTCGCCTTTGTTTTTGTACAGGGTGATGATGGTGGCATCACGAAGATCCTGAGGCAGTTTTCCTTGGTCCCAACAAAGCTTGAAAAACTCATGCAGTTTGGCATGCAGAGTTTTGCCGCCAGCCTTCCAGACCTCTGGGGGGATTCCATCCATACCTGCTGCTTTGCCACTTTTCAGTTGTTCGATTGCCTTATATGTCTCATCCAGGGTGAGAACCTCATCCAGCTCTAGCCTTAGGGGCTGTTGAGGGAGCTGGAGCAGGGCGGAATCTTGGACTGAGCGGTTGGCACTGAAAAGAGATTGGAAGTGTTCTGACCATCGGTTGAGGATGGAGATCTTGTCGCTGAGGAGGACTTTGCCGTCTGAGCTGCGCAGCGGGCTTTGGACTTGGGGTGAGGGGCCGTACACAGCCTTTAGAGCCTCGTAGAAACCCCTGAAGTCGCCAATGTCCGTGCTGAGCTGGGTTCGTTTGGCGAGGCTAGTCCACCACTCATTTTGGATCTCCCGGAGTTTGCGCTGGAGATGGCTGCATGCGCAACGGAAGGCTTGTTTCTTCTCTGGACAGGACGGCTTTGTAAGGTGAGCCTGGTGGGCAGCTCGCTTCTTTGCCAGCAGCTCCTGGATTTCCTGGCTGTTTTCGTCAAACCAGTCCTTGTTTTTCCTAGAGGAGAAGCCCAGTACCTCTTCAGTGGATTGCAGTATGGTAGTCTTCAACTGATCCCAGAGGGTTTCAGGGGACGGGTCCGTGATGCGGGTTGCATCGTCGAGCTTTGCTTTGAGGTTTGCCTGGAAGTTTCCTCTTGCTTCGTCTGACTGCAAAGTTCCTCAACATGGTTATCCAACTGCACGAAAACCAACAAGGTCGGGTCAGATACAGCAATGAGCTCTCTGAACCCTTCTCCATTAACAATGGCGTGAAGCAAGGCTGTGTTCTCGCACCAACCCTCTTTTCAATCTTCTTCAGCATGATGCTGAACCAAGCCATGAAAGACCCCAACAATGAAGACGCTGTTTACATCCGGTACCGCACGGATGGCAGTCTCTTCAATCTGAGGCGCCTACAAGCTCACACCAAGACACAAGAGAAACTTGTCCGTGAACTACTCTTTGCAGACGATGCCGCTTTAGTTGCCCATTCAGAGCCAGCTCTTCAGCGCTTGACGTCCTGCTTTGCGGAAACTGCCAAAATGTTTGGCCTGGAAGTCAGCCTGAAGAAAACTGAGGTCCTCCATCAGCCAGCTCCCCACCATGACTACCAGCCCCCCCACATCTCCATCGGGCACACAAAACTCAAAACGGTCAACCAGTTTACCTATCTTGGCTGCACCATTTCATCAGATGCAAGGATCGACAATGAGATAGACAACAGACTCGCCAAGGCAAATAGCGCCTTTGGAAGACTACACAAAAGAGTCTGCAAAAACAACCAACTGAAAAACCTCACAAAGATAAGCGTATACAGAGCCGTTGTCATACCCACACTCCTGTTCGGCTCCGAATCATGGGTCCTCTACCGCCACCACCTATGGCTCCTAGAACGCTTCCACCAGCGTTGTCTCCGCTCCATCCTCAACATCCATTGGAGCGCTTTCATCCCTAACGTCGAAGTACTCGAGATGGCAGAGGTCGACAGCATCGAGTCCACGCTGCTGAAGATCCAGCTGCGCTGGATGGGTCACGTCTCCAGAATGGAGGACCATCGCCTTCCCAAGATCGTGTTATATGGCGAGCTCCCCACTGGCCACCGTGACAGAGGTGCACCAAAGAAAAGGTACAAGGACTGCCTAAAGAAATCTCTTGGTGCCTGCCACATTGACCACCGCCAGTGGGCTGATAACGCCTCAAACCGTGCATCTTGGCGCCTCACAGTTTGGCGGGCAGCAACCTCCTTTGAAGAAGACCGCAGAGCCCACCTCACTGACAAAAGGCAAAGGAGGAAAAACCCAACACCCAACCCCAACCAACCAATTTTCCCCTGCAGCCGCTGCAACCGTGTCTGCCTGTCCCGCATCGGACTTGTCAGCCACAAACGAGCCTGCAGCTGACGTGGACTTTTACCCCCTCCATAAATCTTCGTCCGCGAAGCCAAGCCAAAGAAAAAAAAAGACATATTACTAATTTAGACTGAACTGTAAATGAGTTTGCAAATGTTACATAAATTGAATATGGTTGACATGGAAGGAAAAAAAAAATCTCCCAAAAGATAAAGATAAAATAAGTTGTGCAGGAAAATAGAAAATAGCATTTAATCCAAATAAGTGTGAGGTAAATACTTAGTCAATTCTTGTATTATTTGCAAACGTCAATACATTAAGTTTGCTTCCTTTCATCAAAGTCGCTTAATTAGATGAAAATACTTAAATCTCTAGAAATGAGAGCTTGCTTATTTCAAAATAGGCTTTTTATTCCCAGCCTTCTATTTCTGCTAATCTTCTATCCATTGTTATAGACTGACTTGAGCCCTTTCAGATTTCTTTGAATAGTGATCTTGTAATGTGGAACCTTATCAAATGCTTTTTGGAAATGCAAACACGTACAATTTGATCTATCTGTGAGTTACATCTGCAAAGAATTCAAATGAATTTCTCAAAAAATATTATTATAGGTGCTATTTTCAAACCTGCTGCAACTTTTCCAGGTCAACTTTGTAAGGTGACAATCAATGCAATTGAAATTAATCCAGTAATGTATTTTAGTACCTTCAGATGCAGGCCATCATGTTAGGGAGATTTTCTCAACCCATTATCTAATTAATATGTTTTTCTCTCACAACATTAACTGTTTTAACTTTTTCCACTTGATTTTTCCCCTTGGTTATATACAATTGAGATTTTTTTCCCCCTCTCTTTGTTATTCCATACCACTCAAACTAATTCTTCTTTCTCATCTTCTAAGGCAAGGTCTGTCTCAACTTTGCCCAAACATCATCCTTTATTTTGGAGTTACCTTTCTTCCTTTTTCATTCTTCCAACTTTTAAAATCCATGCACCGTGGATTAAACATTTTCTCATCTTTATAACCTTTCAATCACATCCCTGTAAATTTATTTTTTCTACTCAGATCAGAGTTTACACAAGTGTTTACACTTCCAAAAGGCAATTGATAAAGTTAGCATAGTGGTTAGTGCAACGCTGATACTGCGCCAGCGATTGGGACTGGGGTTTGAATCCTGCAATGTCTGTAAGGATCCTGTACTTCTGCATCAAGATTAAAAAGCCCCCAATTGGCTTGCTTCCATTTTCCCTCAATTTAATCCTACTTGCTATCCCACTATTCCTCTTACATGCTCTATCTCTTCCTGCAAGCTCTTCACATAGAACATTACAGCATAGTACAGGCCCTTCAGCCCTTGATGTTGTGCCAACCCATATATTCCTTAAAAAAAAGAACTAAACCCTCCCTACTCCATAATCCTCTATTTTGCTTCAATCCCCTCTATTTTGCTTCAATCCATGTGCCTGTCTAAGAGTCTTTTAAATGCCCCGCAGTTTCAGCCTCCACCACCATCCCTGGCAAGGCAATCCAGGCACTCACAACTCAACATAAAAGACTTTTTTCTCCCCTAAACTTCCATCCCTTCACTTTGTATACATGCTCTCTGGTGTTTGCTATTCCTGCGCTGTGAAACAGGCACTGGATGCCCACCCTATCTATGGCTCACATAATCTTGTAGTCATCTATTGTCTCCTCTCATCCTTCTATGCTCCAGAGAGAAAAGTCCCAAGTCTGCTAACATTGCTCGTAAGACTTATTTTCCATTTAACATCCTGGTAAATCTCCTCTATACTCTCGCCAAAGCTTCCACATCCTTCCTGTAATGAGATGACCAAAACTGAACACCATACAGAGATTTGTAGAGTGGGAACATGATCCCTCTACTCTTTAACTCAATCCCCTGATTAATGAAGCCCAGCATCCCGTAGGCCTTCTTAACTATCCTATGAACCTGTATGGTGATCTTGAGGGATGCATGGATTTGGATCCCAAGGTCCTTCTGTTCATCCACAGTTTTAATGACCAACCATTAATCCTGTACTAAGCCTTCTGGTTTATCCTCCCAAAATGCATCACCTCACTCTTATCTGGATTGAACTCCATCTATCACTCCTCCGCCCAACTCTGCATCCTATCCATATCCTCTTGTAACCTACGACAAACTTCAGCTCCATTCATAACTCATCCAAACTTCATATCATTCACAAACTTGCTGACGCATCCTTCTGCCTCTTCATCCAGGTCTGATAAAAATCACAAAGAGCAGGGGTCCCAGAACAGATCCTTGAGGCACTTCACTAGACACTGACCTTCAAACAGAATACTTTCCTTCCAATACTACCCTTTGCTTTCTACCTGGAGGCCAATTTTTTTTCTGCAAAGCCAAGGTTCCATGGATCCAATGCCTCATGACTTTCTGAACGAGTTTCTCATGGGAGACCTTGTCAGATGCTTTGCTAAAAAACATATAAACTACACCTATTGCCCTACCCTCATCAGTTTTCTTTTGTTACCTCCTTAAAAATTTCAATTAGGCTTGTAAGGTACAACCTTACCTTCACAAAGCCATGCTGACTATCCTTGAGTAGTCTGTACTTCTCCAAATGTTCATTGATCTTATCCTTAAGAATCCTCTCCAATACATTTATACACCACCGATGTCAGAATCACTGGTCTATAATTCCCAGGATTTTCCATATTATTTTTTTTTACCATTCTCCAATCCTCAAGCACCTCCCCTAACATCAAGAATTAAAAAAGAAAATTTGTCATTGCTGGGGTCAAGTGTGGGGGTCATTAATGTGGTGGATTACTCTTGCCCCTTCCTCTATTACATTGCTTATCATACTCCTGAATGGTTTCCTCCTCGATGATGTTATGGATTATACTGATCTCCACCAACTTGCAAATATTGTAGCTATAACATATAATTTTCCCTTCCATCCCTATTGAAACTTTATTTTTCAGTTTACATTCCTATTTACTTGGTATGAGCTTTTTACCAATTTATCTGTTGAAAGTTAGTGTTTAAGCCTCTTTCTCACAAAACTTTAAAGCCAGGTTTTATCTGCCTTTTGAGCACTGTGTGAAAGAATCACATGTGGAATGGGAGTTGGGGGGGGGGGGGTGTGGGTTAGTCTCAGTGGTGGAGTGTGTTTGACTCATGGAGATGGCTTTTTTGAGTTCTGTGTGAACACGCAAGCCAGCTTCCTAAGACTGATTATATCTATGGGAATACCGCAGCTTTGCAGTTTAAAAGGAGCTATGTAACACAGAATCTGTCTTTCAGTCCAACTCATCCATGTTGACCATGTTAGTCCTATTTGCATACATTTGATTCACACCTTTCCTATTTCTGTCCAAATATCTATTGAATTTCAAAATCGCACCTATTTCTATAGTATCCTCTGGCAACTCATTCCAGATGTGGATGAGCCTCTAATAATGATCTCATATTTTAGATTTATTGTCAGAGTACATACATGACATCACATATAAACCTGATTCTTTTTCCTGCAGGCAAGGCAGAATTAGATGGGAGTTTATTGTCATATGCATGAAAACAATGTACAGATGCATTTGTTTGCAAGAAAACAAACATAGTACAGCTCCAATTATCCGAAATGGTTGGGTCTGGGCCTACGTCAGATATATGGCTTTTTCAGAGACTGGTCATTTAAAAAAAATAGCCTAGTAGCAACAGCAAATCATTTGTAACAGTGTTTAAGCAACAACAAAGAACAAGGGAAGGCCTTTAAAGCACTAAAATAATGTTTAATTCTCACCAAAAATGCTGGTCTCTACCAATCACCGACTCCTCCCCACCAAGGCCCCACTGATGCCAGGAGCTCGAGGTCCCAGCTGCCACCAGGAGCCCGAGGTCCCTGCTGCCAACAGCAGCCCGCTGTCCCTGATCAATACAGCTCCGAAAAAAAATTCGGACAACTGAGGATTTCGGAGAATATGATTTCAGATAATCGGAGTTGTACTGTATGTGAAACACACTCACAAAAAGTGTAAATTAAGTTCAAATACATACTGCAGAGAAAAATAAATATAAAATACAATAGGCATATATTTATTGTTGCTTTTGTGCTTACAAAGCCTATAAAGTTTAAATTAACTCACAGCAAGTTTTTCATTAAAATACTTTCGCCCTAGCCACTTTTCCAAGACAAGATAAAATTTAAATACATTCTGCATGATATAAATATGAACTGATTTGGAGATGAAATGTGGCATCTCTGCTCAAGTGCATTGTTGATGCTCCACAAACTCCAAACACTGCACACTATTCATGTTGTGGTCAGCAAAAGTACTTTGCATGTCAACAAAACCAATTCATTTATGAAAACCCCTTAGCTCAAATCTCCCAAGCAATGAGTTAACCTCTGCTGCCATGTACCACCTATTCAGATAACCAGTCAAAGCTGTTCACCTATCTAATAGCGACCCAAAAGTAATTTGCCAAAAACTTGGAAAAAGAAGAGTGCAGTCAGTCCCTGATAAGAGGAAGTTAAAAGCAGACCCTGATATAAATGGAGAAGGACTGTAAGTGATGTATGGATCCAGGTGCTCTTGAGCATGAATCAAAAATGTTAGCAGGGCAAGTGCTGCCAGTGGTTAGGAAGGCAAATCGCATTTTGGTCTTTCATTCAAGAGGCTTGGAATTTAAAATTAGGGATATTTACTTTTAATTTTTCAGGGTACAGGCAAGGCCATACTTGGAACAAAACACAAAATCTGCAGATGCTGTGATTGTAGTAAAAATACAAACCAAAAATGATGGAGGAATTCAGCAGGTCTTGCAGTGTCCATAGAAGGTAAAGATATATAACTAACGTTTCAGGCTTGAGCACTTCAAGATTTCAGCAAAAAGCAGGCAGGTGCCTGAATAAAAAGGCTGGGGTGAGAGCACAGGTCGACAGGCAAAAGGTGATCATAGGACAGGAGAAGAAAGGTGAGAATTGATCGGGGGAGGGGATAGCTCTGTGAAGGCAGATCTGAAGAAAAGGAGACAGAGGGAAAGGGAAAGAGAGAGAGAAAGACAGAGCTAGAGAAAAGGAGACAAAAGGATAAGGAATGGGGTGGGGGAGGGCTATTGGAAACTGGGGGTTGATGTTAATGCCATCCTATTGGAGGGTGCTCAGATGGAATACAAGGTGTTCTTCTACCAATTTGGGGATGGACTCAGTCTCTTTGTGCATAAGACCATGGACCAACTTGTTGGCATGAGAATGGGTAGGGGAATTCAAAGGGATTGTCACTGGGAGATCTCTGCTATTGTGGTGCACAGAGCTACAGAGTTGAACGAAGCATCTCCCTCTTTGCATCCAGTCTTTCTGATATAGAGGAGATCACAACAGCAGCTCTAGATGCAGTTGATGACTCCTGCAGATCCATAAGTGCAGTGTTGCTTAACTGTTTGGGGCCGAATGATGGTGAAGGAGGAGGTGTGGGTGCAAGTGTAGCACTTCCTCAGGTAACAGGGATAGGTGGTAAGGAAGCAATTGGTGGCAAAGGAAGAATGGACAAGGGAGTGATGGAGGGAATAAGGCAGAGAGAGGAGGAGAGGGGAAGTTGTGTCTGGCAGTGGGATCATATAGTAGGTGGCGCAGGATTAAATGTTGGATGTGGAGGCTAGTGGAATGGTCAGTGAGGACAAGGAGAATCCTGTCCTTATTTGTTTGAGAGTGAAGGGGGCTAGGGCAGATGTGCGGGAAATGGATGATATGCAGGTGAAGGGCGAGTTGATGGTCGTAGAGAGGAATCCACGATTTTTGAAGGAGCACATCTTACACAAATGACCTCGTCCTGGGAGCAGGTGCTTCAAAGACGGAGGAATTGGAAGAAAGCAATGGAATCCTTATAGGGGACAAGGTGTGAAGCGATGTCATCAGGGTAGCTGTAGGAGTTAGCAGATTTGTAAAACATGCCTCTCAGGACTTTGTCTCCCAAGATGAAGACAGAAATCTCTTCTTCATTGGAGAGACCCGATGCAGACTGGGAGATCGCTTCATTTTGCACCTTAATTTTGTCTGCCACAAAAGCAGGGATCTCCCAATGACAATCCATTTAAATTTCCTGCCCCATTCCCATGCTGACATGTCTGTCCATGGTCTCATGCACTACCAGACTGAGTTCACCCTTAAACTGGAGGAACAACACCTCATATTCTATCTGGGCACCCTCCAACCGGATGGTATTTACAACAACTTGTCCAACTTCTGGTATACCACCCCCACCTCCCCCCCCACCACCAACCCCTGTCTCTCTTACCCTATCCCTATTTATTTCTCCCTTCTTCTAGCTCTGTATCTCTCTCTCTCTCCCTTTCCTTTTCTCACTGTCTTCCTTCCTCCAGCTTTGCTTCATAGTATCACCCTATCCATGTCCAATTGCCTTCTTTTGTCTTTTGGTCTGCACTCCTCTCCCTGACCTTTCTTCCCTTCTCCCTTGCTTTTTTATTCATACGTCTGCCTGCTATTTGCTCACACTTTGAAGAAGGGCTTAGGCCCGAAACATTTGATATTATATCCTTATCTCCTCTGGATGGTGTGAGACCTGCTGAGTTCCTCCAGAATTTTCTTGTTTTTGGGCCATATTTGGAGTATGCTCCGTAATTTTGCTCTACTATTAACATTGGAAGCAGTCCAAAAGGGATCCATGAGGCTAATTCCTAGGATGAGATGGTTATTTTAATGTGAGTAACTGAAGAAATGAGATCTCTCTTCACTGGAGTTGAAGAGAATGAAGAGAACCTTTTTGAAATATACGAGATCCTCAGGAGACCTGGCAGGATAGAAGTTGAGACCCCTCACTAGTGTTAGGAACTTGAACGATATATACAGTTGCAAGGTGCATACATTTAAAACTGAAATGTGTACCAATAATTTCTTGTGGAGGGTGACAATACTCTGGAATTCCCTATCCTGAAGGGTCTGAGATGTTGGATCAGTAGTGGTATTTAAAGAGGAGGTAAATACATTTTTGAAAGACTATTGGTAACTGAGTACCCTGATCCTGCTACTATTTTCTGATGAATTTATTTGTTACCCAGCAGAATCTTTACTTAAAATTAACCAGCATAATAGCATATAATTAATGAGGTATCCCTCAATTTAAATGTAAATTTAGGCATACAGCACAGTAACAGGCCCTTTCGGCCCATGGGCCTGTGCCCCCAATTACACCCAAATAACCTACATCTCCTGGTACATTTCGAATGGTGAGAGGAAACTGGAATCCCCAGGGAAAACCCACACAGACATGGGGAGAATGTACAAACTCCTTACAGACAGCATGGAATTCAAACCCCGGCCCTGATCACTAGCGCTTTAACAATGTTGTTAAATTTTCACTTTAAAAACATTTACTCTTTTGGATAAATGTGTTTAATTTATAAATCAGTACATTAAAAATGTTCAATTTTCCAATTGGAGGAAATACATTTAAATACTGTTCCGAGCCCAATGTGTGTGTAAATTCAAGAAGTTCTTTGGTTCACAGTTCAATCTCACTTCTCCTTCTTCCAAGTTCTCTGGTTGCAGGCAATCACCATAAATTTAACATGTATAAATTTCACCAGGCTTGGTGCTTGAAAGGTAAATGTAAATGTTTACCGCTCAGGAAGGGTCTTGTAGGGTTTGCAGAGAGAGATATTTGTTGCTCCAGGATTTCCACAACTGAGGTACCACCACTAGTCACCTCAGGGTCTCGCTGATGAAACTTGCCCCATAAGGGTCTTCTAGATGGTAACCTCTTTCTTCAAGCTACCAGAGTTCCATTCCTTCCTCTATTTCAAGAGAAACATCAGACAGATAGCACTTCCAGCCATCTACTGCTCTGGAACTTGCTTTCATCAGTTTCAAACAGTTTTCCCTGGATTGTACTTTTCAGTTACTTGTCAATATCCCACACACTGACTGACTGACTGAGCTGTTAACTCAACTCTCTCTTCCAACTGCATGTGATTCATGTCTTGGAAAACCTTCACCTTCCTGAGCAAAACAACAGGAGTTCTTCCTTCTGCTCCCATCTGTTGTTAGATCAACAAAATCCAGGAGTGACCTTTCCATGAGCATTTTGCAGAAAGGGTACTGATAGACAGCAGGACTCCAGCAAGACAATGGTCAAGCATTTTCTGTTCAATTAACACCTACTTGTGAAAGGTGCTTCCATTCTCCAAGAGGATACTGCAATGTGAATTCTTCAGTCTTTCAAATAAGATCTATTTTAAAATGTGTGTATGTATGTGACCTACTCTAAATCTTATAAATTCTCCCCAAATATTCATATTGTTACAATTCCCACAGTGCATTTTGTCAAACATTTTTGATCCAGAAAATTTAGCTTATAAACCACATCCTTCTCAAACATCCTTCTCAATCATCCTTCTCAAACATCCTTCTCAATAATCCTTCTCAAACATTCTTCTCAATCGTCCTTCTCAATCATCGTTCTCAAACATCCTTCTCAATCATCCTTCTCAAACATCCTTCTCAATAATCATTCTCAAACATCCTTCTCAATCGTCCTTCTCAATCATCCTTCTCAAACATCCTTCTCAATCATCCTTCTCAAACATCCTTCTCAATAATCTTTCTCAAACATCCTTCTCAATCATCCTTCTCAAACATCCTTCTCAATCATCCTTCTCAAACACCCTTTTCAATCATCCTTCTCAATAATCCTTCTCAATAATTGGGAAAGGGAATAGCTAAATGGTTAAATTCTAAATGTAAAAGCAAATTTTTGAATGGAATCATTCCCTCACCAATTCTCCCACTGATCAAATTCCTGACTGTTGTGCTCTATTTAAGCTGCATTGCATGAGGGCACATGGCACAGGCAAGGTATGGTACAGTTTTGATCACTTACCAAAAGGACAAGAAGCAGTCAAGGATAAAAAATACTTATCTTAGGAAGTGATAATTGACTGGGCTTTGAACTGATGTGACCCAGCGAAATTAGATTTAAAGATAATAAAGGAACAAATGCAATTGAAAAATAAGTCGTGTAGGGCAATGATGTTGTTCAGCTGTAGCCTCTGCACGTCCCAACCAGGATCACAGATGGATCATACATAGATCCTCCTCAACAAGAACTCAAAAAAGTGAAGCAGAAATGGTGGAGATTTGCAAGTGAGAATCAATCTGGATATGCATTGCTCAGAATGAAAGTGAATGCGAGGTGAATGAGAAATAAAGAAAAAGAGAGAAACTAGGAAGAGGTAAAGAGACAACATGATAAAGCAGAGTGACTTCAAGGAATTGATAAAGGCTCATCAAAGACGTGTCATCATTTTGATTCATTTTCTCTTACTCGATTCATGAAGTCTCTCCATTTTTAACATATTGCACAGGCAAAGAAAGTATGTGCTGGTATATACCCCAATTAAACCATTTAGAGTCACTTGATCAGAGATCTAACCCTTCACTCCATCGTAGCCCATAACCTTCCATTTTACTTAGATCCATGTGTCAATCTACACATTTAAATATCCCTATTATTTCAGCCTCTGTCACCAGCCCTGGGAATGCATTCCAGGCATTTACTCTCTGTTAAAAAAACTGCATCTAATGTCACCCTTAAACTTTCCTCCAGCAACAAATGGATATCCTCTGGCATTTACATTGCTGTCCTGGGTTAAAGAAGATGTTGGGTGTCCACCCGACCTATGCCTCATAGCATTATACATCTGATTCCTTGTTTATCACTGGGTCTAATCTGTGGAACTGCATGCTTAAGAGTACCATGTGCATACCTTTACCAGAAGGTTTGCGATAGTGGAAGAAATTGGTTCAATGTCAGTTACTCAAGGTTAATTAGGAATGGGCAATTCCATTGCCAGCGAAGCCTGAATCATATCAATGAACAATTTATTTTTACTTAATTTTTGAAACCCACTGACGCCATAGTGCAAAATATGTGCTGCCACTCAAGCTTACAAAATGGAGCCAGACAGAAAGCTGTTTGTGAAGGTGTCAGATGAAATAACATTCAAAATCATCACCAGTTTCTTGATTCCCTACATTTCTGTGCCTACAAAACTGACTACAAACTTGTTCCCCAGTTTCTCCAGCACTTTTGTTCAAATTAGTTACACTTTGCTTTCTGTAGGTGCTGAATGACCTGCTGAGTATCTCTTGCACTTTCATGTGGATATTGAGGCACCCAACTTGCTTTATTGCATACCTCAATGAAACGCCCAGGCCTGAAACGTTGGTTAACCTTTGCTTCCTATAGACATTACATGACCCACTGAGTTTATCCAGCACTTTTGTGTAAATTGGAGGAACAATACCTAAAATATATTCCCTCTTGGTACTCTCCAACCAAATGGCATTAACATCAACTTCTCCAGTTAGGCCCCTCCCCTGTCTCTCACTGTCTCTTTCCCTCCAGCACCTCACCTCCTTCATGCTCCATTCAGAGAGCTAACCTCTCTCCCTATCCCCTCATCATTTTTCAATTCTGCCCTCCCACTCATATCCACCTACTGCCTGTCGGCCTTGCTCCACCCTATGCTCTTTCTTCCCTCTTCTCCTCTCCCCCACCCACTTCTTTTTTGCTCACACCTTGACGAAGGGCTCAGACCCAAAACGTTGGTTACCGTTTGCTTCCTCCTGCTGAGTTTCTCCAGCACTTCTGTATATTACACTAAAAATCTTTTCCAATTTGTGTATTTATCAGCCCTTCAGTGCTTTCCCAATATTTCTGTCTTTATTTTGACAAAAGGCAAAGGAGGAAAAACCAACACCCAACCCCAACCAACCAATTTTCCCCTGCAGCCGCTGCAACCGTGTCTGCCTGTCCCGCATCGGACTTGAAAGCCACAAACGAGCCTGCAGCTGACGTGGACTTTTACCCCCTCCATAAATCTTCGTCCGCGAAGCCAAGCCAAAGAGAAGAGATTTTGAGATTAGTTATCCTTGCAAGATACAGCTTTGCATCAACAATCTTATTCTGCCCTTCTCAAGAGGTGATGCACTGGAATCCTGCCTGTGTCAATGTAATCAGCAATGGTCATGTGTGCCTGCAGACTGTCAAAAATTCATATATATGCAGAATTGCAGTATGGGTTTTGACAAACTGCACACCTTCTTAATATTCCTTTCATATAACACAAAGCAAAAGGTTTCAATAATAATTCTTAAAGAGAATATAGTGGAATTATTTTTTTAAAATTAAGTATTCTATTAAAATAAAAACATAAGATATCTATTACAAATGTAAAGAAAAAAATACGCTGTCTATTAAACCAAAAATCAATTTAGCCACAAAGCCAATCATTCTAGATCTTTGGCTGCTTTTCACTATTGACAGCATGAACTGCTAATGTCTTGCCAAAGTGAATTACTTACACTGGATTACGAGTCAAGAGGACTAAGGGTGGAAGTCGGCATTCAAGCATGAAAACACCTGGGGATTAACACCTGAGCCTTGTTAACCCTTGAAAGTCTGCCTGTTAGTCCATTATAATGCCCAAATTAGAAATAAAATGTGTATTCTACGAAAATAACACGTTAAGTATAGGTTGAGATTTTTCATTCCTTCAAGTGTATTTTAGAATAGCTAATAGTGAAATACAGGAGGATAGATTCTGATAGAACTTCATCGAGCAATTTAATGTGGCGATTGTTTTGTTTAATATAAATATTAAGTGTTAGTTTAAAAGTGGATTTTCATCAGAGAGCAATTCAATTACAAATACTGATTCCAAACTGCAACCTGAAAGTTTTAGTGCTAATATAAATTGTTGACAAAACCTTATAATTTGCCAACCATGTCATTTTCTGACATGCATCACAAGCTCTTTTTACTGTGACTGAAACCAAATATTTTAGAGTCATCCTCTTGCAAGGAGCTCAGGGATTATAGGGCAGAGGCATTAATACCACCTGCCCAGTGGACCAAAGATTGGACAGAATCATCGCTACCCAAGAGGCCTAATGAAGGCATTCTCTCTTCTCCCTCCGTGTAAAGTAACACACTAGACCCTTAGCAATTAGGACTCCCCTGCAGGATGTTTTCTCTTTCTTTTTAAAATCCCTTTGATGTTCTGTCTCCCACCAATCAGCTGCAGCAGCAGGCCCTCCAGTGAGTCATAATATTAGGGGAAGCTTGAAATGAAACAGCACATTGTAAGGAAGACATTTTGTTCCTTTGTGCATTGATCACAAACTGAAAGGAAACCTAAAATAATATAAATCTATCTGAAACATTAAAAGGAGAACAGGAATAAAAATAGAAAACAAGCTCAATGTAAAGGCATATGGCATACAAGGCTTTTAAATTAGATGTGTGCTGCACAAAAACTGAATAATTTGTCAAGCCAGATTACGGAATATTGTTTCCAATTCTGGTTTTTTTTGGCATCTTATTTTGAGAAAATACACTAATCAAGAAATGCAATTGCTCACTTCATGCTTGTATGCATTTTATGCCATTGGATCATCCTGTAAATCAATGATCAAACCTGATCTGCACCTCACAATAAATATTTTGCATGATGTTGCTTTTCATCGTGTTCTTCAGTGTGTGTAACACACACTTCAAATAACACACAAAGTTGATGTGTGTGTGTGTGTGTGTGTGTGTGTGTGTGTGTGTGTGTGTGAGAGAGAGAGAGAGAGAGAGAGAGAGAGAGGGGGGAGAAGGTGAGGTAGGGGAGAAGAACTTGGCTAGAGGGGGGAGGGTGAGAAGGCTGAAAATAAGAGAATGGGAGAGAAATGGACCGAGGGGCAGTGGGTTACTTGAAACTGGAGAATTCAATGTTCATGCTATTTGTAGAGCACGCAGGTGGAATACGAGATTCATCATGATAAAGGGACCTGGCCCAAAAATTGATCATTTTCTTTCTTGCACTGATGCTGCTCAACCCTCCAGCTTGTTGATTTTTTTTGGTGCTCTGGGTTCCAGCATCTACAGGCTCCATGTGAGATGCCGCTCTTCAAATTTGCACTTGGCCTCACCCTGACAATATAGGAGGCAGAAGACAGACACGTCAGTCTGGAAATGGGGAAGGTAATTCAAATAGCGGACAAATGGGAGCACCAACTGGTGCTTGAGGACAGTGGGTTGGTGCTCGGCAAAGCAGTGGCTCAATCTGTGCTAGACTTAACCAATGGATCATTCTTTGTCTGTTTGTTGAGGAGTCAGTGAATAAAAAGTACATTGCATAAAATGTACACAAAAATTGGAGTTTTAAATCTTGAAGTGAGTTTGCAATGTTTATTTAGATCGGTGTTAGGTTTTGTAGTCTTAATCAAGAGCAAGAGAATGGAGGCAAATGTGTTGGGGGAGATTGGATGAGTTTTTGAAAACGTAACTAAAAAATTCCACTAGAAGCAAAATTCCAACTTAACCTGTCCAAGAAACCTGAAGCAAGCATTTTCTGGGTTACCAGTGACAGATGGCTTGCTTACTGCAGGCAGTGACCTAGCCTGACAGCCAAGACTGAATTGGCTTAACTGTGGAAGGGAAGAGGAACATCACTTTCAACTTCTTTACCAGCAGATTTTTTTGAATAATGGGAATTAATTGAGTCTAGAATTCACGTTTTGCAGCTTACAATTGCTACTGAATGCTCTAGATGTTCTCTGCTCAAGGAGAGTGGAATTCATTTCTATCTCCATCAATGCTAAGATTTAAGACTGACAAATTACTTCCATCAGCAAACTGCAGTTTCACAACTGAACCTAGAGTTCTTCATGAACTGCAAAACCTAGTATTTCATCAATAAAAACTCCTTGTGGCCAATATTAGAATATTGAACCTTACAGCACAGTTGTAAGTTCACAATATTGTGCCAAACTATATAAATCTACTCAAACTTCCTAGATTGAACTCCATCTACCACTTTTCAACCCAACTTTGCATCCTGTCCATATCCTGTTGTAACCTATGACAACCTTCAATAATCCACAACACCTCCAACCTTTGTCCAGGTCATTCCTAAAAATCACAAAGAGCAGGGTTCCCAGAACAGATCCCCATAGAACTCCACCAATCACTGAACTTCAAGAAAAATGCATTCCATCTATTACTATCCTCTGCTTTTTACAGACAAGTCAATTCTGAATCCACACAGCCAAAGTTCCATGGATACCATGCCTCATGGAGTATCTTGTCAAATGCTTCACTAAAATATATGTGCACATCTACCACCCTAGCTTAATCAATTTCTTTTGTCATGTCCCAAAAAACTCTATTCGGCTTGTGAGGCTCGACTGATGAAAATGTTATGATGTAGTTGTGCCAATGGTTATTTAGCAATTTAAGCAATATTTAGCCCAGGACTTCCAAATATGGGTGCCAAAGCTTTAATGATAGAATCGGAAGAATAAACTCGTTGGTTATTGTGAGTGACCATTATTCACATATTACAAGTATCACAAAAGCTGAGGAGAAATAGGGTTAATAAGTAATATTATTCTTTAAAACATTGTAAAAATGAAAGACTGAAGGAGGAAATTGTAAAGCTTGCCACAAGAATGAATCTTATTTCAATCAAATGGGCAAGTAGGGTGAACAATGACAGTCCACATATCACGATTACCTTGAGAACACAAATGAATGAACAAAGTTGAGATAGGCGCTGAATCTGTATGTACTGATAGTTTATATAGTTAAGATTATGGATTTCTTTTTAATTTAAAGAAATGGACGTGACTAAACAAATACAATTTATTTTTCCAAGTAAATTTGATAATGGAAATAATCATGTACTTTGACATATGGAACGTAACTGGAGGCAGAGTTGGTGGAGAGGGTTAATTGAACACAAACAAAAAGTGCAAAAACTGGTGGCAGTAGTGACTGTAGATGTGTCTTGCATATGAGAGTTACAGGATAATGCAGATGTTGTAATCTAAAGCAAACTGAACAAACTAAAGGTAAAGGTTCCATTATTGTCACGTAATACTATATTTAGAATGTAACATACATGAAATACTTTAACTTTGACTACTGTAAAGCAGAAAGAGAGTCACCTCTGTCCAGCACCCATCACAGAAACCTACAGCACCTAGTGTTCCTAGGTGGTCTCCACTCCAAGTACTGAGCAGACCTGTGCCTGTTTACCTTCTGAAATCAGACAATCCCAAGCATATTCAGGCTATTAGGTGCTGTAGCATCTAATGAAGTAAATCCGCACACAACAAGCAGTATCTGCAGAGGGATGGATGACATTTCAGGTCAAGAAGCTGCATCAGAACTGAGAGTGGAGAGAGGAGATGGCCGATGCAAGGGCTGCCAGATAGGAGGTAGAACCAGGTAAAGAGGGAGGAGATGGGCATATGGAATCATGGGGGGAGGGGTGGAGCTGTGAGGCATAGGTCATGGTAGAGATAGATAAGGAGAAGGAGAAAAAGGAAAAAAAAGGGAAAATGGAGCAAGGTGATGGGGAGAGATTGGAGAAAGTTAGAGAGAGAAGGCGATAAATCAAGACACTGTGTTGCAGATGCTGGAATCTGATATTTGCAGCCAGATAATGGATAATAGGTAGATGGACTCAGTGAAGGATGGGGAAAAAACTGATGAAACCAGGGGAACAAACGAGGGGCTGGGCAGGGGTGGTCAGAGATCCTACGTGGATCAGAGGGAGATATAGGAATACAAGAGGTATGGGAGTAGACTACCTAGGTAGAATGCGATAGGTTAGGGCCTTCTTGACATTGCCGAATACAGAAGCCAAGGTGCAGGTAAATCTTTGCCAGATCTAGAAGTGCTGATAACGTCCCTGAATAGTGGTAAGAGAGAAGCTGTGGGGACAAGTGATTCAGCTAAAAGTTCAAAGGAGAGGAGATGAAAAAACAGAGAAAAGTATGAAGTCTTCATCAGAGAAGGTGGTAGTAGGCGTAGTTTGCTTATTTGTCAAGTGAGGAGAGGTCTGGTAAGAGAAGTAATGGGATGCTGAATGAGGGTTTTTATCCTTAGCTTAATGGACCGTGCATCTTGGCGCCTCACAGTTCAGCGGGCAGCAACCTCCTTTGAAGAAGACCGCAGAGCCCACCTTACTGACAAAAGACAAAGGAGGAAAAACCCAACACCAACCAACCAATTTTCCCCTGCAACCGCTGCAACCGTGTCTGCCTGTCCTGCATCGGACTTGTCAGCCACAAACGAGCCTGCAGCTGACATGGACATTTACCCCTCCATAAATCTTCGTCCGCGAAGCCAAGCCAAAGAGAAAAAAAAGAAGAGAATGGACTTGGTGTAATTTGAGGTACGCACAAGAAACTGGAAGCCATTTAGACAAAGTAATGTATAAAGATTTTTTTTGATGATGGGAATGGATACAACAGGCAATTGTTTCCTTAGCAACTCAACTATTAAATTCAAGCATTTTGCACAATGGTTGCTCTAAATCCCTCATCAATAATTTTGTAACTAGGAAAATAATGTTTTCCTTATTCAATCCTCTATATTGTTTTAAAATGAGGTTCTATTCAATCTCCCCTTAGTCCTCTCACCTTAAGTGGAAGTAGTTTCAGCAATGGTCCTCTCGATTATTTCCTTATCCTCTGTTATCAGCCTTGTGATTTTATCCACAATTATTTTACTACCATAAAGGTTTGAAACATTTCTTGAACTGAGGTGGGGAAGGAATAGTTAGTTGCAAGGGAGTAATTGAATAAGGGTTAATCTAATTCAATCTAATTCTATTCAATTTTAAAAAGTAGGTATTTTAGACCATTAGACATAGGAGCAAAATTAGGCCATTCAGCCCATTGAGTTTCTCTGTCATTTTAATAATTCCTGACTTATTTTCGAGGCAAATTCTATTCTCCTGCCTTCTTTCTGCAACCTTTGACACTCTTAATAAACAAGAACCTATCAACCTCTGCTTTAAATACCCAGAGCCATCTGTGGCAACAAATTGGACATTTTCACCACCTGCTGGCTGAAGCAATTTCTCCTTCTCTGTTCTAAAAGGATGCCTGAGCCTGTGCCTTCTGGTCCTGGACTCTCCAACCAATGGAAACCTCTTTTTCACATCCACTCTATTCAGCCTATTCAATACCACCCCCCCCACCCATCCTTCTAAACTCCAGCGAGTACAGGCCAAAGACTAGCAAACGCTCCTATGTTAATCCTTTCATTTTGAGGACCATTCACGCAAACCTCTTCTGGACCCTACGCAACATCAGCACATCCTTCCTTAGATAAGGGGGCCTAAAACCACTTACCAATACTTTAAATATAGTCTGACGAATGCCTTGTAAAGCCTCAGCATTATATCTTTGCTTTATATTCTAGTACTCTTGAAGTCAATGATCACATTGCATATTTCTTACTTATTACTGACAACCTGTAAGTTAACCTTTGGGGAATCATGCAGTGGAACCCACTAGAGCTTCAATTTCTGAATTCTCCCCCATTTAGGAAATAGTCTATGCCTTCATTCCTTCTGCCAAAATGCATGACCATACACCAACACTGTATTCCTTTTGCCACTTCTTGCCCATTTTTACAACCTATCCAAGTCTCTCTGCAGACTTTCTGCTTCCTCAACACTATCTGCCCTTCCATCTTCTTCATAACATCCATATTTTCTCAAAGGAATCAATTCTGTCAGCTAAATCATTAATATTCAACATGAAAAGTAGCAGACCCTACACCAAACCCTAGAGAACACCACTAGTCACCAACAGCCAGCTAGAAAAGGTTGTACTCTTTACCTTCTGCCAGTCAGCCAATCTGCTATTCATGCTAATACCTTTCCTTAATACCATAGACTCCAATCTTGCTTCGTGGCCTCATGTGTGGTTTCTTGTCAAAGGCCTTCTGAAAATGCAAGTGAACAAAATCCACTTACTTTGCTGTGTCTATCCTGCTTGTATGTCCTCAAAAAATTTCAAAAGATTTGTTAGGCTAGATCTGTCCTGAAAAAAACCATGCTGATTTCAGCCTATTTTTCTTATGCTTTCAAGTACCCCCAAACTCCTTCATAAATTAATGAACTCTAGATTCATACCAACTACTGAAGTTAGGCAACTTTACCTATAATTTGTTCCCATGGTTTACATAAAAGTGCTGGAGAAACTCAGTAGATCATGCAGCATCCATAGAAAGTAACATGCTATTGATATTTTGGGTCTGAGCTCTTCTTCGAGTGTTGAAAATTAGGAAGATACAGATGGGAGGGTAGAAGAAAATGGGGTTGTGAAATTATAGGGAGAAAGGGCAGAGGGCTAAGAAAGGAGGCTTTCTGATTGGAGAAGGAAAGGAAGGGGGTAGTGAGCTGGAGGAAGGGAGACAAGAGGGACAAGGAAGAGAGAGAAACAATGGGAAGGAGTTGGATAAATTCAAAAAGTCAATATTTACACCATCTGATTGGTTTTGGCGAGACAGAATACAAGATGTTGTTCCTCCAATTTGTGGGTAGCATCAACTTGGCAGTACACGAGGCCAAGCATAGACTTGTCAGTGTGGCAATAGGGTGTGGAATTGAAGTGGTTGGCCACTAGGAAGTCCTTGCAGTTCCAGATGATAGAGTGAAGGTGCTCAATGAAATGATTTCCCAGTCTACATCCAATCTCCTCAATGAGGAAGAAGCTGGATCGGGAACACCAGATGCAGTAAATTACCCCTGCAGATTTACAGATGAAGACAAGCTTCACTTGGTCAGCTTGTTTAAGGCCCTGAATGCTGATGAGGGAGGAAGCGCAAGTGTAGCACTTCTTGCGGTCACATGCATAGGTACCAAGAGATGATTGGTGGGAAAGGATGAGTGGACAAGGGAAGAGTAGAGGGAGCGATTGTGACGGAAGGCAGAGAGGGGATGGGAGGGGAAGCTGCATCAGGTAGCAGATCCTGTTGTAAATGGCAGAAATTGTGGAAAATGATTGGATGTGGAGGCTGGTGGGTGGTTAATAAGAATGGGGGAACTCTGTCATTGTGCCTGAGTGGGGAGAGGAGGAACAGCTACAGCAGATGTGCAGGAAATAGAGCATATGCAGGTGGATGCTGAGTTAATTGTATTTGAGGGGAAACCACATTTTCTGCAGAAGGACAACATCCTGGAATGGAAGACTTCATTATGGGATCAGATGAGGCAGATTCGTTATTCAGTTGGGGAGAGGTGTTTCCACATCTTTTCTTCCTACACCATCTTGCCATGCCCCCCTTATAAAAGACAGGGTTAGAAGAGGTGTACTCAAGGTAACTGTGAGATTTAGTAATTTATAAAAGGCTGTAAAGTTGAGGGGACTGGATAGATCTGTAATTAAGGAAGAACTGGACAGCCTTGAGGTCTTCTTCATGGGGTTGGAAGTGTATAAGGGCGCAAGGTAAAATTGTTTACGGCCTCTAATTTCTTGACTTTTGCCTCTCAGTCTTCTTAAAGAACTTGAAATCTGAACTTTGAACATAAAGAGTGGAATAACGATTGCAATTTTCCAATCCTCTGGAACTATTCCTGATTCCAATGATTTGTGAAAGATTATTATTGAATTACTATTGGCCTTCTCTACATCAGAGAGACCGGTCACAGATTAGGAGATCGCTTCACCCAGCACCTCCTCTCCATCCGCATCAAAAGCGACCTCCCTGTAGCCAACCATTTCAATTCTGAATCACACTCTCAAGCTCAGATGTCTGTCCATGGCCTTTCACACTACCCCATCCTGATCACTGCAGATTGGAGGAACAACACCTCATTTTTCATCTGGGCACTCCTTGCTTTTTTCCCCCTCCCCCCATTTAACTAATTCCCACTTCCTCTCTCTCTCTCTTCCTAGCCTAGACTCCTCCCCCACTTCCTGCAGTCCTTTCCACCCCACCTATCATCTCCCACGTTCACTACCCCCCCTTCCCCCTTTTGTTTGAACATCTCTCATGGTCCCCCACACCTTGATGAAGGGCTCAAGCCCAAAACATTGGTGATGTATCTTTACCTTTGCTACCTAAAGGCACTGTTTGACCTGCTGAGTTTCTCCAGCATTTGTGTTTTTTCACTTAACCATGGTCAACAGAATCCTGTGTTTTACATCCAGTCCAGGTGAATTATCCACCTTCAGATCCTTCACCTTTCCAAGCACCTTTTCCTTGATAAAGCAATAGCACTCACATCTGCCCTCTGAGTTTCTTGAATTTCTAGCAAGTTGTCAGTGTCTTTCAGTGAAGACAGATGCAAAATATCTATTCATTTAATCTACCATTTCTTAGCCCCCCCCCCCCCCCCATTACCAATTCTCCAACATCATGTTCCAACGTACAAATATTTCTCCTGCCTCTCTTTTACTCTTTACATATTTGGAAAAAAAAAACTTTTGGATATTCGCTTCCACAGCCATGTATCACTTCTGCGGTTCCTCCCATATCCACCTATGCCCTCTTGCCTGTGGGCCTGTGCTCCTCCCCCTGCCCCTCCCTCCACAATTCTATTTTAGTGTCTGTCTGCATTTTGCTCACACCCTGATGAAGATTCATATCTGAATTAATGGTTGTGGACCTTTGCTACATATAGAATGCATCATGACCTGCTGAGTTTCTCCAGCATTGTGTGTATTGAACTACAATCACAACATCTGAAAACTTTCGTAACTCCATTCAACTGCTCCACTGCAAAGTCTCTTCGAGCAATGTCTATCCTGAATTCTCTTTGAAGAGAATTCTGTGAGAATCTCTCACTGCTCGGTCGGCAATCCCCACTGTAAAGGATAAAACCTTGTGTTTTTGATTCTTAGTTAATTTTGTGCTTCTCTTTTTAAGAAGTCTATTGTTTGTAGTGTTACCCTAGTGACTTTAATGTAATATCCGTGCAGACTAGGAGCTTGCACCTCATTCTTCGACAAACTATGAAGGGAACGTGTGCTCAAGATAATTTTCTTTGAATTTGTCTTATTGCTTCTTGTATATCTCTTTAAAATTGTATCTCATTATATCTTTAAATACAGTATATGCTTTGTTTATTCATCATTAGGAAAATCTTAATGCGAGGTTATGCAAAATGTTTATCCATTATTATCAATGAATTAAAGCTACATGAAGCTGCACATCTACATTGGATTAATAAGATAGTAATTTGGAATATCGTCCCCATGTTTCCTTGAAGATGACACGTTTTGAAATTAGGAAATACTAGAATCTGGAAAGTGTCGTCTATACCCACTGCTCCACGACCATGTACTCACACAGATTTGCTTCCAGAGCCATGCATCTCTTGTGCCTTCCCAAATATATCCACCAATGTCCTCTTTCATGGGAGCTAATGCTCCTCCTGCTGCCCCTGTCTCCATCATTTTTTTCAGGTATTTGCCTGCTTTTTGCTCATACCTTGAAAAAGAACTCAGGCCCGAAACGTTGGTTATGTATCTTTGCTATATAAAAAAAACATTGCATGACCTGCTGAGCTTCTCCAGTGCTTTTGTATATTAAATTAACTTTATATTTCATTTTTCTCCATTTATTGCTTTCTTATTTGCCTTCTACTGGTTTTTAAAGCTACCAAATCATCTCACTTCCCACTTATTTTTGCAATACTGTATGACCCCTCTTTTGCTTTTATGTCATCTTTGACTTCCCTTATTAACAGAATACTGCTTCTTTGGGATGCACCTTCTGGATTATTTCTAGAAACTCCTTCCATCACTCCTCTACTGTCATCATGCTAGAGTCCCTAATCATCTGTGGTCTGCTCCTTTCTCATGCCTCTGTAGTTACCTTTACTTAACTGTAATACTGACACATATGATTTTAGCTTCTCCCTCTCAAACTGAGGTATGAATCAATCATAACATATTCTTTATTTTAAGCTCCCAAATTAAATCTGGTTCATTGGACAGCACCAAACCCAGAATTGCCTATTCCCCAGTGGGCTTGACCACAAGCTGCTCTAAAAAGCCATCTTGTTGGCATTCTATAAATACCTCTCTTGTGAACCTGATTTTCTCTGATTAGCTGCATATTTAAGTCTCTCATGAGCACTGTGACATTGCCTTTCTTACTGATGCTGTAATTTGTACACACATCCTGTATGATGGTCTGTATATAACTCCCATTAGGATCATTTTACCCTTGCACTTTCTCAACTACCCATAAGGATTCTACATCTTAGATTCTATGCCCCTCCTTGCTCAAAATTTGATTTCATTTTTTAATCAACAAAGCCACCTCAGCCCCTCTGCTCACCTGTCTGTCTTTTTGATAGGATGTGTGTCCTTGGATATTTAGCCTCCCCTTCAGCACGACTCTTATGTCCAGAACACCGTGCCTGGCAATTTCTAACTGCACTTTATGCAGTTTCAGATATTGTGTGAATTTAAATACACTTACCATCCAGCATTAACCAACTTTCTTCTTGCATTTGTCTCCATTTGCCAGAGATTAAATTGTTATCTCTTTCTAAACTTGTCTTATTCTTTATTCTGGAGACTTCAATAACTTCTCCTGCATTCTCCCTCTATTTACCATTACCCATACTTTTTTCCATCTATTGAACTCACTGCCCTATTCAAGGCTCTTATTTATTTGAATGGAATGAATGAAATTATCTATCAATCTTCCACTTTGAACTTTACTTAGCCCTTCACAATTTTAAGGATATCTTTTATAATTCTGCTAATACAGGAATATGTTGTGCTTAAATTGTTAGGCCTGTGTTAGTTTTCATATCTAAGTCATTTTGATTGTTCAGTTATGAAACCAATTTGCAAAATTATTTTTCTTGTTAGCACAAGCCATTTATTTCATAGCTTGAAGATTTAATTTTGCTATTGTGATTCACTATTAGAAAAAAATTCAAACAGACATAAACAAGATGTTTTCTTGTTAACAAGATGCCATGAGTAGTGCGAAGAAGGGATCACTAATAGGTCTCAATGTATTTAAATAACTTGGATGAAGGCATAACAGGTATTGCTGATAAACTTGTTTTCTTTTTTAATTTTTAATTTTTCACACTATGAACCATATTGACCAAAATACACACGAACATTTCCCTCTTGAATATACACAGTGTCATTTTCTCCCCTTTTCCCCCATCCCTTCCCTCCCTCCTTCCCACCCCCCTCCCGACCCACTCAACGTTCAACATATATGATACATTAAACCCATTAAACAATGTCATCACACAATGAAAATAAACAAGAAATTTGTGTCATCTACTTTTACACACTTCAACAGTTCATTTTGTCTTCTTCTCATTCTGTCATTTTAGAGGGTGGAGGTCCATGGTAGGCCCTCTCTGTTGTATTCCATGTACGGTTCCCAATTTTGTTCGAATACTGTGACTTTATTTTTTAAATTATGTTATTTTTTCCAGTGGAATACATTTATTCATTTCTATGTACCATTGCTGTACTCTCAGGCTCTCTTCTGATTTCCAGGTGGACATTATACATTTTTTTGCTACAGCTAAGGCTATCATAATAAATATTTTTTGTGCTTCATCCAACTTAAGTCCTAATTCTTTACTTCTTATATTACTGAGAAGAAAGATCTCTGGATTTTGTGGTATGTTGCTTTTTGTGATTTTATTTAATACCTGACTTAGATCTTCCCAAAACTTTTCCACTTTC
Organism: Narcine bancroftii; assembly: GCF_036971445.1. NCBI lineage: Eukaryota > Metazoa > Chordata > Chondrichthyes > Torpediniformes > Narcinidae > Narcine > Narcine bancroftii. The sequence continues at coordinate 46,289,599 of NC_091471.1, read as the reverse complement.
TCACATGTCCAAATTGCATGTACTGTTGTTCCCGTTTCCTTCTTACAGCAAAAACATTTATCTGATACTGTTGGGTCCCATTTATTTAACTTTTGGGGCGTGATATATAGCCTATGTAACCAATTATATTGTATCATGTGTAACCTCGTGTTTATTGTATTTCTCATAGTTCCAGAACATAGCTTTTCCCATTTTTCATTTTTTATCTTTATGTTTAGATCTTGTTCCCACTTTTGTTTGGGTTTACAGTTTGTTTCATCATTCTCTTTCTCTTACAGCTTGATGTACATGCTTGTTATAAATCTTTTAATTATCATTGTGTCTGTAATCACATATTCAAAGCTGCTTCCTTCTGGTAACCTCAGCCTGCTTTCCAATTTGTCCTTTAAGTAGGTTTTCAGTTGGTGGTATGCAAACATTGACCCTGAGTTATACCATATTTCATTTGTTCAAAAGATAATAAATTATTTCCCAAAAAACAATTTTCTATTCTTTTGATCCCTTTTCTCTCCCATTCTCTAAAGGAAAGGTTAACTATTGTGAAAGGGGTTAGTTGATTTTGTGTCAATAATAATTTTGGTAGTTGGTAATTTGATTTTTTCCTTTCTATGTGAATCTTCTTCCAAATGTTGAGCAGATGGTACAGTACTGGTGAACTTTTATGTTGCACCAGCTTTTCATCCCACTTATAAAGTGTATGTTCAGGTATCTTCTCCCCTATTTTATCTAGCTCTAACCTGGTCCAATCTGGTTTTTCCCTTGTTGATAGGTATCTTAATTGTGCTGCTCTATAATAATTCTTAAAGTTTGGTAACTCTAAGCCCCCTTGATTGTACCATTCTGTTAATTTATCTAGCACTATCCTCAGTTTCCCCCCTTTCCATAAGAATTTCCTTATTATTTTCTTTAGCTCATTGAAGAATTTCTCTGTTAAGGGAATTGGTAATTATTGAAATAGGTATTGTATCCTTGGGAAGATATTCATTTTAATGCAATTTACTCTTCCTATCAGTGTTAGTGGTAAATCTTTCCAGTCTTCTAAGTCATCTTGTAATTTCTTCATTAATGGCTGATAATTTAATTTGTATAGATGGCCTAGATTATTATCTAGTCTAATACCTAGGCATCGGATTGTTTGTGCTTGCCATTTAAATGGTGATTCTTTCTTAAACTTTGTGAAATTCCACATTATTCATTGGCATCACTTCACTTTTATTTGCGTTGATCTTGTACCCCGATATTTCTCCATATTCCTTCAATTTCTTATGTAATTCTTTTATTGATAATTCTGGTTCTGTTAAGTATACTATGATGTCATCTGCAAATAGATTGATTTTATATTCCTTCTCTTTTATTTTTATCCCTTTTATTTTATTTTCTGATCTTATCAGTTCTGCCAAGGATTCTATAGCTAAAGTGAACAGTGAGGGAGATAGTGGACATCCCTGCCTAGTTGACCTGCTTAATTTAAATTGGTTCGATATATATATCCATTTACTGTCACATTCGCCAATGGTCCCTTATATAATGCTTTAATTCAATTAATATATTTTTCTGGTAGGTTGAACCTCTGTAGTACTTTGAATAAATAATTCCATTCTACCCTGTCAAAGGCTTTCTCTGCATCTGAAGTAACCGTCACTGTTGGCGTCTTATTTCCTTATACTGCATGGATTAAGTTAATGAACTTACAAACATTGTCCGTTGTTCGTCTTTTCTGAATAAATCCAGTTTGATCTAGTTTTATTATTTTTGGTGCATAGTCGGCCAATTTGTTTGCTAATAGTTTTGCTATTATCTTATAATCTGAGTTAAGTAGAGATATTGATCTATACGATGCTGGTGTTAGTGGATCTTTCCCGTCTTTGGTATTACTGTAATTATTGCTGTTTTACATGAATCTGGCATGTTTTGTGTTTCTTCTATCTGGTTCATTACTTCCAGGAGAGGAGGAATTAATAAGTCTTTAAAAGTTTTATAGAATTCAATTGGGAGTCCGTCCTTGTCACATTCGTGGCCCAAAATGTGAAGTTAATAAAACATTAAACACAAGTTTATCAGGTAAACTTCTCAGTGGCTTTATTCTCCCGTTTCCTTTGTTCTCCTGCTTGTGTTCTTATCTCTCTCTCTTACCACGTGACTTCCGGTACATCTCATACATATTCATTATCATGACATCCCTCCTTTAATCAGAAATAAACTTTACCTTCGCTTACCAATATCCCTCGGAAACATACAAACATCGTAACTAATGGTAATACTATAACTCAACTACATAAAGTTTACTTCCTACAGCATTCATACATGCACTTTATGATATAAGATTAAATACTGTCCCAAAGTTCTTATCAAAACTATGGCACAAAGTCTTCGTATCGTTTGGGCGCTTTCCGGTTTCGTTTCGGCCTGCCTGCGATATTGTCGTCACTTCTCGGTTGTTCACTCTTAGCGTCGGAAATACTGCTCGCCACGGCTTCAGGTGTTTCTGGCGCTCTAGTCACTTCATCAGGAGTGCTGGTAACTGCCTCTGGAACATCATCAGGTCTCTCAGTTTCAGCATCTCGTATTGGCCTTTCAACCTCTTCACTCGATATATCTCTGGACTGGTACCTTTTTACACCTGATACATTTCTCTTATACAGGACTCCAGTCGGAGACTTGACTGTCACCATACTGCCACTTCTGGATACAACAGTATAGGGTTGATGGTAATAAGGTGTGTCTAGCTTACCACCAGTTTCATGCTTCACTAGAACATTATCTCCTGGCATGATGTCTGAGTACTTGGCTCCGCGTTTCGAATCTGTGTACAGCTTTGCTGCACCTTTCTTTTCAGCATCGTGGTCCCTCATCTCCTGGTCGTCTCGGATTTCCTTTATTTCTGGCATTTTTGTGCGGATTTTTCTCCCAAAAAATGCTTCTGCAGGACTTTTTCCAGTGGTTGCATGAGGCGTTGCTCGATAGACAGCCACATAAGATAGCAATGCTTCTCGCCAATTTTGTCCTTCTGCGTGTGCAATCCTCAATCGTTTTTCAATGGACTGATTTTGTCTCTCTACTTCTCCATTGGCTTGCGGCCATTTCGGAGTTACTTTATGATGGTGGATACCTGTGTATTCCGCAAATGTCTCTGAAATGAATTGTGGACCATTGTCAGAGTATAATGTAACAGGTAATCCATATCTTGCGAATATCTCTGCTAATGCTTGTATTGTTTTTTCAGTGGTTGTGGACTTCAACACCACGTACTTATAGTATCTGCTGTAGTAATCTATCACTACCATAATTGATTCACCCGTCGGTAAAGGTCCAAGAAAATCAACAGCTATGTTGATCCATGGTCCTGTCGGAAGTTGCGTACTCCGGATCGGTTCTGGCGGATTACTCCTACTTGTGATTTGACATCCGTGACAAGTTTTAACAAATTTCTCGGCGTCTTTATCACAACCTGGCCACCATACCTTGGTTCTGAGGTTTTGCTTGGTACCAACAATACCTAGGTGTCCTTCATGCGCTAAGGATACGATCTTCGGTCTCAATCTTTGCGGTATCACCAATCTGCAACCTCTTAATACACACTGTCCGATGCAACAAAGTTCATCTCTAATGGGAATGTAAGCCTTGTGAGTACACTTGTCCCATTGTCCACTCTGTATGCATTCTCTTTCTTCCCTGAGTTCTGGATCACGTTTGGATTCTCTCTTGACTTCCTTCGTAGTTGAATAGCTATGAAGCGTACAAAGCTCTCTGTTTCTGTTCCCAATTCTGACTTGGATTGTGGACCACCATCCTTCACCAATCTGGATAGCGGATCTGCAATGTTTGCTTTCCCTGCAATGTGGATTACTTTATATTTGTAGGGTTGTAGTCTGAGTACCCATCTCTCTATTCTGGCACATGGTTTGGATCTAGGTGCATAGATCACCTCTAATGGCTTATGATCTGTGATGAGTTCAAATTCAATGGCGTATAAATATGCATGGAACCTCTCACAGGCCCATACAAGTCCGAGTGCTTCTTTCTGTCTGAGAGTATCTTATTTCCACATCTGATAACGATCTGCTGGCATAGGCAATGATTCTTGGTCCTCCATCATGCATCTGGACCAACACGGCTCCTAAACCAACCGGGCTGGCATCCGCTATGACTTTGGTTGATGCTGCCGGATCGTAATATCCAAGAGTTTTTGCATCTGTCAGGCTTTGCTTCAGCGCTGTGAATGCTTTCTTCTGCTCAGATCCAAAATGAAATGGTACACCTTTTCTGGTTAGTTTCCTTAGTGGTTCTGCCACTGTAGCGAAATTAGGAATGAACTTTGCACAAAAATTGACTAATCCCAGGAAACTCCTCACCTCTGTTGCGTTCTGAGGTGCACGTGCATCTGCAATAGCTTTCACCTTGGCCTCTGCAGGGTTTAGTCCTTCCCGTGTAAGTCTGTGTCCCATGAAGTCCATTTCTGACACACCGAACTGGCACTTGTTTCCATTCACGGTAAGGCCTGCCTCCTGTAGTCTAGATAATACACGCCTCAACCATTTGTCATGCTCTTCCTTCGTTGGTGCATGGACTATGATGTCGTCAGAAATGTTGGCAACTCCAGGAATGCCTTGAATCACTCGATGGATTTCATACTGGTAGATCTCCGAAGCTGCATTAATTCCAAATGATAGTATCTTTTAACGATACAATCCACAGTGAGTCACAAATGTTGTCACATCTCGGGAACCTGGATCCAGCTCTAATTGATGATAGCCCCATTTCAGATCAATTTTTGAGAATACCTTGCTGGTAGGTAGTTCTTGAAGTATTTCCTCCACCGTTGGTATAGGGTGTCGTTCTCTAATTATAGCTTCATTGGCCATTCTCATGTCAACACATAGTCTTATGTCACCCTTTGGTTTGGGCACAATCACTACGGGACTGACCCATTGTGTCGAATGTTCCACCGGTTCAATAATGTCTTGTTCCATCAATTCTTTAATTTTGGCTTCGACTTTCCCACGAAGTTCAAACGGAGTTCGGCGCATTGGTTGTGCCTTGGGTTTGACCGTTTCATCTACCGCTAGCTTCAATTGTCGACCTTTCAGCTTTCCTACTCCTTGGAAGACTGCGGGGAATTCTTGCTTCATATCCTCGTATGACTGAATTGAATTGACACAAGCTCCAATATGAAGTATTGCCAGGTCTTGCGCTGTGCTTCTACTCAGCAATGGTTCTCCCCTCTCTTCTATGACCATAAACTCTGCTTCGGTGTACTTATCTCCAGCTTCAACAGTTGCAGTAAAACATCCAATGGTCTGCAATGGCTTGGTTGCTGTGTATGGATACAGTTTCTTGGAACACTTCTTTGAGGTACAGATGATCTTTTTCCTTTTCAACTTCTCCCATAAATGTCGATCAATCACATTACTGAGACTGCCTGAGTCTACAATGACCTGAACTGTCACTCCACCAATGATCTCTGGGACCTTCTCATGACGTACTTCATTCAACGTAAATTGGTAACATCTCTGTTCCTCCTGGGTATCATCATCGTCACCGTCTATCTGGCGAATGGTATCTTTCTTTCCAGGATACTTTCCTTTCCCCCAGGCTTTGCCTTTGGAAGTTGTACTCTTCCTCTTCTGGTCTGCATTGGACTTGCTTTTGCACTTCTTTGCAAAGTGGTCCTTACCTCTACACTTTCTGCAAACTTTGCCTTTGGCCGGGCCATATGGGTCTTTTCCAAAGTGACCTCTGTTTCCACATCGATAACACTCCACGTCCTGTATCGGCGTATATCTTGGCTGATTATGGCGATGTGAGAGCCTCTTAATTTGCTGGCTTGAGTTGTCTTTCAGGGTCATGGTATGAAATTGCCCTTCAACAGCCTCTAATGCAGCAGCAATGGTTAAAGCATCAGTGAGTTCCAACTCACTCCCTCTTTCCAGTAGACATCTTCTGAGTTTATCTGATCTGCAGTGCTGTACGACTTGATCCAATAATTGGTTGTCCAAATCAGCTGCCATATAATTGCATCCAACAGCTAACTTGCGTAGTCTCGTCACGTACTGAGCAATTGTCTGGCCATCTTCTTGTCTCGTTCTCCAAAACAAATGGCGTTGAAATGTAGCATTCGGTGTCACTACATAGTGTGCATTTAATGCATCTACCACTTTCTGGTACTCATCCTTTCTTCCAGTATTCAAAAGTGTCTTAAATGTTTCCCGAACTGCGGGTCCTGCAGTGAAAAGAAGTAACGCCCTTCTCTGCGCTTTTTGTTCAACTGTACCGGTATCTAGAAATAGGCCACGACTGTCGGCGTAGGATTCAAATTCTTCCAGCCATGCCTTCCACTTCACACTTACAGTGCTTGCATCACCCGTTGGGTCAAAATGAGCAATTCCACTATGTGTTAGAAAGTCACTGTCTGCACCAGCCATGAGGAAATATTCCAGCCCTAAAAGTACTGAGTCACAGAGAAAATTCTTATTACCTTGAAGTTGTCTGTAAACCTCTGTAATCTTGTTTAGTCTTTAATTTTCTTCAAGCTTCTTTCATCCTCGTCGCCAATGTCACATTTGTGGCCCGAAATGTGAAGTTAATAAAACATTAAACACAAGTTTCTCAGGTAAACTTCTCAGTGGCTTTATTCTCCCATTTCCTTTGTTCTCCTGCTTGTGTTCTTATTTCTCTCTCATACCTCGTGACTTCCGGTACATCTCATATTCATTATCATGACAGTCCTCTCCAGGCATTCTATTGTTCGGTAGATTTTTTAATATATCCTGTATTTCCACTATTTCAGATGGTTTTATCAATTTGTTTTGCTCCTCTTGCAATTTCAGTAGTTCAATTTTAGCTGGAAACTCATCTATTTTGTCTTCTTTCCCTTCGTTCTCAGTTCGGTATAATTGCTCGTAGAATTCCTTGAAGTTTTCATTGATCTCTGTTGGGTTATATGTAATTTGTTTGTCCTTTTTCCTTGATACCAATACCCTGTTCTTTTAGCTTGTTCTGTTTTAAGCTGCCAAGCTAGTATTTTGTGCTTTTTTTTTTCTCCTAGCTCATAATACTTCTGCTTTATCTTCATTATGTTCTTCTCCACCTTATATGTTTGTAGTGTTTCGTATTTTATTTTTTTGTCCATTGATAAATTTGTTGATGACATTAATAGTAATGCTGTATTTGTCATACTATCCTTGTATAAATCAGACCAGTTTTGCTCATCAATACTTACATTAAGTCTGATTCCTATCTCTGTTTAGACTTATGTACCCCCTGTTTAGGGACTTCCGTTTGAAGTATGAAATACATTGCCAAAATGAATTTCTTTGTGTTTCCATTTCGAATCAGAGTTTCCACATCACTACGCTTTAATAAAAATATTGTTGGCCCCAATTTTTCCCTTATGTACGCTCTTAAATGAAAATAGCAGAAGATTGTGTTGTTAAGGATGCCATATTTATTTTTTAATTCTTCAAATGACATAAGTGGCCCCTGCTCACTTTACGATACCAAGTCTCTAAAAATCTTATTATCAATGGAAAAAAGGATAAGCCTGTTATACATTTTTCTGCTATTCTCTCTCCTACTTTTTCTAGTTCTATTTTGCAGGTTTGCTCCTCAAAAAAAGCTCTCCTGGGTCGCTCGGTAATAATTTCATAATAAATAAAATAATAAATGTAAGATAAAGATTAGTACAATAATATTTTTTGCATCAGTTATATTTCACTCCATAGAAAGTTAAAGTCAGACTTATCAGTTAAATGTTTTGGATGTGGTGAGGAAATAGGAACTTACACTCGACTTGGTCATGTTCTGAAGTGAGACCTTTTTGGGTGGACTTCAGAAATCTTTTAGAATAGATTATTGGAATTCCATTTCCACAAAACCTAGAATTGCTAGAACTTGGAAATATAATGGGGATAATATCAAAATTGAAATGATCTAAATATCAAGTTGAATTTGTTAAAATTGTATTGGCAGTGGCCAGAAAGTGTATTGCAGTTACTTGGAAGTCTGACTCCCATCGAGGTATGGCACACTGGAATGCAGAAGTGCACAGCTGTGTACCCTTTGAGCAAATTACTTACAACCTAAGAAATAAGTATGACATACTTCTGCACCTATGGAGACCTTATTTACAGATCTCAGGTGTAAATCTTTAGTTGAGTTTCTTCCAGTTGTCGAGTCCACGTTAACCTTCTCCAAAGAAGAAAACTAGTTAAAAAATGAATTGAAGCCCATGGAGTGAACGATGCTTTCCAGATACCTTTTTTATTTTATCACTCTATATTTCTTTCTTTTTTTCTTCTCAGACTCTTTTTTTTTGAGGTATTTTTTTGGGGGGGTTTGAAGGGTTTGTGTTACAATCATCATGCAGAATACATTTGATACATTTGTCTACTTATGCATTTGTATTTTTTAATTTTGTATTTGACTACATGTATGGTCTAAATATTTGAAATAAAATAGACAAAAATTAGAACTGCTGTTGCAAAACAATGAATTTGTGACCCATGCTTATGACAATAAATTCTGATTCTGATTCAGATAGTTATGAATGAAACAGAGGAAGGACACAAAGGGATCTTTCTTTGGCTTGGCTTCGCGGACGAAGATTTATGGAGGGGTAATGTCCACGTCAGCTGCAGGCTCGTTGAGTAGGCTAAATGGGTGGGCAAAGATTGGTCAAATAGGATATAATGTGGGTTAAATGTGAAATTGTCCATTTAGGAGGAAACTAATAGAAACATTCAGAGCCGAACAGGATGGGTCACGTCTCCAGAATGGAGGACCATCGCCTTCCCAAGATCGTGTTATATGGCGAGCTCTCCACTGGCCACCGTGACAGAGGTGCACCAAAGAAAAGGTACAAGGACTGCCTAAAGAAATCTCTTGGTGCCTGCCACATTGACCACCGCCAGTGGGCTGATAACGCCTCAAACCGTGCATCTTGGCGCCTCACAGTTTGGCGGGCAGCAACCTCCTTTGAAGAAGACCGCAGAGCCCACCTCACTGACAAAAGGAAAAGGAGGAAAAACCCAACACCCAACCCCAACCAACCAATTTTCCCCTGCAACCGCTGCAACCGTGTCTGCCTGTCCCGCATCGGACTTGTCAGCCACAAACGAGCCTGCAGCTGACGTGGACTTTTTACCCCCTCCATAAATCTTCGCCCGCGAAGCCAAGCCAAAGAAATAGAAACATGATCTGATTGGTTAAAGATAAAAGCAAATGATGAGGTTTGTTAACAGAATAGTATTGTGTATGCAGGAGAAATTGAATACAAAAGTACTTCAAGGTTTAAGGTTCCTTCTTTTTGTCACATAATAATACATTAAAGTGTAATATACATAATATAGAGTTTGCCATAAGGCAAACAAAGAGTTGCCATGAGGCGCCCCTTACAATGGGGAAAGAGAAGCAAAAGAGAGTCGCTTCAGAGACAGAGTGTCCATGGATTCACCTCCTGTGTTCCCATAGATTCCTGCTTAAACCATTAGCAGCCTGAGCTCCAGGTCCAAACCTCCAAATGATCATGAAACCTTAAGCCCCCGAGGCCCTTCAGGAGCCCTTCTTGTCTTCAGCATCCTCTTGAATCCCAGTTCTGATGCCTGGTTCCCATGAGCCCATCTCAGCAATCCACAGCCTGTGTGGATACTTCAACCGCGTCCCTAAACGCCCGCAGCATGTGCAGCTCCTTGAGCGACTGAGCCCCTCCCTGGTCTCCTGCCATGGTAACCTTCCTCGTAGGGTTGTCTCTTATGCTACTCCTTCTCAACAAGGGTGGAGGGGGTGGAGATGGTGATCTCCCCATTTCTGGTACTCTATTCAGTCCACTGCTCCCCCAGAATTTGTAACCCCTTGTGGTCTACTACCCAGCACAGGCAAGGTCATTTCGGGAAAATACCTCACTGGCTGCAGGATTTTTTATAAATTGGCTCCTTGGATAGTTTAAAATCTGTACAGAGCAGGAATTTGATGCAGGCAGTAGGTCCCAAAGGAGCAGTGCTGAATCTCTGCTCCTGGCTCCTCATCAGCAACAGTGTTGGTGTTACAACAAGTCCAGCAGTGTCGCTACTTTGTTTTAGTATGTACTAAATATAAAAATACTATTTATTTAAAATACCAGCTTGACTGCGTCAGGAATACAGTGGTAAAGGTATTGATAACTTCACTTTATTTAAGGAAGGAAGTAAATGTATTGGAAGCAATTCAAATATTTCTTTCTTTTCTTTGGCTTGGCTTCGCGGACGAAGATTTATGGAGGAGTATGTCCACGTCAGCTGCAGGCTCGTTGGTGGCTGACAAGTCCGATGCGGGACAGGCAGACACGGTTGCAGCGGTTGCAAGGGAAAATGGGTGGGTTGGGGTTGGGTGTTAGGTTTTTCCTCCTTTGTCTTTTGTCAGTGAGGTGGGCTCCGCGGTCTTCTTCAAAGGAGGTTTCTGCCCGCCGAACTGTGAGGCGCCAAGATGCATGGTTGGAGGTGATATCAGCCCACTGGCGGTGGTCAATGGGGCAGGCACCAAGAGATTTCTTTAAGCAGTCCTTGTACCTCTTCTTTGGTGTACCTCTGTCTCGGTGACCAGTGGAGAGCTCACCATAGAGCACGATCTTGGGAAGGCGATGGTCCTCCATTCTGGAGGACCTAGCGCAGTTGGGTCTTCAGCAGCATGGATTCGACGCTTGCGGACTCTGCCAGCTCGAGTACTTCGATGTTGATGATTAAGTCATTCCAATAAATGTTGAGGATGGAGCGGAGACAGCGCTGATAGAAGCGTTCTAGGAGCCGTAGGTGATGCCGGTAGAGGACCCATGATTCGGAGCCGAATAGGAGTGTTGGTATGACAACGGCTCTCTACACGCTGATCTTTGTGTGTTTCTTCAGGTGATTATTTTTCCAGACTCTTTTGTGTAGTCTTCCAAAGGTGCTATTTGCCTTGGCGAGTCTGTTGTCTATCTCTTTGTCAATCTTTGCATCAGATGAAATGGTGCAGCCGAGGTAGGTAAACTGGTTGACCGTTTTGAGTTCTGTGTGCCCGATGGAGATGTGGCGGGGCTGGTAGTCATGGTGGGGAGCTGGCTGATGGAGGACCTCAGTTTTCTTCAGGCTGATTTCCAGGCCAAACATTTTGGCAGTTTCCGCAAAACAGGAAGTCATGCGCTGGAGAGCTGGCTCTCTGAATGGGCAACTAAAGCGGCATCGTCTGCAAAGAGTAGTTCACGGACAAATTGCTCTTGCGTCTTGGTGTGTGCTTGCAGGCGCCTCAGATTGAAGAGACTGCCATCCATGCGGTACCAGATGTAAACAGCATCTTCATTGTTGAGGTCTTTATTGGCTTGTTTCAGCATCATGCTGAAGAAGATAGTGAAGAGGGTTGGTGCGAGGATGCAGCCTTGCTTCACGCTGTTGTCAATGGAGAAGGGTCCGGAGAACTCATTGCTGTATCTGACCCGACCTTGTTGGTTTTCGTGCAGTTGGATAACCATGTTGAGGAACTTGGGGGGGCATCCGAGGCGCTCTAGTATTTGCCAAAGCCCTTTCCTGCTCACGGTGTCGAAGGCTTTGGTGAGGTCAACAAAGGTGATGTAGAGTCCTTTGTTTTGTTCTCTGCACTTTTCTTGGAGCTGTCTGAGGGCAAAGACCATGTCAGTAGTTCCTCTGTTTGCACAAAAGCCACACTGTGATTCTGGGAGGACATTTTCGGCGACACTAGGTATTAGTCTATGAAGGAGAATCCTCGCGAGGATTTTGCCTGCAATGGAGAGCAGAGTGATTCCCCTGTAGTTTGAGCAGTCTGATTTCTCGCCTTTGTTTTTGTACAGGGTGATGATGATGGCATCACAAAGGTCCTGAGGCAGCTTTCCTTGATCCCAGCAGAGCATGAAAAACTCATGCAGTTTGGTTTGCAGAGCTTTGCCGCCAGCCTCCCAGACCTCTGGGGGGGGGATTCCATCCATACCTGCTGCTTTGCCACTTTTCAGTTGTTCAATTGCCTTATATGAAGGACCTCATCCAGTTCTAGACTCAAGGGTTGTTGAGGGAGCTGGAGCAGGGCGGATTCTTGGACTGAGCGGTTGGCACTGAAAAGGGATTGGAAGTGTTCTGACCATCGATTGAGGATGGAGATCTTGTCGCTGAGGAGGACTTCGCCATCTGAGCTGCGCAGAGGGCTTTGGACTTGTTTACTTGATAGTCTTATGGAGAGAGATTGCTTTTATCCTTGAAGTTTAGAATGAATATATACTAGTCTAAAGAGTCATGATTGAAAGGATATAGAGAGGGTGTTTCTACTTATGGTTGGGGAGGGTGGTATGGGGAGGAATCCAGAGCAAGTCGTCACTGTTCTAAAGTTAAGGGTTGCCCATTTAAAACAGGTGAAATTAATATTTTGTCCATGGATTGTGAATCTTTAGAAGGCTCTTCCTTAATAGGAAGTAGATGTTTATTTTGAATTTTGATTATTTTTAAGTTAGATAAGTTGTTGATGACTAAGAGTTAAGAAGGAATGTGATGTTCAGGTTATAATCAGAGCAGCTGTGATCTTTTTAATAGTTGGGCAGAATTTGGGAGCTTACTAGCTCATAATTTACATATTTATATGGTGCTCTGCATTAGCCTTGGCTATCCCCATGTACTTAATCACGCAACAAACATATATGAAGATAGCAACCTTTCTAGCCATGATCATGTTCCTATTCATGGGAAATTACCAAGTTTCCTACATTATAAATGGTACAGTAAATATTTGACCATGGGATGTACTGTGATTAGGTATGCTATTAATTATGTGCATCTCTTCACCAACTCCTAATTTTTCTGATTCTTTGGCTTGGCTTCGCGGACGAAGATTTATGGAGGGGGTAAATGTCCACGTCAGCTGCAGGCTCGATTGTGGCTGACAAGTCCGATGCGGGACAGGCAGACACGGTTGCAGCGGTTGCAGGGGAGAGAAAAGACAATTATGATTTGCATCATGAGCTGTTGAGTTTCCAGCATTTTCTGTGTTTGCTTTGCATTCTATCTCATAGCCATGGACATGACCTTGAAGTGCACCTTCAGATAACCCAAGGGGGCCTTGACAAAGCTGACAGAAGTCTGATATTTCTTCTGATGATGCCAAGACAAAATCTCTTAAAAGGGGAAGGGCTCTCTGCTGCTTGACTTCCAGCTAACTCGTTGTGCTGCCCCTCAAACTTCAATGTTATTTCAACAGCAGGAAAAGAAGCTGGAGAAGGGAGAGATCAAAAGGATAGGTGGAGACTGGATACTGGTGTGACCTGTTCCAATAGGACAGTTTACACCTGAACTGGAGGGGGTATAACAATATTTTGAGTAGGTTTGCTAGTGCTAGTCCGGGGTGGGGGTGGGGGGGGGGGGTTTAACCAAATTGGCAGGGGGATGGGTTCCAGAGTGTTAGACCAGATTGTGAAGTGGAAGAGGAACAAGATCATGCGAGGACTGCATGTATAGAAGGAAATCGAAAGTTCGTACATAATAGAAATATTCTTAGATGTAGTTATTTCAATGCAAGGATAATTATCAGTAAGGCAGACAATCTTAGGGTGTGGATTGGCATATTGCTATTGTGAGATTTGGTTGCAGAAGGGGCAGGACTGGCAGCTCAATGTACCGGGGTTCTGTTGTTTCAGGCATGATAGTGGGGAGGGTTGAAATGGGGAGGAGAGGCATTTCCAGTCAGGGAAAATATCACAACTGTGCTTAGACAGGACAGTACAGAGGGGTCGGAGCAGAGGAACGGGAAAGGTGTGACCACACCCTTAGGATTGTATTATAGACTGCCAAATAGTCAGAGAGAATTGGAGGAGCAAATCTGTAGAGAGTTAGCAGATCGATGCAAGAAGCAGAAAGTTGTGATTAACTTCCCAAATATCGACTGGGACTCTCACACCGTAAAAGGGCCTGTAGCTTGGAGTTTGTCAAATATGTTCAGGAAAGTTTTTAAAATCAATATATAGAGGTACTAATGAGAGAGGATACAATACTTGATCTCCTATTAGGGAACCAGATAGGTCAGGTGACAGAAGTATGTGTAGGTGAACATTTTGAGTCCAGTGACCATAATGTCATTAGTTTCAAGTTAATTATGGAGAAGGATAGGTCTGGTCCTCGAGTTGAGATTCTACATTGGAGAAAGGCCAATTCTGTGCAAATGAGAGAGGGTCTAGGAAGAGTGGATTGGGATCAATTGTTTTCTGACAAGGATGTGTTCAGTAAATGGAAGGCGATCAAAGGTAAAACTTTGGGAGTGCAGTGTTTGTATGTTCCTATTAGGATTAAAGGCAAAGTTAACAGGCATAGGGAACCTTGGTTTTCTAGGGATATTGGCGATCTTGTTAAGAAGATGAGAGCGGTGTATAGAAGGTATCGGCAACAAGGAGCAAATGAGGCACTAGAAGAGTATAGAAAATGTAAAAATATTTAAGAAGGAAATCAGAAAGGCAAAAAGAAGATATGAGATTGCTTTGGCAGATAATGGTTTAAACAAGGGTTTCAACAAGCATATTAAGAGTAAGGGACCTATGTGTGGAGCCTCACGAGATGGGGGAGATTAATAAACAGTTTTTTTTGGGATCAATATTTACTCAAAAAACTGGCATAGGGTATAAGGAAGGAAGGGAAACAAGCAGTAGTATCATGAAGCATACAGAGGTCAAAGGGGAGGAGGTGCTTTCCCCTAACAGTGAATAAAGGTAGATTAATCCCTGGGCCTGACATATTATACCCTTGGACCTTGAAGGAGACTAGTGTAGAAATTCCACTTAGATTAGGAGAGACAAATACAAGAGGACATGGCTTTAAGGTGAAAGGGAAAAGGTTTAGGGGAAACATTAGGGGAATGTCTTCACTCAGAGACTGGAGGGGGTGTGGAACGAGCTGCCATCTGATGTTGTAAATGCAAACACTCTCAAGTTTTAATAAGAAGTTGGATAGATACATGGATGGGAGAGGTCTGGAGGGTGCAGGTCAATGAGACTAGTGGAATGATGTTTCGGCACAGACTAGAAGACCTGAATGGCCTGTTTTTTTGTGCTGTAGTGTTCTATTGTTCTACTAGGGGAACCTGAGGTGACGAGATCAAATGAGGAAAGAGATAAGAAATCAGGGAGGCCGAGAGAGAAATTCCCATGTATAGAATTCCAAAGCACAAAATTAAAAACAGATTCACGGCGAAGTGAAAAGTTTTATTTTCAGTGGAAAAGTACATGTATTCCTATATTAAGGCTTTCACTTGCTGCCCAATTATTCACGATAGAACATGAAAGGCTGCTATTTGTCCTATTGTATATGTCATAAGACCATCAAAAACCAATATAGTTATTACTATTTCCTAACTACGATTACCTGCATGTTCCCTTTCATGTTATGTTCCATGCTGACTGGAACCTATACCACTGTTCTTCCACTGTCCGTAATCTAAATCCCAGATGGTGAGATTAGCCTCACAAGAAGTGTTCTAAAATGGGGTCAATAGAGCTATCTTTTACCCAAGTCACTTGGTAAAAAGCCAGTGAAGACAAGAATATGGGAAACAAATGCATAGCTGGTGCATCAGGGCAGGCTTTCAGATTTGTGGTGAATGGGATCTCTTCTAGGGAAGGAATGACATGTACAAAAGGGACAGGTTACACTTAAACGAGCCTTAAATATCCCCAAAGACTTGTCATCCACAGCAGTCCACAGCTACGAGTGCCACAAATTCACTACTCTTTGGGTAAAGAAACTTATCCTCATCTCTGTTCTAAAGGGACATTTTTGTATTTAAGGCTATGCCATCTGGGGTACCAGACTTCCCCATCATAGGAAACATCTTCTCCACATCTACATTATTCAAGTATTGAGTATAACAGAGCTGAACCCAGAGCATGGATCAGCATGTGGAATCACAATGTTCTAGCCATTACAGACTTGGCTGTTACAAGGGGATTATTGGCTGTTTGATGTTCCAGGGTTTAGATATTTCAGAGGGGCAGAGGAGATATACCATGATACTGCCTGGATTAGAGAACCTGTCTTATGAGGAAAGGTTGAGTAAACAAGGGCTTTTCTTTTTTTCATGGCAGAGGATGACTTAATAGAGACATAAAAGATTATGACAGGTATAGATAAAGTAGACATCTAGCACCTTTTTCCTATGGCTACAATGACCATTACCAGAGGACATCAGTTTAAGAGGAGTAGAGGAAGGTTTAGTTGAGATGTCAGAGACAGGTTTTTCAACACAAAAAGTGGTGCCTACGTGGTGTGCACTGCTGGGATTGGTCCAGAGGCTGACAGAAGAGGAACATTTAAAAGATTCTTCAGTAGGCACATGGATGCAAGAAAAGTGGTGGGTTATGGGGATGTGAGGGAGGAAAGAGTGAGAATGATGAGGAATCAGTTTATATAGCTCAGCATAACACTAAGGGCTGAAAGGCCTGTACTGTGCTGTACTGTTCCATATTTACTTGCTAAAATCTTCAAAGGCAAATTGTGAATCCCAGAGTTTTACAGCATGGAATATTCTCCAGGGGCCTTCTTTTTACTGTGTAAGACCTGTCCTGGTTTAACTAAAGTACCATACCTTACACTTGTCAAGTGAATCACCTGCAAACTTACAAACCATACTACTAATAACATTGCCAGAAGTGAAAATAAGTTTGAAATTCAATACTTCTTAAAGTTATGATAGTCTGTGAGGAGTTTTAATAAAAATAATGACAATTCTGAATCCAGAGGTAATGTTTGGAAATAATGAGCTAATGACTTGAAATAATTTGCAAAATAACCAGAAGGATAGAAGAAAAATCTTCTTATGTTACAAGATTTTATGGTCTGGAATTCATTGCTTGAAATTGGTGAACCTTTAAAAATTAGATCTATAGTTGAAAAAGAGCAGAAGCATTAGGAGTCACCTGAAGTAGATGCAACATGGACTGAATGGCCATCTGCACTGCATCACTCAGAAATAAATCTGTGATCTACAATTGTTATTGATTTTATTTACACATCAATGCCATGAAGACAAAGGCACCATACATTGCCACTGTAAATTGCCCTTCAGAAAGTAAATTGCTGAAGATACCCCTACAGCATTTTGTTGAATAGGGAATTTCCTAGATTTAGATACCTTGCAATGCTTGAAAAGGTCAGCGGGGGTCTTAGAGCAGAACCTACAAAAGATGTACTGCACTTGATATCCTTGACTTCTCTTTTGAGGATAGAGGTTGCAGGCCTGCTGGATGCTCCCAGATCAGAGTGAATACAGAAATCCCTTGCAGACACAGAGAAAATGTACAAATTTCTTACAGAGAGTGCGGGATTCAAACCCCAGTTCCCATCGACAGCGTTGCACTAACCACTAAGCTAACTGCTCCACAAAAACTCCCAAGTCTTTTTGCACCTCCGAATTTTGAATTTTATCCCCATTCTGCTCTTTTTTTCCTTCCACCAAAGTGCATGATCATACACTTTCCAACACTCTATTTCATTTACCACATTTTTTCCCATTCTCCTCATCTAAGTCTCTCTGCAGCCCCTCCGTTTCCTCAGCACTACCTGCCCATCTTTATATCATGTACGAACTTAGCCACAAATCTATTTATTCTGCAATTCAAATCATTAGGATATAACATAAAAAGAAGTGGCCCCAACATCAGTCCCTGGAGAACACCACTGGTAATCAACCAGAATAGGATCCCTTTTTTTCCCACTCTGTTTCCTGCTGGTCAGCCAATGTTCAACCCATGCTTGTATCTTTCCTGTAATTCCATGGGCTCTCATCTTGTCAAGAGCCCCTGTTTCCAAATAATCTGCTTTGTACATTTTTTAAACTGAATAATTTTTCAGAATTTTCATCTTCAGATTCCTAAAAGAGCAATTTGTTTTGTTACTGTTCATTTTTACAAGTATAAATCATTGATTCTCCATGCAATGAATGGAACTATTTCATTGCTGCATTTTGCATTTTGCCACAAATAGAATGGAATTTCAATACCAACATTTTCGAAAGCAAAAATATTTTAAAGAACACAAAAATACTACAAAATTGAGTATCAGTTTAATTTCAAAGCAAATTTAAATAAATTATACAAATAAGTTGCATCTGAAATTTCATTACACTAAAGGAAAGATTCAGGATTCTTCTCTCTGTATATTTTCTGGCTATTTATTTAATTAAATAAAAACAGCAATAAACTATTCTAATGTGTCCTCAATAACATTCCAGTCTGAGCACTGGCACTAATAACCTTCAGGAATAGCAACAACAAAAAAATTGTTGAAAGGGCTTTAATGAAGGTAACAGTAAATTATTGAGTAAATTAAAAGGTCAATCATCAATTTACTTTGCAACTTCACCAATATATTCTCAAACCTGATAAACATTATCACTTCTTGCACTCTTTGCATTGTCAAAATTATTATGAAACTTTTCAAAACTCTAAATATATTTTTGCTGGTAGAAAGATTAAACCTCAAGAATCTGCATCGGATTTGATGCTCACAGTAACTTGATAAAAATATTGAGCATTTTGTCATGTATATTGCACATTGTACATGTACACTGAAATACAGACTTTCTGTAGCCGAACAGACCCTTTGTAAAATAAAACAATAACCATATAACAACTGCATACTAAATACTTGATTGAATTAAAAAGAGACAATAAATGCACAAAAAAAAATTGAGAAATCATAAATATCCTCATGCAAAAGAGTGACAGCAATAATAAAGACAGACTTTTTGTGGCCCCTGATTACTGATCACTCTCGGAAAGCAACTTTTCTTGAACCTAGAAGTGCTGATCTTCAAGCTCAGTACCTTCTGCCCGAGGTATCAGTGAAAAGAGGTTGTGACAAGGACGATGGAGGTTGTTGATAAGGTTGGCTGTGTTCTTGAGACATAGATTTCTGGGATATATATTCCAGTGGTGACTTGACATCCCACTCACATATTAACTTCAGCACACCAAATTTTGCAAAATTCTGTTAATTTTATCAGGTGGCACCAGTTCCCACTGCACCGATTGTTTTTCACAAATTGCACAGTACAAACAAATAGGGAGCAAAAATAATTCAACTGATATCGCTCAGGAGAAGGCAAGTTGGCCTGTTGAATCTGTGCCAGCTCTTTGCAGAGCATCTCATCAGTATCATTCCAGTCTACTTTGTTTTTAACCTTCAAACATATATCTGATTTCATTTAGAAAGCCATTATAGAATCTGCATCAGCAACACTTTCAGGCAGTGATTTCTGATTATAACCATAAAAGACTTTGAGCATTGGATGAGGGCTTTAATACGTTTACCTAGCATTTTAAATGTATATTATAGCTGAATGAGCAAAATAAATTAAAGCCCTAACATGAGTACATTTTTCAAACTCACAATCCTTACAGCCTGATAGATCGAGGACAGAAAATGGATGAGTATACAAATTACTGCAAACTGTCCAAGTTATTCCCCATGTTGGACCTCATCATCTCTGTTTCTCATCCTAGAAAGTCCTGCTCAACAGCATATGGGAGTACCACAGCAGCTCAAAGAGATGCAAAGTACACATTGAACTGATTAGCTATTCTAGATTTTGTAAACAAATGTTGAAAATCATTCAAGCAATTATTATTTCATCTTTCTCATTCCATGACAAGTTATTTCAGATATTACAATTCAAAAACATTGGCTAAACCTGGCAAATAACTAAAAAAGTATTTTCATAAACATTATAGAACCTATGGAAATAGGTTCTGTTCGGCTCCGAATCATGGGTCTTCTACCGGCACCACCTACGGCTCCTAGAACGCTTCCACCAGCGTTGTCTCCGCTCCATCCTCAACATCCATTGGAGTGCTTTCATCCCTAACGTCGAAGTAGTCGAGATGGCAGAGGTCGACAGCATCGAGTCCACGCTGCTGAAGATCCAGCTGCGCTGGATGGGTCACGTCTCCAGAATGGAGGACCATCGCCTTCCCAAGATCGTGTTATATGGCGAGCTCTCCACTGGCCACCGTGACAGAGGTGCACCAAAGAAAAGGTACAAGGACTGCCTAAAGAAATCTCTTGGTGCCTGCCACATTGACTACCGCCAGTGGGCTGATAATGCCTCAAACCGTGCATCTTAGCGCCTCACAGTTTGGCGGGCGGCAACCTCCTTTGAAGAAGACCGCAGAGCCCACCTCACTGACAAAAGGCAAAGGAGGAAAAACCCAACACCCAACCCTAACCAACCAATTTTCCCCTGCAACCGCTGCAACCGTGTCTGCCTGTCCCACATCGGACTTGTCAGCCACAAACGAGCCTGCAGCTGACGTGGACTTTTTACCCCCTCCATAAATCTTCGTCCGCGAAGCCAAGCCAAAGAAGAATAGAACCTATGGAAATTAATACTCTCTTCCTAGAATTACAAATTGATGTATGCACTTTACCAGGAAATTTGTACTGATGGGCTACTTATTTGCCTTTATGAACAAATTGGGAGGAAGAAATGTGACTGAGAAAAAGATACATAATGAGAAAAGAAAGGGGTGCAATTGGGGGAGGTGTCACTGAAAAGAAGGGGCATTTGAGCCATTCAGTACAACATCATACAAATTCCAAGGCAATGTCTAGTCAAATATATTTTAAAGAACCTTTTAGATGAATGTTTAAAAATGTTTCTTTAAAATCAGGGGTTGGGATGTTTGGAGCGAAGAGGTCTTCATCAGGCTGAGCTCAGAACAGAATAATTTTGAAAAGTGGTCTTCAAAAACTACATGAGGTTCCCAATTTGAATAAGCAAAGATTAACACCCATTAAAGCTTGGTGCCCTGGATCTATTTTTCTAACTTTACATCTGTGGTGAGTTGTGTCACTCCAGCTTATGGCGAGTGTCAGAATGCGCCCAGTTCAATGTGCAAATCAAATGACTGCGATTTTTGTGGACATCAACCTTTCACTACTGCAGTCTGAGATCCCCATCTGCTTCAAGAGGATTTCCCTTATTCCTGTGCTCAAAAAGAACAAGGTGGCTTGCCTCAATGACTCTTGACTGGTGGCCCTGATGTTTACTGTGATAAAATGCATGGGGGAAGTAAATTCACAGATGGCCTGGTTTGGGAATTTATTTGCCCAGGAACACAGAAGGCTCCGGAAGGTAACAAACATATCCAGGTCCATCATAGACTCCCATCTCACATCCATTGAATGCATTTATGTTAGGTGGCTGCCTCAATATCATATAAGACTTCACCAACCTTTTCTCACTGCAGCTTTCAGGCAGAAGATGCAGAAGCATGAAGACTCGCACCTGCAGGTTCAACAAGTTTATTTCCAACAGCTATTGACACTAATCAAAACTTCTTCAAACAGACACCATAAAGGACTGTCTCCACTATTCCTCTGCCCTTTTTTGCATTGGGAGAACTGATTGTTTATTACCTACCCTTTTTTTTGTAGTGTTTTAAATTCAATTAACTATACTATTATATTTGTTTTTAGTAGTTTTTGTTCTTTTTACAAAATACCCATTTGGAAATAAGAGCTTCAATGCATATGTATATTGTACAATGACAATAAACTCATTATCACTAGTATATTGAATAATTAGATGCTAATAAAGTAGGTTTGTAACCAAATTTCTACCCAACATGTTCAACTTATTAAGTGTCCATTCTCATGCATTAAACATATTACTTAGCTGTTAATTGTTAATTTTGGTTTGTAATGTCTACAAATATATTGTAACTTGATTGAACAGAAAATAGTTCAAACCATCATGACAGCATCACTGATTTGTAACGATTAATGCAGTGGTTCTTAACCTTTTTCTTTCCACTCACATACCACTCACTTTAAGTATTCCCTATGCTATAGGTGCTCTGTGATTAGTAAGGGATTGCTTAAGGTGGTACGTGAGTGGAAAGAAAAAGGTTGAGAACCACTGGATTAATCCATAGAATCTCATTTAGTCCCAGGCCATGGTCACACTTTTGAATGATCTGCCTTTAACTGCCTGCTGCATGGCATTAAAGATTACTTAAATTCAAAATACTGCCAGGGACAAAATGAGTGCAAATGGCTAATGGGAGCTAATAATTAGCTACAGTGCACACATTCATAAAACATAGCAACTAATCTAATGAGCTAATCTATGAAAAAGCTCAAATCATTAATGAAAATTAATTCCATTGCTCAGAAGATTTGAACGTTTCATAAATCCTGATGAAATAATTTTAATCCTGGCATTTTTACAACACCCATCCCTTTAAAACAAAATCAGACCATTCCTGTCCATTTCTCATTGTCCTTGGATGTCAGGTGCTCATAATTAATTATCTAACAGTGCAAAAGAGTAATGTTTTTCTAGATTATTCAAAAGGAAAGCTATTTTTCTAGAAATTAAATAAGTGCTTTCATAACTATTTCTAAAAATCCAGTTTATATTCTGCATAAAAATGCAAAATTGTTATATATATTTTTGGAAGCTAAAATTTAAGACTCATGTTCACAAATCAATTCACCCTGCAGGCTTTCAAAATATCAGGGGCCCCTTTTCCCTGAAAAACAAAGTGCATGAAACCTTCAGCACTTAAAGTTCATTCCCCTGAAGAACAAAATTCTACAAATATTCAGAGACCCATTCTACCAATTCATACTGGAATTAGTAATGTGAGGACTCAGGGGATCGAGAGTGGGAAAATTAAACTTTAATTATTCAATCTGATGGTCATTTTTTCAAAGCAGTTACTAAAGCGCCATCTAGGGGTAAATGCATGGCTTGATTGTTGTGTATTTTAACTGCTTTTTTACCTGCCACAAAAGAATTAGCCCTTCTCAAACTCAAACACTAATGAGTTTCAAAGCAAAAATAAATAGTAGGTTGGTTGAACACAAATTAGGTCATGATCCATTCACAATTGACCATAATAATGCTGGTCCATCAGTATTTAACGGGATTAAATGTGGAGATCTATTTATGGGAAAGCCCAAACATCATAGTAGAGAGATGTCACTGCCAAAATGACTGACAGATTCCTACATTAAAAACTATTTACATTTTTCCAAAGCAAAGTAACTGAACAACAAAAAATTGCTTTCTCTTTTGACTCCTAGTCTACAGGCTGAGGAACTCCATTGATATCAATGGTGTTTTGGAATATTAAACTGCATCTGTGTGGCATTGGACCTCAGTGAGACTGGGACACACTGTTGCTGACTACCCCTACCTGTATCTGATATCCAGTCCACGTCAGTGGTAGGTGTGCACAAATCAGTAGCTTAATTGTTTGTGTATCGGAATATTGGGAATATTAAATGGATGGCAATAACATCAACGTCTCCCGTTTCTGCTAACATACTCTCTATTCTCCCTCCCTTTCCTTCCCTTCCCCTTGAATTCTTTCCCTCAGCTCTCCATCCACTTCACTCTCTAGACACTTAGCCATCCCTCCTTCCCCTGCTTGCTGCTGTTCCCTCCCTCCCTTCTTCATCTATTACCCCCTGCCTTTGGGACCATGCTCTCCCCCCCATCCCTACCCCCTTACCTTCCAGTTCAGATGTGTGCCAACATTTTCCATACTTTGATGAAGGGCTCAAGCCTGAAACGTTGGTTATGTATCTTTAGTATATAAAATACACTGTTTGACATGCTGAGTTTCTCCAGCTTTGTGTTCTTTGTGTTCTAAGGTTCAGTGAATTGATGGCAATTCATATTGTAACTGGGGTAAAAGTGCCAGACCTGCCTGGAATAGACTGATGGCTACCAAGACAATTTATGATAAAAGACCAATCAATTGTTTCAGTCCTGGTTGAGGTCCAGAACACTAAGACTTTTCAGATTCTCTGCAAACAAAATTGTTATATTTTTGTTTGTTGGATAAGGGTGTGAAAAATTATTTCCACTTAAATAACTCATCACTTACTGAACATTTTTGTTTGCAAGCTAAATGATAAGCCCTGTGAACCAGGTACATGTCAACAGTATTAAAATAAATTACTAAAGCTGCACATTCTTTAAGGGTTGATAAATGAAGATCATCTGCAGGTAGATTCTGACATTTGCAATGGGATCAAAAGCTTTGTGCTTTCTGCTCCACTTGAAATTTGATTTGTGCCAAATGCAAATTATAAATTATAAGTCAATGATGCAACTATGCATTAAATGAACTTATTTGACTTTAATGTTAATGTGACAAGATTTAGTTTTACTGTTACAGTAATTCACCCTAGAACCTTGCTGGTAGAATAATACACAGATCATCTATTTTGGGTAGGAAAAGGATGCATTAAGATGGTTTCAATCTGCAGCTAAAGCTGGACAACAAAATTTGGAAGACCAAGAATCTTAATATAATGGTTTTGATCTGTACAACAGGAGTTAAATTAAATTATGCCAACTATTTGTTGGATTAAGTAGGCTTTTGTTAAAATATGAGAATTGAATGTGGGAACTAATTTAGGATTTTTTGCATTTATACAGACAACTTGCATTCCAGTCCAGGGCTTTTGAAACATGTCATTTAGTCCAAGCATAAAATGTAAAATTAAAGGCCTTTGGAACCATAATGTAATTCCATGGTCTAGCATTCACTGATTGCAGTTTTTCAATTATCAAATACCCTTAAGTTGAGCTTTAGTTATCAAATTTCTGCAATTTATTTCAAGTTAGAATGGACTTCATCATTTGACACTTCATGCCAGATTATTCTGCTCTATTTAGCTATCAATTAGAGTATCTGACAATGGAGAATGAATTCAGGTTAATTATCCTATTTATTTATCCTATTACATCAACAAACCAGAAATAAAACTATTTTTGATCAGAGTCCATCATCTGTCTCAATTCCTTTGTTGACTTGAAGTGAATACAATTATGCACCGATTCTAAAATTATATAATAAAAATAGAATACACAACAACACATCCCAATTCTGTACCAAAGAGCACTGGGGAATTGTGCTACATTCCTCTCTAGTATAATATTTAAGATCTGAAGCAAATAAAGGACAAATCTGAACAGCAACTTAATACTGGAGCCTAACCAGTTTGTAAAAATATGGTGCAGGGAAAGAAGCTGGAAAACTCCACTGGCAAGGCTGCAAATGTTTCAGATTTGTAGAATGTTGTTGGAACAGCATTTCAAAAACAGAAAATGAACAGTGACAAGAGGATGAAACCTCTAAACCCAGAGAAAGAATAGATAAACCTGTAAACAGTGAACCAGGAGTACTGAACATAATTCAACAGCAGAAGCAATGTTGGTTGGAGACAAAAAACACAATCTGGGAAGCAGCAATATAAAGCAGACAAATTGCTAAAGGAGAATAATGGAAATTAAATCTTGGAAAGTTGACAAAAGCAGGAAAGACTCCAATGGCCCTTTATCTGATCTGATTTTACAACTATGTAAATTATTATTCTAAATTATATATTTTGGCATATTTGTACATAAAATTATGTAATCAATTAATGCAATAATTGAAACAAAAACTATTAAGATGCTAAACCTGTAACAATATAGTTTTCATGGCAATCGAATTACATACTGTAATTATATATTCACAAATGATCACTGCTTCTCATTGTTACCTTCAGTCAAGTAAAACAGGTTGCAGAAAGCAAGTTTATTGGTTGAACTGAAATTGATTGTTATAACCTCAATATCCAATTTTAAGCTTTATCAACCCATCAATTTGAAAATCAAGTGAACAATGAATTGTAATGAACTTAAACTGAAACAGAAGATTGACATAGGCTTGAGTATGCCTTCTTCATTTCATCAATGACAAAATGCCTCTTCATGATACTGATTTTCAAGGAACGCAAAACCAAATAGTTAATGATTCATGTTGGTATTGGTGTCTGGTCATTATGATGTTCAGCATAACTTATTTGATGATGTCAGGAATATGTGAACTTGTTATGCCTCTTAGACTTAGATGCCTCAAATTCACAAAATTACTTGGAACCAACACAATGCTACTGGTATAATTTCTATCTTGATCACCATTCCACATGTTGAATGATTGCACTGTTTTGCAATCACAGAATGTGTGCAATATTTCTGTGCAGCCACAGTTCATTAAAGACATAATGATCTCTTTTTAAGTGATAAGATCATTAGTAATGATTTTAACATTTCAGTGTGTGCAATACCACTTCAAAAATTCAGGGTGTGTATATATGTGATACGAAACTGTTAATTTTGAATTCTAGCCTTATGATGTTATTTTCCACATCCTTCCCTAGACTTTAGTAAAATTTCAACATGACTTCTATACAATTTTAAAACATTTAGAGGATTAAACCTTTCAGTATGAACTTAGCAGTACATGCCAATACATGAATGCCCATTTGTGAAACCGTTTTTTAAAAAAAACTTCACTTTGATATGTGGCCCAATAATCTCTCTCACCCAATAATATTGATTGAAAATGTATCATACAATTATAGAATGACCTTCCACACTATAGCAACCCAGCAAACTACTACTGAAATATTGTGCAGCAGGTTATTTTGACAGGTCAAAAATGCAGCAATTTGAGTGTTAGGAATGGGGGTTGGGAATGGTGGAAAATGAAATATTCCTGCATCTAAATCTAATACAAAATAAAGTAGGAATTACTGAGCACAGCCAGGTATATATTTTTTTTTGTATTCAAAAGCTAAGTTAGCTGAAATTAGTAATTAAACTGAGTTTTCTGTTCACAGAGATTTGCAAGATATTTATCTTTATTTCTCCAGCCATCTAGATATACAACCCATATTAATATTATTTTATATTTCACCAAGTTAAGATAAATGGAAAAGGCAAAACCTTATGAAATATTAACTTTGCATGCATCAAAACAAAAAGACTACACATTGATGGTTGACGCTGAATTCAAATGACTTTTTCTCGTGAAATGCACAGGTGTACAAAAATTGACTCTTAAGACAAAGATTGCATTGATCTCCAGGCTGAACATTAAGTGTGATGAATTTTTAGAATCCAGATATTTGTTTGGCTTGGCCTTAATACCACAAGAAACATTGTGCTGAGAATTACATGACCTATAGGAATCAGCAGTAGGAATCAGATGTGGGCACTCAACCTTAACTGATAGCTTCTGGAAAAATGTAAAGCAATTGAACAAACACCTTAAATGCAAAATACCTGTCTCAGAGGCAACAAACTGATCTTCAAGGTGAGCATAATCTGTGTAGACAACATTAGGGCTGTTCCAAAAGCATTTTTTCTTTCTTTCATTAATTTTATATCAAGCACTTGATAAAATCTTAAATCTTATAGAATATAGAATAAAAGAAACAATGCTCAAGGCCATGATTGGTTCATGTTTTGAATAGGTCCAGAAGAAAAAAAGAGACAGAGTTTGGTCAAAATTCTTGAGCTTTATCCTTAATATTGATTTGTGGCCGCGACTCAGTGTTTCTAAGTTGCTTTTGGGTCATGAGCATATTTGAATGAGAATAGTTGAAATTGCACAGCATTTCACTTTGCTATCATCTTGAGATGTAATTTCAGTTAACTTAAGCAAAGATAGTACACTGCAAATTAACTTCCTGCTTGCTGTATTTTCAATTCAGTAGAATCAAATACAGTAAAATTCATGGTATCTGGAATTCATGCAACCAGCAGCCTCAAGCAACTGGCAGAAAAAATTGAGGAAAATAAATCAGAAAATTTAAAAAAAAATAACAAGTAAAAAATACATTGTTTAAAATTGTAAATGTTCTTTCAAGTAAACACATAAACCTTTAGTAAAGACGGGAACAAATATTCAGCCAGTGGAGGGCCTTGGTCGAGCTTTGCTTGTAGCAGCTGTTTGAATAAAGTTGTGTGAAACAGCAATGGCGTCGGCCAGGATGAAGAGCTGGTTGATGCCACTCACCATTGGGATGACTCTTTTTTAAAGTGTTTCCTTATCTCTGCTTTGTAAGAGTCACCCTGGTCAGAGGCTTTATCTGTTAACTTGGGGGAAGAGGGGTTAATTATCTATAATGTTGTTGTTCATCTTTTGAACAGCTCCATGGAGGGTATGGAACCTGCAGATGCAGGGACGATTAAATGTTTTCAAAGAATATGACTGAAAATAAAGTTAAATGCTTTAAAGCTTATATATATATATTCATTCAAGAGAAGTTTATTCAGTTTAAGTACAGTATATTATTTTTGTCTTTTGTCTTTGAAACAGTTTATTCTTAATGCAAGTGTATTAATTAGGCATTGTACGAGTAAGTTTCAAGCAACTGGAAAATACACTTATCCTGCATCTACCAATCTCCATAGGTGCCATATACTTGACAAAGCTGGAGAAACTCGGCACGTCAAACAGTGTTCTTTATATTGGTAAAAAATACATAACTGATGTTTCATGCTTGAGTCCTTTATCAAGGTATGGAAAAATGTCGGCAGGCGTCCGAGCAAATGAGTAGGGGGGGGGAGGTGTGGTCGCAATGGCGATGGGTGGTGAAGAGAGGGAGGAGACAGCAGCGATCAAGTGGAGGAGGGATGGCTAGGTGAAAGGAGGGGGAAGGGAAGGAGGAGAACTGGAAAGGGGGAGGGAAGGAGGGAGGGGGAAGAGGAGAGCAGGTTAGCAGACCCCAGAAAAGTCAATGTTAATGCATTTTGGTTGCAGAGTGCCCAGATGGAAAATCAGGTGTTGTTCCTGCTATTTACGAGGGATCTTGGTGGGATAGAATATAAGGCCATGGACAGATATGTGAGTATGGGAGTGTAACATAGAACTGAAATGGCTGGCCTCTAGGAGGTCTTTACCTGCTCTCCTCTTCCCCCTCCCTCCTCCCCCAACTTTCCTGTTCTCCTCCCTCCCTTCCCCCTCCCTTCACCTAGCCATCCCTTCTCCCCTTGCTCGCTGCTATCCCCTGCCTCCCTTCTCCACCTATCACCTCCTACCTTTGCAAACACATCTTCCCCCCCCCCCCCTTACTCTTTTGCTCGGATGCCTGCCGACGTTTTTCCATACCTTGATGAAGGGCTCAAGCCTGAAACATTGGCTATGTATTTTTAACCATTGCTATAAAAAGAATACTGTTTGACCTGCTGAGTTTCTCCAGATTTGTGTGTGTTTTATTTCAACCACTGTGTCTATAGATTTTAGTTTTACTTGTGTTTTACTGAAGTTTTACTGCATTATTGAGACTGGATCAATATCTACTAAATTCTTAGTTTTTGGCAAAATTATACATCATCTGGGCCACATTTCTTAAACGAGAGGCAACAAGTAGAGGGGGCAGAGGACTGAGAAACATAGTTCTCTGAATGCAGAAAGGGAAGGGGCTGGGGGAGCTGGAGGAAGGGATTCAGAGGGATTAGGGAGAAAGAGTGGGGGAGGGGTTAATGGAAATTGGAGAACTCGAGATTGATGCTGTCTGGTTGGAGTCTGGTGAGATGGAATATAAAGTGTTGTTCATCCAATTTACAAGTAGCCTCAGCCTGGCAGAGCATAAGGCCATGGATGTCAGTGTAGCAATTGGTGTTCAGTTGAAGTAGTTGGCTAGATAATGAAGAAAGATTCTATATTGGTGGAATTGCTGGTCAACTCATGTTAACTACACTATCAACTAATAGAAAGGAAATATATTTGGTTTAGATTTATCATTAACATGATAGTATTTGGATATCAATGAATTGTGAAAGGGTCAATCTAAAGGAAAAATCCAAGACAAAGAATGACTCTCAATTAAGAGTTGCTGATAAGATTTCACGCAAGTATCAATGAATTGGTATGAGTTGATAGAGTAAAAATTTAATCAGCTGCTGACAAGATAAATGAAATGTCCCAAAAATTTTGAATGAAGATGTTTTTCAAGATCTGTTAATCAGAGGGACACTTGCACACAAGCATTAATAAATACATGAACAAACAATTAGACACAATCATTAACTCAAAAAAATTGTGGATGAGAACTTGGTTTTATCTATTCTACTTCATAAACACTCCAAGAATTAGTAAATGATATGATCTGATTTCAAACACTACCTGTGACAAATTCTTAAACTTTGCTGTGGCTTATTTTTTAATTTCTATTAGATATTCCAATTACATTGCAATCAAATAAACTGATCTTTAAGTGAATAGTTGCCATTTTCAAACCATAGATGGGTATGAACAATTACATCTCTGTTTTTTTGTGCTATGTATATCGAAGGTTGTCATCTTTTGGAGCACAAGAAATGTTTACACTCCATGGAAATAATTAAAGAGAATTACTCAAATATTAATTTTAAGAAACAAGAAATGACTTAACTATATTCAACAACAGTTTCTTTTGGCACAGAAACAATTTTAATTTTGATAGTGGAACATTTACTCGTGGATAATAATATTTACATTAAAATATTGATGATCCAGTTCACCTATTGTAGCAACAGGTCTACTGTGGATGCCACCTCACTGGCTCTACACAAAGCCCTGGAACACCTGGACAGCAAAGATGCATTCAACAGGATGCTCTTTATTGACAACAGCTTGGCATTTAACACCATTATCCCCTCAAAATTGATCAGCAAATCCAAGACCTGGAACACAACACCCCACTGTGTAATTGGATCATGGATTTCCTCACCTCCAGGCCAGAATAAGTGAGGATTGGTAAGAACATCTCCTCCACAATCTCCATCAGTACCAGAGCACTACAGGGCTGCATTCTTAGCCCCTACTCCACTCACTTTACACCTATAACTGTGTGGCTCGGTATGACAATAACAGCATCTCCAAATTTTCTGACGATATCACAGTGGCGGGTTATATTAAGAAAGGGCATCAAGTAAGTGGTAAAAGTGCCACAAGACTCACACCATTAGGTTCAGCACTTAGGAGAGAGTTTGAAAACTTGGCTGAATGGTGCACCAACAACAATCTTGCCCTCAATGGCACCAAAACCAAGAATCTGATTGTTGACTTCAGGAAGGGAAAACCAGAGATGAATAATCCAGTGATCATTGGGAATCAGATATTGACAGGGGGAAGAAAATTTAGCTTCTTGGGAGTCACTATCTCAGAGGATCTTTTCTGGACCCAACACACTAATAGTATTGTGAAGAAAGCACGTCAGCACCTCTACTTTCACAGGAGTTTGCCAAAGTTTGGTAAGTCACTAGAAACCCTGGCAAATTTCCACAGATGTGTGGTGGAAAGTGTGCTGATGGCTTCATCACTGCCTGGTATGGGGGCACCAATGCCCATGAGCGTAAAGCCCTCCATAAGGTAGTGGACACAGCCCAGGACATCACAGGCAACACCTGCCCCACCATCAAGAACATCTACAGTGAACGCTGTTGTTGGAGAGCATCAGCAATCATCAAGGATCCACACCACAAGCACACCCTCCGTTCTCACTACTGGAATCAGGAAATAGGTATAGGTCATCTTTGTTGACCTCACCAAAGCCTTTGACACCGTGAGCAGGAAAGGGCTTTGCCAAATACTAGAGCACCTCGGATGCCCCCCCCAAGTTCCTCAACATGGTTATCCAACTGCACGAAAACCAACAAGGTCGGATCAGATACAGCAATGAGCTCTCCGAACCCTTCTCCATTGACAATGGCATGAAGCAAGGCTGCGTCCTCGCACCAACCTTCTTCAGCATGATGCTGAAACAAGCCATAAAGACCTCAACAACCGGTACCGCACGGATGGCAGTCTCTTCAATCTGAGGCGCCTGCAAGCACACGCCAAGACACAAGAGCAACTTGTCCGTGAACTACTCTTTGCAGACGATGCCGCTTTAGTTGCCCATTCAGAGCCAGCTCTCCAGCGCTTGACGTCCTGTTTTGCGGAAACTGCCAAAATGTTTGGCCTGGAAGTCAGCCTGAAGAAAACTGAGGTCCTCCATCAGCCAGTTCCCCACCATGACCACCAGCCCCCCCACATCTCCATCGGGCACACTGAACTCAAAACAGTCAACCAGTTTACCTACCTCGGCTGCACCATTTCATCTGCTGCAAGGATCGACAAAGAGATAGACAACAGACTCGCCAAGGCAAATAGCGCCTTTGGAAGACTACACAAAAGATTCTGGAAAAAAAACCACCTGAAGAAACACACAAAGATCAGCGTGTACAGAGCCGTTGTCATACCCACGCTCCTGTTCGGCTCCGAATCATGGGTCCTCTACCGGCATCACCTACAGCTCCTAGAATGCTTCCATCAGCGCTGTCTCCGCTCCATCCTCAACATTCATTGGAATGACTTCATCACCAACATCGAAGTACTCGAGCTGGCAGAGTCCGCAAGCATCGAATCCACGCTGCTGAAGACCCAACTGCGCTGGGTGGGTCACGTCTCCAGAATGGAGGACCATCGCCTTCTCAAGATCGTGTTCTATGGCGAGCTCTCCACTGGCCACCGAGACAGAGGTGCACCAAGGAAGAGGTACAAGGACTGCTTAAAGAAATCTCTTGGTGCCTGCCACATTGACCCACGACAGTGGGCTGATATCGCCTCCAACCATGCATCTTGGCGCCTCACAGTTCGGCGGGCTGCAACCTCCTTGGAAGAAGACCGCAGAGCCCACCTCACTGACAAAAGACAAAGGAGGAAAAACCCAACACCCAACCCCAACCAACCAATTTTCCCCTGCAACCGCTGCAACCATGCCTGCCTCTCCCGCATCGGACTTGTCAGTCACCAACGAGCCTGCAGCAGATGTGGACATACCCCTTCATAAATCTTCGTCCGCAAAGCCAAGCCAAAGAAAGAAATAGGTGGCACCAGACTCACATCACCAGGTTCAGGAACAGCTGTTACTGCTCCACCCTCAGACTCCTCAACAACAAACTCAATCAGGGACTCATTTAAGCACTCTTACTTGTGCACTTTATTGATTTTTAAAAAATTCTCCCTGCATTGCACAGTTTGTTTACATTGTTATCTGTTTACAGTTCTTTGTTTGTTTACATGGGTACGTTGAGTACAGTTTTTTTGCACGATCAATAAGTGGTCATTCTGCCTTGGCCACAGGAAAAATAATCTCAGGGTTGTATGTAATGTCATGTATGTACTCTGACAATAAATCTGAAATCGGAAATCTGAAGAATAGTTTTTGAGCCTTCCTTGACCCCTTTTCACACAAGGGGAAAGCAAATTTGCATTCGCCTCTGAAATACAACATGTCAGAGGTTTATTAAAAGATCTGTGCCTTTCTAACAAAGATTGGGGCCCTTCAATGAATCCCAATAATATAAGAAAGAAAGTATACTTCCAACCCTCATCACACTGAAAATGAAAACTAATGATTGCAAGGTATGAATTATAAGACTGTTGCTATCTGTTCCACGTGCTGGACCGGGTTTGCTCATTTACAGCAGAGAAAGTCAGATGCTTAAAAGTTTAAAAGAAAAGGTAAATTCTAGCTTTACAATGCTTTTTTCAGACACTCGTTATAAATTATACACACTTAATTTATACATGGCAGAAGTGTCTTTTGAAGAAAATATTATCAGTTGAAGAGAATGAAGATGAATAGACATGAAGGAACACTTCCATTTTGGTCTCATGTTCTTTTTCCTCAATGCCAGGTTAGTACATAAAACAATAATATTAACAGGACCAAATTACACTGAGAAACAGACCTCCTCAGCCCCTCTAATCTGTGCTGAACCATTTCATTTCCCAGTCCCACTGACCTGCTCACAGCCCATTGCCTTTCACGCCTCTCCCATCCAT
This sequence comes from Narcine bancroftii, assembly GCF_036971445.1. Taxonomy (NCBI): domain Eukaryota; kingdom Metazoa; phylum Chordata; class Chondrichthyes; order Torpediniformes; family Narcinidae; genus Narcine; species Narcine bancroftii. The sequence continues at coordinate 46,255,944 of NC_091471.1, read as the reverse complement.
GTACCTGTCCAAATTCTTCTTAAATATTAAAATTGAGCCTGCATTCACCACTTCAGCTGGAAGCTTGTTCCACCAATTCTCTGTGTGAAGTTCCCCCTAAACCTTTCCCCTTTCACCCTTAACCCACCTACCTTTAGTGGAAAAAGCCTCTCTACATTTACTCTGTCTATCCCCCTCATAATTTTAAATACCTCTATCAAATCTCCCCTCAATCTTCTACGCTCTAGGAAACAAAGACCTAACCTGTTTAACCTTTCCTTGTAACTTAGCTCCTGAAGTCCAGGCAACATCCTAGTAAATTTTCTCTGGATTCTTTCTATCTTATTGATATCTTTCCTATAGTTAGGTGATCAAAACTGCAAACTATACTCCAAACTTGGGATCATCGATATTTTATACAACTTTAATAAAACATCCCACATCCTGAACTCAATACAGTACAACTCCAATGATTCAAAATGGTCTGGACCAGGCCTATTTCGGATAAATGTTTTTTTTCCTGAGAACCGGTCATTTTTTAAAAATTTTTAAAAAAAAATTGGATAACTGAGGATTTTGGAGAATCCGATTTCGGGTAATTGGAGTTTTACTGTAAGTAAAGGCCAATATCCCAAAGGCCCGCTTTACAACCCTATCCATCTGTGATGCCCCTTTCAGGGAATTATGTATCTGTATTCCCAGATCTATCTGTCTACCACGCTCCTCAGTGCCCTACCATTTACTGTGTATGTCCTTTCTTGGTTTGTCCTTCCAAAATGCAACACTTCATACTTGCCTGCATTAAATTCCATCTGCCAATTTTCAGTTCCCTCTACAAGCTTTGAAAACATTCTTTGGTGTCCACAACACCTCCAATCTTGGTGTCATCTGAAAACTTGCTGATCCAATTTAGCACATTATCATCTTGATCACAGATATAAATGACAAAGAATAATGGTCCCAGTACTGATCCCCAAGGCACACCACTAGTCACAGGCCTCCAATCTGAGAAGCAATTATCCACCACTACTCTCTTGGTTCTCCCGTCCAGCCATTGTTGAATCCAGTTCACTACTTCACCATGAATACCCAGCGTTTGAACCTTCCTAACTAACCTCAAATGCGGAGCATTGCCAAAGGCCTTACTAAAATCCATGTAAACATCCACAACCTTTCCTTTGCCAACTTTTCTAGTAACCTTCTTGAAAACCTTTATAAGATGGGTTAAACAGAATCTACCATGCACAAAGCCATATTGATCATCCCTAATTAGTCCCTGGCTATCCAAATAATTGTATATCCGATCTCTTAGAACACCTTCAAGGAATTTTTGTAGTGGTGTTGAAGGGCTTAAAATGAGAGGCAGGCTTCTCAGGTGAAGTTATAAAACTTTCCTTCACGTGTACAGGAACTTAATTCATCCATGAGGTTTGTGTTTCTGAGTCATCAAGTTTCAAGGAATATGGTAGAAAGGTAGATAATTAAACTTGCAGAACAGTTCAGCCATGACCTAATTACATGATAGTATGGACTGAACAGCCTTCTCCTGTATTTGCAGAAGGCATTTTCAATGTTTGCAGGAATGATATAACTAATGCAGTAAGTTTTACAGTTCGAGAGAGAGCACTGGTTTGTGATAATTTATAGCAATGCCAGACCATAAAATAAGTAAATATGGTATACTGTCAACTTCAAAATAAATTGCCTTATGAAAGAAATCAATGATATTTGCAATAGGATTGTCATCTATTGGATCTAAGTTTCAATCCAGCCCGGACTGCTGGAACTGAAGTCTCCACTGTTTATTGACTTAAACCAGTTTGTAGCATATATAGATCCAAGCCTCCTTTTTAAATTGATGCCATTGCAAATGTAAGCAATCTCTCTCAAGGAAACCACAAGATAGTTGGCAGTGTTAGTGGAAAAGGGAACACTCACATGCAAGAAGGATGTTCATTGTAATTGTATTTGAGAGACTGCCTTGGGGTGATCGAAAAGAAGCATTAATCCAGGTTCACTGCAGACAGTGTTGGAAATACTCAGCAGGTTAGTCAGTATCAATGGAGAGTGAAGGGAATTGTGCCAATGGCCTTTCGTTAGAACTTGTGATGAATGATGCTGATGCTAAAACTTTATTTGCTTCGTGAATACCATGTAATATACTGAATGTTTCTAGCAGGTCCTGGAAAATATCACAGCTGTGGTCAAATAGGACAGACCAGAGGGCTGATCTATACTGAGGCTATATGGTGGAGCTGAGGAACAGAAAAGATATGACCACACTCATGGGATTGTATTATAGACCTCCAAATAATCAGCGAGAATTGGAGAGGCGAATCTGTAGAGAGATAACAGAGAGCTGCAGGAAACAGAAAGTTGATATAGTAGGAGATTTTAACTTTCCACAACACTGTAAAATGGTTGTAAGGCTTGGAGTTTGTCAGTTGTGTTCAGGAAAGATTTCTAAATCAATATATAGAGGTACCAATTAGAGAGAGTGCAATACTGGATCTCCTTTTGGGGAATAAGATAGGACAGTGACAGAAGTATGTGTAGGGTAATATTTTGGATCCAGTGATCATTATGCCATTAATTTCAAGTTAATTATGGAGAAGGATAGATCTGGGCCTCGCGCCAGATTCTAAATTGAGAAAGGCCAACTTTAAGGAAATGAGAAAGGATGTGTGGATTGGGATGTTGTTTTCCAGCAAGGATTGCAAGGACCTTCAAAGGAGAAATTTTGAGAGTACAGAGTTCGTGTGTTCCTGTCACGATCAAAGGCAAAGTTAGAACTTTGGTTTTCAAGGGATATTGGTTCAGAAGAAGAGAGAGGTGTATAGCAGTTATAGGAAACATGGAGCAAATAAGGTACTTGAGGAGTATGAAAAATGCAAGAAAAACCTCAAGAGAGAAATCAGGAAGGGAAAAAAGAACTCATGAGGTTGCTTTGGTAGACAACGTGAAGGAAAATCTTAAGGTTTTCTACAGGTATATTAAGGGATAAAGTTGGTGGCCTGGAAGATCAGAGTGGTCAGCTTTGTGTGGAGCCAAAAGAGCTGGGGGTGATCTTAAATGTTTTTTTTTTATCAGTATTCACTCAAGAAAAGACTACAGAGTTGTGGGAAGAAAGGAAAAGAAGCAGTGAGGTCATGGAACCTATACAGATTAAAGAGGAGGAAGTGCTTGCTCTCTTTAAGCAAATAAGGGTGGAAAAATGCCCAGGGCCTGACAAGATATTCCCTCAGACCTTGACGTAGGCTAGTGCAGAGATTGCAGGGACTCTGGCAGAAATATTGAAAATACCCTTAGCCTCAGATATGGTGCCAGAGGATTGGAGGTTAGCTCACATTGGGCCATTGTTTAAAAAAGGCTCCAAAAGTAACCCAGGAAATTATACGCCATTGAGCCTGATGTCAGTACTAGGTTCTGCAAATACAGGAGAAGGCTGTTCAGTCCATACTATCATGTAATTAGGTCATGGCTGAACTGTTCTGCAAGTTTAATTATCTACCTTTCTAACATATTCCTTGAAACCTTGATGACTCAGAAACGCAAACCTCATGGATGAATTAAGCTCCTGTACACGTGAAGGAAAGTTTTATAACTTCACCTGAGAAGCCTGCCTCTCATTTTAAGCCCTGCCACACCACTACACAAATTCCTGATCGTCCTGGGTGCAACCATCTTCAGCAACTTTATCAATTCTCTTTCTTCCATCAGAAGATACTTTTGGTCCACAAGGCCTTGATCCAGAAATATACCAATGAATCTACAATCCCTGTACATTTTTAAAGAGTGGTAGGAAACTGGAGCATCCCGAGAAAACCCTTGCAGACAGAAGGAGAACGCACAATCTCCTTCTAGAGCGTGCTGCATTCAAACTTGAGTTGCTGGCGTTGTTATAATGTTGCACTAACTGTTACACTAACCAAGCTGATCAGAAGAGGATGTTTACAAATTATTGTGCAATGTTCAATTCTCTTTGCTACTTCGAAAGAAATGAAACTGCCCATGACCAACATTCAGGAAAATATCATTTGTAAAAATCTAATTATGCTCTGTTCAGTTTCGCAGTTGAATTTTCATTATTGCTTTATCACACTTCTCAAACAAAATCCTGCTGAGATACTGTTGTTATCAGGAAAATTTACCTTCTTCTCCACTTTGAATTACAAAGATAATGGAAGATTTTTTTGTTCTTGGATGTATTTTGAGCCCAAGCTTGACCAACTTCACATGACAATATTAATGCTGTTTTTCATTTTGAACAGATGTATAGAAGTATTACATGACTTCAAAATTACTTCAAAATCAGATAAGGCTATTCTCTTGGATCAACCTAACATTGCTTGTTGGCATTAAACTGCTCAGAGCAATTCACCTAAATAGTGGATAAAATAAACATTCATGAGAAAATCTACATTGGTATGAACTCTATTTTGAACTCCTTGTTGTTCTGTGATTTAACAATTGCACTGAAAATTATTATTGTCATAATATTGCATTATATACTGCTACAAAACCATTTAAGCAACTTCTGCAATCAAAGGAGGATGGAATAGGGACAGCTATAAGAAACTGCTAAATAACAATGCAAGTTCTTGAAGTATGCGTTATTGGTAAAACATCTTAAAAAAAGGACTAAATTTGAAACAAAATAGTTGCTATCTATTGAAAATTATAGAAATATGAATTACCAACAAGCTTGCTGCTGGGCTGAGAGCAAAAAAAATGTATGGATGAAATCTAATTTTCAATGAGTAAGAACATCTCATGTCTAACTCAAGCTGTGCTAGGCCCGCTGTGTTGCCTTGCATTAGCCTCTTTCTAATAAACAATGAAAGATTACACTCTCAATATAACTATATTAGAAAGGGTCACAACAAGTCAGAATCATTTATGTACTATATCTGCACTGAGTGATGCAATCACTCAGCAATTCAAAGCTCACATCCTCTCTCAGGTTGCTGACTGGATAATGATTACTCGTGGGTGACATTTGCACTTCAGCTTCTGCAAATAGCAGGGTGATAATGTCATATTGGGATATTACAAACCCATGATATTAATATCCTGACAAAAAGGCCAGTTTGTAATACACTGAGACATATGCTAATGCACAGTTTCCAAATGACAAATCCCTTAACAAATTACCTTATTGATAAAAAAAATGGTTCAATTTATTATTGAATCAGTTTTGAATTCATCTTTTTGAGGTCCATTGTTTAAAGATAACTATTGGACAATTAAATCAAATTAAACAGTCCAATATTTCAACAAATCTCCAGGGTCTGATCAAGTGAATTATACCTTGCGGAAAAGATGGGGAAGAAATTGTAGAGGTTCTTGCAGAGATATTTACATCATCTTTGGCCTCTGGTGAAGTGCCAGAAGACTGGAGGGTGTCTAATGTTGCACATTATTTAAAAAGGGCAGCAAGAACAAGCCAGGGAATGAGAAACCTATGGGCCTGAGTGGAAAAGTTGCTGGAGGGAATTCTAAGGGTCAGAATGTACCTGCATTTGGTCAACATGGCTTTATATCCAAGAAAACGTGTCCCACAAATTTGGTGACCAAGGAGAATGATTAGATCATTGAGGTGGAAATTGTTTATGCTGTATGGTAGCTCCCTATCCTAATTGATACCCTTGGTAATCTCTTAAAAAATATAGTGTGGTGCTGCAGGGGTGAGCACTGGGTACACTGTTGTTTGTTACCCATGTGAACAATTTGGATAACAATCTATTTAATTTGTAGATGACATCACAATTGGAAAGTAACAAAGAATATCCAAGTTTATTACAGAATCTAGATCATTGGGAAGTTATTTGAAGTGTAGCAAGTCAAAGTAGGATAGTGTGGCAAACCACATCACTCTAATATCGAACCGGCGCCTGTAGTTGTGGACCCCTGTAGGAGCAGGAATTCCTGATGGTTAGGGGGGGGGGGGCACAAAGAACTCTGGGAGGCATGTGACTTCAGAGGATGGGTGATTGTGATAGCATGCCAACAGTAATGAGTTAAACTTCTACAAAGATTCCATTAAAAAGTTTTGTTGGGTCAGCTCACAGATAACTTCTGTTCTGCTTTATTCACTGCACCACTTGCTACAGTAAGACCCTGGATTTTGTGATACAATAGAGAAGCTAGGGGTACAGGTGCATAGATCCATTAAACTGGTAACTCAGGTTTACTTGTGAAAAAGGAGACTGGCACATTTGCTTTCATTGGTCAGGGTACTGAGAGCACAATATGGTACCTCAAAAGTTAAACAAGAAAGTCTGCAGATGCTGGGATCAGGTGCAATACACAAACATGATGGAGAAACTCAGCAGGTAACGCAGTATCCAGACGAAGTAAAGGGTAACTTGGGGGGCTTTGTCAGATATATACCTTTATAACTCTTCTCCTTATAACGGAAAACAATACATAAATTATGAAGATATAACCATCATTATAAAGATATTTCTACATATCAATAATAACAAAATTATCATTTAATACTGCCATCAGATTTTAAACCAGTTCAAAATCTATCCATTAGTATGAATTTTCTCTACCCTAAATTGTTACCTCATTTGAAACACCATATGCTGTTGACAGCAGTGACGATCAACTTTTAAGAACTGCAAAATATGGCATTGTGACTTAGGTTAATTAACATCACTATTTGCTTCCATTAACCCAGGATGACCTTGTAATTACAACTGTGGGCATTAATGTAATTATTTCAGTCAATAACAGCAGTTAACTCCAGTGATATGAGGAACCTTCAAAACAACCAAACCTTCTCACAAAAATGAAACCAAAGTGTAGAAGGAAATATCATAATGGTTGTTCTGATAGTTAGATGATATTAATTTAAGTTTTACATAAACTGAATTCAGATGTGGGAGTAGAAATTCATTCTCAATTGCATACAGTAAATGTTATGAAATTCTGAGCCATGGGCTTATTCCCAGAAGCAGAATTACTACGCTAATACATCATGGACAATACTTATGCAGAGAATGTACAATGCTAACACTTGAACAAATGTAACATTTATCTTAATATTGGTGGAATATTGTCAATAATGTTCCCTAGAAAATTGCACTAGGATCCTTTTCTTATCTTTCCTTTCATAAACAATGTGTAAACCTGCAGAAGAATTCCAAAGAAATGTAAAGATGCCAAATGATCAGGCTTGATAAAGATAATATGGAGTTCAGGAAAGAAAAGGAATGAATATACGGTTCACAGCCACAATTCAAAACAAGAAGAATGTGAATAAAATTCTTAACATGTTCAGTAATAGATCTAAGGACACAAATAGAGATACAGTAAAAATCCCCCTTATCTAGCATTCAATCAACTCAAACTCAACAAATGGCAAAATAAAAAAATAAAGTGAATCAATGTATTTAAAAAAAATTATGAATAAATAAAGTTTTGAATTAAAGTTTAAAATTGGTAAAGTAAATGTGCTCCAAAGCAACATGGTGCACCCCAGCCATGCCCCACCCAGACCAGATGTTTGAATAAAGTTTCAATAATGTTGTGCTCAAATAAAATGATCTCACCCAGGGTGAAGAGCTGGTGGTGCTGAATGCCGCTGAAGTGACTCTCCCAAAGTATCTCTCTATCCCTGCCTTGTAAGTGTCTTTTTTTCTTTATTAGTGTATTAAGTATATTAGCAAAGCTTGATTTGTAAACTTGGGGGAGGGGGAATTAATTATGATGACACAGTTAGTGTAGTGGCTAGTGCAGTGCTAGTATAGCGCGGGCGAATGGGGTTTGAATTTAAAGGAAGGTGCACCGAGGGCCTGACCAGGACATTTGGGTGGAAGTAAGTCAGGTTCTGCTGAATGCCTGAACAAGACACTTGCATTGAAGTGAGTCGGGTTGTGCTGAGGGTCTGATTGGGACACCAGGACGATGCTGCTCACCGCTGAGGCGAAACTCCCAAAGTATATCCCTATCCCTTCCTAGTAAGAGTCTTTATTTTAATTAGCATTAGTAAGACTTTATCTGGATACTTTGGGAAGGGGGTTAATTCTGATGGCGTTAAGTTAGCATCACAGCTAGGGCAACTATATTACATCACCAACAGCCAGGGTTCAAATTTACATTTACATTTTGTAAGTTATGGGAAATACTTGATTAAAGTGAACTTTACATAATTAAATAATACAGTACTGCTTTTTTTTCAAATCACTTGATATTTTACACTGTCTTTTGTCTTTTAAATGGTATATTCTTAATGCAGGTGCATTAGTTAAGCATTGTAAGAATGAGTCCCAGTTAACCGGAAAATTCACATTTCAGGCATTTGCAATCTCCACATGTTGTTATTTACAACAACATTTTGTATTTATATCTCACCATAAAAGCCATTTAAAGGTGTTTCACAGAAAAGTGTTCGGTTATCTTCAATACTTTAATTTATGGATTAATTTCAAATTTCTCTTACTACATTTCTGTGAAGCACTTAAGACATTTTTCTGCAAATTGTTGAACTTTGTTGTGCATCATGTTGCCTGAAATAGAATGTGGACACCCTCAAATGATTTCTCATTCATCCTATACAGCTTCTATTGAGTATCCTTGTACACTGATGGCAAGACACATAGCTGATTAATGAAGGAGGGAAGTTATTTTTGATAAGCATGGAACAAAACCACTGTAATCATCCCAACACTTTTCAAATTGATTCAGGCTTACATTCTTTTAATTTTCTACCTACTTAGAAAGATGTTTTTCAGCATCAGTACAGAGCTCGAGAAGTCCCATCAACACAGCCGACACATCCATATAGGGCTCCCATACGGTAAAGCCACGGCCAATCAAATCAATGGCAGTTCTGCGAATTGTACTATGTGCTGGAAGCTTAGTGCTTGATGGCTGTAGCAGCAGGAATGTCAACGCCTTGCCTGGTAAGGAAAACAGAAGTCAGTGTATAGAGTGGGAAACTACTGCAACAGCATAACATTCCATACCTTCAGGGTATCTTGAGTGTTACCAAGCCAAACCCTAGATTAAAGTTTAATTGATGAATTGATATTTAAGAAAGTCTGCAAATACTTTATTCCACTTCAAGGTTGCTCTGCTGTGAATGTGGTACCGAAATTCTGACTTGCTGTAGTATGTTAATTTACCATGGTATGACATGAGACAGTAAAAGAGACAATAAATATAAAAGGATAGATAAATATTCATTGTTGTAACTAGTGTAGGAAAAATAGTGACATTTCAGTAGAGAAGACAGATCATTTGATGTTTCCAGAGCAGTTTATGCGTTAGTGCAGTCAGGAGAGGTTCAAGAGCCTGATAGCTGTTGGAATGAAATTGTTTGTGAACTGAGAGGGGTTGGACCTCAGGCTGTGTGTAATTTTATTTTTATTTTACACCCCAATAACACCACTATTCTGAGTCATCATACAGGAGGGAGATTGAAAACGTGGCTGAATAACAACAACCTTGCACTCAACGTCACCAAAATCCAGGAGCTGACTGTTGAATTCAGGAAGGGAAAACCAGTGATTATTGGGGGAATCAGAGGTGGAAATGGGTGAACCAATTTAAGTTCTTGGGAGTCACTATCTTGGAGGATCTTTCTTGGACCCAACACACTAATGGCATTGTGAAGAAAGTAAATCAGTGTCTCTATTTCCTCAGCATTTTGTGGAGGTTTGGTATGACACCAGAAACCCTGGCAAACTTCTACAGATGTTTGGTGGAAAATATGCTAACCGGCTGCACCACAGTTTGGTATGGGGACATCAATGACCCTAAGCGTAAAGCCCTCCAAAAGGTAGTGGACTCAGCCCAGGATATCACAGGCAAAACCCTCCCCACAATTGAGAAAAATAACAGCGAATGCTCCGTCAGAGAACAAAAGCAATCAAGGATCTACATCACCCAGCTTATGCTCTGTTCTTACTGCTGCCATCAGGAAAGAGGTATAGGTGCCACAAAATTTGCACCACCAGGTTTAGAAGCAGGTGCTACCCCTCCATTATCAGACTCCTCAACAACAAACTCAGTTAAGGACTCTTACTTTAGCACTTTATTGATTTTTAAAAATTCTCTCTGTATTGTACAGTCAGTTTGTTTAGATTCATTATCTGTTTATTGTTTACATGGGTGTGTTGTGAATAGTTTTTTTTGCACTACCAATTAGTGGTAATTCTGCCACGCCCATAGGAAAAGAATCTCAGGGTTGTATGTGATGTGATGTATGTACTCTGACAATAACTCTGAAATCTGAATCTGGAAATCCATGCAGGCTTTGTAATCTTTGGTTAGGCTTTACCCATTTTTGGCCTCCTTAGCGAGTGGGAGATATGAAGTCTATTTTCATTGATGTCATAAGTCGCCAATGTTTTTTAAGGCTTTTTAAGGGATTTCATAGTGGGATTTACCCCATAGTGGGATGTTCCCCACAGTGGGATGTACACCATAGTGGGATGTTCCCCATAGTGGGATGTACACCATAGTGGGATGTTCCCCATAGTGGGATGTACCCCATAGTGGGATGTACACCATAGTGGGAAGTACCCCATAGTGGGAAGTAGCCCATAGTGGGACGTTCCCCATAGTGGGAGGTACATCATAGTGGGATGTTCCCCATAGTGGGAGGTACACCATAGTGGGAGGTACACCATAGTGGGATGTTCCCCATAGTGGGATGTACCCCATAGTGGGAGGTACACCATAGTGGGAGTTACACCATAGTGGGATGTTCCCCAAAGTGGGATGTACCCCATAGTGGGATGTTCCCCATAGTGGGAGGTACACCATAGTGGGATGTTCCCCATAGTGGGATGTACCCCATAGTGGGATGTACCCCAAAGTGGGATGTACACCATAGTGGGATGTTCCCCATAGTGGGATGTACACCATAGTGGGATGTTCCCCATAGTGGGATGTACCCCATAGTGGGATGTACACCATAGTGGGAAGTACCCCATAGTGGGAAGTAGCCCATAGTGGGACGTTCCCCATAGTGGGAGGTACATCATAGTGGGATGTTCCCCATAGTGGGAGGTACACCATAGTGGGATGTTCCCCATAGTGGGATGTACCCCATAGTGGGAGGTACACCATAGTGGGAGGTACACCATAGTGGGATGTTCCCCAAAGTGGGATGTACCCCATAGTGGGATGTTCCCCATAATGGGAGGTACACCATAGTGGGATGTTCCCCATAGTGGGATGTACCCCATAGTGGGATGTACCCCAAAGTGGGATGTACACCATAGTGGGATGTTCCCCATAGTGGGATGTACACCATAGTGGGATGTTCCCCATAGTGGGATGTACCCCATAGTGGGATGTACACCATAGTGGGAAGTACCCCATAGTGGGATGTACACCATAGTGGGATGTACACCATAGTGGGATGTTCCTCATAGTGGGATGTACCCCATAGTGGTATGTACCCCATTTTGGGATGTACCCCATAGTGGGATGTTCCCCATAGTGGGATGTACACCATAGTGAGATGTTCCTCATAGTGGGATGTACCCCTTAGTGGGATGTACCCCATAGTGGGATGTACCCCATAGTGGGATGTTCCCCATAGTGGGATGTTCCCCATAGTGGGATGTACCCCATAGTGGGATGTACCCCATAGTGGGATGTACATCATAGTGGGATGTTCCCCATAGTGGGATGTACCCCATAGTGGATGTTCCCCATAGTGGGAAGTACCCCATAGTGGTATGTACCCCATAGTGGGATGTACACCATAGTGGGATGTTCGCCATAGTGGGATGTTCCCCATAGTGGGATGTTCCCCATAGTGGGATGTACCCCATAGTGGGAGGTACCCCATAGTGGGAGGTACCCCATAGTGGGATGTACACCATAGTGGGATGTACCCCATAGTGGGATGTTCCCCATAGTGGGATGTTCCCCATAGTGGGATGTTCCCCACAGTAGGAGGTAAACCATAATGGGATGTACACCATAGTGGATATTCCCCATTATGGGATGTTCCCCATAATGGGATGTTCCTCATAGTGGGAGGTACACCATAGTGGGATGTACACCATAGTGGGATGTCCCCCATAGTGGGATGTCCCCCATAGTGGGAGGTACACCATAGTGGGAGGTACACCATAGTGGGATGTACACCATAGTGGGATGTTCCCCATAGTGGGATGTACACCATAGTGGGATGTCCCCCATAGTGGGAGGTACCCCATAGTGGGAGGTACACCATAGTGGGAGGTACCCCATAATGGGATTTACACCATTGTGGGATGTACCCCATAGTGGGATGTACACCTTTGTGGGATGTACCCCATAGTCGGATGTTCCCCATAGTGGGAGGTACACCATAGTGGGATGTACACCATAGTGGGATGTTCACCATAGTGGAATGTACACTATAGTGGGATGTTCCCCATAGTGGGATGTTCCCCTTAGTGGGAAGTACCCCATAGTGGTATGTACCCCATAGTGGGATGTACACCATAGTGGGATGTTCGCCATAGTGGGATGTTCCCCATAGTGGGATGTTCCCCATAGTGGGATGTACCCCATAGTGGATGTTCCCCATAGTGGGAAGTACCCCATAGTGGTATGTACCCCATAGTGGGATGTACACCATAGTGGGATGTTCGCCATAGTGGGATGTTCCCCATAGTGGGATGTTCCCCATAGTGGGATGTACCCCATAGTGGGAGGTACCCCATAGTGGGAGGTACCCCATAGTGGGATGTACACCATAGTGGGATGTACCCCATAGTGGGATGTTCCCCATAGTGGGATGTTCCCCACAGTAGGAGGTAAACCATAATGGGATGTACACCATAGTGGATATTCCCCATTATGAGATGTTCCCCATAATGGGATGTTCCTCATAGTGGGAGGTACACCATAGTGGGATGTACACCATAGTGGGATGTCCCCCATAGTGGGATGTCCCCCATAGTGGGAGGTACACCATAGTGGGAGGTACACCATAGTGGGATGTACACCATAGTGGGATGTTCCCCATAGTGGGATGTACACCATAGTGGGATGTCCCCCATAGTGGGAGGTACCCCATAGTGGGAGGTACACCATAGTGGGAGGTACCCCATAATGGGATTTACACCATTGTGGGATGTACCCCATAGTGGGATGTACACCTTTGTGGGATGTACCCCATAGTCGGATGTTCCCCATAGTGGGAGGTACACCATAGTGGGATGTACACCATAGTGGGATGTTCACCATAGTGGAATGTACACTATAGTGGGATGTTCCCCATAGTGGGATGTTCCCCTTAGTGGGATGTTCCCCATAGTGGGATGTCTGGCCAGTCTATTTGAATTAAATTATGTCAAAATACAAATGCAAATTATTTCCAGAGCTGATATAATTATATTTTTCTCAAGTGAAATTATGTGTTAAATGATCAGTATAGAGCTCGTATTAATTAATTGTTGGCAGAATTCAGATGAATTTCCCAGAATTCTCTTTTACCCTCGAATTGTTCTTTTTAATCCCTTAATTTTGCATGATTTCTCTGAGAGTTGATTAGGAACATAAAGGGTCACAAAACTCAACCTCCTTGCTGTGTGGTGTGAGGTCAAAGGACAACGTAATATTTCCCTCTTTGTATTGTGAAGTGGATTTGCACTCAACGTAAACATTCTAAAGAAATATATTATGCATTTTTAATTTTTATCAAGATAAGTTGCATGTTTTTGCACTGAGGCTTGGAAATATGCTTTCATTTTTTTGAATGAAATAACTTTAGTTGCAAGAACAAAATAAGGAAATAAAGATGACCAAGAAACTACAAATGCCTGGAATCTGAAATAACAACAGTAAATAATGTTTCAAGCAAATAAAAGAAGATATAGCTTTCTATGGCTTGGTATCTTGCAGTTTGGGCAAGGGGTGGAAAACTATTTTTGAAAACAGAATGTCATATATGTCACATTTCAAGATGCTATTTCCATTTACCATAGTTAATTATGAAATCATTCATACATATATGAAACTTGATTAATTAATTTCAAATACATTTGAAAATAAAATGGATGCAAAATATTTTGGTAAAATATTACACCAGCAAAGACATCGCTCAAATCACAGACTGAAAAAAATAGCTTACAAGATTACGGAGTACATTTTTTTTTCCTTGAAAATATTTGAAAGTGTTGCCAAAGGCTCCAGATGCTGTTTGCTATCCTCATAAATTTAGACACATGGTATCATTGACTAAGTATCAGTCACCCAAACAGAAAGAAAGAGCATCTTTAGGTCATGAGCTACAGACCCCACGAACACAGCTATTCTTCTGCCATGCTCAAAGTTCAGGAAGGAGAGTCGTCTCAGGAGAATGTTGGCAGCTTATTCTAGTATTTGTCTGAAACCTTTTGGCCATTGCTAACAGACAAGAATATGGTTAATTATGGCCTTACATCAATCTATTCTACATAATTATCTAGACACATAATATAAATTATATATAGCGGGACAAACTAACTACTGCTTTGCAAACTAAAGGCATGAAAAAGGCAATAGTTTCATTTATGTCAAACTAATGTCATGATGATAATTTGCAAAACAATGCTTGTGTGAACATTTGTTTGTATGTCATTAGATTCTAAAGCTCACATACAAAATTAGTGAATGGCAGTTTTGAAAGGAACCAGCCAGATTTAGGTTGAGTAATTTTCTTTCCATGCATGGAAAGGACATTTGTACAGCAAGGATATTCATCTTGAAGTAGACAAGTAGCCTAATTAAATAAGAATGAAAAAAAGACAGTGATGTATCAACAAAAATGGATAGATTTAAGGAAGGTTCAATATTGGAAAGGCACACAGTCATCCAGGTTTACTTCATAAATAAATGTAATATCATTCCACAGGTCTTGGAAACACCATCAATATTTCTAGTACCAAGAAATTTGTCTTTTAAATAATTATGACAGGGTACCTAAGATTCATGTGTCCAGCATTTGAAATACATGAGACAACAGTGTGCAAAAAGAGGACATCAAATTAGTTCTTTGTGGCATTAAGATGCAAATTAATCTGGATAATTAGAGACTCAAACATCACATTAAAATTATTTTTTTCCATCACAGTTCATCAGTTATCTGCAACCAATAACACATCTCCATTAACTTCCATAAATGAAAAACAAACACATGATATTATTTGGAATGAAATCAATCAGCCTTCAAAACAACAAATGCATTAAGGCATGACCAGAAATTAACTGGGTGTGGGTATTCAATCTAAAAATAAGACAATAGACCATATGACATAGGAGCAGATATAGACTATTCAGCCCTTCAAATCTGCCCTGCCATTCAATCATGAGTTGATTATTTTTTGCATTCAGCCCCACTGCCTGGTTTTCTTGCCATAACCGTCGATGCCCTGGCTAATCAAGAACCTATTAATCTCTGCCTTAAATACACCCAATGATTTGGCCTCCACACCTGCTTTTGGCAACAAGTTATACAGAAGAAACTCCTGAACAAGTCTGTTCTAAGCTGATGCCCTTTAGTCCTGAATTTGAGCCCTCTCGTCTGTGACTCTCCTACCATGGGAAACAAACTTTCTATATCTACTCTAGCACACCTTTCAACATTCATAATGTTTCAATGAGATTCCCCCTCCCCCTCCTCAATTCTTCTAAATTCTAATGAATACAGGCTAAGATATGTCAAACTCTCTTCATGTGATAACCCTTTCATTCCCGGAATCATCCCAGTAAACCTCCTTTGAACCTCCTCCAACATCAGCACATCCTTTCTTAAATGAGAGCCCAAAACTACTCACAATACTCCAACTGAGGTCTCACCTGTGCCTTATAGAGCCTCAACATCACATCCCTGCTCTTACAGTATATTCTATTCCTCTTTAAATGAGGTCTCACTTGTGCCTATTAGAGCCTCAACATCACATCCCTGCTCTTACAGTATATTCTATTCCTCTTTAAATGACCGCCAGCATTGCATTTGGCTTCTTCACCATCGAATCGAATCAAACTACAAACTGATCTTCAGGCTATCCTACCCAAGTCCATTTACATCGGCACATTTTCAATTTTTTTCCCCATTTTAAAAATAGTCTGCTCATTTATATTTTCCCTACCAAAGTTTATGACCAGACATTTTCCAACATTATATTTAATTTGCCACTTCTCTGCCATTCTGTCAAAGTCCTTCTTCAGCCTCCGTGTTTCCTCAACGATACCTGCTCCTCCACCTCTCTTCGTGATGATTGCAAACTTAGTTACAAAGCCATTATTCCCACAATCCAAATTATTAATATACAACATGAAAAGAACGGCCCCAACACTGACCCCTGTAGAAAAACACGAGCAACTGGCAGCCAATCACAATATGATCCTTGTATAGCACATTGTTTCCTGCCAATCAGTCAATGTTCTACCCACACTAGTATGTTTCCTATCATAACATGGCTCTTATCTTGTTAAGTAGCCTCACATGCAGCACCTTGCCAAATGCCTTCTGAAAATCCAAATACACAACATCCACTAACTTATCCAGTCTGCTTGTCATCTCCTCAAAGAATTCCAATAGGTTTGTCAGCAGTGGCTGTGCACTGCAAATCCATTGGGAGTTTGCCAGAAGCTCGGCATTTCAAGGAATTGCAACTTATTAAAAAAAAAGCTGAATGCACATTATGTGGGATCATAATGAGTTACTTTTCTGGGCGCTACTTATCTCTGTGGAAAGTAGTAGGGAACCACCTTGAATAGCTGCAGACTTTATGGTCAAGATACTTCCACATTATTTTTTGGTATAGGTTCCAGAGTTTAGACACAGTTCAATTAAAAGGAACAGTGATATATCCTTCAACTGTTTTCCATTTGAAATCTATTAACATCAGGTTTTCCTTGAGCACTGTGTTGGATCAAGTCTGTAATTAAGTCTGGAGCTAAGTAGTCCTGCAAATTCCAAACTGAGCAACTATGAGCAGATCATTGGTCTCATGTTCATAATGTTGATGGCACTTTCCACCACTTTGCTGATGAATGAAAGTAGACTGATAGAATGACAATTAGCTGGATTGAATTTGTCATGTTTTTCGTGAACAGGGTACGTCTTTATATTGTCCTCTAGATAACCATGTCGTATTTTAAAAACAGGAAATGCTGGCAGATATTCAGTTGGAAGTGTTGGGTATAAGCCCACCTTCTGCTGGACATCATGACATCCACTACATGATGTCACCCTTCTATACATATATATATATATATATATATATATAGAGCACCCTGTGTGTCAGAAGCCAGGTCAGTCTAATAGAAGGATGAGAAAGCATCATGTCTCTGAGTCTTAATTGTATGAGTGCATACACATTAGTGGCAATGAGGAATGAAACAAGCCCTACACATATTCCAAGCACCAACCCTGAGAAAGAAAACAACAGAAGAAAGGTAGAAAATGACTACCTAACAACACCAACAAATTTCCACCAAAAGATCAAGGTGAAAGCCCGCCAAGATGGCACAGAGGGGAAGTTCGGGGAATTCAACGAAGTAGAAGAAAGTTGGGATAACTACTTGGAACAGTTTAACTACTACTGTGTAGCCCACAATATTGTGGAAGGTTCAGTAAACCACAAATGTGCCCTCATCCTCACTATAATGGGCAGAAAAAACATTCAAACTCCTTTAGATCTTGCTGTCCCCGGAGAATCCAGAGATGAAGATATTCAACGAATTATGCACAGCTCTAAGGAACCATTTAAGCCACAAACCACCAGTGATGGCAGAAAGGCAATGATTCTATGAAAGGAGACAAGGACCAGCAGAAACAGTAAGTGAATACCTGGCATCGTTACGCAAACTGGCAGAGCGCTGTCATTTTGAGCGGTTTCTAAATCAGGCACTGTGAGACAGATTAGTGATGGGGTTGGCAAATCTCCAACCAAGGCAAAAATTATTAGGAATGGATCAAGACATTAAATTACAGATTGCATACAGAACTGCATGCAGCTCTGAAATGGGAGATAAAAACTTGGATGTGGGACAACCAGACTTACAGGTTGGGGTGGGTGGGGGGGGGGGGGGGGGGTCTTCCTGCCAACAATGTTTTCATTGTGGGAAATACAACTACCAACCAGAAAACTGTTTCTTCAAAAATTCGAAATGCGAGCATTACAAAACAGAAGGACATATCAAAGCTAAATGTCCACTTCTAAAGCGCAGGTGGCCTGCAAATAAACAGGCAGCTAAAGTCAAAACAATTGCAGAGAGAGAGGCAACCTAGCAGCGATGATGATTATAGCCCAAAGGCAGACCTTCAAGCTCCTGAAATTTCAGTTCCTGAGATATTACAGATCTGAGGAATAAATGAAGGAAAGACAGCAATCTTTATACAGCTAAAAATAAATGGACACCCCCTGAAGATGGAGTTAGACATAGGGGCAAAGGTGTCCCTAATGCTATTACATGTAAAGGAATGCTTGCTACCGTGCCTCCAAGTAAAAACAACTGAAATAACTCAAGATCTGTTACAGGAGACAGAATCAAAGTGTTTGGAAAAAGTACGGACCAAGTACAATACAAACAACAGCAACCAAAAACACTCTCTCTCCACATCGTAGATACCCAGGGACCAGCACTCTTCGGAAGAAACTGGCTATAACACATTCGCCTACACTGACTGGAAATTGGTTCAATACTAAATGTAAACTACATGGACACCTCCCAGCCAGAACTCGACCAAATCCTCAACAACCACACAGTAGTTTTCCAACAAGAATTGGGGAAAATGAAAGGTGTTCAAGCCAAACTGCAATTAAAAGATAATGCAGAACCAAAATTCTTCAAAGCTAGTACAGTCCCATTTGCTATGAAAGGAAAAACAGGCTGAATTAAACAGACTAAAACACGAAGGCATATTAGAACCAATACAATACAGCGATTGGGCAGCGCCCATCGTACCCGTACGTAAAGCAAACAGTGAAATTTGCATTTGCGGCGATTACAAAATCACCATTAATCCATCGCTCAAAATACCCGAACACCCATTGCCCAAGGCAGAAGAATTGTTCCAAGCACTAAACGGAGAGCAAAAATTCACAAAACTAGATTTGTCACAAGCATATCAACAGATAGAATTGGACAAAAAAAAAATTGAGAGAATATGTGACAATCAATTCCCGTCTGGGACTGTTCACCTATTATACACACGGGCCTCACGGAATATCAGCAACACCTGGGATTTTTCAACCAACAACGGACAAATTGCATAGACTCTCCGTTGGATGTTACCTAGATGACATCATCATCACGGGCTGAAATGACAGTGAACACTTACAAAACCTTGAAAAGGTTTTAACCAGTCTACAACAGGCTAATATACGATTAAAAAAGGACAAATTAGGAATGCATCCCTCAGTAACGTACCTTGGGTTTACAATCAACAATGAGGGGGTGCGAATGAATCCAGCAGGAACAGCAGCTGTCTGCAAGGCCCCGTACCCAACCAACAAATTGGAATTACAGTCCTTCCTAGGACTTGTTAATCACTACTGGAAACATATCCCTAATATGTCTACACTATGCAGCCCGCTGAACCAATTACTCAAAAAAGATCAAACATGGTATTGGAACACAGAAACTAAAAACACAGTTGATCAACTAAAGGAAATACTAACGTCAACAAATAAGGTGCTGATCCGCTATGACCCTAGTAAAGAAGTTGCACTAGCCGTGGATACATCACCAGTGGGACTATGAGCGGTACTATCCCAAATCACAGAAAAAGGTGAGCAACCAATAGTGTATGCTTGCCGAACATTAACCACAAGCGAACTAGAAAAAGAAAGATTGGTAAAAATTTTTAGTGTTAAAAAATTCCACCAATATCTTTACGGAAAAATATTCGCCTTGATCACAGACAACAAGCCTCTTAGTTTAATCCTGGGGCCACACAAAGGTATATCAGTATTAGCTGCGGCCAGATTTCAAAGATAGGCTATACTACTAGCGGTGTATAACTATGTTATAAAACATAAACCAGGAACACTCAACAGCCATGCAGATGCCTTATTACACATGCCACTACCTGAGGCAGAACAATAAGAAGAAATTATGAAATGGACAGCAGAGGCAGTAGCCATCAACCATGAACAACTTCAACAACTGCCCATTACAGCCCAGATGATCACAAAGGAAAGAGGCAACATTAAGATCCTATACTTCACCCTTAATGGGTGGCCTGAATCTGAAGTCATTCCAGAAGATCTAAAACCTCACCCCAAATACCACCATGAACTATCAGTCAAAGAAGGATGTTTACTATGGGGTACCTGTATAATTATTCCAGCCAAATGGCAAACTACCATGTTATCAGACTACACAACCATCCAGGAATAGTATGAATGAAGGCATTGGCCCGGATGCATGTCTGGTGACCCTCCATAGACAGAGTCATTGAAACAACAGTAAAAAAATGCAAAGTATGTCAGTCAATGCAACCAGAAATGCCGCAAGCCAAAGCAAACCCATGGAAATGGCCATCCAAACCCTGGCATCGGATTCATGTAGACTTCACTGGACCATTCATAGGTGAGACTTTCCTCATGGTCGTGGACGCACACTCCAAATGGCCAGTAGTTTCACAGCTGAAAAACACTAAAGCAGATCCCACAATTGACTGTCTACGAGCTATCTTTACCACTTACAGATTGCCTCATGAATTAGTTACGGACAATGGGCCCCAATTTACATCAGAACATTAAAAAAAATTTAAGCACGACCACAATATCAGAAATATTTTGTCCACATCCTATCACCCAAGTACTAATGGGGAGGCAGAACATTTTGTACAAACATTCAAAAAAGCAATGAAAACCATGAAACTTCTAAATTCCTCCTGGACACATAAAATCGCAGATTTCCTATTGGAATACAGAAACATGCCGCATTCTACCACAAAACGCATTCCAGCAGAACTAGTGTTTGACTGCAACCTGCAGACAAGGCTGTCCACAGTTCATTCAGATCTAGGTCTCTGATTGCAAAAAGCAGCATTGAAACAGACCTCCCCTACAACATTGGAAGTGGGCGAGAGAGTCCTACCAAGGGTGGTAGGAGTAATCTTACAAAAATTGAGCCCATGCTCATACTCTGTTCTAGTGGGGGACAGATTGTAACAGATTGTGGAAGAGACACATTGACCAATTATGAGTATTAATTGATATTAACATCCACAAACTGCTTCATGAACTGGAGGAGGTAGAACCAGAACGGCTGTGGCCTGCCCCAACCATCCCACCCCTCAGGCCGAGTGCAGTGGGGTGGGGGGGGGGGGGTGGATGATGGTTGTGGAGCCGAGGTTTCCAGTGAGAAGTTCAGTAACTGAGACATGCAGCCAGGAAGGCAGCGAAGAGGGGCAGTCGCCATGGAAGGTCAGCGAAGGCAGGCAGTCGCCGCTGACTCGACCGCCAACCCGACTATCTATGGGTCCCAAGCAAAGACCGGCACAGCAAACCATGCCAAGATGGTCCAAAAGAGAAAGAAGACCACCTGAACACTTTAAGGATGATGTGCCCTATTATTAAATATTTTCCCGTTTATAATTATAATTACTCATGAGACGTATTCTAATTCTCAGTTGTACTCCTGGGCTCGATGTAATCTTATTAGCTTGAAGAGACCCAGTCAGCATTTACTGTATGGGGAGGGTGAAGAGTGTTGGGTATAAGCCCGCCCTCTGCTGGATATCATGACACCCACTTCATGTCACCCTTCCATATATATGTAAAACCCTGTGTGTCAGTAGCCAGGTTAGTTGAATAGAGGTAAAGGATGAGAAAGCATCTCATCTCTGAGTCTTAATTGTGTGAGTGCATACACAAGATGGGTCTCTAACCTGAAGCATAAGCTTATTTTCTCTTCCACAGATCCAGCTAGGCCTGCTGAATATTTCTGGTATTTTTAGGACTTATTTTAGATTTTCAGCATTTATATTTTTTGTGTATGATATTCACCAGTGTTTTAACTGGTTGGCTAATAGTACTGCAGTTCAAGTCATCAGGACGGTACACAATGACATTAGCTTCTCCCATAGACTTTGCATTATCTGATGCTCTTAGGTGTTTATTGGTTTCACAATGTAAATAGAATTGTTAGCTGTCCAACACCGAGATGGATGTATCAGGACTTTGATCTGACCTGTTAGTTGTGGGAGTGCTTAGCTTTGTTTATTGCTTGTTAGTTTCGCAGATTCATATGCATTTAATTCAATGTTGTAACTCCTTGAGGTTAATACCTCATAATTAAGTTTGGTTGGTACTATTTGTCATGGCTTGGCTCCGTGAACAAAGATTTAGGAAGGGTGCTGTCCACGTCTGCTGCAGGCTTGTTGGTGGTTGACTAGGGCAATGCGGGACAGGCAGGCCCATCCGCAGTGGATGCAAGGGAAATTCTGTTCTGCATTTGGTGTTGCTGCATCACGGTTCTTCCTCCATCCCTTTTTGTCCTCAAGGCAAGTTCTGCATGCATTCTCGAAGGAGTGGTGAATCTGTGGAATTCATTGCCACAGAGGGCAGGGGAGGCAGGTTCATTAAATATATTTAAGAGGGAATTAGATATATTTCTTCAGTATAAGGGTATTAAAGGTAAATAATTTGATAAAACTTCTTCTGTGATTCTACATTAGCAATTCTGGCCAGGAAAATGTTTCCAATCATCACTGTGGAATTTCCACAAGGTTTGAAATAATGCAAATTTCTTCTTAATTTTTATTTGCTGCAGTAAATATTTTATAGTGAGTTGTCTTCATAATTTGCAAAATGCACTCAAACAGGTACTTGTTAAAAAATGCTCATGATGGTCCCAAATTACTTACATTAAATCAGACAGAAACTATTTCATGAAACCATGGAAACTGGAAACTGCCAATTTCAGACAGACTACAATTCTGAAGAATACACGTGTGAATCAAGAATGATGTCAACAGTGGATTTTTTTGCAACAGAGATTTCCTTATCCATCCATGATAACAATCTACTTCAAGAATGAACTGTTTGGGCAGCTTATCTCATTCATATACCAGCTCTATTGGATGCAATTGAAACTCCACAATCCTCAAAAGCTGAGAATTGCACAGAAATTACCGGTAGTCAGGGTTTGATTTTTCAGCGAGTGAAACCAAGATTATCAATGTGGTAATTATCATCAATTAATTTTGCACTGATGAAATGCATAACTCCCCGCCCCAATGGCATTACCCAGCCCACTCCTTGTCAGCCATTATTACCTGGCCTGCAAGAAAACAAGAGACATTTGCAAAAATTCAGCAAGGGGTATTTGATTAAAGAACAATCTTGGCATTTGTTTGTGCCTTAAACAATTAGAAAGAGGAAGGATGTTTCTCTGAGATCACAAAGGTAAGGAAAGTCAGTATGGCAGATAGAATCATTTTCCAGGGTAGTAAGGGCATAATTTTAAGATGAAAAGTCTTTTTTACCCTGCAAACAGGAGGAGATGCATGGAAAACACTGCCAGGGGAGGTGGCAGAAGCAGATAGAATAGCAATATTTAAGAGACATTTAGGACTCATGAATAGGCAGAGATTAGAAGGATACCTTATGCAGAGAGATGGGATTGGTCAGCATTTATAGGTGGGCTGAAGAACCAGTTTCCTACATTGTGCTGTTTAATGTTCTGAGAAAGTATCTTTGATACTAGCTACTGGGATCTTGAGGAGAAAGGATAGAGAGGTTAATAGAAGTAGGAATAATAAATCTCGGCAAAGCCAGAACACCAGGACATAGAGAGGAGGAATTAGTTGTGAAAGAACCAAGGTGAAAATTTGTTAAAAAATGCTCATGATAGTCCCAAATTACTTACATTAAATCAGACAGAAACTAAAAGACCCTTCATCACATTTTAGTTATGAACAGTACAAACTGCAAAGCAGAGGAGCACAAATTCAGACTATAAAAGTTATCACATTGGAAGGAAACTTTGAACAGATTGAGTAGCCCAACATACAAGAGTTGCAAAATAGAGCTCAATAAATTAAATTTTTCATTGAGAACATCTGTTGCAATTCTCCTTCTTTAATTTATCAATTTGTTACAATTGCACAGAACCCATGCTTGACTGTATTAAAATGATGAGAGGGTTAATGAATGCTGATGCACCAAATTCCCCCAGAAATTTAAATTCATTTTTTTTTAAAAACTACTTCAGCTGTATGAATTAGAAAGTTCTTATGCACTCCACCTGTGGAGCCGTTATTGGAACTACTTCCTCACAGCTCCAGAAACTTGGCTTCATTTCTGACCTCTGTACTCCAATAAAGGTTCCTCCCACATTCTAAAAGTTGTGGGTTTGTAGGTTAATTGTTCATGTAAATCTCTAATGTGCAGGTGAGTGACAGAATCTAAGAGGAAATATTGGATCCACCGAGTTCACCACTGGACTGAACAGGAAGCCATGCTGCTACAGAGGTCATTGGAGCACAGGAGGCGGTAGCATCAAAGGAGGTGGACACGATGTCTTTGATGGGACTCACTTTTGTCTCTCTCTTTCTCGTCTTGATTCTGGCACTGCATTAGTGGTGTACAGGGCAAATTAAAGAAAATAAATTTTGTGTATTTGAGTATGAGTCAATAAAGGAGTCTTGAACCATAATGAAATGTGGGAAGAATAAAGTGGGATTTGCAATGGATCAGTGTAATCAGATGATTGATAATTGGTCCAGACTAGGTGGGCTTAAAGGGTTTGTTTCTACGCTGTACAACTATGAATCTATGAGAAAGATAGGGTGAACCTATTTTTCTGTCATCTACTCAATACTGAGCAAAAGCCACATGTGAAGGAAAATATTAACAGAAAAGGCTGTTGCCACCACTAATTTCAAAATTTGCTGGAGGAATCTAAATCTCTCTGATTAACATTATTTTTTACCCTCATGTTGATTGGAAACTAATGGTATTCAGGTCTTGCTGCCAGTTTCTCCCCCACATGGTTTTTTCAACTGTAATCATGTTCAAAAATAATATGAGATGCAAATTATTTCCTATTAATAGAAATTTAGCAGGCAAAAAAATTGAACTCTTATTGCACTGTAGTTTGATTGCCAAGCTTGTATTGTAATGTTCAGCATTTAATATTTACAACAATAATTACACTGTTAATAAATGACAAAGGTTGTTTTTATTGGTCGTTGAAAATAATAAATATCCAGTTATTGGCCATTGAAAATAATAAATATCCAGTTATTGGCCATTGAAAATAATAAATATCCAGTTATGTTTGAAGTCCAGCAATGGACAATATGAGGGCAGAAACCCAAAACTGATTTATAGTTTCAAAACTTTAATCTTTACAGATTGAGAAATATGTTTATTTTGAAAACATTACAACCTTAATTTTTCTCTATGCATGAAGGGGTCAAAACAAACAGACCTTATTCTGTTGCTCATTTCTGTGAAGACATCTTTGTTTAAGCTTTGACTTGACTTAAATGAATGAATTAATATTGACAAAACATCAACTAAGCTAATGATTGTTAGTTAAGGCAATAAACATGTCACATTACAGTCAGCACGGTAAAGAGGTAATTAGCTCAGGAAAAGCACTGCTGATTGGAGCTGTTGAGATTCTTTGCTCTTAACCTTTGAGCCCATTATCTGGAACAGGACATGCAGCAGTTCTGCTAATCTAAATTCACAGTTGGCAGCTTGGTTGTTGAAGATGGTGTGCATCAGTACTCAGTATTAGTTTAAATCACGTGTGAAATTTAACTTAGTGCATTAATTAAAGATTAACATGAATGTAAACATGAATGGTATCACAATCTAGAAGCTGGGTACGAAGATTACAACACATCAATTCATGAACTCAAAATCTCTGCAGAACAGAGGGGATACAACAGCAAAATCATGATTATATGTCAATAATTTTAGTATTTTTAAGTAAGAAAATCCATTAGATTCCAATGGAAACTAGCAGCATTAAATTGTGCAATTATTACATGAAAAATTATTTTAGAATTTGCTCTATTTGGACTTTGTGTAAACATATAATTTCAATTAATCTTCATAGAGGATTTTTAGTTATTCAACTCTTATGGCTACTCTGTTGAATGTACTCAAGAAAGAAAGAGAAACATTTTGAGATGCAAGGAAAACAAAGCAAGAAGTTTATGAAGATAGAATTGTGACATATCGGTTGCAATATTGAATGGTGAAACATAATCAAAGATTCAAATAACCTTTCTCTGCAGTTCCACTTTAACATAACCTCATCAAAATTTATTGACTTTCTTGCATAATAACATCAACTCTTCTAATCCACTCCACCTCTTTTTTCTTGATAATGTCTCTGTTTTACTTGTTTTTCTGTTATTTTCTCCAAGGTAAATGATATTTTGATGTGCTTTCCAATTTAATGTCCTTCATCTTCTTATTCTCCACATCAGACCAGCAACTCTATGTTTTTTTAAACCTGCAAAATCAGTCTCTCCCTGCAAGATGATCCCTCACATGGTGCACACTTGTCAATTCTCCTTCCTGGAACTGACACTTTAAGGGCTACAATCAGCCTGAGAAATTGAACAATTCTAACATAAACCAACATTTTTGATCAGGCCATTATCCAGAAGAAACATTAAAGATCCCACCCTACATTGAGTTACATGAGAAACAAGAATTCAAAATACATCTTCCAAATAAACATTATCTATTATTGTGTTTCTTTATGATTGGGTGGTTGCCTATGCATTGGTAGCCATGAATTTTTTGTTGAAGGAAAAAGAAGCATTTTTTGTTTTCTTTTCTCTTCTCATTGAGAGAGCTTCTCATTTAAAATAAAGTTTCTCTGCTTTATGAATTTCAAAGATAAAGATGTATAGGGAGAACATGTCATTAATGCATCCATATTTTACACAGAAGATACTGAGAAGGGAATAAATTAGATTCACAAAAAGAAAATTCTATGCATAGATGTTTGCTGATCTCAAAATTCATTGGGCAGGGACCAACTCAATTAAAAAAAAGCCCTGATACCTTTCCTTTGTAACAAATGCATAATGATGTTTTACATTGCCCATTTAAATGTGTTCAGGGATTTTGAAGAGTAAAATGTTATTAACAGCACCTTTGCTAATTACAAAACTATGATAGCAATAATTTGAACAAACATTGGCATGCAGCAAATTTCAAAGTTTTAGTTGCTTATTTATGTTCCAACATGGTGTGTGGCTCTCACTTTCAATTACTCTAGTAGAAGATGGTATATATTTTATGGGATTCACCTTCTAAGAGCCACACAAATTGCTTCTTCTGCAATGTTGCAGCTGCTAAAACATGCATTAGGCTTTTAACAGCTCTAATCTAATTAGCCAATCATTGTAAAACTTGACTATTTCCTCTGCGAGATGATCTGGGACTGACTGACGATAAAGAATAATGGAAAATACAAACCACCTCTATCACGTGCTAGAGCAACTTTCCCAAGTGATTATGAATATACACAAAACCCCACTGACAGTCTCATGGCTTCAGAATTTTAAAAAAGGAGATTTTCAGGTTTCTTTCAACAACAGATTTCAGATTTATTGTCAGAGAAGACATCACATACAGCCATGAGATTTTTTTTCCTGTCAGGGAGGCAGAATACAAACTTATCATTACTGAAAAATCAAATAGAAATATTTTAAAAAGAAATGTAAATAAACTGACTAAGCAATACAGAGAGGGAAAAAAATCAATAAAGTGTGAAAGAGTCCCTGATTGATTTGTTGTTGAGGAGTCTGATGGTCGAGGGGCAGCAGCTGTTCTTTAAACTGGTGGGGCGAGTCTAGTGGCACCTCAACCACATTTTAGCTCCCATTATATTGTGTTGGGATCTAAAAACAGGCAGAAGCAGGTCATATGTTTCTTTGTGCAGACTCTACCATTCAATAAATATAGCTGATATTGTAGTTTTGCCCAACTTTCCTGTACTTAACATATCCCTTATTTCCTTAATATCAAAAAAAGTTATTGAAGCTATCTCTTAAGACATCATCATTAATCTTCAAAATAATATCCTTCAATGCTCTATTACATCACTTAGAAGAAGTATTCACAGCAGAAGGGTATAGACTGTGCCATGTTTGGAAGAGTTCAAAACCTATTGCAAACAGAAGCTTGGTAGAAACATTAATGTGGCCATGTCTTGACAAACATGAGTTACATACTGGGGTTGTAGCAAGTTATAAGAGAATCAAAGTGAAAACTATTTTTAATGTCTTTCCCAAAGTAACTGGAATAGTTGCATCTGTTTGTGGCAGTATTGATAGGAAATGGTTCAGAATACATCATCTCTCCACTAGGCACGAGCATATAAATGTAAAATATATTTTACAAGCATCTAGTGGAGTGATGATGTATTCAAATTCTGGAATTACCTATTCCATTGCAAGCCACAGGCAAAGGTGCCTTGTACTGAGTTGAAACTCAGTCATCCTTCATTCTGTGGTTCAGCAACTCCCATGATCATGCACATTTTGGATCCATAGTATAGATCATTGAATTTAACAGCATGGAAACAGGCCTTTTCGATCAACTTGTCCTACCAAGTTGTGTTATCGATTTGACTTTCTAAATTTATTTTAAATGTTGCTTTTGTACCCATTCTCCCAACACCTCTGGCAGCTTGAAATATAACAATTGCCTGTATGGAAAAAAAAACACCTTCCTTGTTTCATCTCAAATCTATGCCCTCTACTTTTAGACTCCCCTCTGAGAAAAAGACGATCTACTGTATGTACCTTATCTATGCCCCTCATGATTTCATAAACATTAATAAGCTGTTACTTCAGCCTCCTGTGCTCCAGGGAGAAAGGTCTGGATGCTTGGACCTTATGAAATGTATTCAGGAAATTTTTTCTAAATCAATATATAGAGGTATCAATGAGAGAGGATGTAGTACTTATCTCCTATTAAGGAACAAGACAGGTCAGGTGTAGGCAAACATTTTAGGTCCAGTGACCATAATGCCATTTTGAGATTCTAAATTGGAAGAAAGCAAATTTTGTGGAAATGAGAAAGGATCTAGGAAGAGTGGATTTGGATAGGTTGTTTTCTGGCAAGGGTTTGTAAGTAAGTGGATGGCGGGGGGCGTGGCAAGATGGTGTAGAAGAAAGACGTGCATTCCACCATTCCCCTGCTGGATTATTAAATAACCGACTTTAAAAAGTATAAAAGTGGTTAAAAATAATATTTTTAGTTTTTTGAATAACAGTGATCCATCATGGCTACCAATGTGAAGAAATCTAAAACTCAACTTCAGAAGAAATTACCATATAAAAGTATAGATGATCTGAGGCCTACCTGCACAGATGAATCCACGGAGTTATTGTTGGGAGTCTCCAAACCTCAGAGAACTCCTGCCCGTTCAATTTGACCTCGGCGCTGATCCTGCAGTTGCAAGATGGCGCCGGTACATAGGTGAGTTCGGTCATAGCTGATCCGCGTGCACGTGAAGCCGTGCGCGCGGGCGGCCCGACTGACAAAGGGGCCCATGAGCCCGTGCCATTGCTGGGTGGCCCGGGGTCGGGCAGTGTAGCGTTGGGTCCAGGACCTTTTGGAAAAAGTGTGGGCCGTGGGGGAGCCTGAGTGCCGGTGCCCCGACGAGGGCGGGGTGCCGGCATCGGGTGTCCAAACTCGCAGCCGCACAGTTAGAGGACCTATGGTGACTGAAGGTGAAGAGGAACTTACCTTATTGGAATTTGCCTAGGAGGAGGAGCCTGTACTTACAGAAGATAGACCTCAAAATGTGGCTATGGAATCTGGATTGGACTCAGTGTTCACTGTTTTGGAAGGGATTGCTTTTCAAATGGATAGTATGTCAAACAAATGTCAACTCAAATAACCTAAGGATTTACGGATGTGAAAATAAAAATGAATACTTTGTGTGAAGAAATTTCAACTATGAAACAAGAAATGACTGTAGTTAAGAGTGATATTAACAGATGTATAAAATCTGTTGATATTGTACAAGATATTTTTTTTTAAATTGAAGCAGCTTTTTCTGAATGTCAAAATCAAGAGGAACGTAATAGAGAAAAAATGGAAAAAGTGGAAGATTCTTTTGCAGATTGGGGGATTCAAAGAAGGGATTTATTAAAGAAGATTGATTCTTTGGAAAAGCAAAGCCGGAGAAATAATATGAAAATAGTTAGTCTTCCAGAGGACTACTAATCCAATAAGATTTTTTAAACTTTTGATCTCAGAGGTACTGGGTAAAGAACTTTTTCCTGAAGGTTTGGAACTGGATGCCCATAGAGCATTGAGGAAAAAAAACACTTCCAGGACAAACACTGAGGGCAGTATTGATTTGTTGTTTGAAATATCAAGATAGAGAAGTGATTCTACGAATGGCGGTACAGAAATCATGCAGAGTCAATCCCCATTTATGATTCAAAACAAGAGTGTTTTTTTTTGTCGATTTGAGTCAAGAGGTTATTAGAAGATGACGGGAATTTAATTCGGCTAAAGATGTCTTATGGCAAAAGGGCTATAAGTTTGCTTTTCGTTATTCTGCAATTTTGAAGAATTTTTATGGAAACTTTCAATCTCAATTTTTTGAGAACGATCATGATGCCTTGGTTTTTGCTAATTCATTGCCAGAATTGTGAAGAAATGGGTGGTCTTCACCATCGTCTCCTAAGAGGAGTGGAAATGGAAATGGGAATGGGTTTGGAAAGAATGGTAAGAATGGAAAGAAAGAAGAGCTGACACAAAGTCTTCTTGACATTTAAGATCTGGAACAATCATTGGGCTTGGAATCATTGGGTTGAATATATTTACTATATTTAATTGTTCTTAATTACATAATGAATATGTATCTGGCTGGCGGGGGGGGGGGTGGATGACACTGAAAGCTTTCACTGTCATCTAACACCAGTGGGTTTACCACACCCAGATTTTTAGGGCATTATTACCTTTTGGGCGGTTTTTATTTTTTTAGGTTTTTTTAATTAAAAAAAAATTATTGAAGGGTGGGTTTTGTGGGGTTTTTTGGTGCTTTTGTAAGAATTATAAAGGGGAGCGTTATTTTATAGAGTGTAAATATATTAGTAGTTAGTAAAAATGTCTACTTTGAATTTTGCAACTTTTAATGTTCAGTGATTAAATAATCCAATTAAGCGAAAGAGGGTATTTAAAAAAAATGAAAATTGATATTGCCTTTTTACAAGAAACACATTTGACCGAAAAGGAACATTCGAAATTGAAAAGGGATTGGGTTGGACATGTGTTTTTTTTCTTTTAATTCTAAAGCAAGAGGGGTGGCGATTTAGATTCATAAAAATTTATCATTTGAATTGGAATCTTCAGAGGGAAATGTAGGTAGAGTTTTGCGGGTGAATTGTAAAATCTTTGCTGAATCTTGGACTTTGCTTAATCTTTATGTAGATGATGATTGGTTTATTTTAGAAGCTTTTTTATTGTTAACTCAAGCTAATGAAAATATTTTAGTTGGGGGAGATTTTTAATTGTGTTTTGGAACCTTTATTGGATAGAAACCCGAAGAGTATAAGGAAATCAAAGATAGCAACACAGATCAAAGAGTTGATGAAAGATTTAAATCTGGTAGATATTTGGAGAAAGGTTAATCCTACAGAGAAAGATTTTTCTTTTTATTCATCTCAATTCATTTTCTAGGATTTATATTTTTTTTGGTGTCAGCACACCTACAGGGTAGAGTATTACAAGCTGAATATAAAAGTAGAGTTCTATCTGACCAATCATCATTATTTTTTTCTTGTGAAAGTTAAGAAGTGGTATGTTCATCATAGAGATGGAGGTTTAATGCAATGTTATTGAAAAAAAAAACAAAATTTGTTACTCTTTTGTTAAAGAACATATCTCTTTATTCTTGACTGAGAATATTAATTCTGTGGATAGTCATTTTGTAGTATGGGATGCGTTAAAAGCTTATTTGAGGGGACAGCTTATTAGTTATTCTATGAAAGTTAAGAAACAATTTATGGCAGAAAGTTTAATGTTGGAAAATCAGATTGCTGAGTTGGAGAAAGATTTTCAGAAGGATGTGACTGAAGACAAAAAAGCTGCATTAGTGAAATTGAAATTACGCTATAATACTTTACAAACTTATCAGTTTGGGCATTTAATTAATTGAACTAAACAACTTTATTATGAGTTGGGAGAAAGAGCTCATAAGGTACTTGCTTGGCAATTGAAAGCTGAACAGGCATCTCGAACTATTAATGCCATTAAAAAGAATTCAATAATTACCTATAAGCCTCAGGAAATTAATAATCAGTTTTATTCATTTTATCAAAAATTATATACTTCTGAGGGGAAGTAGGATAAAGGTTCTATTGGATCTTATTTATCTAAATTGAGGTTACCGGTATTAGATGAGAAATATATCCAGGAATTGGAATGTCTGTTTAAGATTTTGAAATTAAGGAAGCTATACAGGAAATGCCAAATAGAAAGTCCCCAGGGGATGATGGATTTCCTGTGGAATTTTATAAGTTTTTTAAAGATGATTTATTTACTGTATTTGGAGATGAGTTAAAACAAGTTACTGAAGAACAGAAGTTGCCGGAATCTCATTCAAGTGCTTTAATAACTGTTATTCCAAAAAAAGACAGAGATCCATTAAAAGTGTCTTTATATAGACCTATTTCTTTATTAAATGTAGATTATAAAATTATAGCCAAGGTACTAGATAATAGACTTGCTATGTACCTACCTAAGTTGATACATACCGATCAAACAGGTTTTATATTCTTCGATTAATTATTTTGGTCAATGCATACTGAAATCAGATGCAGAAAAGGCTTTTGATAGGGTTGAGTGGGATTTGTTTTATTTAAGGTGTTAGAAAAATTTAAATTCAGCCCTTTTTTATTGGTTGGGTTAAAGCTTTATATATGAACCCAATTGCTAAGGTGTGACAAATGGTCAGATTTCTTTACCATTTAGGTTGACTTGTTCAACTCAGCAGGGCTGCCCATTGTCACCTGCCTTATTTACATTGGCTATTGAACCTTTAGCTCAGACTATTAGGCAAAATAATAAAATTAGAGGGATGAAAGCTATGAATGAAGAATATAAGATTAATTTATTTGCAGATGATGTATTGATATATTTGATGGAACCGGAACGGTCGTTGAAGCAGTTACAAGAATGTTTGTCGAAATTTGGAGAATTGTCAGGACATAAAGTTAATTGGGATAAAAGCAAAATTTTACCAGTTGGAATAGGAGATTATTTAGAATTTAAAATTATTACAAAATTAAAGTGGACAAATAAAATTAAATATTTAAGTGTGTTTGTCGAGATTAATTATCAGTCATTATATCAGTTGAATTATGTGCCTATATTAAAACGGATTAAAGCAGATTTGATTAAGTGGAAAGATCTTTGAGATTTGAGTCTTTGATTTCCTCTGTACCAAAGAAGGGTTATATTTCAGTTATGTACATTTTGTTACAAGATAATATGGATAAACCGGATTGGGAAAAATCTAAACTTAAATGGGCGAGTTATTTAGTGTTTATTCTTCCTGAAGATGATTGGATGGCTATGGGTCAGGACAATGTAATCAAATTGACAAATGTAAAATATGGAATGGTTAATTATAATTTTTTTACATCAACTATATTTGACAACGGAGAAACTGAAAAAAATATGGGTTTAGTGATTCAGATTTATGTTTTAGATGTGATTCATGTATTGGAACTTTTCTACATGCTGTTTGGACTTGTATTAAAGTTCAACCATTTTGGCAAGGAATTAAAGTAGTTTTGGAAAAAATGTATAACTTTACATTACCATTGGATCCAACGATTTTTTTTGTTGGATAATTTGATTTCGTTGAGGGGATTAGGTTTGGATAAAATTCAAATTGCTTTTGTACGTTTGGTGTTATCAGTAGCGTGTAAATGTATTGCGAGAACTTGGGAAGACAATATAGAGATTAATATACTACGTTGGCATAATGAATTAAAACCTTGTATTGTTATGGAAAAAATTACTTATAATTTACATGATAATTATTCCTTTTTGTTAATAAATGGTCTCCGTATTTGAAATATATGCATTTAGATATACTTTGAATTGTTCTCAACATATATAATTTTTTAATATATATAATTTATATTTTTGGCTCCCCTTTACAGGTTTATCCTGTAAAATTAATTTTTGATGATGTTATGTTATGTTATTTTTTTTAATCTTTAAATAAAATTGGAAAAAAAAAGTAAGTGGATGGCCTTCAAAGGCAAAATTTTGAGAGTGCAGAAATTGAACAACTCTAACATAAACCAACATTTTTGATCAGGCCAATATCCAGAAGAAACATTAAAGATGCTACCCTACATTGAGATACATGGGAAACAAGAATTCAAAATACTTCATGTTTAGTACTTACATCTTCCAAATAAACATTATCTATTATTTTGGTTCTTTATGATAGGGTGGTTGCCTATTTACAGCTGAAGCACTTTTGTTTTTCTTTCTCTTCTCATGGAGAGAGCTCCTCATTTAAAATGAAGTTTCTCTGCTTTATGAATTTCAAAGATAAAGATGTACAGGGAGAATATGTCAATAACGCATCCATATTTTACACAGAAGATACCGAGAAGGGCATAAATTAGATTCAGTAAAAAAATATTCTTTGCATAGATGTTTGCTGATCACAAAATTAATTGGCAGGGAACAACTCAATTAAAAAAAGAGTCCTGATACCTTTCCTTTGTAACAAATGCATAATACTGTTTTACACTGCCAATTTAAATGTGTTGTGGGATTTCGAAAAGTAAATTGTTATTGTCAGCACATTTGCTAATTACAAAACTATGATAGCAATAATTTGAACAAACATTAGGATTAAAGGCAATGTTTCTAGTCAGAGGGAACCCTGGTTTTCAAGGGATATTAGTGATCTGGTTAAGAAGAAGAGGGAGTTTAGGCAAGTTTAGGCAACAAGGAGCTAATGAGGTACCTGAAGAGTACAGAAAATGCAAGAAAATACTCAAGAAAGAAATCAGAAAGGCAAAAAGAAGACAATGAGGTTGCTTTGACAGATGTGAAGGTAAATCCAAAGGGTTTCTACAAGTATATTAGGAGTAAATCGATAGTAAGGAACAAAATTGGTCCCCTAGAGGGTCATAGTAGTCAACTATGTGTGGAGCCTCACGTAATAGGGGTGATCTTGAAGGTTTTTTTTGCATCAGTATTTACTCAGGAAATTGGAATAGTGCATAAGGAAGAAAGGGAAACTAACAGAAGTGTCATGGGACATATGGAGATTAAGAAGGAGGAGGTGCTTGCTGTCTTGCAGCAAATAAAGGTCGATAAGTCCCTGGGCCTGACATGTTATACCCTTAGATCTCTAGGGAGACTAGTGTAGAAATTGCAGAGACCCTGGCAGATATATTCAAAATGTCTCTAGCCATGGGTGAGGTGCCAAAGGATTGAGGGTAGCGCCCATTGTTTAAAAAGGCTCCAAAAATAAACCAGGTAATTATAGGCTGGTGATCCTGAGGTCAGTTGGAAAGTGCTCTGAGATAAGATACATAAGTATTTGAACATCCATGGGTTGATTAAGGACAGGCTGTGGATGTTGTTTACATGGACTTTAGTAAAGCCTTTGACAAGGTCCCACATGGGAGGTTAGTTCAGAAGGTTCAGACACTAGGTATCCATGGGGAGGTTGTAAACTGGATTCAAAATTGGCTGTGTGGGAGAAAACAGAGAGAGGTAGTGGATGGTTGCTTCTCAGACTAGAGGCCTGTGACTAGTGGGGGACCATTGTTGTTTGTTGTCTATATCAGTGATCTAGATGCTAATGTGGTAAATTAGATCAGCAAGTTTGCTGATGACACAAAGATAGGAATCACTGTGGACAGCGAGGAAGATTGTTAAAGCTTGCAGATCGATCTGGACCAACTGGGACAATGACAGATGGAGTTTAATGAAGACAAGTGTGAGGTGTTGCAATTTGGAAGGGAAAACCAAGGAAGGACATACATAAGAAATGGAAAGGCACTGAGGAGTGCAGTAGAATAGAAAGATATGGGAATACAGATACATAATTCACTGAACGTGGTGTCACAGGGGATAGAGTTGTAAAGAGTTTTTGGCATATTGGCCTTCATAGATCAAAGTATTGACTATAGGAGTTGGGATGTTATGTTGAAGTTGTTTAATACATTGGTACAGCAATGATAATACAGATACAGCAATGAGCTCTCTGAACCCTTCTCCATTAATAATGGCGTGAAGCAAGGCTGTGTTCTCGCACCAACCCTCTTCAATTTTTTTCAGCATGATGCTGAACCAAGCCATGAAAGACCTCAACAATGAAGACGCTGTTTACATCCGGTACCGCACGGATGGCAGTCTCTTCAATCTGAGGCGCCTGCAAGCTCACACCAAGACACAAGAGAAACTTGTCCGTGAACTACTCTTTGCAGACGATGCCGCTTTAGTTGCCCATTCAGAGCCAGCTCTTCAGCGCTTGACGTCCTGTTTTGCGGAAACTGCCAAAATGTTTGGCCTGGAAGTCAGCCTGAAGAAAACGGAGGTCCTCCATCAGCCAGCTCCCCACCATGACTACCAGCCCCCCCACATCTCCATCGGGCTCACAAAACTCAAAACGGTCAACCAGTTTACCTATCTCGGCTGCACCATTTCATCAGATGCAAGGATCGACAACGAGATAGACAACAGACTCGCCAAGGCAAGTAGCGCCTTTGAAAGACTACACAAAAGAGTCAGGAAAAACAACCAACTGAAAAACCTCACAAAGATAAGCGTATACAGAGCCGTTGTCATACCCACATTCCAGTTCGGCTCCGAATCATGGGTCCTCTACCGGCATCACCTACGGCTCCTAGAACGCTTCCACCAGCGTTGTCTCCGCTCCATCCTCAACATTCATTGGAGCGCTTTCATCCCTAACGTCGAAGTACTCGAGATGGCAGAGGTCGACAGCATCGAGTCCACGCTGCTGAAGATCCAGCTGCGCTGGGTGGGTCATGTCTCCAGAATGGAGGACCATCGCCTTCCCAAGATCGTGTTTTATGGCGAGCTCTCCACTGGCCACCGTGACAGAGGTGCACCAAAGAAAAGGTACAAGGACTGCCTAAAGAAATCTCTTGGTGCCTGCCACATTGACCACCGCCAGTGGGCTGATATCGCCTCAAACCGTGCATCTTGGCGCCTCACAGTTTGGCGGGCAGCAACCTCCTTTGAAGAAGACCGCAGAGCCCACCTCACTGACAAAAGGCAAAGGAGGAAAAACCCAACACCCAACCCCAACCAACCAATTTTCCCCTGCAACCGCTGCAACCGTGTCTGCCTGTCCCGCATCGGACTTGTCAGCCACACCGAGCCTGCAGCTGACTTGGACATTTACCCCCTCCATAAATCTTTGTCCGCGAAGCCAAGCCAAAGAAGAGAATACATTGGTGAGGCAAAATTTAGAATATTGTGTGCAGTTCTGGGTGCCTAACTACAGGAAGGATATCAATAAGATTGAAAGAGTGCAGAGATTTACTAGAATGTTTCGGGGTCTTCAGGGGTTGAGTTACAGGAAAAGATTGAACAGGTTAGGACTTTATTCCTTGGAGCGAAGAAGAATGAGGGGAGATTTAATAGAGGCTTGCAAGCTTATGAGAGTATGGACAGAATAGATATGAGTAGGCATTTTCCATTTAGGTTAGAAGAGATAAATGCAAGAAGTCAAAGTTTTAAGCTGAAAGGAGAAAGGTTTAGGGGGAACATTATGGGAAAGTTCTTCACTCAGAGAATGGTGGGAGTGTGGAATAAGCTGCCATCTGATGTGGTGAATGCTGGCTCAATCTTATGTTTTAAGAATAAATTAGATACATGAATTGGAGAGGTCTGGAGCATTATGGAATGGGAGCAGGTCAATGGGACTAGCAGAAAATAGTTGGCACAGACTAGAAGGGCCAAATGGCCTGTTTCATTGCACTGTAGCGATCCATGTTTCTAAGTGATATCTTTGCTATAGTTGGGCAACCAAATATGTGGACTCAGCAAAATCTTGTATAGTTATAATCTGATATCTCAGCCCTCATACTAAATGTCATGAGCAATGAAGGTTAGTGTGTTAAACACCTTCTTCATCCCTGTTGACCTTTAATGCCACTTTCATGAACTACAGTGTCCTCTATAATGTTTGAAACAAAGATGCATTTCTTTCCCCAGTGCTCCACTATTTTAAATTTGTGTCAAACAAACCACATAATTAAAGTACAGTTTCCATATTTTAATAAAGGGTGTTTGTATACCATTTGCTTTGATCATGTAGAAATGACATCACTTTTTATACATAGTCCCCTCATTTCAGAGGACCATAATATTTGGGACAAAATAATGGTATGTATATTAGTCATATTTAGTACTTTGTTGCATATCCCTTGCTTGAAGTCTGTGATTGATAGACATCACCAGATGCAGAGTATCTTCTCTGGTGATGCTCTGCCAGGCCTCTACTCCAGCCATCTCCAGCTCCGCTTTTTTTAGGATCTTGTCCACTTAAGGTTTCTCTTCAGCATATGGAAGCATGCTAAATTGGATTTAAATCAGGTGACTGGAGGTCATTCAAGAATTTTCCAATTTTTAGTTTTGAACAACTTCTTTGTTGCTTTAGCAGTGTGTTTAAGATCATTGTCTTGCTGTAGGATGAAGTGGTGTCCAATGATTTTGGATGCATTTACTCAAACTTGTGCAGGTAAGATGTTTCTATACACCTCAGAATTAATTTTGCTACTTCTATTAGCAGTTACATCATCAATGAAGATAAAGTGTGCCAGGACATGTAACAGCCATACATGCCCAGGCCATTAACACTCCCACAACCAATGTTTCACAGATGAGGTAGTATGCTTTGGATCTTAGACAGTTCTTTTGTGCCTCCAAACTTTGAGCTTGTCATCAGTCTAATACAGGTTAATCTCGGTCTCATCTGTCCATAAGACCTTTTTCCAAAATTCTGCAGGCTCTTTTAAATACTTCTTGGCAAATCCGAAGGGTTTCTACAAATATATAAAGAGTAAGGGACAAAATTGGTCCCCTTGACGATCAGAGTGGTTGGCTTTGTGTGGAGCCAAAAGAGATGGGAGAGATCTTAATTTTTTTTCAACAGTATTCACACAGTTGTGGGAAGTATGGAAAACAAACAGTGAGGCATGAAATCTATACAGATTAAAGCAGAGGACGTGCTTGGTCTCTTAAAGCAAACAAGAGTGGATAAATCTCCAGGGCCTAACAAGATATTCCATTGGACCTTGAAGGAGGCTAGTGAAGAAAATTCAGGGGCTCTGGCAGAATTTGTGTCCCTAGCCACGGGTGTGGTGCCAGCGGATTGGAGGGTAGCTCAAGTTGTTCTATTATTTAAAAAAGCTCCAAAATTAACCCTGGAAATTATAGGCCAGTGAGCCTAACACCAGTACTCGGTAAATTATTGGAAGATGATCTAAAAGATTGGATATACAATTATTTGGATAGTCAGAAACTTATTAGGGATAGTCAACATGACTTTGTGCGTGGTAGGTCTTGTTTAACCAATCTTGTAGAGTTCTTGTACAAGGACAGTTGAGGAAGGAAAGGCTGTGGACGTTGTCTACATGGTCCCACATGGGAGGTTAGCCAGGAAGATTCAGACACTTGGTATTCATGATGAATACCTAGGTATTCAAGGAGGCATGGTTGGCGTAGTGGTTAGTGCAATGCCTTTACATTTCCAGCAATCAGGACCAGGATTCAAATCCTGTGCTGTCTGTAAGGAGTTAGTATGTTCTCCCTGTGTCTGTGTGGGTATTCCCCAGAGGCTCTGGTTTCCTCCCACCGTTAAAATGTACCGGTGGTATAGGTTAATTTGATATAAATTATGTGGAACAGACTCGTGGGCTGAAATAGCCTTTTACCGTGCTGAACATCTAAATTTAAAATTTAAGTAGTGAACTGGATTTGACAATGGCTTGACCAAAGCAGCAAGAGAGTAGTGGTGGATGATTGGTTCTCAGACTGGAGGCTTAGCCTCCTCAGACCAGTGGTGTGCCTCAGGAATCGATGCTGGGACCATTGTTGTTTGTCGTCTAAAGGGGAAAAATTTTTGGGGAACTAACTTATAGATTTTAAGAAGGTTACCAGGAAAGTTGGCAAAGGAAAGGCTGTGGATGTTATCTATGTGGTCTTTAGTAAGGCCATTGACAGGTCCCACATGGGAGGTAGTCAGAAAGGTTTAGACTGAGGTTGCAACCTTTTAATTTTGATTTTTGGTTTGGCCATGCGGCATGGTGGCAGGTCATTTTGGCCCACAAGTATGTACAAGGGGTGTGGGTTAATTGGGTGGCATGGACTTGTGGGGAGAGATGGCCTGTTGCTGTGCTGTGCGTCTAGATTAGAATTTGAAGATTAAGGGGTTGGCTACCCCTGGTTTAGAAGCTAGGTTTGCATGGTGAAGTAGTGAATTGGATTCAACAATGGCTGCAC
The DNA here is from genome assembly GCF_036971445.1 of Narcine bancroftii. Taxonomy (NCBI): domain Eukaryota; kingdom Metazoa; phylum Chordata; class Chondrichthyes; order Torpediniformes; family Narcinidae; genus Narcine; species Narcine bancroftii. The sequence goes on along the minus strand of NC_091471.1, from coordinate 46,215,481 downwards.
GGGAGAAGCCAGATATTAGTGGTGGATGATTGAGACTGGAGGCCTGTGACTGGTGGTGTGATTCAGGGATCGGTGCTGAGACTATTACTGTTTGTCATTAATACCAATAATTTGGATGATAATGTTGTAATTTGGATCAGCAAGTTTGCATATTACACTAAGATTGGAGGCATTGTGGGCAACAAAGAAGGTTTTAAAAGTTTGCAGAGGGATCTGGACCAGCTGGAAAAATGGACTGAAAAATAGCAGATGGAATTTAATGCAGGAAAGTGTGAGGTATTCCATTTTGGAAGGACAAACCAAGAAGAAAGGACATGCATGGTAAATGGTAGGGCACTGAGGAATGCGGTAGAATAGAGGGATATGGGAATACAAATACATAATTCCCTGAAGTGGCATATCAGGTGGATAGGGTTGCAAAGAGAACTTTTGGCAATTGGCCTTAATAAATCAAAGTATTGAGCATAGGAGTTGGGATGTTATGATAAAGACATTGGCGAGGCCAAATTTGGAGTATTGTGTGCAGTTTGGGTCCCTAACTACAGGAAATATATCAATAAGATAGAAATAATGCAGAGAAGATTTACTAGGACATTCCCCGGACTTCAGGAACTGAGTTACAGGAAAGATTAAACAGGTTAGGACTGTATTCTCTGGAGCGTATAAGAATGAAGGGAGATTTGATTGAGGTATTTAAAATTATGAGGGGGATAGACAGAGTAAATGCAGATAGGCCTTTCCCATTGAGGGTAGGTGAGACACAAAATAGAGGACATAGGTTAAGAGAGAAAGGGGAAAAGTTTAGGGGGAAAATGTTCACACAGAGAAGAACAATGAAGGAACTTCTTCACAAAGAAAGAGAGTTCCACAGGGAGTGTGGAACAAGCTATCAGCTGAGGTAGTAATGTGGGCTTAATTTTAACATTTAAGAAGAATTTGGATAGGTACATGGATGCGAGAGGGACGGAGGGCTATGGACTGGTGCAGGTCTGTGTGACTAGGCAAAAAAATGGTTCAATACCGTCTAAAAAGGTTGAAGGGGCTGTTTCTGTGCTGTACTTTCTATAGTTCTATGGAAAACTGTAATCTGGTCATCATATTTCTGTGGCAAACTAGTGGTTTGCATCTTGCAGAGTAGCCTCTGTATTTCTGTTCATGAAGACTTCTGTAGACAGTTTTCATTTACACATCTACACCTGCCTCAGAGAGTGTTTCTGATCTGTCGGACATGTGTTTGGGGATTTTTCTTCATTATGATGAGAATTCTTCGGTCATCAGCAGTTGAGGTCTTCCTTGGCCCAGCAGACCCTTTGCGATTACTGAGCTCACCAGTATGTTCTTTCATCTTTATGATGTTCCAAACACCTGATTTTGGTCATCCTAAGGTTTGGGTGATGTTTTATTCTTGTTTTTCAGCCTCATAATAGCTTCTTTGACTTTCATTGGCACAACTCTGATCCTCAAGTAGAAAAATGGCAACTACAGACTCCAAAGATTATCAAATTCTTAGAAGCAAGCCTAGCTCTCTTATACCTACACAAATGAAGCAATTAAATATACCCAAGTAGTCACAAACATCTGTGAAATCAAATGTCCCAAACATTATGGTGCCATGAAATGAGAGAACTATGTATAAAAAGTACTGTAATTTCTTCATGGTCAAACCAAAATATTTACAAATAACCTTTAATAAAATTTGGAATGTGCACTTTAACAACCTGTAAATTGTTGCATTAGAAAATGGCAAATGAATGCTCTCATTGACAGAAATGTCAGGATATGGACAGTTTCTGAAGTCTTACTTGATCTTACTTATAAGATACATTAAAAGTAAAAGAATAGTGAGGGATAAAATTGGGGCCCTTGAAGATTAAGGGGATAGTCTCCATGAGAAATCAGAGGAGATGGGAGAAATTTTAAATGATTTTTTTTTCCCTCATATTCACTAAGGAGAAGAATATTGAGCCAGATGAAGAGAAGAAATATGGTAGGGAGGTCATGGATAATACAAGGATTAATGAGGAGATAGCGTTGGATATATTAAAAGAGATCAAGGTGGATAAATCTCCAGGTCCTGATAAAATATTCCCTAGGAACCTGAGGGAGGTTAGTGTACAAATAGTGGGAGTGTTGACGGAAATATTTAAAATGTCACTGGCCATGGGGGAGGTGCCAAGGACTGGAGGGTGGCTCTCGTTTTTCCGCTGTTCAGAAAAGGATCCAAAAGTAAACCTGGTAATTATAGGCCTGTAAGTCTGACATCAGTGGTGGGTAAATTAAAGGAAAGTGTTCTTAAAGATGGTATATACAACTATTTAGAAGGACAAGGATAGATTCAGAGTAGTCAGCGTGGTTTTGTATGGAGCACATCATGTTAAACAAATCTTATAAAGTTTTTCGAGGAGGTTGTTAAAAAGGTTGATGGATGTTGTCTGTTTGGACTTTAGTAAGGCTTTTGACAAAGTTCCCCATAAGAGGTTTGTAAGAAAGATGGAAGCATTAGGTATTAATAATGAAGTAGTGAAATGGATTCAACAATGGTTGGATGGGAGATGGCAGAGAGTAGTGATGGAAATCCGTTTGTCGAATTAGAGGTCGGTGAATTGTGGAGTGCCTCAGGGATTGGTGCTGGGTCCACTGCTGTTTGTCATATATATTAACGATCTAGATAATAGGGTGGCAAATTGGATTAGTAAATTTACTGATGATACAAAGGTTGGCAGTGTTGTGGACAGTGAGAAAGATTATCAAAACTTATAGGGTGATATAAGACAGTTAGAAAGAGTGGGCTGGAAGATGGCAGATGGAGTTTAATACTGATAAATGTGAGGTGCTACATTTTGGTAGGACTAAGCAAAACAGGTTAAATGGTAGACCACTGAGGAGAGCAGTGGAACGAAGGGATTTAGGAGTCATGGCACATAATTCTCTAAAAGTTGAATCACGTGGAGGTGGTGTAGAAGGCATTTGGTATGTTGGCTTTCATAAATCAGAGTATTGAATACAAGAGTTGGGATGTTATGTTGAAGTTGTATAAAGCATTGGTGTGGCCAAATTTGGAATACTGTGTGCAGTTTCAGTCGCCGAATTACAGGAAGGATATAAACAGAGAATGCAGAGGAGGTTTAAGAAAATGTTGCTTGCGTTTCAGGGTTTGAGTTATAGGGAAAGGTTGAGCAGGGCTGGGATTTTATTCCCTGGAGCATAGACGTCAATGTGGATAGATTTTTTTACCATTGAGAGTGGATTGAGAGTAAAAGGGGAAAAATTTAGGGGAAACACGAGGGGGAATTTCTTCACGCAGAGGGTGGTGGGGGTGTGGAATGAACTTCCTGCAGTGGTCGTAGAAGCGAGATCGATGTTAATATTAAAGAAAAAGTTGAATAGGTATATGGATGGGAGAGTTATGGAGGGTTATGGGCTGAATGCAGGCCAGTGGGACTAGGTAGGAGAAATTGTTCAGCATGGACTAGTCAGGCAAAACTGGCCTGTTTCTGTGCTGTAAATGGTTATATGTTTTATTTAAGTCTAAACTTATAAAGAACAGTTCTCTTGCTCATATAACAATGTAATATGTCAGCTGATCACAACCTCTGAATTAGTTTATGTGAGATGAAAAAAAAATGTTGATTTCTTCATGATTTCTTAATATATATATTACGTAGCATAGTGGAATTTGGTAATGTTTGTAAGGTTTTACTTCATTATAAGATTAATACAAATCCAATGATATTAAATGTTTGCTTTGGGTTAAGTTATCTATTGTTTGGTACAGAATATTTCTCAATGCATACTCTTGATTGGTCTCTTTTGTATTCCATAATATCTTTGGTTATTGAAACAAATGACCTGGATCAAAATCTCTATTAATGCTATATTGTGTCTAAATCTCCACTTCTCAGTTTTCCTAATCTCTGTCCAACATTTTCCCAAAGAGTGACGTCAAATCAAAAATTTAGTAAAGTGAAAGGTAAAATCTCCACGATCCTTTCATTGTATCTGATAGATAACAGAATGTTTTCATGCAAGCCAAGTGAAGAGGTATTGTTAAACTCTCAATATTGATGCAACAGTTCACATCGAAAATTAAGATGCAAAACTAAAAATGGCCTTCAACTATTTACCTTCTAATGATATTAATCAGGAGTTCCAGTGACACAGCAGTGCTATTTTTCATTTTAAAACTAATTGCAATTTTGAAAATATAGTCGGCTATTCTCAAGGGATTTCACATACTTATAAAAGCTGGGAACCTCCTCTTGTCTCTTGAGTTAAGTGGGCTCAGTCATTTTACCCTGCACAGGCACAGATGGACAGAACAACAAATTGCATCTCGTTCCCTAAAGGATGACCAACAAGATCACTTACCATGGTTAAAGGATTAGTCGATTAGTTTTAAAAAGCAAAATGAAGTGAAAGAACACTTTTAAAAAATAAATAATTGAATTCGTTGTTAGCAGGTAATATTACAGCAATTTCATGTGAACTGCAATGAACATTATGCTCTAATATTTTTCAATGATTTGCAGAAGCCTTTTTCTGAAGGCTGATTCAAGCTTGCTTTACATCAGATATACAATTGTAATCATTAAGCATATTCTTAAAACTGCAAGAGCCATTCTGTAAGAAATATCAACTATTAAACACACCAGATTAAATACTTGAAGGAGAAAAAAAATTAACTGCTGTCTGAAATTTAACTAAACAATTTTTTAACACAGGCTAGCTTTTTAAGTGGTTCTCTTTTAGATGGATGTTATTTTCCAACAAAAAGGTTTGTGACCCACATTGAAGATGTCATCTGGTGCATCAGTAATGAGAACCTCAATGGGTGGCATCATTTTATAATTAAATAGCTCATGAACCATTTGTAAGGTCAGCAAAGATTAATGTTGCGAGTCAATGGGGTCAGCATGTGCATTTCTATAGGATTTTGTCAGTGTCAATTGGAGTGCAAAGGAAAGCTGAGAATTTCATTGCAGTAAACTATTGCAAGCACAATAAGAAGTTCAAATTTATAACTTGTAATTAGAAAATAATATTTTTGTGGTGATTATATTTAGCATCTGATTTTCACTGGTTTTATATTTTTCTTGTATCATGACTGGAATTCATGGAGTTTATTTAAATGAATGTAAATGAGAACACAACTCAAGTTAGCTATGTTCAATATGATGAGGGCGATTAGAAGTTTATTTGTTTTCCTTGAAGAGAAAACTTCATTATTTTGACAGTATTTGGTCCGACAAGAATTGTAAATTTTCAAGCACATTCTTTAAAGACTATAAACTGAAGTATCTACAAGTGTCTGGAATTCACAAATATCAAGTTCTATTTGTAAATGAACATATTAATTTAGGTGCAATAGTTCTGGTATTTGAATCCCATGATAATAGGTTGCTTAAATTATTTTCATGAAATAGCATTTTTAAAATGTTGTTGGTGCTTAGGGAGCTTTCAGTCCTGCTTAACTACTGCTAATAGTGAATAGTGAATGGGATCACAATCAGATTTGGAGAACTACCTGGAGCTAAACAACACTGTACAAGTGCCAGACATAATACGATAGCAAAAATATGATGATCAGAAACAGCAAAGCCTTCATAACTCTTTTAAAGGCTTATCAATGGATGTAGTTTATGTTCCATGCATTCATAAAAACGATCCACTTCTGCATGTCAAGTTTATTGTCCATTCCAAGTTGCCCTCAAAACATGGTGAAGTAATTCCTGATGCTTTCAAGTCCACAGTGAAGGAGAAAGGGATGGAGGGAATTCTGTAGTGGTAATACTATTGACTAATAAAAGGATTAGAGAAACTTGTTAGGCCTCTTGGCTTCATCCATCGGGCACACAAAACTCAAAACAGTCAACCAGTTTACCTATCTCGGCTGCACCATTTCATCAGATGCAAGGATCGACAATGAGATAGACAACAGACTCGCCAAGGCAAATAGTGGCTTTGGAAGACTACACAAAAGAGTCTGGAAAAACAACCAACTGAAAAACCTCACAAAGATAAACGTATACAGAGCCGTTGTCATACCCACACTCCTGTTCGGCTCCGAATCATGGGTCCTCTACCGGCATCACCTACGGCTCCTAGAACGCTTCCACCAGTGTTGTCTCCGCTCCATCCTCAACATCCATTGGAGCACTTTCATCCCTAACGTCGAAGTACTCGAGATGGCAGAGGTCGACAGCATTGAGTCCACGCTGCTGAAGATCCAGCTGCGCTGGGTGGGTCACGTCTCCAGAATGGAGGACCATCGCCTTCCCAAGATCGTGTTATATGGCGAGCTCTCCACTGGCCACCGTGACAGAGGTGCACCAAAGAAAAGGTACAAGGACTGCCTAAAGAAATCTCTTGGTGCCTGCCACATTGACCACCGCCAGTGGGCTGATATCGCCTCAAACCGTGCATCTTGGCGCCTCACAGTTCGGCGGGCAGCAACCTCCTTTGAAGAAGACCGCAGAGCCCACCTCACTGACAAAAGGCAAAGGAGGAAAAACCCAACACCCAACCCCAACCAACCAATTTTCCCCTGCAGCCGCTGCAACCGTGTCTGCCTGTCCCGCATCGGACTTGTCAGCCACAAACGAGCCTGCAGCTGACGTGGACTTTTACCCCCCTCCATAAATCTTCGTCCGCGAAGCCAAGCCAAAGAGAAGAAGATTATTGAGTTAAATAGTGAAGATAAATAAACTGATATGACAAACACTCTGTGAAAAATTTGTTGATGTTACTGAATATATTTAATTCTAATGACTACTCCTGCTCCTATCTTCTATGTTTCTATGTTTAATCACTCTATGCCTACAACACAAGACAAGGACTCCAAAACTGTGTCCAAAAATCACAACATTATATCAATTTCACTCTTAGCTATTACATTGCAGATCTTTAACACTATTTCCCTTCCACTTCCTGTCAAATAACACCTCTCCTTTATGAGGTAATATCTGCTTTTTAAGTCTTCTCTGTGAGTGAATCCTTCCCATTAAATCAGGTTCATAAACTACTCTTGTGCTTGAGTGAAAGAATTTTACTGCTGGAGAATACATCTACCATCAGCATTAACAAAGGTACTGAGCACTGAAGAACAAGTAAAACTTGCTCCACTGTGCATCAAATCAAATGACCAACTTAACGGTGCTATATACTAAATCACTGTTGAACTGCATCAAATTAAGGTGCATTTTGTCTCCTGAATCTAATTACTGGGTTGAAGTTCTTAAAGTCATTTGATTTGGATCCATTACAAGCAGCTGGCATGATAATCACATTCTAAAAAAAACTGTGTTAGATCCAAAACCAGGAGCACAGTTAAGTACATATAGTATATTAACTTAATGCAGAGTCCATTTACGATCTAGTGTTGTTTAATTATAATTGACAAGGATTAGCTGAGATAAAGTGGATAAGTTTTAAACTATGTTATTAATCCTCAATTTTAATGACTTCATATTCAAGCTCTTAGATGTTGAACTAAAGAAAAAATCCAAAACAGCAGTTATGGAATATTGATAAAATCTGTGAAATTATTAGGTACAGAAAAAAAGCTTAAACATTTCAAAACTCCAGATTCAGCATTTTTTTTTGCCGGGGTGGGAGGAGGTAGGGGTGGTGGGGGGATAGGATCAAAGAGAAAGACCCAGGTTTTCACCACATTTTGTTAGTTCATAAACTTTTTCAATACATTCCCATCCAATTTTCTGATCATTTTCATTTCATCATATAATTTTGATGTTACTTTTTAAAGCTTTTTTTTTGCATTCTTTTTGAATGCTATACTTCTCTAATCCAGTGGTTCTCATCCTTTTTCTTTCCACTCACTTTAAATATGTCATCAGTGCTCTGTGATTAGTAAGGGATTGCTTAAGGTGGTAGGTGAGTGGGAAAGGAAGGGTGAGAACCACTGCTCTAGGCCCAATTGTTACTGAAATATTTTGCTTGAGAAATATTGTCATTTGGCCCATTTCCTTTGGAGTTATGAAACTGTGCACATAATGAGTCAAGTCGATACAATTAAAACAGTGGTATTCGATCTTTTCTTTCCATCCACATACCACCTTAAGCAATCCCTTACTAATCACAGAGCACCTATGGCAGAAGGAATACTTAAAGTGATATGTGAGTGGAAAGAAAAAGGTTGAGAACCACTGCACTAATCCATCACTTACACAGTAGTTGATCACAGCTGCTTAAAGGCACCTTGGAGCATTTGACTTTAAGGGATGAATACAATGCCTTTGTTTTTTCTATGAAAATGAAATGACACCAGCAATTTCTCATAAGATATTACATGAGTTCGAGAACTAGCCAAGTCTCACCCTAACCAGAATCAGTAGAGCTAACAATACTGGTATCGACTTGGTAGTAGTAAATTACCCAGATGGGATTTCATCCATGAAAAGTAAAACTCAACCAAGCCAACTTCTGCTTTAACATTCAAATGATAGAAAAGTGTTGATTCTATGATAAAAAACAGTGCCACTGAGAAGTACCACTAATGCTTCGTAGGGAGTCTATCAAGGGTGGGTCATTTGAGCCATTGTAAAAACTTTGTTTCAAGGATGGATAAAAGAAGTATAACTGACATCAAAACAAATTTCTCCAAACAGCAAAGAATTCTAATAAATGAGGTCAAAGTGAAAACTTGTCATGTCTTTGAATTACACTCAAGGAAAAAGATTATGATCATTGTATTCCTTTAGCTGAGCCCTGGTATATCTCAAGAAGAGCACTCTCAAGCCCAAGCTTTTTCACCTTTTTTGTTAATGTTCTCTTCTCCAAAGAAGGTCAAAAGTGGGAAGAGGGGATGTTACAGATGACACTTGGTTTCAATTCTATCAATCATGTATCAGTATTGCACTAGCACCTTATTCCCCTTATTTTTGATTTATGGCAAAGGCTTTTAAGTTCAGAAGAACATACCTGAGGGTAGCTGATCACTCCCAGCTACCTTCCCAACTATATCCAATTGATTAGACTCACTCTCTCCATCTACCGTTGATGCACTGTGCCCATAGCAGTCATCATTCCCAAACTGGTACTTTTCCATGGCTCCTCCAAGAACACCTCTTTAACCCATTGCCCTTCAACTAAGAACAGCTGCAGCAGATGTATTGTTAAACCACCACCTGCACATCCACATCCAAGTCAAATGGCATCTTGACCAAGAGAATGATAACTCAAAATACTAGAACAAATAACATTGTAGGGATCTCTACAACTCAATATATAGAAAGAAGCCATTTTGAATCCATGCTGGCATCAGAGCAATCCAGTCAATCTCACTTCACCACTTAGTTCCCTCAAGCTCATTCTCTTATACATGACCAGAAAATGCCATCCCTCAATTCTCCATCACTCAACGATTTTGGGGTAATTTAATGTTGCAATTCATCCAACAATGAGCATGACTAAGTTAGGACAGAAAAATCAAAGTATTTGGGAACGACCCTTTGGAGTACATACAAATTCCACAGAGACAGCAACACTGAAGCTCTGAAAGTTCTGCACTATCTTGGTTGCAATAATGCAGAAAATACAGGAAAACTCATGAGATCATCAAAAGAAAAAAATAGTTCAAAAGGTTGAAAGGATAAGCCAGGGCTGTGAGCTTAATGTCAGTTGTGTACATCACCACAGGGGACTTTGACAGTCAGATCTACTTGTAAGAGGTAATCAGCATGTCTCTGTAAATGGGAAATTGTGTCTCACAACTTGACTGATTTTTTTTTAAGGGGATAACCAAGAAAATTGATGAGAGCAGGGCTGTAGAAGGTGGATTTTGGCAAGGTCTTGCAGAGAAGATTGGTCCAAAAGGTCAGGTAACATGGGATCCAGGGTGAGCTGGCCAACTGGATACAGAATTGCCTTAATGATAGGAGAAAGACAATAGTAGTGGAGAGTTGTTGCTTAAATTGGAGGCATGTGACATGTTGTGTGCTATAGAGATCAGTGTGGGGTCCACTGTTGTTGTTGTTCGTAATGACTTGGATGACAACAGTTAGGATTGGTTAGTAAATTTGTGGATGATATCAAAATTAATTTTATAGTGGAAAATTAAGGTTATCTAAGATTACAACAGGATTTAGATCAACTAGGAAACTAGGGCTAGGAATGGCAGATGGAATTGAACTCATAAGTGCAAGATGTTGGTCTTTCAAAGTGAACAATAGAGCCCTGGGGAGTGCTGTAGAACAAAGAGTCTCCAGGTTACAAGCATATTGTTCCATGAAAGGGGTATCGTAGGTCAACAGTATAGAAGGCAGCATTTGCAGTGCTTGCCTTCATCAGTCAGGGCATTGAGCACAGGAGAAGGGAGGTCATAATACGATTGTACAGGACATTGATGAGTACTGAGTGCAGATTGGTCACTGAACTACAAGAATAATATAATTAAGCTAGAAAAGGTGCAGAAAAGATTGATGCGAATGTTGCTGAAACTAGTAGACTTGAATTATAAGGAGAAACTGGATAGGATGGATCTTGCTTTCTAGAGTCAAAGGAGGCTCAGGGGAGACATTTATAAAAGTGAGGGGCATAGATAATGAAAACACCATAGCCTCCCTTGTTCTCTGGAGTAGGTGATTTAAAATTATAGGACATAAATTTATAGTGAGAGGGGGAAAATACAAAAAGGATCTGGGGGCACCTTTTTCACAGAGAGGTTAGTGGGTATACAAAATAAGCTGCCAGGGAAAGAGAGGACGATTGTTATGTTTAAAAGACATTGAGACAGATAGGAAGGATTTAGAGGGATATGGCCGAGCTCAGGCAAATGGGAAATGGGCAAATACCCATCAAAAGAAAAAAATAGTTCAAAAGGTTTGATTTTTTTGAGTCTACAGTGAAGGAGAAAGGGATGGAGGGAATTCTGTAGTGAAAATTCTATTAACTAATAATGGGATTAGCTTTGGAGGCATGGACAAAAAGCATCAAAGGGCCTGTTTCCATTCTGACTCTGAGATGTTGCTCAACTTGATGAGTGTTTGCAGAGTTTTCTTATTTTAGTTTGGATTTTCAGCATCTTCAAAATTTTTTGAAAATGTCAATATTGTACTGTGGTTCTTCCACATCCAACTCACCGTCACCTCTACTAATAGCGAGGTAAAGTCCTTATATGCCAACTCTGACAGTGATGGTCCTTACAAAAAATGTTCAATTTCAAATTATCATTGCTTTTACTCAGTTCACCAAGAAGAAGCTCCACTGCAAAGGAAAGTTGCAGCAGGGTGGGCGCTTGTGTCCTGCTGCTACACTAATCTGGTTTACCCATTCATCTGAATCAGAATCTCTAAGACAGCAAGGAAGAGAAAAAAAAAATTGAGGAATAGAAATCATTTAGAAAGACATTTAGAATTTTGTTTACAAAGAAAATTAGAAAAATATAGAACTCAGTACCATAAGAAGTTAAAAAGTATGAGGGAGGCTAATTCAAGATTTCACTAATTGAGTTAAATGAGAATTGTGGAGGTGCAAATAGGGCATATATGCCAACATGGATTACTAGGTTGACTGTCCCAATTTCATGCTGTTTATTCTCATTCATTTTATGCATACATTAGCCCAGAATGTATGCTAATAGAAAGTCACTATATGTTTGCCAATGGAAAAAAAATACAGCATTGTTTTTTCTATTGCTTACATTTCTTGTATGAGACCACAAAAAAATGTCATTTTAATAAGTGTCATCATTTTATTTCTTCACCAGAAAGAAAAAGAAAATACCTGTCAATTTATTGCTGCCATATCTGAAGGCACTATTTAATTAAATAGCTTTCCATTTATTGGAAGAAATGCTAATACATCAGGTCTACCATCTGAAATTGAAGACCAATGGGTTGTGTTTGAGGTTATCAATAAAATATGTGCAATTCTTCTCCATTTCCACATTGGCAAGTATTTAAAGGAGCTTGTTTTGCTACAGGTTGCACTTACACGCACATACTTCAGTTTACTTCCTCCTTTTTTAATGCAGGATATTAGCTCAGTGAATTTTCCTGGGGAAGAGCATCAGTGGGTGAGATTAGTTTTTTTCATTTAACTCTAGCACTCTGTCGCAAACTGAATGTAAACTTAATGGACATTTTAAAGGCCCAGTCATAAAGTGAACAGTGGGTTGCAATTATGAGCAAATGTATTATAATGCAGCAATGCATAATATATTGCACACAGTACAAAAGTCACCATAAAGCTTGATAACTGTCACTTTATCTTTTCAGAAGATTGCTTCCGGCAACAGATAAGTAGTGTGTTTTAAATGTGCTGGAGTGATTTCCGGTTTCAAGCCAGCTGCCACATATAAAAGGAGTACAATTTATCCTGAGACTGCCAGATTCTATTTTAATCAAAGATTCTTAATGCCGGTAAATGGAAAAAAAAAGATTTTTGCTTTAATTATACCACTTCAGGTGCTTGTTAGGAATTGTTCTATTAAATGAATGAAATGTTCAAATTTTGGGTAAAATATTGGCAATGAAATTAAATCTGTTCCACACATAAAGTACATAACCATAAGACACAAATTTAGGGTAATTTATCTTTCATTATTACTATTTTGCCAAGAAGATCTCTCACAGCACAGATGACAGTAGGATTTGGCAACAAGTAGGTTTTCAGAAAAGTTGAAAAATTCCAACAAGTCTCCAAGAGTCCAATTAACTGCATTGCAGCAGTAAGCGTAACATCAGAATACATTACTTTGACAGTGGAATAACAGTCCTAAAAATAAAAACAGGTCATTCACAATCATTTATGAACAATAAAGTGAAAGAATTCTGCTTCTCAAAAGGTTATGGATGTTCCAGCTAATTGCAATTTTCAAGACTGAAATTGTCAACTTTTATTCAGTAAGAATATGGATCTAATTCATCTTGTAATTAAATGAACATTTTTGAAGGACTGAATAGTCTATTTCTATATTCCATTCATTTTGTAGTTAGATCATAATTAGGTTAGAGAAGCAATTGTTTAACATCCTGAAGGGATGAAGCAGGTGAATCTGCTGTGGACTTGGAATTTGTCATGAACTATTAATTAATAACTTCATTTTGAAATATTCTCAGACACTTCTGCCACCTTCAGTTTGTTTTTCTGCATCATGGTCTTCAAATAATGGAGACTCAGTTGTGCTATAATCTTTCCAAAATAAATTTAGTATAATTACAAAAATAAATATAAACTTTTGAGCAAACAGTGCAAAGGGAAATTCCCAGATTAAATGCAAAAAAATGTCTGAATTGAACTGAATTTGTCTGTATGGTGAAGGTGGCTATAAGTGTATAAGTGAAATCCAACCATTACATTATCAACATGTTGGATCAAAAGGTTACTATTGTGAAACTGGCGAATTCATCTTTCTTTAATAATACAAAGAAGAAGTTAAAAAAGAGAGAAAATATTAGAAACAATCAATAGATTAGGCAGCATTTAAAGAGAGAGAAACAGTTGATATTTTCAGTCAAAGATCATTTGTAAGAAAACTGGGAGAGAAAACAAGTTACCGTAAAGTTGCAGATAAAGTAGGAGGAGAAGGATAGGAAAGGGAAAATACCTCTGAGGAATGGTCAGTGTTTCAACAGGGATAGGCTATGAGCAGGGTCATTTAGTTGATGGATTAATAAGAGAGAGTCTGAACAAAGGAACATCAAAGCAGTAAAAGGAAGGCAGTTGTAGTGCAACAACACAAGAGTATAACAGTTGCAAAATGAAAGCTGTGCTAATGGGGAGAATGACTGAAACTAGTGGGTGGCACAATACTATCGCGGTGTCATTACACCGAACCTACAAACATTTCAAAATTTACAAATGATCATGGTAAATAGTGGTAGCTACTAAAGGATATAAACTGTCTTGTGGGATGTGTGGGTACACCCAAAAATTGTGATGCCAATAATATGAAGAACATCCAATTTTAAAGGCAAACCTGGGTTTATTAAAAACGAGTGTTTGAACTCAGATTGAGAAAGTGATTAAAAAATATACAAGAACCTGGATTTCATGACTGAAGGTCAACAAAACGAAGGACCTTTGAATCCATGCCTCATTGGTTTGGTGCCTAACATTTCACCCAATCTCATTATTGCCCTTCTGGAAGGATGAGAAGGTTTGGAAAAGATTTTAGTGGAATAATTGGACCAGTTAAATGGATGCAGTAGAAAAGTTGTGACTGTTCTCATGAAAGAAAAGACTGAGAGATGGTTTTGTAGGCTTGTTATAAATTAGGACAGACCCGGACCACATGGATAAACTGTTCCCATTGTAAGAAAGGTCAAAATAAAAGCAGCTGCCTCAAGAAAGCAGCCATCATAAAGGATCCTCATCACAATGGCTGCAATCGCTTTACGCTATTATGTTTGGGCGTAAGGCACAGAAGCTTGATGTCCAGCATCTCTTGGTTCAAGAATATTTTTTTTAAAACAGTGGTCAGGCTCTTGAACTCTCCAATCTACTCAAACCCCTAGCCAGAACCTACTCCAGGAACACCAAAGATTTGTCCGTATTACTGAAATGTTATTGTAGCGATCCGCGCAAGGAGACGCGGATTGGCCCACAAAATGGACAATGAAAGTGGTGACCACATAGACCTGGGGGTGACACCAGCCATCGTCCCAGGTGACCTCCTGCATGGTGGGAAGATGGAGAACTCTGGCGGGAATGCTGGCCAATCCCAGGCTGGCGCTCTGATGACGCGGGGCCCTGACATCAACATCTGGGGCCCATATAAGCATGATGGCCAGAGCAATAAACCAGTCTCGTTTTCCATGGCTTTGGTGTACATGTTATTCTTCTCCATGCTTACGTAGTGTGAATGCTACAATATCACTTTTTTCACTAACTGCCACTATCGTATATTTTGGGGAATATGTCGACCAGCATATGTTGACCTTATTTTTCAGTCTAATTTTAAGGGTTTTATGGAATATCCGGCGTATAAGTCAACTCCCATTTTTTGAACTGTCCGTCCCTCCCAGGAACAACCCAAAAAATTTTTTTAACTCCCTAATCGCAAATAACAAAGTAATTATGTAAGTAAGAAAAAAACCTTGGCCTATCAGACAGCAACAGTGATGGCCCACGGAGCTGGAGTGCTGACATTGTGCTCCCAGCAGACCAG
Organism: Narcine bancroftii; assembly: GCF_036971445.1. Classification (NCBI taxonomy): domain Eukaryota; kingdom Metazoa; phylum Chordata; class Chondrichthyes; order Torpediniformes; family Narcinidae; genus Narcine; species Narcine bancroftii. The sequence goes on along the minus strand of NC_091471.1, from coordinate 46,200,354 downwards.
GAAGAGTGGCGACGGAGCCTCAGGGTTCCAGGTAGGAGTGGTTATGGCACCGCTCAGTGGTGGGAGATACATAGGAAGTAGGAACAGGAGTAGGCCAAAAATGGCCCATCGAGCCTGCTCCGCCATTCAATAAGATCATAGCTGATCTAATTTATGACCTAACTCCACCTACCTGTCTTCTCCCCATATCCCCTAATTCCTCTATCATGTAAAAATTGAGCGGCAGCGCCGACAGTGGGGAGGTGCTTCAGCATTGACTTATATGCCAAATTGATGGCAATCTGTTTTTTTTTCAGTGAATTTAAAGTATATCTGGCGAATAAGTCGACTCCTCTCCCCCCCTCCACCCTTTTGAGAAATTTTTTTTGGTTTCACGACTCGACTTATACGCTGAAATATATGGTATCCATATTTATTTATATATAATTTTACATGCATTATCTCTATTTCTGTCTCATGGCATAGTATGATGATTTAATTTATGCTGTTGTTGGCATGTGTTACATTCCTGTGTAGCTACAGCAAGAAATAATTTTGGTGCATTTGTACATTGCACATGCATATGACAATAAACTCCCCTATTCTCATTGTCCTGGAATTAACTTTCTGAAAGAATGATGATGACAGTTTTGTTCCTTTCAGGTGGCAACTATTGCAAGGTCACAGGGAAAGAGCGAGGGATTGAGACCGCCTGAATTGCTCTTATAGACAGTTGGCATGTGCTGGGATGGCCAAAGTGTCCTCATTTTATATCAGAATGATTTATTCAAAGTATTGACTTAAAAATGTCATGATTCAAAGACAAAAGAAAACTTGTAAATGCACTGAATCGTAATTAGGATTACAATAGACTTCTTAAGTTGATGGAATGTCAGACATCTGGCAGATGAAACAATGTCGGAAAATGCAAGAACAAGGATCACACAGTATCGCACAGATCGACAGTGTTATATGTCTAGCTAGAAGCCTTTTTAATGCTACTATTGCATCTGCTTCCACCACACTCTGTGCAAAGTATTTGCCCCTCACATCTCACTTAAACTTCCTCCCTCCCACCTTAAAGCACGTCCTCTATTGTGAAATACATTTGCCCTGGGTTAAAGATTCTGACTGCCTAACCTATCAATGCTTCTTACAATTTTATACTCCTCTATCAAGGTCTCCCCTTAGTCTCTTGCATGACAGAGGAAACAACCAATCTCTCCCCAAAAATATATACCCTCTAAACTAGGCAGCCTCCTGGTAAACCTCTTCTGTACCCTTTCGATAGCCTCCACTTAGTATTCCAAACACACATAGTATTCCAAATGCAGTCTAATCAATGTTTTTTTTTAATAGCTGCAATATGACCTCCTTATTTTTAATCTAAACGAAGCCAAGTTTACAATTCACCTTCTTTCCTACCTTATCTTTCTTGCACAGCCATTTTAATATGCAGGGAACAGAGGGAATATATGCCATGTGTAGCCAGCAGAGTTTCTGTCAACTTGGGCATCAAAAGGCCCGTTTTTATGTTGTACTGCACTTTGCTCCATGTACCCAATTCCATTATCCACTGAAGTATCCCAGATTTCAACACACTTTGGCTGAAAAATGTGTTCATCAGATATCCTCCAAACCACTCATAAGTTTAAATCATTTTTTTCTAACTTGTAACACTTACATAATGGGAGAAGGTTTCTTATAACCTCCCCCCCCTATGGCATTCATAATTTTTGTATACCTCAATCAGATTCTTCCTCGGCTCCAAGAAAATAAACCCACGCTATCTAATCTTCCCACATAAGTGCAATGCTCCATTGCTCTCTTAATTTTTTTTTAAATTATAAAATTAAGGACACAGAGGAAAGGGCAAGGGAAGATGAAAAATTGGATTATATTTGTATAGAAATGTGACAGAATTGCTCGGCTAAGCAGCCTTTCTCCCATGATGATTCTATAATCTAATGACCTCTACAAAAAAGGATTGCTTTGAAGCATTCAGAAATGCATCATTACTAGTATCACCAACTCAAAGATATATTTTAAAAAATTTTAGAATTACAGCACATTTACAGGCCCTTCTGCCCACAAGCCTGTGTTGCACAACCAGCGTACATCTTGATGTATGACAATTGAATAAAGCATATAATGTTTTGCGTATATAATACTCAATCTGGACCAAATATGGGGAACAAAATATTTCCTGTTGTAAAATTATAAATTCAATCCTTTAGAGCACTTTAGAGATCCTTTTGGGTTAGTGTAGTTGTTAGCGACCTGGTGCAGTCTGTAAGGAATTTGTGAATTCTCCACATGTCTGCGAGGATTTCCTCCAGGTGCTCTAGTTTCCATCCATTCCCCCCACCCTCCAAAACAAATGGGAGTTGTTGAGTAATTGGCCAGTAAGAGTTTGAGGGCTGTAAGGGCCAATTATTATGCTTTGGTCTAAATTTAAATTTAAAAATAAAGAGCAGGTAATAATTGTTTTAACTCACACAAGGCAGTAAAAAAAATCTTCCAAATAGTTCTCCTTAATTTTCTTGTATTTTTACATTTACAATATGGAGTCAAATTATAATTGGTCAGGCAATTAAAGGTCATGGGGGACTGAGGAGAAAATTCCATAGATCAGGGCATTGATCACTTTCACACTGAGGGAAGTCAAGAGTTGGTATTTTGACTAATCCAAAGCAACAATAAACCAAAGAACAATTGTTTTCCTTTCACCAATCACAACAATCATATTCCTAATTAGATAAATGTTTGTTGAATAATTGTAGCTATAATAGAATTTAATAGTTATTAAATAGTCATTTTCTGCAAAGGAAGGACGATGAAATAGAAATGATCTGTTTTCGCAATGTACTGCTTTTATGCATTACTCTTGAGTGCCTCAGAACGTAATTAATTACTGTTAAAGATATTGTATGCAACAACTAAAATGGACAAGTAACTGCAAAAAATAATTTTCAGTCATTATCTTGATTTACAATTGCAGTTTAAGGAGTTTATGAACAGAATAAATGTGTTCTGCAGTTGCACAAGTTCCAACAACAACTAATGTCTGAAGGTGTTTGGGCAAATCATTTCCATAGAGTGTTAGTTTCATTATCATCAAGCATGCTGGCATCCATGATTTAGAATATGATAAAAATAAATCCATTGCTCTTCTCTATACTATTTATAATTATTGAAGAATAATTTGGATAAAAAAATAATCATGATTTTAAGTGCAAAATGGTGTCACATGTAAATTCTGCAGATTATTGTTGAAATTAAGCTATAGCCAGGTCATGGACAGTTTCTGCCCCAATGCTATAAGAATATTGAATAGATTTCTCAAAAGTAAAATGATGCTGCCATTACCCTGATATTTTTTTCTCTGCAATTTGATAACACTGTAACTCCATAATATTACAATACTATGCTCTTCAATTTTGTTTTATTTTGCACAGCCTGTTGTACTCAAGGATAGATTAACTTTGGCTCAACAGCTCATAAAGATAATAAATAATCAACTCCAGAGAAATCTAACATTAAGCAGCAACTTAAAGGAAAAGAGTTAGACATGCAAGCACCCACTCCTTGCACCATCCACTGATTTCTGTTTTTCCATACTTCGACCACATATGTCTGTGTTCCATTCTGGATGACTGGTCATATCTTGGAATTGCCCTACCTTTGATACTGAAGAGTAAAACGATAGATTTCCTCCGTTCTCTATCTCTGAACCCTTCTCATTCTCTCTGTTCCTGCAGATACTAAGCACCCTGCAGACTCTATTGGCCTCTAAAAATCTGTCTGACCATCAGAATGTTGAATGACAGAAACATAAAAATTGGGGCACATTGGAGTTAAAATGTGGAGAAATATCTCAACATGGCAGCCATCAAGGCCAGCTCTAGCGAGAGGGTGGCTACCATAGATAGGCCAGATTTTCACCGTAATTTGATAAATATTATATTTTTCTTAAAAAAAATTTGATCATATGCGTGGATAGATGTGAGTCGCCTAGGTCACAAGTTGGGGAGTACCTGTATATGCATTTTGCTACACCATATCAAACAAATATACACAAGAAAGAAAGAAATCAAAGCAGCTAAAGGGCCTATCTCACTGGCCTGGAGACTAGGTGGAGACCTGCTGGTGACTCGAGTCTCCGCTGGTTGTGGAGACCGCGAAGTCTCCTGGAGACCAGCCAGGTCTTCGGGGAGTCGCCGGAAAATCGTACATGTTCGATTTTTCTGGAGACTTTTTCCAGTCTCCAGCAGATCTCAGCGACGTATCCATCAGCCGCGGCGACTAATGTTGTCCGCGACTGGGGAGACGTCTCCGCGGCGTTGCCGTGATCTCTCTGTGGCGTCACTGCAACCTCTCCGCGACGTGGCCGTGACCTGCTGGAGACCAAGGAGACTGAGGAGAGGTCACGACAACACCGCAGAGAGGTCGCTGAGACGTCTCCCCAGTCGCGGACAACATTAGTCGCCGTGACTGATGGAGAGTCACCCTGGCGTAGCCTTGGTGAGAACGCCACGAGTTGCCACGACTGATCAGTTGCGGCGACATCTCTGCCAATGAGATACTACCTTTAGTTACGTTTTTAGATTATTCTCATGCCAGCAAATGCAGAGTGCAAATAGACAATCATCAAACTCAAAATGGAGAGTTCCTCTTCATACTCAATTAATTACAATGCTGGAAGACATGGTGGGGCATGATATATTTCTATCATTCACATTATTCAAAGCAAAATGTGTTAAGTACTGTATTCTGGCGCTGGAATGTGTATTTTCCAAGCAGCAACTTAACCTAAATACTCACTTCTTTTTAAAGGCTGTAGGTTCAAATTTTGGCTCAAGATTCTTGTGTGCATTGCAAAACTTGGGTATTTATTTTCCAATGAATTAGTGAAATAGAGAAATTGTATACATGTGGATTTTCAAGAACCTGTTGTATTATTTTTGCAATATTTATCACCATCAGTATCAAATTAATTTATTGTCATCTCATAATTACTATTGGTTGAAAAATGCAATCAAAATAGCTGCTAAATTTATCTGTATGACACAGTGATTGTATTTTATGGTATGAGGCTTAAATGTATCTAGTGCCTTGCAGCAGTTTGAATATTTAAATGAATCAGCAGAGCTATTAGAAGGGCTAAGTAACATAATTTTCATGGAACAAGTGCAAGATTCTCATCCTCAAAAGGAGTTTTTTACATTAAATAGACTGTGCTCCAGTCACACCAGCAATATAAAATTAGCAAATCCCATCGAAAAGACTTGCATGAAAACTGAATACTTACAGGTATGTCTTGCCAGAGAGTAATTGGAACCTCCACTGGTCAGTCCAAAGCCATCTGGAACCTGATGGGTGCTGCGAGTCCTTGTTGGCAATTTTGGCGGTTCAATTTCAGCACCAAATTCGGCTCCAATAACACCCAGAAGGACGATGGCTGTAGCCTGTTTACGCCGTTCCTCAAATGAAGATGATGATTTCTTCATGTGCGCAAGAAAGCCAGGCAAACAGCCTAAAATACAAACCAAAATACATAATGTATACCAACACTCTCTGTACCTTTATTCCAAAGTCAAATGTGCAAAAGCTCACTTGAAAAAAACTTGTTCTGTATTGATATGTTCTTCCATTTCAACAGATATTCTCTAATGCCACCATGTTTTCCTGAAACATAATTTCAGATTATGCACAGGTCTGGAGAGGACATTCAACTGTAGGCTTCAGCAAGTTCCCGTCTCTACAAGTGTATCCTGACTTACTGAGTCTTTCCTTTATTTTTTTTTATTTCAGAAGTTCTGATTTTGCATGCAGTAAATGAATCCCTCTCTCAGTGTGTCCACCATCTCCAAGTCAAGTCTGTTTGTTTGTCATCCAGTTTTGGTTGAGTCAACAATTTGGAGAGACTGCGCATCATCTGCCTGCTACAATTTCTGCTCAAGGTTTCAGTTCAGTCCCCTCGCTAGCTACTGTAACAAGCTGAAGGAGTGCACATCTTCTCATTCAACACCTCGTCTCCATCCCATCTCAGTCATCCTACTTGTTCTCCCCATTACTCCTCCTCCTCCTTTTCAAAAAGTTTCATTTCTAACTTTTGTCAATTCTGTCATTGACCTGAAATGTTAACTGTTCCTCTCTTCACAGATGCTGACTAACTTGTTAAGTACTTTCACCATTCAATCACCTGCTATATTTTTATGACTTGGAAAATATATCACCAGTGCCATAGATCAAAATTACAGCAACTCTTTATGTAACAGAACTTTGGGTGAAATGGATGGACACATGGATGCAAGAAAATCTGTGAGAGAGGGAAGAGTGAGATTGATCATGGAGGAGGTTTATACGGGATGGCACAACATTGTGGGTTGAAGGCACTGTATTGTTCTAGGTTCTGGATCTCCCAGGTTAAATACTTTGTGCAGTACTGAGTCCACATAGGAAGTAGTTGGGGTGAGAGGAAGAGGTGGTCAAGGTAGGAAGAGAGTAGTTAAGAAGTGGAAAGGTGACTATAAATATGTCCAATATCATAAAATGTTTATGGGAAAGGTATGCAATAAAATAGAGAATGGAAAAATCACTCACAAAGAAGCTTCATATTTTACCCTTATGCAAGGTCCCATTACAATTATATATTTGTGAAGGCATTGTTTCTCCTTGTAATGTTGCACCTGCCAAAGATTGCCATGCTCAGCAGTGAATTTTGGGACCAGAAAATTAAGATTGCAAGATTTGATAAATCCATTACAAATAGTGACAAATTATTATCTATACATCTTAACAACTATCATAATTATTTTACAATCGCTGTTAAACACAAAAATAAAAGCTTTAGAATAATTAAGAGCATACCTGTAATGAATGGCCTGCTCTTCATATATTATAAGGTGATTGAAAGGTTTAGCACAGTAACATCAAGACCATTCCCAAATGCTTTGCTTATGGATCACCCTTAAATAACTCTATAACTAAACTGATGTCACTAACTTTGGCTGTCCAAGAAGAGTCCCAACTGTAAATATAAGATTCTGCTCATATTAACTTGAAAATATTATTTATATTATGATTAATTCCAACTCCAAAAGTCTGCTCAATGAAAATAACATCCTAATTCCACATTAATCAAATTTGAATTTGTCTGAACTTGCCTGGTGAAATATAAATAGAATGAATTTATGCAGACTGGAAGTATATTAACGTCTCTAAGATACTGAATTTAATTGAATGCTGTAGGAAGCCAATTGTATTTTGAAGTGCAATATTATTGAGCGTGATCCATTAGCTCAGCAGCTCAAATGCCAGCACGCAAATGCATTTTTAGATGTTAGTCAGATAGCATGTCATTATTTGCTCTTACTAGGATATGAAATAGTTCAGATTTCCTAATAGCTCCAAGCACCAATGCTAAAATTTCCAGGTTCTCTAGGCTTTTTCTTTCTGAATTTAGTATTTAATTCTAAGACAAACCTTGTGTTATGTGCGTTCTTCAAATTGAATTTGACACCAGAGGCCAGAAGATATTGAAAGGTCAAAGACACTAAAATTTGCCAATCCAGACTCTATTATCCAAAGATACCTCTTGAAAAATTTAATAGACCCATCATGGACTTAATTCATGATAATAAATTTAAAGCTTGCACTTGAAAGCATTTAGCTATTTATTATTTCATTGATCAGTAAATAAACAATCAACTGCTCCAGCTATAAAACCATTATTAATATTCTATTTTAAAAGAATAATTGTGCAGTGGATACTTTATTCTGGTAACCAGATTATTGCACATATAGCAATTATGAAGAAAAACAGTATCTGAGAATTAATATGGTCAGACATTTCAAAAGGACAGCAGTTTGACTGTGTGGGATGAGATCCATTTCAGGAAATGATGTGAAATGGCTGAAAGAGAAAGCCAATAACACTTCAAATTGTATCATTGCTATTAAGTGAGAAATGCATTGAAGGAAGCTGTGCAAACTATACAGAGCAGAAACTGTGAATCAAAATGAAGAATAGAAGACATACTCCAAAATTACTTTAGCCGCATCTCTGGAAATTAACTGAGTTAAAATGCCATCGAGGGAAGCTTTACCGAAATTTAATTCAGAACCTTTTCAACACATGTACATATTCAAGATTACAATTTGCAGAACAAAAAAAAACACATGATATAACGAATCCCAGTTTTTTGAAATATTGTCTTCCCTGTGACCTTGTTATATAGATCTGCAATGTTCAGCAACCCATTATTTCTCGTTAAAATGAATGTGGGCACTACCATGAGGGCAAAAAAAACCCAAAAACCTACAACTTACAGAATGACTGAGCACACCCGACCTCACTCTGATTGCTCTGTCAGCTGACCTCTGCAGAAGCAATGGTTAGGGATCCTGTGCTGCTTAGCTGACAAATGAATGATCCTAGCTCCTCATATTTTCTACAGCTGCAGCCTTTAGCCAGGTACTTGGACAGTGAGCCGGCATGACATCTCAGATCAAGATGAATTGGTGCAAACTCCACACCAAGATTGTTTTATAGCATTTAATTTAGTTTCTTCCCCTGCTTGGATGAGCACAGTCTGGTTATGGATTTCTATTCTAATGTACTGGAGCAGGGCTGAAAGGAGCCAATGAAGCAGATGCTAGAGTGGAGATGCAGGAATACCGATCAATAGGCAAGGCCCTGACCTCAGCGCTCTCAGCCCGAGCAATGGCTAGCATGTTCAGGAGGGAAAAAGTAAAGCCATGTGCATTCATTCAAGTCATAGGTGAACCACAATGAATAGAGAAGTAACTGCTTTGAATTTATTTAACGAGTTTAAATTTAAAAATTTTTGACAAGACCATATTTAAAATGTTGAAGTACAATGTTTTCAAATGTTTTTAAGCAAAAAACTTAAATCTCATGTGACAGATTAGATTAGGAGATAATTATTAATAGACATTATTATCTGTTATTTGACCTATCAAATAATTTTAATAATTTGATATGCATTTCAGGTTTAAGATGCTAATGCAAAAAAATAAATTAGGTACAATTTAAGTTTTACAATATTTTGTTTTTTGTTTTTAATGCAACTACATTAACAATTTGGGTTACAATTTGCAGCAACAAACATAGGAAAATTTAAAAAATGCTGCCACATCAATACACAACAAAGTCATTCACCAATCAATCACATAGAGGTTTAAGGGCTCAAATACTTGACAGGTCACATGACATCCATCAATACAAATGAACATTTGTGTCACTGTATAATTTAATTCCAATAAGTATGCACTATTACACAAATAATCCAAAAGTTGGAAACATGTTAAAAATATTGACCACTGAGGACATTTGGAAATAAAAGTTGTGCATGACTTTTTTTTATAATTTCCAGTATTAAATAATTGTTTTGCATAAATCTACTAAAAGGTGAAAAATCTACTTCCCTAATGTTACCAATACACACTGTACAAATTAGTGAAAGGCTTTATTATGCATTGTTGAAGAATCCTTACAAGCTTGAATTTCAAACATAAAATATTACTTATTAATTTTAACTTGATGCTAGAATACACATTTTGTATTCAAGAGAGCAACTTATATCTACTTTGCTATATTGAAAGTGTGGCAAAATTGAGTTAAAGGTCCTGCAGAATATATAAATATTAGCTTTTAAACTTTTGTATCAATTGTAAATGAGCATTTAGAAAAAGGCATATCTGATAACTAAAAGAGAAAATGAGGAAGATTATTAATTTGAAACATTAATTATTTCACTCTGCAAATGATGCCTGACCTACTGACAATTTCCAACATTTTCTGCCTTTAATTATTTAGCAGATCAGGCAGCATCTGTGGAGAGAAACACCAACATTTTAATGTAATTTACAGATGTTGCCTAACCCTCTTGCATTTTTTGTATTTCAGATCACCATTGTGCAAAATGTTTTTATAAAGTCTTCAATTAAAAAAAGCTTCCTTTTCCATTTTAGTAAATTTGAAGTCTAACTAAAATACAATTTTACCTAACATGTCCAAACAGCCATTTGTGATAGGGTAGCTTGCAATCTTGGCCTATCTTACATAATCTCACTCTTTGTTCAATTCAAGTACTGCATATTTTCGAGGTCAATAGGAAGCCTGCAACAGTAAGCAAGAGAAAAAGCAAGAATCCTTGATCGTCAACAGCTAAGCCCTGTCCCATCTTTAAACAATCAACACATCTTGGAACAGGATAAACTTCCAAATAGAAAAAGAGAATGTTGTTTAATTTAGGGATTAAAATGTTATCTACAAGTGGTGAGATTTCCCCCATGTTTCATGATGAATACGCAAGTCTAATTCAGGAAGTAACTCACATCAAGCTTCAGAATCATAATTGTTGCAATATTTTAAAATCAAAACCTTGTAATATGAAAGAAAAGATGCCAAGGTTTTTTTTGAGATTTGTCCTGTTGCAATGATTAAAAATGCAAGTAGAATTTTTTTATTTTAGTGTGTATATCATTCAATTGATGTTCCCTTTTTAGTTTTAAAAATATTTTTCAGTGAAAAATCATTTAATTCAGATGGAACTTTCATAAATTGCTCCATATTGTTACCTATTATCTCAATGACTATGAGATTCATAAAAAAGGCAATACCAACTATAGAAAAATAGTTGAACTGATGTTGAACAGATTGTTATAACTCTGAGTTCTTTCCATTTAATCATCGTACAAGTGACAGAAAGATCTATTTTCTTGACAAGACAGTTGATCACCCAATCACAGCAAGAAAATTAAAACCCTGAAATAACTATTTCAATATGCTGAATTTAATCCCACACCAGAATCTCAGTTTCTGAAATAGAGCTGTCAAAGTATTTGTGCATTTACAGGAAACAAAAATCTAAAATGGCATGAAGGTTGAGGATCATTCAAAGTGTCTCCTTTCAATGGTGAAGTCAGAGTGAGTAAAATAATTACAGCCAGCCACATTTTCTTTATTTTGCCATTGCTAAAACTCTGATAGTATCTTGAATGAACAAAAAAAAAGTCAAATTACAACTTTGAAAAATAGTTGGGAATGTATGAAAATCAGTATTGACTAGCCATCCAAAATTCAGGCCCAAGTTTCTTGGCCAGATGCTGATTCATCTACACATTTCCAATACTTCCTATTGACTACAATTTCTCCTATGGACATGCTTGATCATAGATTCTATGATGAAGCACTGACCAAATTAATCTTTAATAGCCAAGTTTCATGATGGAAAACATAATAGAACACTGGAGAACTGTTCTACCCAGATTTGAGTATCCTCTACTTGCAAAAGCATATCTACTTTGACTTAAATGGACAATTTGGAGAATAAAGCAAGTAAAATAATTATTTCTACATAAGCATACAAAGAATACCATACCTCAGACTGAAGCAATCCCACTTCCATCGCTTCCATCGATTGTCTTGGTTTACAACATAATTTGCCAAATTTTACTGAGTGCACTTGCCACCCACAGTTATCCATCAATTGCAGAGCACACATCTTAGATGTAGGAGCAGGTGTTGGCCATCTCAAGTATGATTTAAAGACAGAGTTGCAGCAGCATAGAAAAAAATGCCTTTCAATGCACAATGTCCATACTGTTCATCAATACTACAATCAATGATGATAGTCTGGGTGCAGTCCAATTAGATTTTACAAAATTATTTTGATTTGTTTCAACTATCTACATTCACATCAAAATTCCAAGATAGACAATTATTCTACTTGGATTAATATCTCAGGCATGTAATGCAAGGGAAAATTCCATACAGCTACTTGATCACATTTACAAACCATCCCCATCTTCATTAATCTCAGCCATAAGTGTACTTAATGACTTCCGTAAGTACTGTGGTACCGTGTAAGCATTTACTGAACCACAAATTAAAGATGCCCAAGGACTAACATTTGTAGATTTTCTCTTTATATGAAGACTACGCCCCTCCTTTGGTTTGCAGTCAAATCTGGGACCTTGCATGAATTAGAATGAAAAATTCAGGGAAGTGTCCAGATTAAAAAATGTTAATATCTGCAGCTATTTGAAATCTAAAATAAAAATAACGATGGAAACATAATGACCTGCTCTTGCTGCTCGATCAAGCCCAATGATTATCACAATTGAAAACTCCCCTAGATCTACCTTCTAATAACATTAACAGAGTTGACTATTTGTTGGTAAGGGCATCACGGGTAAAGTGGTGCTGAGTCTTTATTTTCATGTCTCTCAAAAAGTGCCATGGATGCCAACAGACACTGATCTTAAAAACATCCTTACTACTAAATTTATTATCCATTAAGATTTGTTCTTTCTCTAAAAATATTAAGAAATAAGAAAAAAAAATATACATCTGAAAAGAAAAAGAAGAAAAAGCTTCTAAATGGAAACATGAGGTATGTAATATACCCTTGTTTTTTTTAGATTATATTTCAAAATCCACCTTGTGCAGGCTATCAATGATCCACTATAACTCCACCACAAATATGCCTTTTCAGTACTCATACATTTTAAGGAAGATCATGAAAATAATACCAATCTGTATTACAAAATTCCATTCTATGCCAGAAATGTAAGTTTATTGTAATAAGATTCCGTCTTCAGAAATTGCATAGTTTATAGTCATTGTTAATATTCTCAAAGGAGAATTGAACTTTAATCTTATAAAGGCTGGTCATAACTTGAGTTGTGTCAGGTTGCATCCTAGGTGGTAATCTATCTCAAGGTAAAGCACACGAATTGTGGTAAGAGATACGGGAGTTGTATTACATACTCTGCTACTCTTATGTACAGTGATTATTTACAAAAATATTAACTAGAATGCAGTCAGTTCATAGAATTATTGGAGATCAGAAAGATGAAAACAATACAATATACTCTCAACATATTTTAATTGAAAATTTAATCTACGGCACTTGACTTTCATAAATATTTTGTCTGTATTGTTCTTCTTTGGCTTGGCTTCGCGGATGAAGATTTATGGAGGGGGTAAATGTCCATGTCAGCTGCAGGCTCGTTTGAGGCTGACAAGTCCAATGCGGGACAGGCAGACATGGTTGCAGGGGATGAACTGCAAAGTAAGCATTAATTTCCACCTTGCTCAGTAGATTACTATCTTAACAACCAGTTCTTGCTTAACTTACAATAAACCACTTTAAACAGAACTATATTATTTGTAATGTCAATTTATATTCATAGCAAATATGGTACAGAGAACTCCATTATCTTTGCTCTTCCTCAATGTGATTTCCAGGATTTGCATCAAAAGGACCAAAATGGAAGAGGAGGAGACTGAAGACTAATTTACACAAACAATGGAAATTGGGTGGCTCCATTATCGTTTAGAGAAAAGAAAGAATTGTACATGAAAGAGATGGAAACCAAAATACATGGTCCCATTCAGACAAGACTATAAGGATACAATTTAAAAAAAGCTGGATACAGCCATTCTGCCTCTCTTACCTGCACTGTCATTCAATGCTCATGGATGACCTTCTGTTTCAGTAACATTCTCCTTTGCTAACCTCATGATCTTTTATGTCAAAAAAAAATATTATCAAATGTCTTCATAGCATTCTTGAATAGAGAATTACAAAGTTTCAATATTCCCTTATGAGTATTTGGGTGAGGAAATGCCTTCATCCTGCAAGGGTGACTCCTTATTTTGATCTCTGGTTCTAAATAATTGAGCCAGAGGAACATTTTCCTTGCATCTACCCTATCAAATATCGGAATTATTTCATGACCATCTTTCACTCTTACAAATTAAAAAAAAATAAAGGCCCAACTGCTTAATATCTCCTTGCAGGGAAAACAAACACACCCACCTTAGCCTCCCATCAATCTGCTCAAGATCAAACTTTATTTACCAGGTTGTCTCAGCAGGGCTGATATAATTTGAACAAGATATCCCAATTCGTGGACTCAGATTGTCTTGCAATTTTTAAAAAAAACGAACATCCCTTCCTAATGCTTTTTTGAATCAGTATTTCAACTTGCAGTGAATTGTCTGTAAAGATTCCCAGGACATTTGGACACCAACATCGTTCCGTCTCTCACCATTTGAAACATATTTCCCATTTTTATTTTTTCTAACAAAGTGCATTTGGATGTTATAATATAATTTTTACACATTATATTCCATCTATCATATCCTTACTTAACCTGTCAAAATTCCCCCGAAGCATCCCTGCATATCCCTGAGAGACCACACTCTTCCACTTAACTTTGCATTATCAGCAAACTTCAATGTATTGTATTTGGACCCGGTCACTCAAAGCTTAGATAAGGAATGGAAACAGCTGGGTCTCCAGCACTCACCTCTGCAATGCCCCATTAGTCACTGCCCGCCTTATTCCTATTCTATTTTATATCCATTAATCAACCCTCTATCCATGCCAGCATTTCACCCCAATCTTTCCTGTGGACGAATTTTGCTTCATGATCTTTTATCATTAATTGAAGGCCTTCTGAAAGACCAAATGCACTACTTTATTAGCTCCCCTAGTGTATTCTGCCACTTACAATCTTGGAAAACTCAAACAGATTTTATTTCTCCAAATCAATGTAAACGCTTCCAATTCCAATTATTATTCTGAAGTGCCTTATCATAACTTACTTAAATAGACCAGAATTTTGTACATAATGTACAGATAATCTATCATTTTGTTGAAATAATGCTGAGATGCCTCCACTAGTGGAAGATTCCCAAAAAGGGAATTTAACAAGATTAAGGGTAGTCATTTAAAACTGAATGCAGAAAGTCCTTGCAGAGAAGTGGTGAATTTCTTCTATACTCTAGCCTAGAAGTTGCTGAGGCGAGATCACTGGGGCACAAGGGATCAGAATCAGCTTAAGGAATCAGAATATTTTTGACAGTTTAGCAAATTGAGTGCTAATATTTACTATCTACATCTAATTCCTACCTGAACTATGTGGCTGCAAGGCCATTTTAGAAGGCTATATTGGTTGGTTTAGAGTCACATACAGGTCAGACCAGAAAAAGATGGCAAATTTCCTACAAATAATTCCAGTTAGCTCTCAAGGGCCATTGAACCAGTGGATATAGTAAAATCTCTATTTTCTGTGATAATTTTATACATGAATGTATATCATTATATAAATTACTTTATTTTAAAAATAGCATTTTTTAAGTTATGAATAACTTCCTTTCTAGTGAGAAATTCAAGAACATAAAATGTACATTTTTGTTATATCCAACGATGACAGCAAGGATCATGTTTGTTTTTAACTTATCTTGCCTGTTATAACAATGTTTCCTGCTAAGATATAAATGATTACAACCCCTCAAATTACTTTGAAGTAATAATAGCAATAGGGCACATCTGTGAGGGCACACGCAAAGGCTAATATTGCTTGAAAACATACCAATACCATGCTGTATGATCTCACTGCTCATAACAAAAGTATCTGAAGAGAATTATTTGTAAAGAGACTTAATACTGTATTCTTATAATAAAGATGCATCGGATTCTGGATACTGCTCCAAACGTATCAATGTTACAAAAATATTGTGGGACAATTATACATGAAACATGAATTTGTTCCAATGTCTATCTATGGCATGGAAAAAAAAAATCAGTTCAGACTTGCACCAACTCAAAAATACACAAATTAAGCCAATATTTCAGAGCCATTCGGGATAAGTGCTATCTTTTAAAAATGTGGAATAAGTTCTATTTACTTGTTCCACAAGAAAGTTTAAATATAACCTGGCCAATTGCCACGCTATGAACCTCCTCCCATATATTAGTAAGATGATAAAACAAATCATCAAGAGTATTATCGGTAAGTAGATGAATAATTCAGATTCTGGTGTCATCTTGACCTGGTGCCATAAATTCCCAGCAAATTTCTTGTAGTCAAGAAGAAATTTTTCGGGGTTTTGAGTTATACCTTACACAGATGAATATGGCTATAATTGTCAGAGACCGAACGTCACTTTCAGAGTTCTCCAGTGAACTGTTTTCACACCAAATCATCATCAGTTTCTTCAATAAACTTCACCAATAAACTTACTTCCGTCATAAGGTCAAGTGAAGGAATATTAATATTTAATTGATGTTTGGCTCCATTCCCAAACTTATGATTAGCTTTCTAAGTCCATGCAGGACTTTTTGGTTTGGAGTAATGGTAATTTCAGAAGTCCTTAGACAGATAACATCTAGTCATCTCTTTCCTTCTTTTAACAGCACAACCATTTGAATGTCTTCCACTATCAACAACTTGGGATCATAATGGATCAGAAGCAAAACTAGACAAGATACATTAATATCGTAGGTACAAAAGTAGTGGAGAGGAGTGGGGGCACGGTTGGTGTAGTGCTGCCTTTACAGAGCCAGCAATTGGGACTGGACCTGGGTTTGAATTCCGCACTGTCTGTAAGGAGTTTGTACTCCTCTGCATGCGTGGGTTTTCCTGGGGGCTCCGGTTTTCTCCCACCCTAGATTAATGCGGTGTAATTTGGGCAGCACGGACTTGTAGGGACGAACTGACCTGTTGCAGTGCTGTATGTCTAATTAAAATTTAAAATTCTGTGGCATGTTTATGAGGATGTATTATCATCTACATAAGTACACCATAGTACTGTTCTTTCTAAGAAGAATGATGAATTAATTGCATAGGTAAAGATATATTAATATGAGAAAAATAATCAACTGTAGCTATATGTTTGATTGGCATTGACGCCATCACATCCAATATTCACATCCAAAGGATACAGTGACACCTACACAATGAGCTGTAATAACATCATAAGATAGATCTGATAAAACTCAAGATTTTTAAAGCCTGTACAAACAAAGACAAAGGCAAAAGACTTGACCTGTCCATCCATATCAGTACAATAGCCAAGAAAGTGCACCAGCACCTCTTTTTTCACAGACGTCTGAGGAAATTTTGCATGTCACCTGCATATCGACAACTTCTATAGATACCCCATTTAAAGTCTCTTGTCCGGTACATCACTGGATTGTATTCAAAATGCTCTGCTTAAGACAGCAAGAAACTGTAGAGGATTGTGGACATGGCTCAGAGCATCATACATAGCCCCTCCCCTCCATCAACATTCCGCTACCTTGAAAAAGTGGACAGCATGTTAAAAGACTCATCCCCCCCTCTGGCTACACCACCTCCCAACAAGAAGAAAATTCATAAATGTGAGATCACACATCACCAGATTGAAGTTTCTCGCCTGCTATTAACAAGCTCCTAAATGAATCTCAAAAATAGTTCGATAATGATGTCCTTGTTCTGCTCCAACTGATCTTGCTCTGAAACACTGCACTTCTGGACTGGGTTTTAACTTCTTGTATTATGTATCAGATGCTTAGCTGGACTGCTTGCAAAAAAAAACTGTCACTGCATCTTGGAACATATGACAATGAACTTGAATTTGAACAATGTCAAAGAAGCCCTGTATTGATGACCAAAATGGAGCGAGCACTGAGGTAGTAATTTTTTTGTTTTCACCAAATTAATAATAGCGCCCAAACAGATCGGTGTGTGAGAATGAGAGCGAAGAGTTAGTGCCGAGCTGATTCTAGCTCCCTGTCTCCTACCTTGTTATTTTTTTCTTAGCCGCCGCCGGTGGCAAGGGAGAAGGGGGGGATGGTGAAGACACACACACACTTGCTTTGCATCAGCTCGGTAGCCCGAGGAAGTGCAGACGAGACAAGCAGGCAGATAATTTGTATCAGGATGGAGGCTTAGAGTAGAGTTACAATCTATGTTCTGATCATTAGGAAGTGTGAGAGTGGGATTGTGAATGAGAAGAGAATGCTTTAAAAAACCAGTGGGAGAGGTAAGTGCTTATTTAAATATCTCTATTGGCTAATTAGCTAAAGCCAATAAAAGGAGGGTAAGCTCAAGCAGAATGCCCAGTGTGTGAGTGGCCCAGTGTTGGAGGGGGAATTTGAGGCTTGGGTTCAAGAGACTGTGTTCAGTGAGCAGAGGATGAGGTGGAGGTGAAAGAGTTGAGGCAAGGTTTTTCTTACAATTTCCTCTTGAATATACAGTGGGAATGGCAGCCAGGACAGGGACATGCTCCTCTTGCAGAATGTTGATACTCAGGGAAGCTAAAAGTATTCCTGATAACTTCATCATTGAGAAGTGCACCCAACTGAAGATCCTTACAGACTATTAGGAAATTAGAATTGGAGCTGGATGAACTCTGGATGATTCAAGAGGCTGAGGGGGTGATAGTCAAGAGTTACAGGGATGCAATGACACCTGGGAGAAAGGAGGAAGGTAACTGGGTAATAGTCAGGAGAGGGAAAGTGAACAGACATGCCCTTTGGCCATTCCCCTCAGCAACACCCTTTGGATACTGCCGAGGGAGATGAGCTCTCTAAATCAGGCAGCAGCTGGGCAATAGCACTGTGGTCATCTCTGAGCTTCAGAAGGGAAGGGTGATCAGGTAGAGCCATAGTCATTGGAGACTCACAGGGGGTTGGGAACCAAAGTGTAGAGACAAAGGGACAGGCAGTTGGTTTACAAGTAGGGACAGTTGGTAAGGAGTTTGTGTGGAAAGACAGGTAGATAAGGCAAATTTGCAGCCAGTGGGATAAGTTGCAATGCAACAAGGACACAATCAAAAGATATAAAAATTTTTGAATATTTTATTTAAAGTCAACAGATATATAACAATTAATGAAATCACATATCTCAATGTTATAAAACTTAATTAAATCCCTTTTGATTTATATAAAAGAAATGAGAAAAAGAGAAAAAAAACTACAGAAAAAAAATCTAAATGCCAACCAATCCCTCCCTCCCAACCCCAACCTTAAAAAAATTAGATTACTAATGTATATAATAAACATAATTATATATTGAATTGAATTGCTTCAGAAGACGCTCAAAGATCCCCAAAAAAATTTCACTAAAAAACATTGCTTATTTTTAAGGGAAGACTTCTCTGGTCTGGAGGATTCAGGAATTATTTATAATTTCAAACCCAATGTTTGAGCATATGGGCTCCAAGTCTGTAAAAATACAGAGTAGTTACACCTCAAATTATATGTAATTTTTTCTAATGTAATACAATTTTGAACCTCTGTATGCCATCTTCCTAATATCAATGAAGCATCTGATTTCCATGTAACTATAGCCAAAGCTAGTTTAACAAATTTCAATTGAAAATATAATAAAGATAATTTAGGAGTTATATTTTCAAAATTTCCCATCAACAATAATTCAGAATTCCACAGAAAAACAACACCTATAACCTGTTGTAAAAAGTTAGCAATAGAAATCCAAAAAGGTTTAACTTTTGAACAAGACCATGCAGAATGAATAAAAGTCCAATACCTAAAACATTGATCCGATGAGTTCAATTTCCATCTCTTCAGTTTCTGAGCCACAATATATAACTAATGCAAAAAATTATAATATTAATATATAATATATCTTACAGTTAGTTGTTGTTGGAATGGTTAAAAAGTTTATATCAATAGCATGTTACGAGAAAAAAAAAACTAAATTAGGTTTATTTAAGTCAAGAGAAAGGTGGGAACAAGATTTAAATATATTCAATGTCAACAAATTTGGCAAGATTTAGATATAGAATTATTGTGGGTTGAGTTAAGAAATGGCAAGGGTAAAAATACACTGTTGGTAGTTATATACAGACCTCCAAACAATAGCCAGGATGTGGACAACAAAAAGCGTGTCAAAAGAGTAATCTTATGAAATTTAAGTAGATAGAGGAAAACAGGTTACAATTGGATCTCAAGAGAGAGAATCACAAGATGGGTTTTTAGAGCAGCTTGTTGATCAGCCCACTGAGGGATCGACTATATTGGATTAAATGTTATGTTATGCACAAGAGGTGATTAGAGAGCACAGTGGTTCTCAACATTTTTCTTTCCACTCACTTACCACCTTAAGTAATCCCTATGCCATTGGTGCTCTGTAATTAGTAGGGGGTTGCTTATGGTGGGATGGGAGTGGGAAGGGAAGGTTGAGCATCACTGCTCTAGACTCAATTGTTACTGAAATATTTTGCTTGAGAAAAATTATCATTGGTCCATTTCCTTTGGAGAAATGAAACAAAGTGCATAACTAATCAATTTTTTCTTTTGGCTTGGCTTCGCGGACGAAGATTTACCGAGGGGTAAATGTCCACGTCAGCTGCAGGCTCGTTTATGGCTGACAAGTCCGATGTGGGACAGGCAGACACGGTTGCAGCGGTTGCAAGGGAAAATTGGTTGGTTGGGGTTGGGTGTTGGGTTTTTCCTCCTTTGTCTTTTGTCAGTGAGGTGGGCTCTGCGGTCTTCTTCAAAGGAGGTTTCTGCCCGCCGAACGGTGAGGCACCAAGATGCACGATTTGAGGCGAGATCAGCCCACTGGCGGTGGTCAATGAGGCAGGCACCAAGAGATTTCTTTAGGCAGTCCTTGTACCTCTTTTTTGGTGCACCTCTGTCTCGGTGGCCAATGGAGAGTTTGCCATATAACACGATCTTGGGAAGGCGATGGTCCTCCATTCTGGAGACGTGACCTACCCGGCGCAGTTGGATCTTCAACAGCGTGGATTCGATGCTGTCGGCCTCTGCCATCTTGAGTACTTCGATGTGAGGGATGAAGTCGCTCCAATGAATGTTGAGGATGGAGCGGAGACAACGCTGGTGGAAGCGTTCTAGGAGCCGTAGGTGATGCCGGTAGAGGACCCATGATTCGGAGCCGAACAGGAGTGTGGGTATGACAACGGCTCTGTATACGCTTATCTTTGTGAGGTTTTTCAGTTGGTTGTTTTTCCAGACTCTTTTGTGTAGTCTTCCAAAGGCGCTATTTGCCTTGGCGAGTCTGTTGTCTATCTCGTTGTCGATCCTTGCATCTGATGAAATGGTGCAGCCGAGATAGGTAAACTGGTTGACTGTTTTGAGTTTTGTGTGCCCGATGGAGATGTGGGGGGGCTGGTAGTCATGGTGGGGAGCTGGCTGATGGAGGACCTCAGTTTTCTTCAGGCTGACCTCCAGGCCAAACATTTTGGCAGTTACCGCAAAACAGGACGTCAAGCGCTGAAGAGCTGGCTCTGAATGGGCAACTAAAGCGGCATCGTCTGCAAAGAGTAGTTCATGGACAAGTTGCTCTTGTGTCTTGGTATGAGCTTGCAGGCGCCTCAGATTGAAGAGACTGCCATCCGTGCGGTACTGGATGTAAATAGCGTCTTCATTGTTGAGGTCTTTCATGGCTTGGTTCAGCATCATGCTGAAGAAGATTGAAAAGAGGGTTGGTGCGAGAACGCAGCCTTACTTCACACCATTGTTAAAGGAGAAGGGTTCAGAGAGCTCATTGCTGTATCTGACCCAACCTTGTTGGTTTTACGATTAAAACATTAATTTTCAAACTTTTTCTTTCCACCCACATACCACCTTAGGCAATCCCTTACTAATCACAGAGCAAAATGCAAAAAAAAAAGAGGACATATAAGGAAGCAAAATTAGTGGGAAGATAAAGGATTGGGAAGTTGTTAAAAACTTGCAGAAAGTCACTAAAATCTCATAAGGAGGGAAAAAATGAAGTATGCACGTAGGCAAGTAAATAAAATCGAAGAGGATACAAAAAGCTTCTTCGAGACAATAGAGTAAAAAAAGAAGTGAAGGTAGATAGAGGACAAATAAAAAAAATGATACTAGAGAAATAATAATGGGAGACAAGGAGATGGCAGAGGAACTAAAGGAGTAGTTTCCATTGGTTTTCACTGTGGAAGATGCTAGCAGTATGCCAGATGTCAGAGTATCAAGGAAGAGAAGTGAGGGCAGTTACTACTTCAAGGGAAAAGTTGCTCAGAAAGCTGAATGGTCTAAGGGTGGAGGTCTGCTGGACCAGATGGATATCATCCTCAGATTATGAAATAAGAAGTGGTAGACATTTTGGAGGCATTTGTAATGATCTTTCAGGAATCAGTAGATTCTGGTATTGTCCTGGAGGACTGGGAAATTGCAAATGTCACTCCACTTTTCAAGAAGGATGAGAGAAAGTAAATTATAGCCCAGTAAGCTTGACATCAGTGATTGCGAAGATGTTGGAGGCGATTGTCAAGGATAAGGTTATGGAGTACTTGGAGGTACATGACAAGATAAGACAAAACCAGCATGGTTTCTTTTAGGGGAAATCTTGCTTGACAAATCTATTGGAATTCTTTGAAAAAGCGACAACAAGCTAGATAAAGGAGATGCAGTGGATGATACGTATTTGAAATTTCAGAAGGTATTTTGCAAGGTGCTGCAGATGGGGTACTTAAGATAAGAGCCCATGGTATTACAGGAAACATACTAGCATGGTAAATCATTGGTTGATTGGTTAGAAGCATGGGGTTGGAATACAGGAATCATATTCTGGTTGGCTACCATTTGCTAGTGTTTGGGCCACTTCTTTTTATGTGGTAAGTCAATGATTTGGATTATGAATTTGTTGCCAAATTTGCAGATGATACGAAGGTAGGTGGAGGAGCAGGTAGTGTTGAGAAAACGAGGATGCTGCAGAAGGACTTAGACAGATAAGGAGTAAGGGCAGAGAAATGCAAAATGAAATACAATGTTGGAAAGTGTATGTTCATGCACTTTGGTAGAAAAAAAAACCAGGCAGATAATTGAAAATGCCCAGATGCAAAGGGACCGAGTACAAGAAAGCCCAGAGATAAACTTGCATGTTGAGTTGGTGATGAAGAAGGCAAATGCAATGATGGCATTTATGATAAATGGAATAAAATACAAGAGGAATAGAATACAAGAGGAAGGATATGATGTTGAGGCTTTATAAGGCACTGGTGAGACCTCACTTGGAGTATTCTGGGCAGTTTTGGGCTCCTCATTTAAGAAATTATGTGCTGATGTTGGACAGGGTTCAGAGGAAGTTCACAGGGATGATTCCAGTAATGAAAGGGTTATCATATGAGCTGCATTTGATAGTTCTTGCCTGTACTCAGATTTTAGGAGAATGAAGGGACACTTATCAAAGCATTTTGAATGTTGAAAGACGTGGACAGAGTAGATGTAGAAAGGTTGCTTCACATGTCTAAGATAAGAGAGCACAACTTCTGGGTTTAGTAAGGGTTTTTGCTTAGAACAGAGATGTGGAGGAATTTCTTCAGCCAGAGGGTGGTAAATCTGTGGAATTTGTTGCCACAGGCAGTTGTAGAGGTCCAGTCATTGAATCTATCCAAAGCAGAGATTAATACGTTCTTGATTATCTAGGGCATCAAATGTTAAGGGGTGAAAAACGGGCAGTGGGGCTGAGTGGTAAAATGGATCAGCTCATGATTAAATGGCAGGGCAGATTCAGAGGGCTAAATAGTCTATTTCTGCTTCTATGTCTGTGGTCTTTCAGAAACAATATTTGAAGTCACACAATCTCACACTGAGCATTATTTCATTAATGCAAAGTCGATGTGCTGGATTTTTTCTCTTTAAATGATTGATGAATGGAAGAGAGAAATAGTTCAAAGGAAAGCACCACCACAAGCTAATCACTATATTTGCCAATATGCAAAATATGACCTTAACAATGGAAGCAATGTCCAGTTTTTAGATTTAAATTTTAATTATAAATTTAGACATATAGCAAGGTAACAGGCCATTTTGGCCCACGAGTCTGTGCTGCCCAATTTAGACCCAATTAAGTACATTTTGAATGGTGGGAGGAAACTGGAGCCCCCGAAGAAAATCCATGCAGACACAGGGAGAATGTATAAACTCTTTACAGACAGCTCGGGATTTGAACCCCAGTTTCTTTTTTTTTTAAATTTTTTTATTTTTCACACCATAAACCACATTAACCATGATACATACTTTTTCCTTTTCAAATATATACAGTGCCATTTTCTCCCCCCCCCTCCTTCCTCCCATCCCACCCTCCCTACCTCCCCCTTCCCATCCATTTAAAGTACAAAATCTAGGATACATTAAACCAGTCAAACAACATTGTCATTCAATAAAAATAAACAAGAATTTCCACTGAGTCAATTCTTTTCATTTCCTTCTCCTTTCGTTAATTTAGGTAGTGAATGTCCCCGGTAGGTTTTCGCTATTGTGTTTCATGTAAGGCTCCCATATTTGTTCAAATATTTCAATATTATTTCTTAAACTATATGTTATTTTTTCTAATGGAATACATTTATTCATTTCTATATACCATTGTTGTATTTTCAAATTATCTTCCGATTTCCAGGTTGACATAATACATTTTTTTGCTACGGCTAGAGCTATCTTAACAAATCTTTTTTGTGCATCGGTTGATGGCTCTAGAAAGGTGTTGCGCTGGTTGCTACGGCCTGTGCCACAATTTCAGATGGGCATTACAAATGTCCTTTGCAGTCACAATGCAAAACTCTCAGCAATTTTCAGATTGATGTTTGAGTACTTTGAGCCAAAAAAAATCCCAAGTTTTTGTCCGAATGAATTGGGAAGATTTCAACCATCTCGCTCTTTCAATATACCAAGCAGTTATGTAGAATTTTTCATTGTACACAATGTTATTTAAAGCATAAGCCTGTTTTAATAATATGGAAGAGAAATAAATTCCTTTACTTCAACACCGGGTAAAACTGAAATAAAATGCAGATATGGGAAATCTGAAACAATCACAGAAAATATTTGAATGACCTGGGTTGCATCCATAGAAAGCGTGTTTAGAGCAATTTCTGCTTTTAATTCAAAATACAAGTTGATCTTGATGTTATTTCTGTTGCAGGAAACTAGAAGGATAAGGAATACAAATTA
Organism: Narcine bancroftii; assembly: GCF_036971445.1. Taxonomy (NCBI): domain Eukaryota; kingdom Metazoa; phylum Chordata; class Chondrichthyes; order Torpediniformes; family Narcinidae; genus Narcine; species Narcine bancroftii. The sequence continues at coordinate 46,175,605 of NC_091471.1, read as the reverse complement.
AAAAGTTAAAATCTCTGCAAAACACAAAAGCTGCAGATCCCGGAATTATTTGAGTGAAGAATTGCTCTCTGATCTCAGCAAGTCAGACAACATCCATGGGCAGAAATGATCAGCCAATATTTTGATTCTTTATCAAAATTTAAGGGAATGATATTACATAAATAAATAAATAAGGAAAAAAACTGGGGGAGGGGCCTAGAGGTTATAGGATAGAAGATGTGAGATGTAACCTTTGTAAAGATTGGATGTCATAAAAATGGCGATGAGCTGCTGCCTAGTACGGAATTGTTTACAGCAGCTGGTGTATCATCTGGAAGGTTAATATACCATATATTTGGAGCTGCAAACTGAAAAATGGGCAGTTTGAAAAAGCAATCACCTACAACGAATGTCAACAAGTCTTGCATTACAAAACAGAGAATGCCAGAGTTAACCCAAGATGGAACTGGCAATCTGAACAGTAGTTTCTTCATTTGTAGTGTCTGGGTTCTAATCCAGTTTTCAAAACTATTGTCTCCAACTGAAAGAATGAATAAATAACTGTTTGATTTACTGGACTGGACACTTAGCCTTCATGTATACCTCAGCAAACTTCAAGATAATGCGAGTGGATTAGAGGAAAAACAGCAAGGTGCAGAGAAACAAAGCATACTAAGATAGCACAAAAAGGAAATTACTTCAAATAAGAATGTATATTTTAACCTTTAAAAGATATATACCTGGGTTCTCCTGTGCAGAGCCAGTTAACCAGACTGCTCACATTAACAATTCCCCTGAACTTTATTTTTGCCAGAAGGCCAAATTTGCTGGTCCAGATAGTCCCAGCATTAATAGCAATGTCCTGAAAAATGGCAAAGGTTCAAGAGCCATGATTTTGTCATTCTGACCATAGTTTATCACTCTTCTTCAAGGACTGACCATACTTTGTCAGTCCTCGAAAAAGTGTACCAGCCTGAAATGTTGGTTATATATCTTTACTTCCTATGGACGCTGTGTGACCTGCTGAGTTCCTCCAGAATTTTTGTTTTTTTTTAACTGCAATCACAGTGACTTTATTGTTTCACTTTAGAGTAATGTGCATAGCCCAAAACAAACCAGAAATTAAAATGTTTGGCAGAGCTGCAATAACAGGGACATTTTCCCAGTCTGTGCCCAGTCACTATGATGTAGAGAGACCACAACAGGACCACCAGATGCAGCAGGTGATCCCTTCAGATTCCAGTTGATTCAAGTGATGTGTTGTTGCACTTGGAAGGACCGTTTGTGGTCCCAAAAGGTGGTGAGGGTGGTGTTGTGGGGGCAAGTGAGGCATTTTATGTGGTATTGTCACGGTCGCATAACTACCTGGGCCTGGCACCATGAGATGTTCGCTCGGAGTGAATTGCATGCGAGGTGGTGTACAAGCCGGCTGCCTTTGGTAATGCGCAGCTGGCTTCTGTTGGTAAAAGGCACAAGCAGTCAGAGCGAGGAGTTGTGATGACATGCGTATGGATGAACCAATAAGTATGAAAGGGGGGTGGTGCGATGGGCATGCTTGGGACTATTGAGAATGTTTGGAGAGGAGAATAAAGGAAGGCAGATGCCCATTTTATGGATGTTAAAACTTGAGTTTCCTTTATTTTTAGATATAATATTTAAATTACACTCCTACAAGTGGTAACCCTGCTGGTTCACAACATTTTCTGGTGAAAATAGATAAAATGGATGCAGGAGCAGATGGGGAGGTTAAACTGAAAGTTTTCAACCTTTTTATGACCAATGCTCACATTTGATTCTCCATCCTCGAGGCACATTTCTCCTCGCTTAATATTACAAGCCAGAAGACTAAATTTGATTTACTCATTGCACGCTTCCCAGAGAGCGTTGCTTGCGAGGGGGGAGATGTTCTGATTAATCCAAGTGAAGACGACCCATGCGATTCCTTGAAGGCTGCTACTTTAGAGCGAATGCAGCATCCCAAGAGTCTTGCATTGCAGAGCTTCTAGCTGACGACAATCTTGGTGACAGAACTCAATCGCACAACAATGATCATTTGATACTGACACACAGGTCTGCGCCTAAATGACAGGCAACTAGATGACTCATGTGACACACAAACCTGTGACTTTCCACAGGTCGACCAAGGGCTTTTTTACCCAACCATGCAGCAGGAGGTTTTCATAGCCCTTCATAACATATCCCAACCAGACAGAAAAGCATCGGTAAGGTTGATTATTGATCGCTTCACTTGGCCTCATGTTAAGCGGAATGCAGGATTATGGGCAAGGACATGCTTGCTATGTCAGCATTTGAAAGTCTTGAGACACACAAAATCCAGGCTTGGAAACTTTTCTGTACTAGATGCTTGTTTCACACTTGGATTTGATTGGACTGCTACCTCTATCAAGAGGATTCAATTATTAACTTAAGTGCAAGGACCGCACTACAAGATGGCAGGAGGCCACCCCCATCACCAACATCTCTGCGAAGATTCTGTGGTAAAGAAATGGCTCCAGCACCTGATGGTGACTTCCTATGGGCTGCAGAACCCCTGTTAAATATTCCCCTTCCCAGCTGCTTTTGTTACCATCAACTGCATGCAGGTTTTTCAAGACTGACAAGCTGCTGAACACAGTTAACAACCCTCAAATCTCCAGGGTAATGGCTGAGTCAGGAGCCAGAGGCCCTAAAGGTATAGGTTACCACTGAGGTCGAGGTTGGAAAACTAGTATAAGACCGGGATCCAAACAAGACTGAAGCACAAGAGTCTGAGACCTCCCCTACCAACCATATTACTGGCAAATGTCCAGTCACTGGAGAATAAATTGATGATCTGAGGGCAAGGCTACTTTATCAGAGGCAGATAAGAAAAGATCTAGCTATTAGAGAACACACCAGACACTGCTAACTGACCAAATGGTTTAATCATTCATAGAGCGGATTGGAACTCAGATTCTGGAAAAGGGAGATTGGGGGGTGTGCGCTTTTTCGTTAATACTGGGTGGTGCACAGACACTAGAGTTATGTCGACCTCCTGCTCTACTGTCTTGGAGCAAATCTCAATTAAATGCAGACCCTTCTATTTTCCCTGAAAGTTCTTATCAGTGATTCTCCATGGGGTTTATATCCCTCCTGATGCCAATTACATATAGGTACTAATGGTGCTTCATGTGGTCAGTAAACAAGAGACAGCCCAGCCCGACACACTAAAAATCTTAGTCAGTGCCTTTAACTAAGCCTGCATCAAGAAAACCCTGCCTAACTACCACCGGCATGTAACCTGCTGTACCAGATTGACTTAATAACTGCTACACCAAGATAAGGAAGGCCTACCGTTTTTTCGTGAAATCGCATTTTGGCAAGTTGGATAACTTGGCTGTTCTCCTTCTGCTTTCATACAGACAAAGCATAAAAAGAGAGGCTCCAAAGATCAGGACAGCTAGAAGGTGGTCACAGGAGGGTGAAGAATGATTACAGGACTTCCTATAGTCAGAGGATTGGGAGGTGTTCAAAGACTCAGCTGAGGATGTGAATAATTACACCAAGACTATCACAGACTTTATCAAAACAGCTGTACATAAGTCTGTCTCCATGAAATTGATCAGGGTTTCCCCCAACTAGGAGTCCTTTACACCTATGACTAGGAGTCCTTTACACCTATGACTGTGTAGCTCTGTCTGACAATAACAGCATCTCCAAATTTGCCGACGATACCACAGTAGTGGTTTGTATAAAGGTCATAAGTCAGCATGCAGGAGGGAGATTGAAAATTTGGTTGAATGGTGCACCATGTTACCAAAATGTTACCAAAACTAAAGAGCTGATTGTTGACTTCAAGAAGGGAAAACCAGAGTAATAAATCCAGAGGTGGAGAGGATGAGCAATAAGTTATTGGGAGTCATTATCTTGGAGGATCTATCCTGGATCCAACACAAATGGCAACGTGAAGAATGCACATCAGCGTCTCTACTTCCTCAGGAGCTTGAGGAGGTTTGGTATGACGCAAGAAACCCTGGCAAATTTCTATAGATGTGTGATGGAAAGTGTGCTGACTGGCTGCATCACGGTCTGGTAATGGCGACACCGATACCTGGAAAAGGTAGTGGACGTAGCCTAGGACATCACATGGAAAACCCTCCCCCACTATAGACAACATCTACAATGAACACTGCTGACAGAGAGAAGCATCAATCATCAAGGATCTACACCATCCAGCACACACTCTGTTCTCGCTGCTGCCATCAGGAAAGAGGTTTTGGTGCCACAAGACTCGCACCACCAGATTCAGGAACAGCTGCTACCCCTTCACACTCAGACTCCTCAACAACAAACTTCATCAGGGACTCATTTAAGGACTCTTGTGCACTTCATAGATTTTTTAAAATTCTCTCTGTATTGCACAGTGAGCTTGTTTGCATTTGTTATGTTTACTGTTCTTTATTTGTTTACAGGTATAAGTTGTGTACAGTTTATTTATGCACCACCAATGTGATAATTCTGCCTCGCCTACAGGAAAAGAATCTCGTAGCTTTAAGTGATATCATGTCCACCGTCTTCGGGAGCATATGCGGGCATCTTACCTGATGTTTATCTACTATGGTTTGTGTTCTGCATGACTTGCAACACTGCACATGTTAGGTCTTCAGTTTGGCGGCCCTCCAGCTGGTATACAACGGCCTCTAAGACCTCATGGAATGGCATCCTAAATATTTTATTATCTGGCAGGATGGGAATGATGACTCTGTTTACACTGATTGTTAAAAGCCTGCATATATCTATGCGCCATTTGCTTAGGCACTACCAACACCAGAGAGACATCTGAACCCTGTTGTGTCCTTCAACACCTGCCTGGGAATACCTGACTGGACTGGACGGACTGTCTGCCCACAAGACTGTTTTTTAGCAAGGCAGATCCAGTCAGTCACCTCCTTACATGACTCAGAGGCTAAAGGGGGACTGTCGCGATTGCGTAAGCACCTGGCCCTTGTGCGCTAGTTCGCTCAGAGTGACGCATCTGGGAGGTAGTGTGCTTGTGCAAGCCAGCTGCCGTTGGTAACGAGCAGGTAGCCGCCATTGATAACATGCATGAGTCGTCAGAGCATGGAGTTATGATGACATGAGTGTTGATGAGCCAACAGGTAGGAAAGGGGGGTGGCGCGAAGGCCGTGCTGGGGAAGAAGAAAGTTTGAGGATGGTTGGAGAGGAGATTAAAGGAATGCAGACACCCATTTTATGTATGTTAAAACTTGTCAGTGTTTGCTTTATATTTGGATATAATATTTAAATTACACTCCTTCAGTCACAGGGGTAGGTACCAAACGGGTGATTGGTGGGAAGGGATGAATGGAGGAGGGAGTCACGGAGGGAGCAGTTACCAAGTAGGTAATTAGTGGCAAGGGATGAGTGGACAACCATTACTCTCATGCACTGCCAAACTGAGGCCACCTACAAAATGGAGGAACCACATCTAATTTTCAGTCTGGGAACTCTCCAACCAGATGGCATTAACATCAACTTCTCCATTTTCCATTACCCCCATCTCTCTCTCCCTATCTTTCCCTATCTGTCTCTTTTCCTGCAGCTCTCCACCCCCTTCCTTCTCCATTCATAGAGCTATTCCCTCCTTCTATCACTTCTCAGTTTTTTTTTTCTTCTGCCCACCCATTCATATCCACTTATAGCCTCCTACCAGTGGGCTTGTGCTCCTTCCCCTGGCCCTCCCCCCTCCACTTTATTTAAGATGCCTACTTGACGAAGGGCTCAGGCTCGAAACATTGGTTAAATATCTTTGCTGCATAAAGTACATGGCGAGACCTACTGAGTTTCTCCAGCATCTCCAGACTTTCGTGTTAAACTTGTCACTAGGTTAATGGATTAATGTAAATTTCCTCTCGTGAGGGTGGGTGGTGCAAGATTCAAGGTGAAATTGAAGGGATTGCGAGACAGACTAAGTTACATGCAAATAAGTGAGGGAATGGGAAGATGGAATTACTCTGATTGCCAGCTTTGATTTGACTGACCACCTTCTATGTCAATAGAAATAGAAAAATAAGATGGCTGTGGAGATCATACACCAGGCCCAACCTGTTGCACAATCTGAGAATAGAGAATTGCAGAAAGCGTATGTTCCATCGAGAGGCCAGTGGCAGAATGCATCTAATACTCAACCAAAAAGAGTGGGATTTGCTAATTTGCACAGAGGTCCCAAAACAAATCAATACTTAAAAAATGTCTGTGCTCAAACTCAATAAAATCTGGGTAACTAATTACACAGCTGGTAGAAATATGCTTGGCTTCAAATCTGTCAATTTACCTTGTTCTTTGCATTGATTTTTTTTTGCAGAAAAGAGAGAAATAGACTTCCGGTTGGCTGCAGCATGGTGTAACAGCAGCAGTCAGTTGCTTCTCCATACTTTACACTTTTTACACCTACTTGGTTCTTTATTTTACAACCAAAGTGTTTCATATTATACACAGTTCCTTTCATTTACCTATACTTCTATTAAAATGGCCAGAAGAAGTGGTAAATCAGGGAAGAAAAAAGAAGTGGCAACTAATCTGACTATGGAGGCTATTTCTGAGCTACAGAATCAGCCCAGACATTAGTTGATGATTTTAAAGATATCTTAAGTCAGATTGGTACTAAACTTGACCAAGTCTGGAGATCAACTGAGGAACACAGTAAACGTTTATCATCTTTGGAGCTTGAATTGAACAACTTGTGCGAGTGAGTCCACAAAGCAATTCGAGGCTAATGGTGAAAGTCGATGACCTATAAGGAGGAGCAGACAACAAATTATATGTTATCTGGGTTTGGCTGAATCTACTGAAAGTGGGAAACGTATAAATTTTTTTCGGAGTTGCTTTGAATAGTTTTTGATTGATAGAGCTCATCGCTCATTAATACCTAAGCTGCCTCCGGAGCAGAGTCCACACTTGATCATTCTTCAGCTACATCGCTATCAAATAAAGGATTCACTGATTCGTGAAGCTCATCAAAGAGGGAAACCCTTCAGGATTACTATTCTGAAGTTTCGAAGCAGTGCGCCGAAAACAGAGAAATAATGTCGGAGTTGCATAAGCATGGTTTCAAGCACGTCTCCGTGCTATACTTGCCAATAGTCATAAGAAGTGGCTGCCCTCAGTTGAAGAGGCTTGGATCTACCTAGATGATCTTCCTACTACATTGTGTCCAGTGAGAAGCTGATTGACTATTACTATTTTTAAGATTTCTAATACATGTTATATAGTATTTGTTGGATAAAGACTGATTGGCTTTCTTTGCTTTGACAACATGGGCTATTGTCATGTAAGTATTTTTCTTTGTAAAAAATTCTTTGAGCTATCAAATTTTTACTAGAAGAATACCGAGAATTCTATATTAATTTCTGTCTCAATGATAATGGTTCGAATTTTTACTGTATTATACAATTTTCAAAACTGTATGAGAAATTGTGAAAGATATCTTCTTTTATGGTTGTATTCTCAGCATAATTAAGTATTGAATGGAAGTGCTGAATTATATTTCCATTAATAAGAATGAAGCTAGAGATAACACAGTGTCGCTCTGTGATGGCTTAAAGCGGTATATGGGTGGAAAGAAAAAGTTTGAAAACTACTGCTTTCTTTGGCTTGGCTTCGCGGACGAAGATTTATGGAGGGGGGTAAATGTCCACGCCAGCTGCAGGCTCGTTTGTGGCTGACAAGTCCGATGCGGGACAGGCAGACACGGTTGCAGCGGTTGCAGGGGAAAATTGGTGGGTTGGGGTTGGGTGTTGGGTTTTTCCTCCTTTGTCTTTTGTCAGTGAGTTGGGCTCTGCGGTCTTCTTCAAAGGAGGTTGCTGCCCGCCAAACTGTGAGGCGCCAAGATGCACGGTTTGAGGCGAGATCAGCCCACTGGCGGTGGTCAATGTGGCAGGCACCAAGAGATTTCTTTAGGCAGTCCTTGTACCTCTTCTTTGGTGCACCTCTGACACGATGGCCAGTGGAGAGCTCGCCATATAACACGATCTTGGGAAGGCGATGGTCCTCCATCCTGGAGACGTGACCTACCCAGCGCAGTTGGATCTTCAACAGCGTGGATTCGATGCTGTCGGCCTCTGCCATCTCGAGTACTTCGATGTTAGGGATGAAGTCGCTCCAATGAATGTTGAGGATGGAGCGGAGGCAACGCTGGTGGAAGCGTTCTAGGAGCCGTAGGTGATGCCGGTAGAGGACCCATGATTCGGAGCCGAATAGGAGTGTGGGTATGACAATGGCTCTGTGTAGGCTTATCTTTGTGAGGTTTTTCAGTTGGTTGTTTTTCCAGACTCTTTTGTGTAGTCTTCCAAAGGCGCTATTTGCCTTGGCAAGTCTGTTGTCTATCTCGTTGTCGATCCTTGCATCTGATGAAATGGTGCAGCCGAGATAGGTAAACTTGTTGACCGTTTTGAGTTTTGTGTGTCCGATGGAGATGTGGGGGGGCTGGTAGTCATGCCACGTTAAGCAAATTCTTACTAATCAGATAGGGATTGCTTAAGGTTGTCCAGCAGGATTTTTTGTTTGGGTGAAAATTATTGTTTTGAAGAACGCGCTGTTGGCGTCTTTAGCAGCTGTCAGGCTTTGGGCTGATGGAGGAAGGTTGTCATGGCTTTAGGAATTTGTACAAGTTCTGACCTTGGGCTTGTAAGGTTCACTTTCAATCTATTACTAGTTTCAAATTTTCAAATCAAGGCTGACACGTGGAATTTGTGTTAATCAGCTTAAATTATTAATAAAAAATATGGATAATTTTATGAATTTCCTTAGTTGTAACGTAAAAAGTTTAAACCATTTGATTAACAATAAGAAATTGTTTTCACAGACTTAAAGCCTCCATTGTATTTTTACAAGAAATGCATATTCGTAATTGTAATAACTCTCATCTTATAATAAGGTGGAGAGGACAGCACTTTCATTCTTTCTTCCAGGTTAAAGCTGGGGGGGGGGGGGTGGCCTTTCAATTCTTATTAATCAAAATATTCCTTTTAATCATCAAAGTGTTGTATCAGATACAAATGGTAATTTTATCATTGTTTCAGGGAAATTGTATAATAAAATGGTAGTTTTTGCAAATGTTTATGCCCCTAACGTAGATGATATCGGGTTTTTTGTATGTTTTTTTTTCTTCCCTGCCAGATTTGAGATTATACTTTCTGGTGCTTGGTGGGGATTTTAATTGTTGGTATGACCCTGCTTTGGATTGTTCACCTCCTAACCCTACCACAATGAGTAAATCTGCCTCATTCAATCATTTTTTTCCAATTTCTTTATCTAAATAGGAGAGATTCTTTCTTTCCATATGTTCATCACACTTTTTTGCAAATTGATTATTTTCTTATTGATAATCAACTGATTCCACTGACTTGCTCTTGTAATTATCAGAGTATACTAATATCAGATCATGCCACTGACCCATCCTGGCCTCCGTCAAATAAAAAGACACTAGCTTTTCAATTTGATTTGCCGATCAATGCCAATCACTGACATCTCCCCACCAAGGCCCCTCTCATGTCAGAAGCCTGAGGGTCCCACTACTGCCCAGGAGCTTGAGGTCCCTGCTGCCGTTACCGGGAATCCGAGGTCTGCTGCTTATGGCGCCGGGAGTTCAAGGTCTGCTGCTGCTGCTGTTGGGAGCATGACATCCCTGGTCAGTTCGGCTCCAAAAAAAATTTGGATAAATGAGGATTTCGGATATCCTCGTTTATCCAATTTAAAAAAAAATCAGATAATTGTGGATTTCGAAGAATCTGATTTTGGATAATCGAAGTTATACTGTAATTAATCAAATTAAACAAATAGATCAAAAATACGCTCAAGTTAAAAATCTTGAGTTATATATAAAGCAAGTTGAACTTCAAACTAAATTTGATCTCCTTTCAACGTATCTGATTGAATGCCAACTTTTGAAGAGCCAGTTTTATTTTCATGGTGAATAATCTGGTAAGGTTTTAGCAAATCAGTTGAGGTTTTGAAGCCAAGTGGCAAGTTACAAAGATTCAAATGGATGATAGTAACATTACTATAGATTATTCTGAGATAAATGATGCCAATAAGAATTTTTATTCCCGGTTTTATATTTCTGAATTCACAGTTCGATGAAGAGTTTCCTAGATCACTTAAATATTCCCATACTTTCTTCAGATAACCAAACAAGATTAGATGAGCCTATATTGCAAGAGGGAATAGCTGCCGCTATTTCTTCATTGCATTCTGGAAAATTTCCAAGAGCTGATGGGTTTCCTATGGAGTTTTATTTAAATAATTTTCTCATTTTTTTTCATCTCATTTAGGTTATGTATTATCTGATTTGTATAAGCAGGGCAATCTCCCAGGCTACAGGCTAATTTCTTTATAAAATATTGATGTTAAGATTTTGGCTAAAATTTTGAACCATAGATTGGAGAATATTTCACCATCAATCATTTCTGAAAATCAGACTGGTTTTATTAAGATCTGTGACTCTTATCTTAATACACGTTGCTTATTGGATATTGTACTTACTTTTCAGTGCGATTCCTGAATGTGTTCTTTCTTTAGATGCAGAGAAAGCATTTGATCGGGTCGTGTGGATGTATTTATTTATAATCTCAGAAAAATTCAATTTTGGACCATGTTTTATTACATGGATTAAATTACTGCATTCATGCCCGACAGCTTCAATTCTCACAACTTTCAACAGTCACAACCTTTCAATCTCAAATGAGGAACCTGTCAAGAGTGTCCTCGAAGTCCATTACTTTTTCATTTGGCCCTAGAGTTTTTGGCAATTGCATTTTGAGAGTGTGAGGATATTTCAGGAATTTGTAGGAAGGGAACTGAACATAAATTTTCCCTTTATGCAGATGATCTCCTGGTTTTTATATCAACCCTGACACATCCTTACCTTCTATGTTGTCACTACTTCCCCAATATAGAACATTTTCAGGATATAGAATAAACCTGCATAAAAGTGAACTTTTCCCTTTAAATACACCTGCATCAATGTATACTAATCTTCTTTTTAAGATTGTGGAAAATCAATGTACTTGATCTTCAGTGGTGAATCCACATAAAATAGCACCTATAGCAAGCTTTGAAATTGGTCCCCACTTAAAAAAAGAATCACACACAAAGTTGACAGATGAGTAATTTTCATGCACAATTTGGGTTGGCACTAACCATTACACCAACCTTCCAGTCCGACATATCCTTGTAAATTACACACGTTGCATTGTATTTTATTAGGTGAACCATTAAATAAACTCCCACCCGGACCCCTAGGTTGAACTTTAGTAAGGGAAATGCCCACTCTTCTCCCTCCTCCTCCTCCTCTCTCTCCCCCCCGCACTAAAAGAACCCTCCATTGCGAACCATGCCACACCACGTTGAGGTTTATTATTCCTAGTCGCCAAGACGTGGGACACTCCAGCCCGCGTTGAAACGACCCAAGCCTTGAGTTTATTACCTGCTATTCCCGGTTGGAATCTGCAGCCTCTGCAAGCAAAATGGCTGTCGTCCTTACCCATAATCCCCCACGCAGCTGGAACCACTCTGTGTTTCCCTGGCGCTAACAGAGCGGTTCCAGCTGCATGGGGGATTATGGGTAATGAAGATGGGCATTGCCCAGTTTACCCGTGCCCAGGGGTACGTGAACATTTCAATTCAAAAATTAAAAATCACGGACATAATACTTTGAATTCTAAATTCAACTTTTTTTAATGTTCTTAGGAATGCATTTTAACCATCTGTTCACTCACAAGATGACTCATTGCTGTGCATGGAATACTTGAGCATGTGAAAATACATTTTTAAACATTGCTTTGCTCAAGTGTAGATTACTACTTATTGATATTAAAAAAAAGCTTTTTTATAATAACAGGTAGCTCCCATGAAAATCAGCCACTGGCGCTCACACTCACAAAGACTAGAAATGAGAGTGTCAACAGCGGAAGAAGTGACAACCCCCCCTCCACTATCCCAGAACTGCAGGCAGTCTGCTCACATTCACATGACACCATGGAAATGCCGAGCCCTTGTTGATGGGAGGGGAGGTGGCGATGCCAGTGACCGCCAGGACACACATACATAGGCCGAGCTTGACGATTATGGGGCGGCTCTCAGGCAGGGAGCAAGGGGCAGCTGAGATGTGACCATCACTGAAACTAAAGCTGAGCTCTGCGATGGGACACACACGTGATAGCCCCCAGCCCCTCCATAACCAGCAGCACACCAGAGAGGATTGTGATGGTGAACTCCCTTCACTGGGATGGACAAAAGGGGCGCTCATAAGGGATTTGCTAAAATTCCACACGAAACTGAAGCTGATCGGTCCTTACACATCCCCTGATTTCTGACGGGCAAACAAATCTCTCCTTACCAATCCGACCTTCCAAACCATGGTAAATTACTGGAGGTCAGAAACAGTGGGGGCAGATGGAGCACAGACGGCAGAGGCGTCACTCTCAGTGGTGATGCTGAAGTTGGCCCGGCGGCACTGATGTTGCTGGTTCTCCTGGCGCTGCTGTGCTTCTCGATGAACTATCTTGCCAGTGCTTGGGAAAGGCCAGGGGCACCAGAGACGAGCTATCAGATGGATGACTGCTACTGCTCAAAGAGCTCCGCTGTTCTGAGCGCCGCAGGATATATATTCATGCAAATATAAAACTGTGGTGCAACTTCCTGGTACAAAATTTTGATTGGGAGTTTGGCTTAATACTGTGATAATGATTTGTGATTTAACATTAACATGTGCTTGTTGATCTATTCATATCTAGAATTAGCTTTACAATAAGACCAGTCTCTTAATCATCTGTTTAAAAATCAGTTCAACTTGTTGACACAAGACACTGACTTGATTTTCATCAGAGAGCAAAACGTGACAGTGTCATTAGAGAACAGCAGGCCCATACTTTGAATGTTCTTTTGTCAAATGGAGATTCTATGTTGGACTTGGTAATTCGATATTGGGTGGGCAAGGCGAGGACAATAGTGCCCCCCTTCAAGTGGCACACAGGTCATGTGCTATGGCTGCCATACGTCTATGCTTGTATTATGGTTACAAAGAATCATAAGTATGTTTTTAAAGAAAATTTCCTTACTTTATTAAAGCGTGTGAAACAGTCCTTAACACAATGGTCGCCCCTTTCTATATCTCTGGATGGTCGTATTAATTCTATCAAAATGAATATCTTACCAAATTTTTTATATCTTTTTCAATCTATACTAATTTTTAATCCCAAATCATTTTCTGTTTTACTTGATTCGGCTATATCATCTTATATTTAGAAGGGTAAGCGCCCTCATTTAAACAGAGTTTATCTTCAAAATTTTAAAAAGAACGGAGGCATGCTGCTACCTAATTTCAGATTTTATTATTGGGCGGTCAATATACATAATCTTATGTTTTGGTTACATTTTCATAATTGAGTGGACCGTCCAGTATGGATAGTAATGGAGATGAATTCTGCTAAAAACAACTTCTCTATTTCTACATTTCTTGGATCATCACTTTGTTTCTCTTTAAATAAATCAATCGACAATCCTATTGTCAGGAACACTGTGAGAGTGTGGGTGCAGTTCAGAAAACACTTGAGATTTCATGTTTTTTCTCTTTCCTATTTTATCCAATTGTAGCAACTACTCCAGGAGAGCTACTAAATCAATTCACCAGACACAGTGGTTAGTCAGCATAGACTCTTTATTCAAATTTGCCTCCTCTTTTAAATCCAGGACCGGAAGTGAAATCACCCAACGCTTGCAATTCACCTCAAGAAATTTGCGCTTATAACTGTCATCATGAAGATAGAGGAGGCTAATACTCGTGCCAGCTGTTAAAGCCACTACTGGGCAGCTGGCTTTGTCATTTCCCATCAACTTTTTAGGCCTGCAACTTCTGTCATGGTAGCCACATGGGGGCACGCATCTACGGGCATTTTGTTCCCACTGGTGGTGGTAAAAATACCATTCTCGGCACCTGTCAGTACGTTCGTCCCTAGCTACGGGGGGGTGCGCAGGGCACGGGAGATGTCTTTGCTGAGAACATGGGCTGTATGTGGGAAGACTCTTGCCTTGGCGTGCGGTAGAGCCTGTCAGCCTCCCAGGCCACGTCACAGGGACAGCTGAAATCAATGTTTGAAATTGGTATGGAGACATGACCCGGGAACTTTGCCAGGAATAAGGTCTCAAAAAGAAAGCAATTGGAATAACCATCTGCTAGCCTGAGCATTTCATTCATTAAATTGGATGGATTTTAGCCCTTCCATATTCAAAAGCTGTATGCCCCGTTCGTGCCTGGTTAATTCCAGGGTGTCCAAGAGGAAATGCCAGAACCTGGTGTATTGGTTTTCCACCGAGGGTGACCACTAAATTCACTTGCTTTAGCTGCTGTAGCAGAGTCCAGTGCCCCAACAACTTGCCAAAACTTCATGGCTTCAGCAGTTGTCCCATGAAGGTGGAACTGGGTCTCAGCCTGGTGCAGCCATACTTGAGGCTGGTGGGCCAAGAAAGAGGGCAGGAGAACGCCTATGGTGTTAACTGCAGCTGTGGCATGTGCTGCTTTTGTTGCATCTACGATTACTTTGATTCAAGCTTCATCTGAATCTTGCAGTCGAGGTCATCAATTGTAGCGACTGTTCCAGTAGAGCTACTAAATCAATTCACCAGACACAGCAAAGACTTTTTATTCAAATTTCCCTCCTCTTTTAAATCCCTTCTGACCCAGACAAGTGGGACCAGAAACGACATCGCCCTGTGCTCACAACTCACCTGAAGGGTACATGTCTTAAAGTAAAGACGAAATCTTGTAGGTGAGTACTCAACTCCCCAGTGCACCATGACCTGGCCGGCAGCGCCGCGCCGCCCCCCCCCCCCCCCCCAATCCAGGTGAGTGAGCACTACACAATCATCTTTTTCAACCTTCTTTGAATGATTTAGCTTTTCATGAATGGCACAGATTGAGAATTGAACATATCAAAGATCTTTTTATTGATAACAGTTTTGCATCATTTGAACAGCTTTCTTAAAAGTTCAATTTACCAAATACTAATTTTTTTCAGATATTTGCAAATCAAGCATTTTCTTCAATCTCAGCTATCTGATTTCCCTGTGGCACCTGATGTGAAGTTTGTTGATGTAATTTTAGTTTACAATTTTCTGGCAAAGTTTTAATATCCATTATTTGTGATAAGTTGATGGGGTTGAGACATGCCCATCTAGTTAAAATTAAAAATGCCTGGGAACAGGATTTAGGCCTTTCATTATCGGACGAGGTTAGGGATTCATTTTTTAAGATGGTGAATACCACGTCTTTATGTGCCCACTATTGTTTGTTTCAATTTAAAGTTGTTCATGGGGTCCATATGTCTAAAGTTAAATGATCTCATATCTATTCAGATGCAAATTATTGTTGTGATAAATATAAGAGAGGAGAGGCTTCTGGACGTGTCCTAGCCTTGAAAAATACTGGAGGGATATGTTTCAAACTTTATTCTTAATCGTTAATGTAGATCTAGAAGATAATATCTTTAGAAAAACTAAATAATGCAATTACTAGACATGGATCTAAAGTGATCCTAAATATGGTTGAACAAGTTCCAAAAATGTCAGTCCAATATTTTTGGAAATTAGGGCAAGTCCAAAACATGCAACGAAGAGGCATCGAATATTTTACATTTGCCTTTGGAGAAATGTACAATGTAGGACATTGAATTGAATAAGACTATACCTAGCACACAATGATGAATTAGACTAGAAGAACCATAATGGCCTGTTTCCGTTATAAGGTTATTGTATATGGTAAATCAGGCCCAAAATTGAAGTCCATTCTTCCTCTGAGAAAGAGATATTCAGATCATCTTTCCATTCAGTTTTAATTCCACTTAAAGAAATTGCTTTCAGATTCAATAGTTTATAATATAAAGCAGGTGTCATGTAAATTGTAACTCGAAGAGTTCATCGATGAAATTTGGGTCAGGAAGAGTAGGAAGTGTTAAAAGCTTAGAGTGAACAATATGTCGAATTTGATAGTTTCTGAAATAATGCCTATTTGATCGGTTAAATAGCATCCACAATTGTTGAAGAGATATAAAATGTTGTTGCATAACAAGATCTTTAAAATTATTAATACCTAAAAAAAAAATTCCATCCTTGAAAACCTGCATCTAAAATAGTGGGTTGAAATAAATAATTCGATATAATAGGACTTGTAACTATAAATCCTATAAGTCCAAAAAATTTTCTGAATTAATTCCAGATCATCAATCTATGAGTCATTATTAAGTTCTTTTAGTCAATTTTTGAATAGAGATAGGTAAAGATGATGCCATAGGGAGGTACTTCTGAGGGACTTCAACTCCATCTCAATGCAATTAGGATATTCGTCTGTCTTTTCACAATCCAACAAAAGTAACATATTTCTTATGTTTATAGCCCAGTAGTAAAAACAAAAATTAGGAAGGGCTAATCCCCCTTTATTTCTAATGTTCAGAAGATACCTTTTATTCAATCTAGGTTTCTTGTTTTGCCATATATATTACATAATAATTGATTCAAAACTGTCAAAAAAGTCCTTAAGAGTAAATATCAGCAGTGAATGAAAGAGATTTAAAAATAAATTGAGAACCTAATCCCTTGGATGCAATTTTTGGTACATCTGGAGAGGATGATGTTCTTTTAACTCCCATCAAATTATGTCGTCTGTCTTTTGCCTCGCTTTTGGCCAGACATGCGATATTACTTAAATGGAAGGATGCTGCCCCACCCACTCACGTTCGATGGTTGAGGGACATTATGTCCTGATTAAATTTAGAAAAGATTTGTTACTCAAGTAATAACTCAAATATAAAGTTTCAAATGTTGTGGGGACTACTCTTGAATTATTTCCACAATCTCGAGGCAAAATATAAATCCTGAATTTCAGCAGTTTGCTCCTTTACTACAGGAATGATGGTACATTTTTGTTAGTCATACAATGTTGGCAGGGGGATGGGGTTTAGAGACACAGTTATCTGTGATAAAATTTTTAGATGTACTTTTGTATTATGGATGTGCTCTATGTAACTTTATATTTTGCTGAGCTATGTAATTCGTAATTTTTATTGTGCATTCCATAAATGTTTTGTACATATATGTTTATTTATGTAAAACTAATAAAACATTTAAAAAGAAAGAAAAGATAAATATGAACAAAATCCATCGAAGGATAACACACTTGTCAAATTTTGAAAGATAGAAGTAAGTACTCAAATATGACAATGCACTAGTGCACAATAAAATAGTTATTTTAGCTAACCAGTTGAATATATTTTATAAATATTCCCACTTTATAAACCCACAGAAATGTTTAATCACCACCTTTCTACCATTGCACATCACACTTTATTTGAGATAACTGAGGAAGGAAGCTGAAGGCTTTTTAAATGGGAGAAGCAATCCATTCTTGAAGTGTGCACATCATATCACTATGTCCTTGACTGTGAGGATAAACACTCAATCAACCAACAGAAGGAGAAATAAGTCATGCCAATACAGCAAAAAATTGCTCTCTTGCCCACAGGCCCGATAGGTTTAAGCGAGCATGATTTTTCCTTTTGGCTGATTTTGCATAACCAACTTGACAAAACTCCAAGAGAAAAGTAACTATTTAAAGTACACACTGCTAACTCCAAGCAGGAGTTAACATCATGAACATTTTAAAGACAAAAATAACATTTTAGATTTATTAATTCTGTGCTTTTTGTGCACAGACAAATTTTGGAGCAACTAACTTTCACAGAAAATTCTGAAACAGAAAATGTGGAAGAAATTGAGAGAGAGTCTGCAGATTTTGGAATCTGGAACAGAAACTAAGTGCAGGAGAAACTCAGCAGGTCAGGCAGCATCCATGGAGGGAAAGTAATGGTTGAGGTTTCAGGTCAATATGCTGCATCAGGATTGGAAGACATGGATGTTGTCATGCCAGATTTACCCAAAATTCATTGTTTTTGAACCTAACAGCAAAGAAGTTAGGACAGTGCTCTCTGATGGGATACAAAACACTGTTTCTTGGGCATGTTGTCCTCCTTCTCCATTGCCTTACAGCATATATTGATCAAATGGAGAAATTTCTATTTTCTTCTAAAGTTCTCATCAGTGATTTCCACCGGTGTTTATATCCCTCCCAATGTCGATTACCACAGGCACTTGTGGAGGTGCACGATGTCGTCAGTAAACAAGAAATGGCCCACCCCAACCTTCCACCTTGGCCACCCAATTCATTTTGTGTTTTTCACCTCTGCTAAGCCTCCAGAATGCCAGCAAATCCGCCCTCCCCAAGCCACCAAACCTGCTACATGACAACCATGAGCATCAAAATCCCCCAGCTTCTCCAACTGCATTTACCCAAACTCGTCCCAATCTCCATTCAGTTCCAAAAATTCCTTAGATGCTTTAAAGCTTAACCCATTCCTCGGCAGAAATTGGGACATTGTACTCAACGCTTGTGAAATACATATGTTTGTTTATAGTGTTAGATTAGTTGTTTTTATAAATTTGCAGTAGATCTAATAACAAGTGAGGTGTGTATGTGTGTGTGTGTGTGTGTGTGTATGTGTGTGTGTGTGTATATGTGTGGGGAGGGGGGGGTGGGAATGTGGCCTGTGAGTCAAGGGGGTGGAAACCTGAAAATGTTTCTCACCTCAAGACCCCAATCAGTGTAGATTGGCAAGAACATCACCTCCACAATCTCCATCACTACCAGGCTGTTTACCTAGACCCCTGCTCTACCCACTTTTCACCTATGTGGCTCAGTACAACAACATCATTTACAAAATTGCTGACCATACCATAATACAAGAAGGATATTGAAAACTTGGCTGAATGGTGCACTAACAACCTTGCGCTCAATGTCACCACAAATAAGGAGCTGAAGGAAAATCAGAGGTGCGTGATCCAGTGATCGTTGAGAGAATTAGAGGTGGAGGGTGAGCAAATTTAAATTCCTGGGAGTCAATATATCAGAGGATCTTTTCTGGACCCAACATATTAGTGTCAGCATGAAGAAAGCACATCAATGTCTCTACTACCTCAGGGGTTTGCAGAGGTTTGGGATGACATTGGAAACTGGCAAATTTCTTCAGGTGTGTAGAAGAAAGTGTGCTGACTGGCTGCAACACAGCCTGGTATGAAGGCACCAATTCCTTTGAGGGGAAAGCCCTTCAAAAGATAGTGGACTCAGGCAAAACTCTCCCCACCATTGAGAAAATCTACATGGAATGCTGCTATCAATGAGCAGCAGCAATCATCAAGGATCCACCCACGCAGGTCATGCTCTGTGTCAAGAAAGTTTGTTTACATTTCTTTCTTTATTTACATTACTCTCTTTTGTATACTTATTTTTTTCTTAAGTACAGTTTGCAATACAGATAAGTAGATAATGCGCCTGGCTGGTAGGAATTGCAGGGTTGTATGTGATGTCATCTATGTACTCTGAATTTGGTATTGACTACCCTTGTGCAGGATCCCCTCAGAGTGACCAATGGCACCAAGTATGAAGTTCCAAGCTGTCCAGCTTTAAAACCGGCTTGTTAAGCACACTCTAAGTAATAAATGGGTGAAATAGGTTGATTGGAGGAAAGTGAGTCAAATATTTTGTTTTCCTTTAAGTCATCATCTATCTCATCCTGGTAGAAGAGTATCAATCAAACTGATTACAAAACATTTTACCTGTCTTGTGAGTAAAGAAATTTCTCTTCATCTTGGTCCTAAATGGCTTATCCCTTTATCCTTAAATTTATTCTAAATAGCCTTGATAGTCACTCTGTTCAGGGGCAATCAGAAACTTGCAACTGATGCCCACATTTTTGAATTATGATGTTTAAAATGACTACAAGCCACAAAGACTGACAGAAAAGACCATGAAGTTGCAGTTGAAATTTAATACAAGGAAGTACAAAATGTCATTTTGGTAGAAAGCAGATAGATTAAATGATAGATTCAATTACAAATTTACACACTATGGTGGAATGGAAGGATATGGATTTACATGAACATACATTTTAGGAAATGGAAAGGGAATGATATGAGGGGGTTTGTAAAACTTATGATATCCTGGGATTCATAAATAGAGGCAGAGACATTACACTGACCTATAAAAAATAATAGTTAGATCACAATGACAGCATTGCAACAAATTCTAATCACTGCCCTTCAACAAAGATAGAATGCAGCAAAGATTTACGAGTACATTCTTAGCAATAAAGGATTTCAGCTGCAACAATTTGGTGCAGAATGTGGGAATATCCCAATTTAAACAAAGAAGGTTGGTGATTTGTTCATTTAAGGTAAATAGAGTAAAGGTGGAAGCAGACGCTTCAAACACTAAAGATGCAGATTTTGAATATCTGATAAAAGAGGAATTTAAAGAATCATTTTTAATCTGAGAGCATTAGAATTCAAAGGCAGAATCAATGTCTTTAAATGAGAATTAGTAAGCACTTGCAAGGTAATAATTTGCAGGATTGTCGGGTAAAAACAAGAGAATGGGACTGACAGACAACCAGTGCAAATGACAAGCCAAACAGCTTTTTCCTGTGCAGTACCGTTGTCATATCCACACTCCTGTTCGGCTCCGAATCATGGGTCCTCTACCGGCATCACCTACGGCTCCTAGAACATTTCCACCAGCGTTGTCTCCGCTCCATCCTCAACATTCATTGGAGTGACTTCATCTCCAACATCGAAGTACTGGAGCTGGCAAAGTCCGCAAGCATTGAATCCACGCTGCTGAAGACCCAACTGCGCTGGGTGGGTCACGTCTCCAGAATGGAGGACCATTGCCTTCCCAAGATTGTGTTCTATGGCGAGCTCTCAACTGGCCACCGAGTCAGAGGTGCACACAAGAAGAGGTACAAGGACTGCCTAAACAAATCTCTTGGTGCCTGCCCCATTGACCACTGCCAGTGGGCTGATCTCGCCTCAAACCGTGCATCTTGGCGCCTCACAGTTCGGCGGGTAGCAACCCCCTTTGAAGAAGACCGCAGAGCCCACCTCACTGTCAAAAGACAAAGGAGGAAAAACCCAACACCCAACCCCAACCCACCAATTTTCCCTTGAAACCGCTGCAACCGTGTCTGCCTGTCCCGCATCGGACTTGTCAGCCACAAACGAGCCTGCAGCAGACGTGGACATTACCCCTCCATAAATCTTCTTCCGCGAAGCCAAGCCAAAGAAAAGAATAACTCTATGATTCTATTTTCAAGGTATTTTATATAGTGTTTAAACCATGGGATTTTACCGATATTTAAATGTTCCAGAAACGTGTGATGCACTTAGAGAAACAGTCCAATAGACCAGAAGGAGCTATGACTATTAAAGGCTTTTTATTAAACTTCATAATAATAAATAAAAGTAAGTTATTCATCTTAAATGATTCCAATTTAAAATACGATTCAGTACAATTCCGATTATCCAAAATTGGATTCTCTGAAATTCTCATTTATCCAAATTTTTTTTAAAAATCAGATAAATGAGGATATCCGAAACAAATCAGAAATCCTCATTTATCTTAATTTTTTCAGCACCAAACTGACCTCACAGATTGAAAAAAATTCACTCAACATGAAATTAGAACGATGAATGTCCTCGTTTCAGGTAACTCCCTCCCCTCTCTCTTTCCATTTATTCTTTACCTCTCGTATTGATAGAAGAATCCCTTGTCCTGGCATCATCAACGAGTGCATCCTCCCAGTCAGGATAGGGACCTTTGGCTCAGTGGCGTTCCCTCTCTTCCCCTTCTTAGCACCCCAGAGCTCCCAATGCCGACTCTGACCCCTCCCCTCAGCCTACTACCACACACACACACACACACACACACACACACACACACACCAGCTCCACGGTGTGTGTGTGTGTGTGCGAGCTGGTGTGGGTGTGCAGTAGGCCTAGGGGAGGATTCGGAGTCGGGATTTGGGCATTGGGAACTCCAGTAACCATAGAGACAGTTACCCACCGACACACCAGTGAATGTTCCACTAGCCTGGGAAGCCTCCCCGGGATCAGCAGCAGTGGTGGGGGAATATCAGGGATCAGTGGTGGCAATTAGGAGTCCTCAGTGATTGGCAGCAGTGTTGTGGCCAGCATTTTATTGGTAAGAATTAAACGTTATTTTAATGCTTAAAAAGCCTTCCCTTGTTGTTTGTTGTTGTTTAAAGTGATTTTCTGTTGCTACTGGGCTATTTTTTTAAAAAATGACCAGTTATCTGGAAAAAGTTTATCTGACAAAGGCCTGGTCCAAACCATTTAGGATCATTGGAATTATACTGTACATGCATTGTAATAACAGAAACATTAAAATATGAATTTAGAGGAAAATATGTAAGCTGTAACCAAATAAAACATTTGTTTTAGTCTTTTGCAACTGTAGTTTTTAATGAAGTGTGTGCATGCAATGCATATGTTAAAACATAATTGTCCTCAAAGTCATAGCTAAAGAAATAGCACAAGTTAATTAGCAGTAATAAATACAACATTTTAATGTAAAAATTATGTAACTACTTAAAATCTAAATCATCTTTAGCACTGATCACTATTTTATATATGCTTACAAAGACATTGAAGGGAACCTTTACATCACAAGACAGATCTGAACATGATGGTCGTAGTTAATATTTTTAAACCTTACTGCTCTCTTGGGACCAAACTCCCACAGAAAATTAAGATCAATATTTTTTCTAGTCATCTGTATTTCTATTTCAAATCTGCAAAGTTACTGTGAACTATTTATTTGATTTATAAAATGCCTTTTAATGTTATTAAATCATTAACATCCTTTCTGAAACCATTGTTTAAATCACAGAACTTGGCACGTAGTTCAAAAATGTCATGTAGTTGAGATTAATATCTGTGATAACAACCTTGGGTTCTTAAATCTCACCTCTTTAATTACTGGATAACAATATTTTTTTGTTAAATTGCAATTTAGGTGTCTAGTCGTTGGTTGCTAGATTTACATTGGTATTTTATTTTTCTTCTAAGATTGTTGTCTTGACAACAAGCTTGTAGGTCATTTTAAAACGATGTGCATGCAATGCTTCATCATATTGCATCAAATCACATGTTCTTTCAAAGAATTTCATAAAGTTGCATTTTAATTTACAAAATCTTGTTCAACACAAAGATACTCATGTCTAGATCAATGAAATATGGAAGAATATCCATGCTTCAGATGCATTTACATTTAATAATCTGAGACCTAGTTCTGAATACTAACTCGATGAAACATATTCACTGTATAATATATAAACTATATTCATTGGAGACGCATGTATCCTGTTCTAAGGCATGGTTTATCAGCACCTTTAGTTTTCAAGAATGAAATAAATTTTATTTTAAATTTGTTATTTAGCATATGCAATGAAATGAAAAGGATTCTCACTAAACAACTTAATACTTACAACATAAGTAACAAAATAGAAAGGATTTTTGCCAAATGTTTTGCAATTAGATTTGTTAATCCATTATCAGAACTGTACAGAGCTTAAAATACTCAGTCGCTCAGTACAGAATCATTATTTGAGGACTCCAGAGAGTTAACTCCATGTGATAAAAGGCTCAACCAAGCAATTTTGACTGCACAGCCACGATGTGATGTGCACTGCATACGAGAAAAGGAATGGGAACTGCTGTTCTTTCAACCCACACAATTTGCACATGGCTTATCAATAGCCTTAGTGCTGAATATAGAACTCAAGTCTATTTGGCTTTCAGTCAATTAAGCTTTAAGCTGTCAGCAAACAAGACTTAAGTTAATTTTGAATCACTGAGAATCAAGTTGAAGGTTGTGAAAGGGCGCATGCACACACATAGACATGAGAAAAGACAGTTTAATTGCCATGAAGAGCCATTATGTGTTGTGATAGGTCTATTGAATCTCAGCTAATCTATTTATCAAAAGTGTAACAGCACGGTAAGCTAGATTTAACTGCGCATCAATCTTATTTTTTTTATTAATAATGGGAGATCTAAAATTTACTGTTTACTTGTAAATCTAGTACATGAAATTGAGAAAGAATGTTGTACATATTTTCATTATCTGTTAGATATTAATTAAACATAGTAAATAACAAGTAAGGGCTACACATTGAGACAATTAGAATAGGTTTAAGAACAGCATCTGTTCCCATACTATGTAGTACTATGTAGTATTCTGTTTAAGGTCATGAGTCAAAATAATCTCTAATATTACAAGATTTATTTCTACGGTACAGGATTGTGAAGTGTAGTTCAAAAAATACACAAAATCTCATTCAGTTCTTTATAGGCTGACATTATTAAAATCTGAAAACTTGTACAACTTAGTTTTGTGTAGATTAAAATTGTTAAATAAATGTATGTTGGGGGAGTAACAGAAATGAATGACATAAACATGAGTGAAACCATTCATGTCAATGTTTGCAGCTTCTTTGTTTAAATTGGGATATTCCCACATTCTGCACCAAATTGTTGCAGCTGAATGTAATGCTGTCACACACACCTGCTCTCTCCCAACTGTTATCTTGCCAAGTACATACCCAATTCAGTTTTGAAGTTGCTGTTGAACCTTTGTCAAACATTTTTCCGGGTAGTATAGCCCACACATTAACATGTTAGTGAACTTTAAAACACGAACCCTCATGTTTCATTGGAATTGATGTAAAATCTGAAGTTTCCCCCCAAGTTATTGACCCTCCTTCCTGAGGGACTATGCTCTGAATACTTCAAAATGTTTGACATTTGAAATTTAATCTCTATTTCCCCAAATAACTCATAACTCAAACATTTTTTCTGCAGCCCCCAAAAGGCCATGACTAGCTTTTGAAAACAAATTTCAATTTGTCTCTATATGTTAAGTAAAAGATCTCTTAACAACCTTGTCAATTTGTTCTGCCATCTTCAAAGGTTGTATACATGGGCAGCCAAGCTGTCCTGCAATCTGTTGAATCTGCAATGTCTCCCTTCCAAAATGGAACGTATCTATATTTTATCTCATCTTGCTTTTTCTCAATCTACGTTTCTAAGTTTTCTGCTTTGTCAGACTTTGAAAATATGCCACATATTCACACTTCAAGTGACTAAGTCTATTGTGTGGCACATTATCAAGAGGTTCATATAATTCTTCCTAACATCAACTATTTTGAAGTTGAAGACTTCAAATGCAACACAAAAATACAAGTTAATTCAAGGAACACTGTCTTGAGTGGGCTGGTTCAATTATGTACCATGGACCAATGACATACAATGCCCTCTGTGACTTGTGACTTGAGGAAGTACCAAAGGACTACTAATTCCTACCCATTAAGAGGATTGCTTGTACATCCATCTTAGAACAAGAACCACATGCAAGTCTGGGGTTGAATTATTCTTCTTTATTTTCAGGAAGTATGGAAGAATGGATTGACATTTAAAATTAAGAGGAGAAAACACATATTCATGAGGATCTAGAAAGATGGTAAAATTACAATTGAATTTGTTTTCAGAATCTGTCTTTCCATTTTATGTTTCACTTTGAATAAGCAACACAAACAATAAATCTCCTCTAAACAACACATTCCCTCAGGGTTATCAACACAGAAGGAATAGTCATAAAGTAAGATTGTTGATGAAAATTTGTAAATCAGCAGTTTTGCTCAGAAACAGTATTCACCTTCAGAATAGAAGATTCTGGTTTCAGAAAGCATGGCCAGATAATTAGATAGCTTCAAAAGTGTACCAGGGTTATAAGTAATTTGGGTGTAATTGGGCACCACGAGCTCGTGGGCTGAAAGGGCCTGTTACCATGCTGAACGTCTAAAATGTAACATTTTAAAAAATTAGAGCAACACTAGTGGACTGCTGCATTGTTAGAAATATTTTCAGATAAAATTCATTTGCTGCTCTCAGTCCTCTGGGAACTCATCCACGGCTAAAGAGGATACAAAGATCCCTGTCAAGGCCTCAGCAATCTTCTTAATAATTTTCTTGCAATCTGTTGAATCTGCATTGCCTCCCTTCAAAAATCTTCTTGCCTCTCTTCAACAATCCACAATCTTCTTGCAGCTCTTAATACCCTAGGATAGATCCCATCAAGGCCTGGAGATTAATCCACCTTCAGGAGACCCAGCATCTCCTCCTTCCTAATATCAACATGCCTGTGCATATCCATCCCTGACCCCACTATCCTCTATGTCCTTCCTTATGGTGAATGCTGATGCAAAGTTTTCATTTAGTACCTTACCCACATCCTCTAGTTCCAGGCATAAATTTCCTCCTTTGTCCTCAAGTAACCCATTCTTCTCCCCAGTTACCGTCTTGTCAAATATCACAGTCATCAAGGACTTTTCCTGACCCTTATTAACCCAATTCCTTATTTAAGTTATCCCCTGCTTCCTTTATATGTCTCACAGATCCTGTGCGATTTCAGCTTCTAAATCAGAATCAGAATATAACCATAAATATTACAACATTACTATAAAAAATAATTCTAACAATAACAGTGGATGAAAAGTAAGGCAGTGTCTTTGGTTCATTGATTATTCAGGAAAGTGATGGCAGCGGGGAACAAGCTGTCCCTGTCCCGCTGAGTGCTCATCTTTAGGCTCCTGTACCTTTTCCCTGAGTGAAGAAAACATGGCCTGGGTGGTGGGGCTCTTTGAGGATAGAGGCTACTTTTTTAAGACATTGCCCCATGTAGATGTCCTCGATGGAGTGAAGTCTAGTGTTTGTGATGTCGCAGGATGAGTTAACAACCCTCTCGAGTTTATTCTTGTCCTGAGAGTTGGCACCTCCATTCTAGGCAGTGATGCAACCATCCAGAATGCTCTCAATACATTGGTGAGATTTTTGTGAGTCTTCAGTGACATAGATTATCTCCTCAAGCACTCCACAAAGTATAGCTGCTGGTGAGCTTTCTTTGTGATTGCATCAATGTGGAGGCTCCAGAACAGTTCTTCAGATATGTTGACACCCAGGAATTTGAAGTTCTTGACCCTCTCCACAACTGAACCCTCAATGAAGACTGGGTTGTCTTCCTCCTTAAGTCCACAAGCATCTCCTTGGTTTTGCTAATGTTGAGCATAAGGTTGTTGTCATTACACCATTCTACAAGTTGATCTATCTCCCTCCTGTACGCTTCCTCATTGCTGTTTGTGATTCTGCCAACAACTGTGATGTCATTGGCAAATTTGTAGATGGCATTGGAATTGTGCCTGGTCACACAGTCATGAGTGTATAACGAGTAGAGGAAAGGGCTAAGCACACATCCTTGGGATGCATCGGTGTTGCTGATCAGTGAGGAGGAGACATCGTTTCCAATGACTGTGGTCTTCCAATGAGAAAGACAAGGATCTACTTGCAGAGGGGGGTACAGTGGCCTAGAATTTGTAGCTTCTTGACCAGCACTGAGCGAATAATGGTAAAGGCCAAGCTGTAGTTGATGAAGAGCAAGCATTTGTATGATTTGCTGTTTTCGAGGTGATCCAGAGTTGAGTGGAGAGCCAGCGATATTGCATCTGCTGTGGAGTATTGTGACGATAGGCAAATTGCAGTGCTACGTGTAAACTGTGGCCACGACCAGCCTCTCAAACCATTTCATCACAGTAGAAGTTAGTGCTACTGGGTGGTA
This sequence comes from Narcine bancroftii, assembly GCF_036971445.1. Classification (NCBI taxonomy): domain Eukaryota; kingdom Metazoa; phylum Chordata; class Chondrichthyes; order Torpediniformes; family Narcinidae; genus Narcine; species Narcine bancroftii. The sequence continues at coordinate 46,148,016 of NC_091471.1, read as the reverse complement.
ATCATTGAGGCAGCCCATGCTACTCTCCTTGGGTTCCAGGATGATTGATGCCCTTTTGAACCTGACTGCCACAATGAGAGGTTGAAAATGTCCATGAACACTCCGGCTAGTTGGTTGCTGGAGATTTTCAGTAGCCTGCCAGGTACACCCTCAAGGCCTGATGCCTTGCAAGGGTTCATCCTCTTGAATGATGTTCTGACATTGCCCTCAAGAGAGAAAGGGTCCTCAGCCTTTTCAGGGATTCTAGTAGGCACTGTTTGTTCTTACGTAAATCTTACATATGCTTCCACTTCCTTTTGATTAGACATTGTCTTGATTCCCTATCTTTAACATTCTTGTTTATCTCTCTCATAGGAACATATTAGTCCTGAATTCTGACCAGCTCCCACATGCAGACACCAATTCACCCAATAATAGCTGCTCATCTGCTCTCCTGCTTGATACAGCTGTAATTTGCCTTTCCCCAAATTAGCACTTTCCACAGAGGTTCAGTATTAACAAACTGTTTAAAGAAACCCTCCTGAATGCACCTAACAAATTCTACCCCATCTAAGCCTTTGGCATGATGGTAGTTCCCAATCAATACAGGAAATTAAAATCTCCCACTACAAATCACTTGTTGCTTTTACATCTGCCCTTAATCTGGCTATGTATCTATTCCTCCATATCCCATTGGTTATTTGGAGGTCGTTCTTAATGGGGGCCACAGCACATTTAAGAGGAGCCAAGGATTGACATCATAAAATATTTTTATGTAGTTGGTAAGAGAAACCAACTAAATTTGACAACTTCACAGTGAAGGGGCTGATAAACTTTGAGCAGAGTCCTCAGGGGGCCATAGCCAAAAAAAGGTTGTGACTGACTGGTCCAGAGAATAACCCCATTATAGTGATTGCACCTTTCATAATTCTGATCTCCACCCATATTGCCATGCTGATTGGCCTCCAAGATATTCTGTCCAGATGTAGCTGTGATATTCTCTCTGATCAGTAGTGCTATACCCCACCTCTTTTGCCTCGCTCTGAATACTTTAGTAGACAATTCTACTCTTCTTTCCATTGTCTTTGTAATGACTTGAACATCAAAGTACCACTCTAGGTAACAAGTTCATCTGCCTTATCTCCATAATACTCCTTGCACTGAAATAAAGATACTTCAGCCTAGCTGCCCTCGAGTGCTCACACCCTGCCTGTCCTTCCTTCCACAATCTTAACTACCCCTCCACTCAACAGTCTACCTGCTCAAAGTTGAGCTTATAACTTCATATCATTTCCGACAGTAATGGGTGTAGAGCTCCACCCCCTAACAATACTCATCCTCACCACAGCTCCAGCTGTCTTCAGATACAACTTCAAAATCCCACACAAAACTCTGCTCAAAATATCTTAACATAAAGAGGGAAAAAGACTATGATTTTGTTTACCAACCTCTGTTGAGAATTTCCTCGGATCATGGTCCAGCAAAATTTTAGATATTCAATTCTATGCATTGTCTTGCTCTCTTTACATCTTCTAACCCAACCCTTTACCAAATCTGGGTTCTTCCAAATCCTTCAAATATATATATGTAAGGAAGAGGCTGGATAAGTTTCTATAAATAGCGATAGCCCTGGTCATGAAATCAACAAAGGAAGATGGCGATTCTGACAAAGAAAGCCAATTTGGAATGAGAATATGCTGGGCATAGCCCAGTTTTGCACTAATTCGTTCTGCTGCTTTACAACTCCAGGGTGATTCTGTTTTCACATGCTATCTGCATGGTTTGTACATTTTCCACGTGACCATGTACTCTGGTTTCATCCCAGAGTACATGGTTCCATGGGTAATCGACCTCTCAGTGTAGATAAACAATGAAAGGAAATCGATGAACATGCAAGTGAAAACAAGCTGCAAGGCTTCATGGATGTAAAATGAAAATGGGACTTTAGGGGGACCCAGCATTAATCTGATGATGCAAATGGCCTCCCATTCAGTCGTAAAAAATTCAGGAAATTTTGGCTGACTGCACTTCTGTGAGAATTGAAGGTCTGACAGAACTCGGTGTTTTTGAACTGTAATGGAATGTGAATAGCACTATATAAATTTTCCATAACCTAACATTAATATTTTTGCGACCAAAATTAACTGCAGTTTCATATTATTAATACATCATATAAGTGGGAACAATACAACATTGCTATGTTGAAACAAATAAATCCTCAATATTAAAACGAACTCTGCAGAACCAATTCAACTAAAATTCTGAGGAGCATGCATTTTTTAAGGAATTATTAAGAACATGTTCAATGAAATTCTAATGGAAATACTTGCTTAATTATTAAAATTTTCCAATTATACCAAGAGCAATCTTAAATAATTTATTGCTGTTCAACCAGGTTTGCTGTGAAGAATATAATGGGCCACATAATCTGCTGAAGCAACACATCCAATGGCATCTGATTTTACCTTTGCTCAATTTAAAAAATTGCAAACAAGTTGCTGAAATTTTGCACTGATAAAACTGCAGCAATGGAAATCATCCTTCCGGAACCTCAAAGAGGCTGAGCTATTAACCAACCAAGCCCTCTTTACCGTTCTTTCTTTCTTCTTTGGCTTGGCTTCGCGGACGAAGATTTATGGAGGGGGTAATATGTCCACGTCAGCTGCAGGCTCGTTTGTGGCTGACAAGTCTGATGCGGGACAGGCAGACACGGTTGCAGCGGAAAATTGGTTGGTTGGGGTTGGGTTTTTCCTCCTTTGTCTTTTGTCAGTGAGGTGGGCTCTGCGGACTTCTTCAAAGGAGGTTGCTGCCCGCCGAACTGTGAGGCGCCAAGATGTACGGTTTGAGGCGATATCAGCCCACTGGCGGTGGTCAATGTGGCAGGCACCAAGAGATTTCTTTAGGCAGTCCTTGTACCTCTTCTTTGGGGCACCTCTGTCACGGTGGCCAGTGGCGAGTTTGCCATATAAGACGATCTTGGGAAGGCGATGGTCCTCCATTCTGGAGATGTGACCCACCCAGTGCATCTGGATCTTCAGCAGCGTGGACTCGATGCTGTCGACCTCTGCCATCTCGAGTACTTCGACGTTAGGGATGAAGGCGCTCCAATGAATGTTGAGGATGGAGTGGAGACAACGCTGGTGGAAGCGTTCTAGGAGCCGTAGGTGATGCCATCAGGAAAAAGGTATAAGAGCCAAAAGACAAGCACTCAATGGCACAAGGACAGCTTCTTCCCCACTGCCATCAGATTCTTGAATAATCAATGAACCAAAGATGCTGACTTACTTTTCATGTACTATTATTATTAGAATTTTATTTTATAGTAAGATGATTATAATATGGACGTTTGCACTATGACGCTGCAACAAAAAAACAAATTTCATGACTTGTTCATGACAATAAATTCTGATTCTGAAGTATTTGAGAATTAATAGTGCATAGACTGATAAGAAATTTATAGTCTTAAATCAAGATTAGAAAGACAAAGAAAACATATCAGACAGAGTGAGAAAGCAAAGAAACAACAGAAAGTTAAAAAAATAGACATTTTAAGAAGAGTCAAAATTTGAAGAAATCAGAATTTCCACTTGCAATTGTTCATTGTTAGATCTAGAAGTATCTGACAGAATACTCGCACTTGAATTAGGTTGTGAAGTGATTTAAATTTTGGCTTGCACAGTCGAGTACCTCGTATCCGAAGTTCCGAAAACCAAAAAGATCCAGTTAGTGCCAGTTTGATGCAATAACAGTAAAAAAAAACCCCAAAATCTTTACATCTCGCTGGGAAGATGCCAAACGGAGCTGGGTCCAAGTCTTCGGCATCAGCTGCAGCCAGAGTCGGTGATGGCTATGCCATTTTCAAGATCGTGTGCAGTGCCATCGCATTGAAGAAGTCACTCGGGCTCCCAGGCAGGAACAAGAACTGGAGTTGGGAACCGGCAGCAACAATGGGGAGGAGTGGGGACTGGCGGCGGCTGTGGGGAGGTGTCGAGGACCAGACCAGTGTCGGTGGTGGAGAGGTGTCGGGACTGGGTGGTAATGCTGGGGAGGTGTAGGAGACCAGCAGCAGCAGTGGGGAGATGTTGGGACTGGCAGCAGTTGTGGGGAGGTGTCGAGGACCAGCAGCAGCAGTGGTGGAGAGGTGTTGGGACTGGTGGCAGTGCTGGGGAGGTGTCAGGGACCAGCAGCGGTGGTGGGGAAGTGTTGGGACTAGCAGTGGCTGTAGGGAGGTGTCGAAGATCGGCGGCGGTGGAGAGGTGTCAGGTCTGGCGGAGGCTGTGGGGAGGTGTTGGGCACCAGAGGCGGTTATAGACAAAAAACAATGTTAATGAGGCAGATGACACTAGAGGAAATATTTGAAAAAGCCACTGAGGAGAATTTCTAGAGTTTGGTGCTGCATTTACCTTCTTTTGTAAGCAGAGATCAAGTTTTTTTTTGGTAAGTACTAAACATTATTTCATGTGAATTTTCCATTTGTGGAATCATGTTGGTGCTCAAAAACCCTGTTGTTATTTGTTATTGTTGTTTAACCACTGAGCACACTAAGTATGCTCCGTATATGGTTATATGGTTTATATGGTTACTGTGCTGCTTTGTTCCATTGTTCTGAAAACTAAAAAAAAGCAAAGAACGTCTGGTCCCAAGAATTTTGGATACGGGATACTGTACTTATATATAACATAGTAGTCTTACACCACTCAATCGAATCCACGCTGCTGAAGACCCAACTGCGCTGGGTGGGTCACGTCTCCAGAATGGAGGACCATCGCCTTCTCAAGATCGTGTTATATGGTGAGCTCTCCACTGGCCACTGTGACAGAGGTGCACCAAAGAAGAGGTACAAGGACTGCTTAAAAAAATCTCTTGGTGCCTGCCACATTGACCACCACCAGTGGGCTGATATCGCCTCAAACCGTGCATCTTGGCGCCTCACAGTTCGGCGGGCAGCAACCTCCTTTGAAGAAGACCACAGAGCCCACCTCACTGACAAAAGACAAAGGAGGAAAAACCCAACACCCAACCCCAACCCACCAATTTTCCCTTGCAATCGTTGCAACCGTGTCTGCCTGTCCCGCATCGGACTTGTCAGTCACCAACGAGCCTGCAGCAGACGTGGACTTTTTACCCCCTCCATAAATCTTCATCCGCGAAGCCAAGCGAAAGAAGAAGTAGTCTTACACCACTCGATGCACACTAATAGCGAGCCACTTTGCATAATGCTATTTTTTTAACATATTAATGGAGCAACACAACATGACAGAAAAGTCAATGGAAATTTTATTGTGAATCTTGTCTTTGCTTGAAGTTGCATCATCATTTATACACAATTATAATGGGAACCAATAAATTAATTGTTAACTTAATAGCAATTTATAGCCCAGTCAGAATTATATAAATTTCAAACCAGTTAATACAGAGGTTCAAAATATAGAGGCAACATCTACCCAAATCCACATTTCACAGGGATCAGTCTCCCCATGATTCCATGGTCTACTCTTCCTTCACCATGCACCCTTCCACCCCCTCAGACACTTACCCAGTTTCTTTCACCCCTTGGAGATACATGACTTTGAGTATGCAGAGTGGTTCATGTTCAAGGAGTCTGCAAATACCCTTAATAAATACACTGACATCACCACCTGCATCAGTAAGTGTGTGGAAAACTGTGAGACCAAGAAGATGATAGAGGTAATTCCCAATTGAAAACTATGCATGAACTAAGAAGGCCAGAGTAGAGGCATTGTAGTCAAGAAACCTGAACTTCTGCATAACATCCAAACACGATCTCTGCAAGGCTATTGGAGAAGCTAAGAGATGGTACCACACCAAATCCCAAGAAAACATCACAGTCACATGATGACTATGGCAGGAAATGCATGCTATCATGGAATACAAAGCAAAGTCCAGCACCACAGAATAAAATAGTGCAACACTCCCCAATGAGTTAAACATGTTCTATGCTAGCTTCAAAAAGATGCCAACAGAGATAAAATCCACATCAACACTATAACTGCTGTTGAAATCGGGGTGGCCTTACAGCAATTAACCCATACATACTCCCAAAATGTGTCCTGAAACCCTGCTCAGATCAACTGGCAGGCATATTCAGTTACCTTTAGTCACTCCCTGCAAAGGGCCACAGTTCCCACTTGCTTCAAGTAGGCCACCATCACCAAAGTACAAAAGAAAAGCTTAATAATGGGTCTAAATGACGATTGGTTAGAGGCTTTGACATTTGGGCAGCAAAGTTAACATAGCGGTTAGCGCAATGTTGTTACACCGCCTGCGATTGGGACCAGAGATCAAATCCTGTGCTGTTTGCAAGGAGTTTGTATGTTCTCCCCGAGTCTGCATGGGTTTTCCCCGGGGGTTCCAGTTTCCTTCCACCCTTCAAAGCATACCATGGGTTGTACGTCAATTGGGTGTGATTGGGTGGCACAAGTCGTGGGCCAGAAGGCCCTGCTACCGTGCTGAATGTCTAAATTTAAATTAAAAAAAAAATCTACCAGCATAAAGTGCATTGAGAGGTAGGTCATGGTTCACATCAACTCTAGCCTCTCAGCCTTGACCCATTTCAATTTGCCAACCAGCCAAACAATTCGATAGCAGATGCCATCTTCCTACCTCTGCACTTGACCCTAAAGCACACTCCAGCGAACCTATTCCCAAAGTTCAGGATACAGGCCTCAGCTCCTTGTCTGCAACTGTATTTTTGACTTCCTGTCTAATACAACCACTATCAAGGGGTGCTAAACTTCTCCCCCCCACCCCCCCGGGAGCCATAGCAGATATAAGTAGAGGGAGTGGGTGGGGCAACTGACTGAAATCCTTAACAAGCAGGGCTCAAGGTTTATTGGGGACATGGAACAGATTAAACATCTCTTGGGGAAGGAAAGGACTGCTAGTAGGCTTTGCTGTATAGTTGCCAAGAAATGCATGATTTTTCAAGGTTGGAGGCATTTGGAGAAAGCCTACAATGACCTAAACAAATGCAAAAAATTAACAATATTTTCAGAGTATTCCTTGCTTCAACATGATTGTGTGTGACTGACATCGAATCAGCTTTAGCTGTGAATTGCCTTCCACATTGTTTTCCTCTGTTGTTTTATTGTCTTCAATTCTAGGAAATGGGCATGCAGACCAAAAAGTTTTGCTTCATATTTCATGCCATTTTCAAGTTTTTGTGATGGGTAGTGAATGCATGTTTCCTTCTGCTAGCTTTTATTGTTTGGTATTTTCCATAAAAGTTAAGCCTACTTTTGAGTTAACCCTTTCAGAAATAATTTGACCCATGATTTCTTCAGCAAAAAAGAAGTGTTGGTAGTATTCAATGGAACACTTATCGTATGGTTTCATTACATCTCTGCAAAACCCTTAGTTGCCCATGTGTTTGATTTGTTTTAATATATTTGAAATGAAAGCAAGCTCAAACAACATTTAGAGACTGTACATAAAGAGAAGAAAGATAAACCCTTTGAGATGATTGAGAAGGCAAACAGATAATTACTGAAACATCACAGACCCTCTTGCATCATACAACATAAGTAACAGATAACTAAACGTGAAAATGCTCATAACCTCACAGAGTCGCTTATTTTGCCCTCAGTATCCATAATGATATCTGACGTCATGATCTTAAATGCCAAAAAAACCATTCAGGCAATCCCTTTGAATAATTCTGCTGTTTCTAGATGGTTACAATCCAAGAAATTCTCTTAACATCACAATTAGACAAATCCACTTCTCATAGTTTATTCCAGATTCTGGAATGGAAACAAGCTGATAAAAGAGATGTTGTTTACTAGAAGGTTTAAAACATACACTCAGGGACTGACTATTTTCAAACAAGTTAAGAATTACATAAATGAGAAGATATGAGAACATAGTTGCCTGTGCAACTGATGGTTCAATTTCAACAGTTGGTCAAGACAGAGGTTTCATCGGACACCTGAAAAATGTAATATATTCATAGGGAACACTTGGTGGCTAAAAACTTAAATGTTTCACCTTCAATTATCAGAAAGATTGTAAATTTGATATAGTCACATCCCCTTCAAGACCATACAATCCTGCAGCTGTGTGAAGAAAATGATGAACATCTCAACCACTGCTGTTGAATACTGAGGTGAGGTGGCTGTCCAATGGAAATTGCCTTGTCATTTTGTTGCTCTCGGGGTCACGACTGTTTTGTTTCTTTCTCATAGCACGCATGGAGAAAATGCGTTGATGCAAAGACGGAAATATTTTATCTGGCAGATACCTTTGACAAACTCAATTTGTTAAGAAGACCTTACAGGGTAAACAGAATAACCTTGTTGATAGTAAGGAAACCATTGTTTCTTTCCTTAAAAAGATCAAAGTCTATTGGACATTGGGAAACTTTACAATTTCAAAATCTGAACACAAATGCAGAGGCAATGAAGAATGATGACATTACTGTTTATGTGAAACACCAAAAGCAAACAGACACTTAACTGCAGGAAAGATTTAATGACCTGTTAAACTTCAATATCCCATATTGGATACTAGATCCATTTTACGACCAACCCACCAACATTGATGCAAAAATTCAAGAGAAGTTGATTGATTATAAGAAAGAGATAATTGCACGCTGTATGCTCAATCGATTTAGAAAAGATTTTAGGGTTAAGAATGATCTGACAAATAAATTTTCAAAATGATGGGAATAGTCGGAAATATTCTTCATCATCCTTCCCTCAACAAACTTGGTTGAAGATTGATTCAATATTTTCCTTGACAAAATGCAGGGACAGACTTGATATCGCCACGAGAGGTGACCTTCGACTTTCACTATCCAATGTGAAGCCTGATATCAAAAAGCATACACAGGATCATGAAGCTCAAGGATCTCACCAAAATTTTCATTTTATAAGAATTATTTTTAAAAATTATTTTAGTGAAGTTTTCACATCCTTAAGTTGATGTTTAAAGTTATTGAATGACTCATTGTATATAAAGCATTGCGCAATAAGAATCTTTTTTCACATCCTTTTGTACAATGTACGTTCATGTTTTCTTCTTTCCAAGATAAGAATGATCTCCCATTTGTCAGTTTGGTCTGGAATCACAAATGATAGTTGTATGCACAAGTAAAAACCATGTTTCCTTTTCACCCCACGTTACATAAATATGTTTTATGGGTTTTTTTTATGTTGTCAGTAGGAGAGAAGCACAGAAGAAACCGACTAAACTTGACTGCTTCACAGGAAATGGGATCCATAAACTTTCAACAGAGTCCTAAAGGGGGGGAATAGCCAAAGAAAATGATGATGCCCATCTAATCAGTGAAGGAGGTGACAACTTCCTCTTCAGAATCACATTCAACACAAGTGCTCTTGAACTACGTGTACTCAGTCCTCTCCTACACCCACAACTGTACAAATAAATATTGTTCCAACTCCATCTGCAAATTTGTCAACATCATCACAGCAGTGGACTGGGTATCGACTAATGATAAGAAAGAATACAGAAAAAAGACTGAAAATCTAATGGCTGGTGCCAAGACAACCTCTCTCTCAATATCAATAAAACTATGGAGATGATCATTTACTTCAGAAGAGCTACAGTCAATGTCTCTATCCTTATTAATGGCACTGTGGTCATAAAAAGTAGAAAGCTTCATTCTAGGGAATAAATTCCTTTAATGACATGACCTGAAACAACCACATCCGTGGGCTTTCTTGACCATCACAACAATGTTTCTTCTTACTTGGCAGACTAAGCAAGATTGGCATGTCCTGGTCTGTCCTTAAACAACTTCTAGAGATGCACCATCAAAAGCATACTGACTGGAAGCATCACAGTATGGCATGGAAATTGCTCTGCTCAAGATTGAAAACAGCTGCAGAAGGTAGTGAATGCAGGTCGAAACATAATAAAAACTTCCCTCTCCTCCATGGACTTTATCTACATCTCCCACTGCCTGGAAAAGGCAGCCAACATTGCCAACCCGCATCACTCCCTGGATGCACTTCCCTCTCCCTCCTCCCATGCATAAAAGGGCTTAGAGTGTGAAGGCACACATCAATATGGTTTCTTTCCTGCACCCATCAGGCTCCTGAATGAGCCCCTTAAAAGTGCTTTCATGATGCCCTTGCTTGGTGCTAAATGATCTTCCTTTTCCTTGTAATCCTATGCGCTGCAAATTGTGTTCTTTCTTCAACTGTATAGATTTTACGAGATTACCTGCCAGTCTGTTTGCAGCAAAATCCTTCTCACTGTACTAGGCACTTCATGACAAATATGCTGAAACTTAATTTAGCATCTTGTTCTGTCCAGACATTGTTCCTGTGCCATACTGTTCTATGTTCCAAGAAAAACAAGTGCTTTTTTTTTCCAATGAGACAACAGACGACACCTCCCTTCTGGTCAGACAAACATCATCTATGAATGGTTTGATGAGAAGAACAGGTTGATGCCAAATAAAACTCCATATCCCCTTGATGAATGGCCCCATGCATAGCTGCGGCCAAGGTAAGGAGAACCCTATCCAAGGTGAACCCACACAAGGTAGCAGGACGACACAACATACCTGGTCGGGTACTGAAGGACTACACAGACCAAATGACGGTGGTGTTCATGGACATCTTCAACACCTCACTGCAGCAGTCCATTATTTCCACAAAGTTCAAGACAGCCACCATTAAGAGAATGACAATAACAGCCCTCAATGACTACTGGCCTGTAGCACTGACCTCCACCGTTATGAAATGCTTCAAGTGTCTGGTCATGGAATGCATCAAAGCAGGTCCCATTACCATTTGCCTACAGAAGAAACCGTTCCACTGACGATGCTATAGCCTTATTGCTTAATGGTGGATCTAGAGAGCGATGTCTCACATGCCAGACTGCTGTTCAGTGACTGCCGATCGGCATTCTGAGGAATACGATCATTCTCCAGAGGCTGGTAGAAAAGCTGTTCTTGCTGGGTCTCAGTACCCCTCTCTGTACTTCCTAATGTCGAGACCAGTCTGTCCAGGTCAGTAGCAGAATATCGAGCACCCTCACACTGAGCACTAACACACCTCAGGGCTTTGTACTAAGCCCATTCCTGTTCAAGCTACTCTCCTACGGCTGCATGCCAGATCCAGCTCAAACAGTGTCATCAAGTTTGCAGATTACACAACAGTAGTTGCCCTCATCAGCAATGACGATGAGTGGCATTACAAAGAGATGGAAAATCTCGTGAAATGGTGCGACAGTAACAACCTGAGTCTCAATGTGGACAAGATGGAGGAGATGATCGTGGTCTTCAGGAGGACAAAGAATGACTACCCTGCACTGCACATCAACAACTCTGTAGTAGAGAGAGTGGAGAGCACCAAGTTCCTTGGAGTTCACTTAACCAGTGATCTATCGTGGACATTCCTCACTTGTCAGGAAGCCGCAACAGCGACTGCACTTTCTGAGAAGACTTAAGTGGGCAAGGCTACCGTCTACCATTATGTTAACTTTCTATAGGAGCTCTATCGAGATCGTCTTGGATGGTTGCATCATAGTGTAGTACGGTTGCTGCAGAGAAATGGAACAGAGGTCAATCCACCCGACCATAAGAGTGGCAGAGAGGATCACTGGAGTTTCCCTTCCCCCATCCCCATTGATGTGATCTATCGGGATCATTGGCTGAAGAGGGCGCACAAAAGCATTGATGACCCTTTCCACCCTCACAGCAGCTTTCAGCTGCTCCCATCAGGGAAGAGATGCAGGAGTATCAGAGCCAGCGCCACCAGGCTGAGGAACAGTTTCTTCCCACGGGCAGTGAGAACGCTGAACAACCAAAGGAACTGATCACATTAACCATCGAGGCTCGCATTTGCACCAAACAATACTTAACTATCTTTATATATAAAATACTTGTCCTGCATCTGGATTGTTTGTCTTTATTATGTACTATCCATGATTGTGTAACTGCATGTTTTGAACCGATGACTGGAGAACGCTGTTTTGTCAGGTTGTACTTGTACTATCAGATGACAATAAACTTGACTTGACGAGAATATGCTGGAATCTACTGGAGGAGCTCAGTGGTTCTTAAAAGAATTGTGGACATTTCAGGTGTGAATTCTTCATCACGTCATGGTCTAGAGTTGGCAAGTGTTTCAATTCACTGGGATAGCAGTTCATACACCAGCCTTACTGTAAATCTGAAGGTGTAAAGCCGAAGGCCTGATGCAAAGTCCATCCAAACTCTTTACTCAATGTTTCACTAGTGTACTATCAGATTTTTAACTATGCTGCTGGGCATGCACGTAAATCCACAAATAAAGCAAGAAGTGGGTCAATTAGAATTTCAGTATAGAACATTACAGTATCCACCTCACCCTTAATGATGTAACTTCAGATGAATTTGGTGTGGCTCAGTTTATTTGAGTCAGAAATGACTGTTTCCAAATGTAACATGTGCTGATCTAACTTGAATGTAAAAAAAAACTACAGAGACATGCCTTAAAAAGAACATGTCCAAACAATTTTAAATCAATATTCTTTAAGTGCAGTGAGCTTTCCATGAACGTGACCTCCCCCACTGTAGTGTGAAATCAATCCCAAGACATTTTAATAGACCTGATTGATAGTGATGTCAGTACACGTATATTTGAACATGCATTTCTTATCTCGTCTTGCTCTCCAATATAAATAGCTGTACTTCAAAATCAAATAAACTAGATCAAAATTTAATCTTTGTGCTCCTTAATCAGAATGTTATACAACGGTAAAATATCTAGGACAATCCTCATTTTAAGACTCCTCATTCCTATATTTTGTGAGGTTAATATCTGAGAACATCATTGAAAGTTCCCCAGATTCATCCACCCTTCTTGAGCAAACCCTCAGGTTCAAGGGTATTTTGCTTCATCTCGACTTCTCTGTGCCAAAGAGTGGCTGACAAGTCTTATGTGCTGTTCAATGGTAGGGGAGTTACACTTTATATTGGGGCAGAGGAGGGCAGATAGTTTGGCGTTCAGCATTTAGAGACATAAATATGTAGGGAATGGTGTGATATGGATCAAGTGCAGGCAGACGTTGAACTTAATTTAGCATTTTTCCCCTGAGTAGAGTCTTGAGGTGTTGCTGCCCTTCCCTGGATATTTCTTTTCCAGTTTGAGCAGGGATGAGAATAAGGGATTTCCATGAGTCGGCAAAGATGTCTTTTTCCACAAAGACTTTGTCAACATCTTTGAAGCATTTTTCAAGCCTTCAAGATATTTCTTTCTGTAAAGAAGCGCAGATGACAGTCCTGTTTTGGGAGCACGATGTGCCTTGCCTTGAAGTAATCAGGTAAATACACAAAAGAGCTAGAGAAATTCAGCGGGATCCGCAGCAACTATAGGAAGCAAAGATATATAACCAACATTTCGGGCCTGAACACTTTGTCAAAGTATGAGAAAAAAGCAGACATCCGCCTGAATAAAGAGGAGAAGGTAGGAAGGAACAAAGGCCAGGGGGAAAAGTACAGGCCAAATGGCATAGGTGGACAGGGCTAATAGAGCAGGAGAAAAAAAAGCTGAGTATTGATCGTGAAAGTGCAGAGCCAGAGTCAGAGAGCTAAGGAAAGAGATAGATATGCGGGGGTGGGGCTAAGAGATGTTAAATCCATTTGGTTGGTGAGTGACCAGACGGAATGTGAGGTGTTGTTCCTCCAATTTGCCGGTCTGTGTTTGGCTGTGAATGAGACCATGGATAGACGTGTCAACATGAGGATAGGGCAAGGATTTGAAATTGAATTTTCTCTTGCAACACTCTTCCCTTTCTCAATCTACCTATCTCTTTCTCTGGATTCAACAAACCCACCAACTCTTACAGTTACCTCGTCTATATCTCTTCCCACCCTGACCCAAGGAAGGTTTCTAATCCTTTCTTGCAATTCCTCCATCTCTGGTGCATTTACTCCCAGGATGAGGTCTTCCATGCGAGCCCCCTCTGCCCCCAGACACAAGGATGGGATCCCCTCTTGTCCTTAACCATCAGCTTCCACATCTAACATATCATCCTCTGCAATTTCTGTGTCCCCTTTCCTCCAGTTCAGCATTCACAATCAATTTTCAGCTTTTCTCTCCTACCCATGTCTATTCAGACACATCTTCCTCTCTCATCCTTGTGCAGGGACCACTTCCTCCATGACTCCCTCTTCCACTTAGTACCCTTGGTACCCACCCCTATGACTGCAGGAAATGCTACACTTGCACCCACACCACCATTCAGGGCCCCACCTAGTGCTTCCAAGTGAAGCAACACTTTAATTGTGAATACTCAGCAGTCATGTACTGCATAAAAGCAGGTGGAGTAGAGTCTGTTTGGATAGAGTTGAGATATTGCAAGGGCAAGAGGACCATAATAGGAGTCATATACAGGCCGTCAAACAGTAGCTTGGATATAGGATGCAGAATAACTCAGGTGTTAAGATTGGCATGTCAAAATGGTAATGATAAAGTTGTTATGTCGACTGGGAAAATCTAACTGGTGCGAGATTGCAAGAAAATGAATTTATAGAATGTCTTCGGGATACATTCTTAGAGCAGCTCGTGATGGAGCATACCAGGGGGAAGACAATTCTGGATTTAGTGTTGTGTAACAATGCGGATTTGATAAGGGACCTTGAAGTAGGGGAGCCATTAGGTAATAATGACCATAATATAGTAAGTTTTAATTTGCAATTTGAAAGGGAGAAAGAATGAAAGTTGGAAGTATCAGTATTACAGTTGAATAAAGGGGATTGTGCAGCCAGGCGGGAGGATCTAGCCAAAATATAATGGAAGAGAACTGTGGAACAAAAATGGCAGTTATTTCTGGGCAATTTTCAGAAGGTACAGGACCAGTTCATTCCAAAGAGGAAGAAAGGTTCCAAGGCGAGCAAAGGGCAACCATGGCCGACAAAGGAAGTCAAGAACAGTATCAAGACCAAGGAGAGGAAGTATAATATAGCAGAAAGAAGTGGGAAGCTAGAGGATTGGGAAAACTTCAAAGAGCAATAGAAGATAACTAAGAAAGCTATACGGGAGGAAAAAATGAGGTAAAAGAGTAAACTAGTCAATAAAATATAAAAGTGGGATAGTTAAAGGTTCTTTAGATATGTAAAAAGGAAAAAAAGTAGTTAGGACCAAAATTGGGCCATAAAAAAACAGAAACAGGTGAAATTATTGCAGGAAGCAAGGAAATGGCTGACGAGTATAACAGATTCTTTGGATATGAAAGATACAGGTAAAGATCAGATGGGGGGGAAGAGGTCCTGCGGTATTGAAGGGATATAAATTCCAACGGTAATGGAGGAATTGATGGAAATCCAGATTCGAAAGCATGTGGTCTTGAGTAAATTGAATGGACTGAAGGCTGACAAGTCTTCATCCCAGGGGGCTTAGGGAGGTTGCTCTTGAAATTGTGGACGCATTGGTCGACATTTTCCAATGTTCTATAGATTCAGGAGAGATGCCTGTGGATTGGAAGGTGGCTAATGTTGTGCTGCTTTTTAAGGGAGGGAGGGAGGGAGTAAAAGGGCAATTACAGACCGGTTATCCTGATGAGAGTAGTGGGGAAGATATTAGAATCTATTATAAAAAGAATAGACAGAAATAATAGCCTCATTACAAGTCACCATGGATTTCTGAAGGGAAAATCATGCTTGACTAATCTTCTGAAATTTTTCAAGGATCTGACAAGGAGGGTGGACATGGGAGAGCCAGTAGATGTGATGTACTTGGACTTTCAGAAGACTTCTGGTAAGGTCCCGCACAGGAGATTCCTAGGCAAAATCAGAGAGCATGGTATTGGGGATAGGGTCCTGACATGGATAGAAAATTGGTTGACAGACAGGAAACAGAGTTGGAATTAACAGGTCGCTTTCGGGATGGCAGGATGTGACAGTTGGGTCCCACATATATCATATATTTAGATAAGGGGATTATAAATAACATTAGCATATTTGCAGATGACACAAATCTGGGTGGCAGTGTGAAGTATGAGGAGGATGTCAGGAAAATGCAGGGAGCCTTGGACAGCCTTAGATGACAGGGCAGATGCATGGAAGAAGCAGTTTAATGTGGATAAATGTGAGGTTATCTACTTTGGTGGCAGGAACAGGAAAGCAGATTCTTATTTAAATCAAGTCAAGTTAGGGAGTGGGTAAGTGCAACATGATCAAGGTGTACTTGTACATCAGTCACTAAAAGCTAGCATGCAGGCTCAACAAGCTGTAAGGCAAATGGCATGTTAGCCTTCATAAAAAGGGTAATAGAGTATAAGAGTAAAGATGTCCTTCTGCAGTTGTACGGGGCCATGGTGAGGCCACACCTGGAGTATTGTGTACAGTTCTGGTCTCCTAATTTGAGGAAGGACATTCTCGCTATTGAGGCAGTGCAGTGTAGACTCACAAGGTTAGTTCCCGGGATGACGGGATTAACGTATGTCGAAAGGTTGGATAAACTGGGGTTGTATACGTTGGAATTTAGAAGGATGAGGGACGATATGATTGAGGTATATAAGATTATTAAGGGATTGGACACGATAGAAACTGATTATATGTTCCCGATGTTGGGGAGACTAGGACTAGAGGGCATAGTTTAAGAATACAGAGATGTGAAAAAAAATATTTTACCCAGAGAGTTGATGGTCTGTGGAATGCTTTACCCCAGAGAATGGTAGAGGTGGTGGGTTCTCTGGATAAGTTCAAGAGGGAGTTAGATAAGGTTTTTGTGGCCAGGGGAATTAAGATTTATCGAGCAAAGGCAGAGACAGGGTACTGATAGTGGAAGATCAGCCATGATCTGAATGAATGGCGATGCTGGCTTGATGGGCCAAAATGCCTACTCCAGCACCTATTGTCTACTGTCTATGATCCAATCCTGCCTTTTGTAGCTTCCTCTACATCAGAGAGACTGGATGCAGTCTGGGAGATCGCTTTATTGAGCAACTTCACTCTGTCTGCTGTAATAATGGAGATCACCCAGAGGCCATCCATTCCAATTCCCCACCCCATTTCCAGATTGACAGTTCTGTCCAGGGTCTTAAGCACTGCTAAACTCAGACTACCCACAAATTAGAGGAACAACTCATTTTCCAAATGAGAACCTTCCAAGCAGATGGCATTAAGATTGATATTTTTTTACTTTGGTTTCCATTAGGCCTCCCCACCATTATGTCTCTCTCTTTCTCTATCCTTCTGTCTCTTTTCCTCCAGGTCTGCATTCACAGAGCTACCTCATCCCCAATCAATTTTCAGCTTTTCTCTCCTAACCTCCTTTCAATGTCTATCTATTGCCTCTTGGTCTGTGCTCCTCCCCCTGCCCTCCTCCTCCTCCTCCTATTTGGTGTTTTCTTTTAAAATTCAGGCACCTGCCTGCTTTTGTTCATAACTTGATGAAGAACTAAGGTCAAAACTGTCCAGCACTACCCCCTCCTGTTTTGTTTTTTTTTTAATTCAGGCTCCTGTCTGCTTTTTGTTCATACCTTGATGAAGCACCAAGGCCAAAACTGTCTAGCACTATCCCTCAAGCTTCCTTTCCCTTAGCAATCAATTAGTTGTGGTTAAAACAACCCAAGATCAAATTTCTTCACATCCACCTTGCAGGACAGGGGAAGGAATGAATGTTGAAGACAGTAGATGGAGTGCCAATCAATTGTAACATTGTTCGAAATTGTTTCAGAAGAAAAGTTTAAAACTATAAAAAAGCGATGAAGCAAGTTTTAATATGCAGATAAATCAGTTTAAGTGTACCCTCTACACTCACAACTATGAAGCCAAGTTTGGCTCCAACTCAATCTACAAATTGACTGACAACACCAGAATGGTTGGCCAAACAAATGGAAATTATGAGTCAGAAAACAGATGGAGATCAAGAATCTGGTTGGGCCAGAACAACAACCTTGCTCTCAACATCACCAAGATCAAGGACGGAATTGTTGATTTTAGGAAAGAGCGGCCAAGGGACCACATTATTGGAACAGATGAGGAGAGGATTAAAATTTTTATTATTGGGAGTACATATTTAAAAAGACCTCTCCTGCAGCCAGCACATGATGGCAACCATGAAGAAGGCACAGCAACACTTCTACTTTCTAAGGAGTCTGAGGAGATTTGACTTGGTGTCAAATACTTTATCAAATTTCTACAGGTGTGTGATAGTACAGATCTATCATCAATGTATATAGTTACAGTATTTAGACTGTGCTTACAGCGATTGGCTGAGACCTAAGCCACGCCTACTGTCTGGGCCTTAAAGGGTTGTGTCCCTAGCCAGGTCGGATCATTCCGGACTGGTTGGCCACCTGTGAAGAGCTCCTGTCTTTTGCTAATAGAAGCCTTGGTTTGGATCAACAAGTCTTTGGTTCTTTCGACGAGCTCTACAATTTTATTAGCAAAAAGAAAAAAGAATTTTTTTTGAAAGGGATGGAGCGTCTGACTCGGCCAGAAAAACTTGATATCAACCCACAGTCAGCTACAGCCTTCAAAGCCTTTATGTTCTGGCTGCTGAACTTTGAAAACTTCCTGAGATTCATTCAGGTAGAGGAGGATAACCAGCGTCTAACAGCATTGCTGTCTATGGTGTCCATGAGAGTCTACGAGAACATCCAGGATGAGACCACTTACACCACAGCCATAAAGGTACTGAAAGAACTGTATGATCAACCAGTGAACAGAGTTCATGCGGCTTGTGCTTGCGTCGAGGAAGCAACAGCCCGGCGAGTCCAGCAGGGCATATTTACAAGTATTAAAGGCGCTGGGCAAGGACTGTAACTGTGTGGACAAAACTGCTGCCGAGATCACAAACGATCTCGTCCGGGATGCCTATGTGGCTGGGCTCCGATCGAACGAAGTGAGGCTGCGCTTGCTCGAGCAAGGGGTAGAAAAACTAGAGGACGTGGCCCGGATTGCAATCACAATGGAGGATGCAGCCTTAAAGTCCAACGAGTTCTCTAGGGACTGGACCCCACGTTCTGATGCGAGTAGAGTGTCCTACTACCCTACCATCTCCCGAGATACTGACGGCCTGTCGGCTGCTGCTACACTGCCACGTGCAAACCCAAAATGTTATTTCTGCGGGAGGGACAAGCACAGCAGGTCCCAGTGCCCAGCAAGAAAAGCCAGGTGCCAGAAGTACCTTAAAAAGGGCCACTTTGCTGCAGTCTGTAGGTCTAAAATGGACGCCGGCAAACACAGTGCCTCGTGTGAAGCCCAATCGCGACTATCCCATTCAAACTCTTCTTCCCCAGAGCTCTCGTCCAATGAGAGCGAGGACTCCCCTGCATGGCAACGCCTGACGTCACGGAGACGCCGAACCCGGATGGAGCAGCCCACCCTCGCAACCATGGTGTTGGCCTGCCTCTCGGAACACTCAACCCGGCCTCGGTCCCGACTGTGGCTACGCTGCTGCCGCCGCCGCCACGGCCATTCCCGGGGCCGACGTTACCGCTGCCGCCACGGTCACCCCGGGGCCGACGTTACCGCTTCCGCCGCTGCCACCACGGACACCCCGGGGCCGACGTTACCGCTGCCGCCGCTGCCACCACGGACACCCCGGGGCCAACGTTACCGCTGCCGCCGCCGCCGCCACGGCCACCCCCGGGGCCGACATTACCGCTGCCGCCGCTGCCGCCACGGCCACCCCAGGGCCGACGTTACCGCTGCCGCCGCTGCCGCCACGGCCACCCCCGCGGCCAACTCTACTGCTGCTGCTGCCCGCTCCCCGTCTGCCGCTGCCCACGCCGCCGCCGATGCGGCCACCTCGACTGACTGGGGACCCGCCGCGGCCAACCAGGTACTCACCCTAGCATCCATCGCTGATGACAGCCGGGGCCTGACCGCCACGACCGACGACCTACCCACCGCAAGCAACTACAAACCCCACTATTTACCTTTCATCCGCCGACGCCGCCACAACAGCACTTCTGGGAGGTCCTCCAACCTGCTCCTCCAGCGTTGACTACGTCTATGACGTCATCCCGTTGCATGACGTCATCATGCGCAACTCCCCTGTCAACTGGATCAGTGGCTGCTTCAATAACACTAAACCAGCAATGCTCTCATCCCCTCACCAGAGCAATGGAACTGATTAAAGTGCATGGACACTACACCAATTGCTTATTTGACTCTGGGTCAACTGACAGTTTTATCCAGCCAGATCTGGCCCTCCGTTGGGGACTTGACATTATCCCCACCACCCAGAGGATCTCATTAACGAAAAGGTCGCACTCGACCGGGATAAAGGGGTATTGCATCGCCACGCTGGAAGTACAGGGCGTAACGGTCACCCACTTCAAATTATTCATCCTTCCCCAATTGTACGCCCCAGTGTTGCTGGGATTAGACTTTCAGTGTCAGTTCCGAACGGTGTCCCTACACTTTGGGGGACCCCACACCCCCCTCTCGGTCTGCCATCACCCCACCCCCGAAGCACCCGAGCAACCCGCCCCCGTGCCCCGGGCCCAATCCTGCAGCCTTTCCATACTCCGGATTGCCCCGCCAACACTCTTTGCAAACCTCACCCCTGGCTGGAAGCCTGTGGCCACCAAAAGTCGGCAATATAGTTACGAAACAGGCAATTCATTAGGAGTGAGGTGCGTAGATTGCTGGATGAGGGCATCATCGAACCCAGTTCGAGTCCCTGGAGAGCCCAGGTGGTGGTTGTCAAAAACGGGGAAAAGCTACGGATGTTGGTCGACTGAACCTGACTTACAATTTGGACAAATGTGTCTTCTGGACCACATGACTCGCGATTCTAGGTTGCGTGGTGGAGAACGGGATAGTCATGCCAGATCCTGACCGCATGCGTCCCCTAATGGACTTACCCCCCCCCCCCCTCAAACCCAGAAAGCACTCAAACGCTGCCTGGGCCTTTTCTCGTATTACGCCCAATGGGTTCCACACTATGCCGACAAGGCGTGTCCTCTTATCAAGACCACCTCCTTTCCCCTGTCGACCAAAGCCAGAGCGGCTTTCGATCGAATCAAATCCGACATCGCCGCTGCGACATTGCACGCGATTGATGAGTCTGTCCCATTTCAAGTCGAGAGCGATGCATCCGACTTCGCCCTGGCAGCCACCTTGAACCAGGCCAGTCGGCCTGTAGCCTTCTTCTCCAGAACCCTCCAGGGTCCAGAGAGTAGACACTCCTCGATCAAGAAGGAGGCCCAGGCCATAGTTGAAGCGGTGCGTCGTTGGAGACATTACCTCGCTGGGAGGTGCTTTACACTGTTAACTGATCAACGCGCGGTCTCCTTCATGTTCAGCAACACCCAGCAAGGTAAGATTAAAAAAAACGACAAAATCACCAGATGGAGAATCGAACTCTCCACCTTTAACTATGATATCCTGTACCGGCCTGGTAAGCTCAACGACCTGCCTGACGCGCTATCCAGGGGGACATGAGCCAGCATACAGATGGACAGACTACAGAAACTCCATGAGGCGCTCTGTCATCCAGGGGTCACTAGGTTTGCCCACTTTGTGAAGGCACGCAACCTACCCTACACAGTCGAGGAGATCCGCTCCATGACCCGAGCCTGTTCGGTGTGTGCTGAATGAAAGCCCCACTTCTTCCGTCCGGATAACTCCCATGTTATCAAAGCCACCCGCCCCTTCAAGCGTCTTAGCGTAGATTTTAAGGGGCCCCTACCGTCGACAAACCGTAATAACTACATCCTTACGGCCATCGACGAGTACTCCCGCTTCCCGTTCGCTGTGCCCTGCTCAGACACCACTGCCACCTCAGTGATACAGGCCCTTCACAGTATTTTCGCCATTTTTGGGTACCCCAATTCCATCCACAGTGATAGGGGGTCCTCATTCATGAGCGCAGAGCTGCAACAGTACCTTCTGGAGTGTGGTATCGCTTCAAGAAGGACCATGAGCTATAACCCACGCGGTAACGGCCAGGTCAAGAGGGAGAATGCCACCATATGGAGAGCGGTTACACTGTCTCTCCGGTCTAAAGGTCTCCCCACCTCTCACTGGCAGGAGGTTCTCACTAGTGCCTTACACTCCATCTGCTCCCTCCTATGTACCGCTACAATGCCACCCCCCATGAAAGGATGTTCTTTTTCCCGAGGAAATCCGAATCAGGAACCACTGTACCGGCATGGCTCACCGTCCCTGGCCCCGTTCTTTTGCGACGCCACGTCCAGCACTCAAAGAATGACCCCTTGGTCGACCGAGTGACTCTACTCCATGCGAACCCACCTTACGCCTACGTTGTTCCCAGACGGGCGGGAGGACACTGTTTCGGTGCGGGACCTAGCTCAGGACGCGGTAGACCCAGCAAACCCCCCAATCCAACCTTCCCCAACTCTTTATTCCCCAGGCCCCGTGCCGCAACAGAAAGACCAACAGCTCCCCGACGACCCAGGCCACCCTGCCGACAACACGACTGGGGATTTGAGCGAAGGAGTGGTCGCACCCAATGAGCCCGCTGGCGACACCACTCCAGCGACCCCAATCCCGGCACCACAGCGGTCACGCCGGATGGTCAGACCCCCTGACCGCTCGTCCTTAACCTACCCCTTCCTTTCATTCTCTCCCTCGTTTTTTTTGTTTTTTTTTCCAGGGTCAGTTCTCCAAGAAGGGGTGAATGTGATAGTACAGATCTATCACCAATGTATATAGTTACAGTATCTAGACTGTGCTTACAGCGATTGGCTGAGAGCTAAGCCACACCTACTCTCTGGGCCTTAAAGGGTTGTGTCCCAAGCCAGGTCGGATCATTCCGGACTGGTCGGCCACCTGTGAAGAGCTCCTGTCTTTTGCTAATAAAAGTCTTGGTTTGGATCAACAAGTCTTTGGTTCTTTTGATGAGCTCTACAAGGTGCACTATGGAAAGTATACAAACAGGTTACATTCCAGACTGGTTTGGGAATTTGACGTTGCAGGAATGCAGAAGGCTACAGCTGGTAACCATACAGCAAGGTTCCCAACAAGCTAACATTATATTCAAAACTGACATTTATCATTAATCAAAAATAAATATAATAGAAAATATAATTAGTTAAAATACATTATTAAAATATGTTAAAGTATGGAAAATTTCTTACAGCTTACAAAGTTTCATGGATATTTGCTGGATAGATTCCTAGTAGTCACCATCTCGGAGGACATTTCCTGGACCCTACGCACTAATTTCATCAGGAAGGAAACACATCAGCGTCTCTGCTTACTCAGGAGTTTGTGGAGGTTTACTATGACAATGAAAACCTTGACAAACTTCCACCGATGTGTAATGGAAAGTGTTCTGACCAGCTGCAACACTACCTGATATGGGGCACCAATGAAAGCCACAATTACCTCTGAGCAGAAAGCCCTGCAAAAGACACAACCCAGCACATCACCGGCAAAACCATCATCGAGAAAATCTACATGGAACTCTGCTGTTGGACGGCAGCAGCAATCGCCAAGGATCCAACAACCTAGCACATACTCTGTTCTCGCTGCTATCATCAGAAAAAAAGGTGTAAGTGCCACAAAACTCCAATTACCAGGTCCAGGAACATTTGCTACTCCTCCATCATCAGTCTCCTAAACAACAGATACAATCAGAGACTTATTTAAGGATTCTTACTGTGCACATTATTTATTATTGAATCTTTATTTTCTGGATTGTACAATTTGTTGGCACTACTCTGTTTGTTTACATTTCTCTCTTCTGTATGTATCTTTTCTTAAGTACAGTTTTTTTGCACTACCATTAAGTCGAAAATTCTGCAGGAAAAAGAATGTCAGGGCCGTATGTTTTGTCCTGCATGTGCTCTGCCAATAAATCTGAACTTTGGAACTGTCTCAATGCACCATAGTCCCCGACATCACTCAAATCATTCCAGTGGGGCCAAGAGCAATGAGAGCCAACAAAATTGAGCCTCTACAGTCAAGCTTAAAAAAAGTTTAAGCATCACTTTGTCCGAAAGGTCTGACTCAATGTTGGCGTCTTGGATATTTAAGACCAAAAAAACCATCACGTGCAACTTCAATATGCATTTGGAACTTTTGAATAAAAACATGAAGATAGATGCCATGGGTAAAATTCAAACTAATGAGCTCGAGGGTATTTTAATCTACAACTTGAAATTTCCTCGCATCATCAAGCCAAACACAACCTGCTTGAAGACTTCAGCAGATCCAACAGAATCAGTGAGAGAAAAAGAATGGTTGATATTTCACACCAAAAATCTTCATCAGGACTAAGTCTAATTTTTTTCATTTGATGTAGAGAAGGATAGGAGGACAGATGAAGTTTGGAGGTGCATGGGGTGAAGGAACGGAATCTTCAAAGCTCTACATGATTTGCCACACCTTTACACATTTTGAGTGACTCGTGTTGCAGTAACACAAGGACTGTTACTGGTCCACAATCGAAGATCAGCACCCCAAAATCTGTTTCATGCAATTCCAATTAAACTACAGGTTGAATGGATGCAGAAATTTGCTAGTATCACAACAAAGTACCTCTTCCCCCAATCTTATAATAACATCTCATATTAATAATAAGGATCCGTAGTCAGTGCTGAACTGTTGATACCCATCAAAAGCCTAAACAAAGAGGGGGCGTGGCAAGATGGCATAGAGTCTAGATGTCCAATCTCGACCTCTCTGGCCAGACTTTTAAATACCGGCTTTTTAACCCTTTGTTTCCAAGTTTAAACTTTTAAAATTTTAGTTTAAAGTATTAAGGAATTATTATGGCCACTTATGATAAAAAAGACTAAATATCAAGTTCAAAGGAAAATACATTTTTGAAGTGCTGAAGATTTTGGGCCTAGACAACTTGAAACAGCCCCAGGCTCAATTTCTTAATTGCCTAAATCCCAAGGATCGCCTGTGGAGGCTGAAAAGGAAATGCATCAGGCAGCATTACAATCTGAAGAAGTCGTTTTTCTTCGCGAGTGGATGAGAAGACAACAAGATGTGGGGGGAGACCAGCGGCGACTCCCTGAAGAAGTCGGGATGCCGTCGCTGGGAGTCCAGACCTGCAGTAAATCTTTTAAAATGCCTTTTGTTGAATTGCAGCAGGAGTTGCAGTTACCTTGTTCTGCCACCATGTCAGAGAGAGCAGAGCTGAGATTTACGGATTCACAATGTATGGAATTAAATGCAGTTATTCAACCCATGTTTACATCTCTAATGAATGAGATGGTTCAAATGAATGCTGGTATAAGTTCAGAATTAAATATGGTTAAGACATGTGTGGATGCATCTTTTGAAGAATTTTAAAAAATTCAGACTGCTTTTTTAGACTGTAAACATCAAGTCACTTCTAACACAGAAAAAGTGTTGAAGGTGGAAAAATCAGTCATCAAATTAGGAGATTATGAGAAGGAGCTAGAAAGAAAAAATAGATTATTTGGAAAATCAAAGCAGAAGGAATAATGTGAAAATTGTTGGTTTGCCAGAAGGTATAGGACAAGAGCCTCTTCGTTTCTTTAAAGACTGGATTCCGCAAATATTAGGGCAAGAATTTTTCTCTGGGGGATTGGCACTGGAAAGAGCCCATAGAGCTTTAAGAAGAATACCCTCAGCTGGTCAACCCCTGAGACCAGTAATAATTCGATGTCTGAGTTATTTGGATAGAGAAGCAATACTTCGACTTGCAGTACAAAATGCGAGACAACGACAAACCCCATTATTGATTCAGAATAGTAGTCTTTTTTTATCCTGATCTGAGTCAAGATGTCATTCAACGTCGATGTCGATTTAATCCAGTTAAAGAAGCTTTGTGGCGTAAAGGTTATAAGTCTACTTTTCATTACCCTGCAGTGTTGAAGGCCTTTTACGGAGACTATCTCAATTTCGGTTTTTTGAAACTGATTGTGAAGCAATGATTTTTGCTGACTCATTGCCGGATATAAGAGAACAAAGACGTAGCTCACCATTATCACCTAAAGAAAAATTTGGTGGTTCTGGAAACGGAATAAATGGCAGAAATGGGAAAAATGGGAATGGAAAGAGTCCACCTCCTTCCGAAATGGGATCTTCGAGACTGGAGTCTTTTGGATGAAAAGAAGAATTTTCTTATTTTATTTTTTCTTTTGTTATTATGATACTTGGATGTTACTGATTGTTTGGATGGGGAGGGGGAGATTTGCACTGTTCTTTACTAGACATCACCCACTGGTGGGTGATCCACACCCAATTTTTATTTAGGGAATTACTACGCTTTGGTAGTTTTTTTTTGGGGGGGGAATTTTTTTTCTTAGTTTTTAATTTGTGATTTTTTTTATTGGAGGTCCTATATACGATGATTTGAGGTTTATATAAAAATATTATTGGTATTTAGTAATAATAGTAGATATGTCGAAGTTGAGGTTTGCTACTTTTAATGTTCGAGGATTAAATAGTTAAATTAAACGTAAGCGAGTCTTGGCGTATGAAAATTGATATTGCCTTTTTACAAGAAACACATTTGAATGTGAAGGAAAGCGTGAAATTAAAAAGGGACTGGGTTGGGCATGTATATTCTTTTTCATTTAATTCTAGAGCTAAGGTGTAGCAATTTTGATACATAAAAATTTATTTTTTGAATTACAATCAATGGAGGAAAAGGCAGGATGTATTCTTAAATTGAATTGTAAGATTTTTAGTGAATTTTGGACTTTACTTAATATTTATGCTACAAATGCAGATGATGAAGTATTTATTTCGGATGCATTTTTATGCTTGGGTCAAGCTAATGATAATACTTTAGTTGGTGGTGATTTTAATTGTGTTTTGGAACCTTTATTAGATAAATCTCCAAATAAAATTTAAAAAATCCAAGATGGCAATCCAGGTCCAAGAGTGAGGAAAGATCCTAATTTAGTAGATATTTTGAGACGTCTTAATCTGACAGAGAAAGATTTTTACTTTTATTCATCTAGACATGAATCGTTTTCAAGGATTGATTTCTTTTTAGTATCGGCACATTTACAAGGGAAAATACAACAGGCGGAATATAAAAGTAGGGTGATTTCAGATCATTCTCTGTTATATTTTACATATGAAACTTCTGAGAAAATTCAAATAGCTTATCGTTGGAGATTTAATACAATGTTGTTAAAAAATACAGAAATTATTGATTTTTAAAAAAATTAAATTAATTGTTTTTGAAAGAAAATTCTAAATCTATTCAAAGTACATTTGTATTATGGGATGCTATAAAAGCCTATTTGAAGGACAAATAATTAGTTATACTTCTAAAATAAAAAAGAATCGATTAAATTAGAGTCTTGAATGAGAGAAACAGATTGATGAGTTAGAAAAGAAATTTCAGAAAGATGCTACAGAAGATCAGAAAATAGAATTATCTAGGTTGAAATTGAAATAAAATACCTTGCAATCTTATAAATTTGAATGTGTGATTAATAGGACTAAACAACAGTACTACGAATGGGGAGAGAAAGCACACAAGGTATTGGCGTGGCGATTAAAGAAAGAACAGATATCGAGGACTATTAATGCTGTTAGACAGAATTCTCTTATTACTTATAAACCTCGTGAGATTAATGTTGAATTTTATTCATTTTATAAAAAGTTACATACATCTGAGGGAAAACAGGAAACTGGATTGATTGATTTTTTTTATCACAGTTGAATTTACCAATATTAGAGGATGCAGATATACAGGAGTTAGAAGAACCATTTACTGATTCAGAAATTAAAATGGCTATGCTGCAAATGCCAAATGGTAAATCGCCTGGTGATGATGGATTTTCAGTTGAATTTTGTAAAATTTTTTATACTGATTTATCTACAGTGTTTGGGATGTATTATGTCAAGTTGGAGAATATTATGATTTACCTGAGTCTTGTTCTAGTGCTTTAATTACAGTAATTCCTAAAAAAAGATAGAGATCCTTTGAAGGTATCTTCATATAGACCAATTTCATTCTTAAATGTAGATTATAAAATAATAGTTAAAGTATTAGCGAATAGATTGGCTAAATTTTTACCAAAGTTCATACATATTGATCAAACAGGTTTTATAAAGAATAGATATGCTTCAGATAATATTTTGCGAGTGATTAGTTTGATTAATAGATTTCGACAATCTTTAGATCATCCGATGGTGAAAAAGCATTTGATAGGGTTGAATGGAATTTTTTGTTCAAAATTTTGGAGAAATTTAAGTTTGGTCCTTCTTTTATTGGTTGGATTAGAGCTCTATACAATAAACCGGTAGCTAGAGTATTGATGAATGGTTTGATTTCAGAATCTTTTAAGTTAACTCGATCAACTCATCAAGGTTGTCCTTTATCACCAGCTTTGTTTGCGTTAGTGATTGAACTTTTAGTACAGTTGATAAGACAAAATACACAGATACAAGGTATGAAAGTTTTAGATGAGGAGTTTAAAATTAATTTATTTGCTGTTGACGTATTGGTGTATTTAACAAATACAGCTCAGTCACTTTTGCATTTGAAGGAATGTTTAATACAATATGGATGTCTTTCTGGATATAAAGTTAATTGGGAAAAAAGTGAAATATTACCAGTAAGTGAAGGAGATTATTCAGTTTATAAGAATATTATTAATTTGAAGTGGACTGATCAAATTAAATATCTGGGTATAATTTTGAATGTTAATTATCAATCTTCATATAAATTAAATTATGTTCTGTTAATGAAAAAAATTAAAACTGATTTGATTCAATGGAAAGATTTACCTATTAATTTAATGGGAAGGATAAATACAATTAAGACGAATATCTTTCCGCGTATACAATATTTGTTTCAATCTATTCCGTATTTACTTGATAAATTTTTTTTTCGAGATTTAAATAAAATGGTTAGGGAGTTTTTATGGAGGGGTAAATTTTCAAGAGTAGCTTTGAGTAAATTAACTTGGAAATATGATTTAGGGGGTTTACGTTTACCACATTTTCAAAATTATTATCAATCTAGTTACACTATCATAACAAATATCTAACCAATTGAAATTTATTAGCCCAACTTAAATTTATTAGTTCATTGATGGATTTGGTACGGCCTCCTAGTTGGGCTAAAATTGAGATGGCAAGTATTTCTGAATTTGAAATACATCAATTTTTGTTTAGGTGGAATATGAATTTGTTACAGCAATATAATGTGCCTATATTAAAACATTTAATGAAGTTAAGGATAAAGAAAAATAAAATGATAGGTTCTCGGGGTAAATTATTGGCTTTGACTCCATTGTATAATAATCAACTTATTTCTTTTTCAATACATAATCAAAGTTTATTGCATTGGAGATTTAAAGGTGTGGAAATTTTGGGAGATTGTTTTAAAGAGGGTAAGTTTTTATCTTTTAGATGAAGGTACCAGAGAAGGGTTATATTTCATTTATGAATCAAATATTACAGGATGGTATGGATAAAAAGGGTTGGGATAGATCTAAAATTAAATAGGAAGCGGATATTGGTTTTACTTTTTCTGAAGAGGATTGGTTAGATATTTGTTATGATAGTGTAACTAGATTGATAAATGCACGTTATGCAATGATTAATTACAATTTTTTACATCAATTATATTTGACACATGAAATATTAAAAAAATATGGTTTTAATGAATCAGATTTGTGTTTTAGATGTGGTGATACAGTTGGAACTTTTTTTCATGCTGTTTGGTCATGTATGTATATATATATACAATCTTTTTGGAAGAAAATTCAATCATTTTTAGAATATCTGTATAAGATTACAATAGCTTTAGATCCAACAGTATTTTTATTGGGTAGTTTGCAACTTCTGAAAGGCTTGGGATTAGATAAATTTCAGCTTTCAGCTTTATCCGTAGTGAAAAAAATGTATTGCTAGTACGTGGAAAGATACAAATATGATTGATATTAATAGATGGCAAAATGAGATGAAATATCGTTTAATAATGGAAAAAATTACCTATGTTTCTCATGATAATTATATTTTTTATTAATAAGTGGTTGTTATACTCGGAATATTTACATTTCAATTAATATTGATTAGATTTTAATATGTATATTTAACTTTTTTTAAATATTCTTCCTTTTTTCTGGCTCTCCTTAGGAGAGTTGGCTGAAGGGGGTGGGGGGGATCTTTTTTTATATATATATATAAAAAAATTGTTCATGTTAAGTTTAATTGCTGTATATGTCATATATTATTTGTTTTTTGAACGAATAAATAAAGTTTTCTTAAAAAGCCTAAAGAAAATGCAAAATCAAACTCAATACTATGACATTCCTCAGGTTTAGATTATTTTTTACATGAAGGCTAAGCAAATACCAATGATATATCACCACCTCCCACCCTCCCCCCACCTCACTCCACAACACAAACTCCTTCTCCTCTTCTTAATACTTTCCATGTGAGTCGCTACTGAAAAAAAACTGAGCATGCATCATGTAATTTCAGGTTAAAGGTCAAAGTATCCCAGTGTACATCAGTTTAAATTTTACCAATGGCATCCATTTCACTACCTTAACTTTTTAGAAACAAAATGTGATAGTGGTGTTGTAGTAATGTGCAAGCAAGAGAGCAATTTAACAAGGTTAATTGCATATCATTTGCTTGTGACTGTAGACATCCATCACAAATTTTCAATTCAATTGGCAAAACTGCTTTGGATCAGAAAGGAACTAAATAACAATTGTGACTCTATTTCAAAACGTGAGTTTATTTCTCACAGTTCTTTGTGAGTGAAATTCTAACCACTAATTCTAAAGATCAAAAACCTAGTTTTACAAATGTTCTGCTGACCAGAACTGGCACCTTCAGAACAGCCGTGCTTTGACTCAAAACACTCTGCAAATTGTTGTGTGAATTCATTATATCCAGGAGCATGAAACCAATAGAAATGAATGAACCAGCCAAAGAGTATCACTGATTGTGACCTCGCCAGAGCAATGACTGCAGTGAAACACCCTCCCCAAATTCAGCTGCCCACAGAAATTCTTCTTCATCTCAATTTGTATCGTAAAGGCATGCAAGTCAAAATCAGATCAGAATTTATTGTCGTGAACAAGTCATGAAATTCGGTGTTTTGCAGCAGAATTATAGTGCAAACATTCATATTATAACCATCTTACAACAATTACATTAAAAATAAAAATAGTACTGCATGAAAAGTAAGGCAGTGTCTTTGGTTCATTGATTATTCAGGAATATGATGGCAGCGGGGAAGAAGCTGACCTTGTGCCACTGAGTGTTCATCTTTAGGGCTCCTGTATCTTTTTCCTGATGGTAGCAGATTGAAGAGGGCATGGCCTGGGTAGTGGGGGTCCTTGAGGATAGGGGTTGTTTTTTTAAGACACTGGCTCATGCAGATGTCCTCGATGGAGTGGAGTCTGTTGCCTATGATGTCATAGGCCGAGTTAACAACCCCCAAGAGTTTTTTCTTGTCCTGAGATTTGGCGCCTCCATGCCAGACAGTGATGCAACCAGCCAGTATGCTCTCCGTGGTACACCTGTAGAAGTTTTTGAGAGTCTTTGGTGACGTACATAATCTCCTCAAGCACTTCACAAAGTATAGCTACTTGGTTCGCCTGGGAGTCGGAGGAGGAGCTTGGAGAGAGTCAGGCTGTGAGTCAGAGGAGGAGGAGCTTGCTGAAAGTGAGGAGAAGGTAAGCTATTAAAGTCGGGGGCTTACCGGGGCTTGGGCCTACTAGGTTTGGCTGGGAGTCGGAGGAGGAGCTTGGAGAGAGTCGGGCTGTGAATCAGAGGAGGAGGAGCTTGCTGAAAGTGAGAAGGTAAGCTATTAAAGTTGGGGGCTTACCGGGGCTTGGGCCTACTTGGTTCGCCTGTGAGTCGGAGGAGGAGTTTGAAGAGAATCGGGCTGTGAGTCAGAGGAGGAGGAGCTTGCTGAAAGTGAGGAGAAGGTAAGCTATTAAAGTCGGGGGCTTACCGGGGCTTGGGCCTACTAGGTTTGGCTGGGAGTCGGAGGAGGAGCTTGGAGGGCTTTGACAAGGCTGAACTAAGAACTCACAACCCATCTTCCAAATGGGGTTTTCCTCAAGCTTGCCAGCTTGTCCTGTTCCAGTCCCAGCTGCTGTTGCTGACTGTAAAACTTTAGAACTGATCTCTGAGTCTGTCTCTCTTTCTGTCTGAGAGAAAGCCTGTTTGACTCTCTCTGCTTGCAAAACCACACGACCCTCTTAGAATAGCAAGTTCCCCTCCATACAGAAGGCGGCTCCAACAAGCTCTTCCATGTGTTGCCTTTTTGTAAACAACAATCCATTAGTGAATTCTTTTGTGCACTCTCCAAAGCTCTTACAAAGACTGTGGGGCAGATATGTCTAGCATTAGCAGAGCTCCAGAATTTCAAATAAGATCTGTTTTAAAGTGTTTGAATGTGTCCTACACTAACAAACCTTTCCCCAGTTTATCTCCCAAAACATATCTATATTCTCTGTCACACATTGCAGTCAAGGATAAATCTTGAGTCTTTGGAGGATTTACGATAGTTTATATCTGTCATAAGGATTATAATCAAATGCTATTCAATGAATTTGACTGAATGAACCAAGCAGCAAATTAAGTTATTATGAAGCAAGTAGCAGGAAAGCACATCTGGAGTTCTAGATTTTATGCATCTATCTTGGATGATTTATGCATTGTGATAGAATATAGATACATCTTTGGGAGATAAATTGGGGCCAGGTTTGTTAGTGTAGGTCACATACAAACACTTTAAAACAGATCTTATTTAAAATACTAGAGCTCTGCTAATGCTAGGCATGTCAGGGCATCAGAGCCTTTGCAAAAGTTTTTGAAAGTGCCCAAGAGACTTCACTAATGGATTGTTGTTTACAAAAAGGCAACAGATGAAAGAGCTTGTCAGAGCCGCCTTCTGTATGGAGGGGAACTTGCTGTTCTAAGAGGGTCATGTGGTTTTGTAAGCAGAGAGAGTCAAACAGGCTTTCTCTCAGTCAGAAAGAGAGACAGACTCAGAGATCAGTTCTAACATTTTGCAGTCAGCAACAGCAGCTGGGACTGGAACAGGACAAGCTGGCAAGCTTGAGGAAAACCCCATTTGGAAGATGGGTTGTGAGTGTTTAGTTCAGCCTGGTCAAAGCCCATATGGTTCATGCAAGAGGAGAGGACTGGCTGTCTAATGTTTCACTTGGAATAAGAAATCAAAAAGGAACTCTGTGGTGACCTGAAAGAAAGAGGTCATCGTCTGGAGATCCCTGAGGGGACAAGTTTCTTCGGAAAGACACTGAAGTGGTTGGGTGTCCATCGTACAACTGATCTCTCTGCGAAAAATGACAAGAACCTCCCTGAGTGGTAACCATTTACCTTTCAAGCACCAAAGCCTGGTGAAAATTCATAAATGTTCAATTCTGTGCACGGTATAAGAATTGCCTTCAACCAGTGAACTTGGAGGAATGAGAAGTGAGATTGGACTGTGAACCAAAAAAATTTTCTGAACTTACACACACACATTACATACACGTGTGCTTAGAATTAGAAGGGGGTGAAGTTAGGTTAGTTAAGTCAATAGTGAAAAGTTAAAGTGTGATTCTGTTTTCATGTTTAAAGATAATTAAAAGCAACTTCTGTTTAAGTAACTATTTGTCTTGGTGAATATCTATTGCTGCTGGGTTTTAGGGTCCTCTGTGCGCGCAAAAGCATAATTAACAGAGAATACTGTTAGCCTGTCTTACATTGTCAAACTGTGACTGAAAATGATTCTCTTATATGACCATAAGATGACAGAGCAAACAGATTCCTCATTCTCCAGAAAGAAGCCAGACAAAATTGACAGTATTAAGATTGTTATACTTATTCAGCCAAGTAGCATTGAGATTAATAAACTTATTGATCATTTACTTATTTAACCAATTGGGAATAAATGCAGAATATACAATGTGCTCTTTGTTGCCTGAATGCTTCCCATTCAATACAGAATTATTTAACAACTCTATAATTCAAATAGACATTCCTACCTTCAGTATTGTCCCTCTATTTAATATAATCAATTCAGATCTAAATCTAAGTGTATCCAGAAATAAGACAATAAAACAGGAACATTTTAATCTGTCTTTAGGGAAGTTTCATTTCACTTCACAGCTCCAATTTTTATTTGCCATGTTACTGAAAGAATCGGTTTCCCTAATGCAGTGATGACAGTGGCTGCTTAGGATGCAAGTTTAAGATTAAGGAAATGAATCTCAAAGATCAATGAAGACTGTTGATTTTCATAATTAAAAACCAAATAGCCACTCACACAACGATAGTCTCAGCCACATTTTTGTAACAATAATTCAATAATAATTCAAGTACAATTTTATAAAGAGGTGCAAGACATGGATCTATTTGGTTAAGTGGCCTTTTTCAGTTTCTGCTTACACCACATAGTCTTTAGAGTGCTGATTTTTGCAGAAATTACTGGTTAGTCTTCTGCTAAATGTACATTGCTCAGAATTCTGCAAACTATTTAATACCTGCAGAGAAAAATATCCTAATGTGTATCAAAATCAGAGTATAAATGTGATTTTATAATGTACTCTGCTTCTAAAATTTAAATCCATTGAAATCACTCAAAATAATTTTACTCCATGTAATCAGACAAAATTGGATGACAAACCAATGTTAGTAGAAGTAAACAAGTTTTAAGGATTGTTTTTAAGGGGTGGTGAAATAGATAGGTGAGCTTTAAGAAGTAAACTAGAAATTTGAAGATTCTGGGGGCTCATGTAATACATAAAAGTGCTGGAGAAAGTCACCAGGTTATGCAGCAATCAGAGAAAGTAAAAAGCTGTCATTGTTTGGGACTTGAGCCCTTCGTTAGGAATGAAGAAAAACAAGTAGGTGCCTGATTTAAAAAGTGGGAAGACGGGAGAGAAAGAGAGGAAAGGAGGAGAATGGGGAGAAACACAGGCTAACAGGTAAGAGGTAGTAATACATGAATCCAGCTAAAAGGGAAAGAGAAAGAAGCTGAGAAATGATAGAGAGAGGAGACAGAGGGTCAAGAAGGATGGCTCTTTAATTGGAGAAGGAGGGGAAGAGGTTGGGGAGCAGGAGAAAGGGAGAAAGTGCAGTAGGAAAAAACAGGGAGGGGTTTAATAGAAATTGGAGAATGCCATCTTGTTGGAGATTGTCAAGATGAAATACAAGATGTTGTTCTTCCAACTTTTAGGTGGGCTCAGTTTGGCAGTGGACAAGGCCACGGACAGACATATAAATTTTGGAATGGTATGTGCAATTAAAATGGTTGGCCACTGGGAGGTCCTCGCTGTTGCAGCAGACAGACTAAAAGTCTTCAATGAAATAATCTCCCAGTCTGCAATCAATCTCCTCAAAGTCAAAGAGGTCACATTGGGAGCACTGGATGCAGTAAATTTGTAGTAAATAGAGATTAGAAACGATTGTAAAATGATCATGTAAATTTAGTGATTTTTGAGAAGACCCAACTTCTTTAACTGCATTTCACAACCACATTCGCTCTTGTGAAATCCTAAAGGAATGATATCTCAGTTCTTCACCAAACTATCACAAATTTGCTGAAAATATTCTTGAACACTATCATTTTGCCTCATTATCCACCCAGTCCCAGGGGCCAAGTTCTTTATGTTGGGAACTCTGCACATTTATGGGAATCAGTTCGACTCGCATTGTATTACAGGATCAATTGAAAGTACAAAAGGTTTGCAGAAATGAAAAGCATCAGCCTTATGACAATTATATTGCGAGTACATTTCCAGCTTGTGCAGTTCTGACCTGTGACTCCATGTCAATAAATAACAAGAATGGTAATATTTGAAGTAACCTTCCACCCAGGTTGCTTTCTAGTTATAGACTAGGAGAGATTCACCAGGATGTTCCCTGAGATGGTGTGTTTTCAGTCATAAGCAGAGGCAAAATTTGTTTTCCCTGGGGTGGAAGAGGTGAAAAGGAGATTAGGGTATATAAAATAATGAGGGTACAGATAGGGTAGACTGCAGGAAACCCTGCATGACGCTGGAAGTAGATTGAGTTCAGTTAAGAACAAACACATTCAGTGGGATCTGAGGGGGACAATTTTCACTAGGTGGTGAGTGCCTTCAGTGCCTGAGCGAGTGTGGAAGTAGTCACTGACAGCAGATAAGGAGTGGTCAGATGAAGAGTTTAATTGCCTAAGCAAAGAAGGCTTGGACAAAATGATGGAAGATGAGATTCATACAGATACAGATTTATCGACAGGTGGGCCTAAAGGCCTGTTTCCATGCCATATGACTCTGACATGCTTGTGTTCACAAGCGCTAGTTACTTGTAGCACTGGCTACTAGAGCAGCGCTCCAGCATTGAATTTCCAATTGATTTAACTTTCACTGATTGATGGCAAAGTTTTCCAGATTACAAGATACTAATTAATAAGATAATTAGAAAAATGACCTTTAATGCTTCCTTGCTCAATTATGACAATAAACAGGATTCACTATTATATACTGTAACTCTGGAGCAAAGAGGTCCAGTACTTGTTAGAACTTTGTGGAACAGGGCCAGATACTTTTCTACAAAAACCTTGAAGAACATAAGAACAAGAAATAGGAGCAGGAGTAGGCCATCAAGTCCATCAAGCCTGCCCCACCATTCAATGAGATCATGCCTGATCTGATGACAGGTTCATCTCCACCTACCTGCCTTTTCCCCTTGTCCCTTAATTCCCCTACTTTGTAAAAATCTATTCAACCTTGCCTTAAATGTATTTTCTGAGGCTTCAATGGGTAGCGAATTCCATAGATTCACCACCCTCTAGAAAGAGCAGTTCCTTCTCATCTCTGTCTGAAATCCTGAGGTTATGTCCCCTCATTCTAGTCTCTCCCACCAATGGAAACAACTTACCCACCTCTATCTTATCTATGGCTTTCAAAATTTTAAATGTTTCTGTAAGATCTCCTCTCATTCTTCTAAATTACAGTGAGTATGGTCCCAGACACCTCAATCTCTCCTCATAGGCTAATCACTCATCTGTGGAATCAACCTGGTGAACCTCCTCTAGACTACCTCCGAAGCCAGTATATCCTTCCCCAAATCTTAATTGTAGCACAGCATAGTGAGAAATGTACATCAATGCTGAAAACCAAGAAGTAGATCTATCAAGAAATTAAGCAGTGAACAGTGTCGAACACGCAAAAACATATTTATTGGTTTATTTTAATTCAAATATACATTTCAAGTTGTAAGCATGAGGAAAATCAACATTAATTCAAGTCATTAAAGGTGTGACAAAGTTGTGAGCTTCTGAACATATTTTTTAAATAAAAATTGCAACTTTGTGAAAAAGAATTCAAATTTGTTTTGGTTTTCTCTGTACAATTATAATAGCAATTGATAAAACTGACATGTTTCTAAAAGATATTTCTACACTCAATGGTATAAAAAAAATTAATGTCTAATTCATCAACCACCATTTAATTCTGTTCAGGACTGGTTTGGACAGCTAGGTTCAGTTTTCAGTCAAAGTAATGTTTGTGAACATTAAAATACGAATGAACACGCACATTGCTCTGAATTAACAGCTAATGAGTAGTTTTAAATTCTGTTAGTTCTTAACATTACATACAATCAATATTTAGAATTATCTATTTAATTTATGTTTTTGTTGCAAGGAACATCCATGCATGGTATACCTGAAACAAAATACATGTAATCATGACTTGTCAATCATTTCAGCCACAGTAAAATTGGAATTCTTCTATTGGCTTCTGAGATCATAACTTTATCCATTTACACTAATTGAGAATTTGATTTCGTAAACACTTAAGAGTTTTCCTCGGTATTTTTTTTTAATACTTTATTTTAAAAGTTTAAAACCACAATTACATTCATTAATAATAATATACATATAAAGAAGAATATATGTGAACAAAATATGTGTATATATTAAAAAAAACTAACCACCCACCCCTTCACCTCAGTATTCTCCCTGGAGGAAGTGCTGAAATCTCAGAAAAAGCTGTTTTTACAAGGCAGGCTTCATCGTTAAAATGAGAAGAATTTAAACTGGGAATATATAATCATTTAGAGACAAATTTACAATTTAAGAATGGACCAAATCTGAACAATCATATCAAATACACCCTTTCTCTCTAACTTAATGTTACAGGCCCAGACGACACCAAAACCCAGCAGCAAAAGAAATTTACCAAGACAAATAGTTACTTAAACTAAAGTTGTTTTTAATCTTCTTTAAACATAAAAATAGGATCAAACTTTAACTTATTACTATTAACTTAACCTAACTTAATCCCCTTCTAATTCTAAGCGCATGTGTATGTAATGTGTACAAGTTCAGAGAAGTTCTTTGATTCACAGTCCAATCTCACTTTTCCAAGTTCTGACAAGAATCTGACAATTCTTATACTGTGCACAGAATGTAACATTTATGAATTTTCACCAAGCTCTGGTACTTAAATGGTTTCTGCTCAGGAAGGTTCTTGTCGGTTTCAAAGAGACATTTGTTGCTTGTTGGACACACAGAAACTGATACCCTCTGATCAGCCACTTCAGTACCTTGCCGAAGAAACTTGCCCCATCAGGATTTTCCAAAGGATGATCTCTTCTTCTGCAGGTCACCACAGAGATCCTTTTCTTTCCCTTATTTCAGGTGAAACACTCTAGCCAGCCATTTCCTCTTGTATGGACCACAAAGGTTTTCAACAGTCTAAACACAGAACTCACAATCCATCTTCAAAATGGAATTTCAATAAGCTGACAGCTTGCAGAATCCAGTTCTCCCTCTCTCTCCTAGAAAAAACCTGTTTGCTCTCTCCTCTCTCTCTCTCTCTGTGCTTGCCGAACCACATGACCTTCTTAGAAGACCAAACTGCATCCAGACAGATTGTGGCACTGGACTCAAACTTCTGAGTCCATTCATCTGTTGCTTTTAAAGCATAATTCATTTACACCTGCTTTTGAAATTCTTTTGCAAAGCAGCCTCCTTGTTTTACTGTCTTTGCAAAGGCTCTCAGTGCCTGCATGCCTGCCTTCATTTTCAATGAGATCTGTTTTGTAAAGTATTTGTTTGTTCGTGACCTACACTGCTCCCATAATCTATCTCCTTCAAAAACATATCTATATACAATATAAAATATGATATAATCTGCCATACTATCCATGATTACAATTCAAAACTACCAACATTTGAAAAGACCAGTTAACCATTTGAGCACATTTCACTGCTGAATTAGATCATGTACCAGAAACTGTGCATTAATAAATGTTAAATACTGATACAATAATAAATTGTAACATTGGACATTGCAAACTTGTCCTGTAAAACCTTTCGATTATCAAATTTGAATCCTGACTCTGAGTTAGGATTCCAACTATTTTAAGTTTTAAACTGCCTGAAAGTTCTCTGTTCCCCTCATTTCAAGTCGACAAAAGATCACCTTAAATATGCCAACAATGAAATCCATTTGCTACCATTTGTCCCCATAAATTATTAACATCTGTGCAATGTCAAGCTTCCATCAGCATAGCTAACTTTGCTGTCCATCTGTGAATCAATGGCAGACTTGAACATGTGCTTCTCTGCCATCATTCCAGCTATCTATATTTATGGTGAAAAGACGAAGGTAGTGGAAAACAGTAACCTCATCCTGTCTATTGAGTGTAAAAAGCTCTAAAGCACTATTGAGTCTGTACTGACCACCAAACACCCATTTCAACTGCTTCCATTTTATCCTTCCACATTCCTCTCAACTAAATCCAATTTTACCTCTCACCTACTATGTCGTGCATCCTTAGGAATAAGGAGGAAACTTGAGCACACAGAGGATATTCATGGTCTCATAGGGAGAATATGCAAAGTTCAGAGTGGGAGCACCAACAGTCAGGATTAAACCTGCTTCATTACAGCTATGTTACAGAAGTTTCACTGTCGACTGCACTGCTCTTCTTCATTATGCCTGCCCACTTCTTTATAATTTATCTTATAATCTTTGTTATCTTACAATCTTTGTTGAGGGACATTAATAAATGCTTCTTTTAAGTTTATTTACATGATATTCTGAGATATATCTCCTAATTCCATATCTCAAAATTTCAAAAAAAATCTAGGTCTTCATTGCCCTGATCAACAGCAAATAATACTTAATTATAATCTAGTAATTTCTTCAAAACAGATGCTAGCCTCATTGTTGACAATTCCCAAGCGTTCTTCTCCTGACTTGTTTTCAATCTAAGTGGACTAGTTTCTGAATAATATGTCAGATATACCTGGAGGCTTCTTCACAAATTTCCTTTTAAAATTCTTTTGATAACGTTACCATCTCTATATTCAGCCTGTTCTTTGCATCTCCCTCAGTTATCAAGATCTCTGTGAATATTTGCTCTCCTGGATGCTTTCTTTTTTTTAATGTTCCCCTCTACTCCCTCATTTAT
This sequence comes from Narcine bancroftii, assembly GCF_036971445.1. NCBI lineage: Eukaryota > Metazoa > Chordata > Chondrichthyes > Torpediniformes > Narcinidae > Narcine > Narcine bancroftii. The sequence continues at coordinate 46,107,746 of NC_091471.1, read as the reverse complement.
CCATGGTGATTGACAAGTTGAGCACGTTTTATCCCGAAATTGTTTTCCACTGATCTTTTCACATTTCTAAACAAAGGCCATCGTCAGTTTACTCTAGTTTGTCTCATTTGATTTAAGATGGGCTTTCGCAAAGTGACACAAGTTTCACTTTTCTTCTTTGCAAATTCCAAGATGAAATGTAATTTAATTAGTTGTAAAGCTCTTAGTGATGTACTTATAATGGCCTTAGTTCATTCATAAATGTTAGCCAGTTACATTGCAAAATTTAAATTGTAAAGAAATTCTCACTTAGTTATGCTGTAGTCAATTTTACTGGGTGATTGCTGACAATATTTTATGGCTTTATTGTCTCCCAATTAGATTCAGAATGCCATTATCCTGTACAGTGTCAACCCAACAAAGTTCTCAAAACAGCACAAAAGATATTACAGTGATAGCAAAATAGTGACATACTATCACAAGGGAATAACTTGGAGAGTCCTCAATATCCACTCTTGATGTGAAGAGATCGCATAACATCAGATGAAATATAGGAGAGGAAGCCATCTTCTGAAAGCCACCTGCAACATACACCTTCAACTGGATGGAGGACTGTTAATCTCAAAGAGTAGTTTGGAAGTTGCAGTCCTCAGGAAAAACTGAGAAACATACTTTCTCCATGTAGTGACAGAACTACATTTCTTACAGCCGCATGGGAAAAGAAGTAAAATCAAGCATGAACCTAGACCATGTGTGGTTAGATGGGCAACTGGAGCCAGCCACTGGAATGGTCATATGGGCAGATTGAGACAAGAAACAGCATGGACAAGTGGGTGACTATAGCTGGGGATCCATGCATTCTCCTGAGAATTCTCCACCCTCCCACTCATAAAAAACGGTATGGGAACAATTTGATTCCTTCCTCATGAACAAATGAGGAAGGAATGACCATGCAGCATTTCAAGTGAAGCACTGAGATCTGTGCTCCAGAACAACTTGCATCTCTTTCCAAACCATTCCATTATGGTTACCAACCTGGGAATAAATCAGCAATTTGGAAAATTGCTCAACTACATCCCACTCACAAAAAGAAAGACAAATACAATCCAGGCATCTGTGACCCAATCAATCTACTTTTAACCATCATCAAAATGACAGAAGCTATCATTCAGTTTATATGTGTAACTTACTCAGCAATAACCTAGCCACAGATGGCCATTTTGTGTTTGATGAGATCTTGGTTCCAAGCCTGATTCCAATCATGAATTAAAGGGCTGAATTAAAGAGGTAAGCTGAAAGTGACTGCCCTTGACTTCAGTGCACATTTGACAAGGTGTGGCATCAAGACTCCCTGGTAAAACTGAAATCAGAAGCACCAAGCAGAAAATGGTTAAAGTCGTACTTTGCACAAAAGGAAAATGATTGTTATGGTTGAAAGTCAAACTTTCAGTGCTGATATATCACTGAAGGAGTTCCTCTATGGCAGTTTCCTCGGCCCAAGCATCCACTACTTCATAAATAAGCTTCCTTCCATCATATGGTCGGAAGCTGGAATGTAATTTGATGTTTCCATAATGCATAATTCCATTCATAACTCCTCAGCCAATGAAGCAACTCATGCCTGCATGCAGCAAGATCAGAACAACATTTAGGTATGGCAAAAGTGACAAGTAACAATCACTTCATGATTGGCTATTTTCTTAGACCAGCTTGAAAAAAGACTTTATTGAACATGATGCTGGGGACCAAACTGATGGTCTTTTGGAGAAACCTTGGGTAGGAGTGTTCATTGAAATGCAAGGTTTATCCAGTCAAGAGAGGTTTACAGTAGATTCCAAAGCAATGAGATAAGACAAAAACTGCTCCTTGGTAAAATGGAACCAAAATGTTAACAGGAGAAACTGTAAAATAACAATATTTTAAAGCAGATGATGCTTTAGGCCCAGGTGTTTTACATTACTATTAAAAGGAAAAACAAGAAAGCTGCATCTCATGGAGTGAAGGTAGTCCCAGACTTTCCACCTAAGCAACTCACGACCATCCGTACATATGACTGAAAAAAACCGTAAAAATTTTTTTAAAAGAGAAAAAAAAACAAGTATAAAAAATACACTTTTGGGGTGAGAGTAGGTGCCTTATTTATGTGAATAAAAAAATGATTTGGAGGAAGAAAGCAGAGAGTAGTAGAGGAAGGAAAGTATTCTGCTGGAGGTCAGTGACTAGAGGAGTGCCACAAAGATCTGTTTTGGGACTCCTACTTTTTGTGACCTGGATAAAGAGACAGATAGATGGGTCAGTAAGTTTTCAGATGACATGAAGGTTGGAGGGGTTGTGGATGGAGCTGAAGGTTGTCAAAGGTTACAAGAGGATATGGGCAAGATGCAGAGTTGGGCAGAAAAGTGGCACATGGATTTCAATCCAGATAAGTGTGAGGTGATGAATTATAGAGGGACAAACCAGAAGGCTGAATATAAGGTTAATAGTTGTTTACTTAAGAGTATGGATGAACAGAGGTCACTGCACAGGTTGATAGGAGAGTTAAAAAGGCCTATGGGATGCTGGGATTCATTAATTGGGGATTGAATTGACGAGTAGAGAGGTCATGTTGCAACTCGACAAATCTCTGGTAAAACCACACTTAAGAGTATAGCGTTCAGTTCTGGTCACCTCATTATAGGAAGGATGTGGAAGATCTGGAGAGAGTACAGAGGTGATTTTCAAAGATGCTGCCTAAATTGGGAAACAAGACTTACGAGGCAAGGTTAGCAGAGCTAGGATTTTTCACTTTGGACTGGATGAGAGGAGACTTAACAGAGATTATGAGAGGCATAGATAGGTTGGACAGTCAGCACCTGTTTCACAGGGCAGGATCAGCAAACACCAGAGAACAAGTACAAAGTTAAGGAAGTGAAGTTTAGGGGAGACATCAGGGGTAAGATCATTTTTGTTTTTTACGCAGAGAGTTGTGGGTGCCTGAAATACCTTGTCGGGGATGGTAGTAGAGAATGAAACATTGAGGGGCGCTTAAGAGATTCTTAGACAGACAGAAGGATGAAAGAAAAATAGAGGGTTATAGGGTAGGGAGGGTTTAGTCCTTTTTTTTGGAAGGAATATATAGGTTGGCACAAAATCAAGGACAAAGGGCCTATACTGTGCTGGTTTGTTCTTTATTCTAAAATAGCACCTATGGCAGAGTTAGCAAACCTCTCGCGAGAGCTGGCTTTGGTGGCCCCCCCATGTCATATTTGACAAACGATAAAACAGATACAGTGAATTTCTGACTAACGTCAATTTTGAGATGGGACTGATTGGTCAGAAAGGAGCACGGTCGTAAATTGAGAAATATCTGTACACAAAATTGCTGGGTAAACTCAATAGGTCACACAACATCCATAAAAAGCAAAAGGAAGTCAATTTTTCAAACTGAACCTATCTTCAATCATGATGAAAGCCAGGTACTCTTCTGAATAAAAATGTTGGGGGCTGGGGAGCAACACTCTATCAGATGGTTACATGAGGGAGTACAAGGAACAGAAAAAGGGTGAGAAGTAATGGGGGAAGAGGGCAGAGGACAAGGAGCTAAAGCTGGAACTCTTGGATGATGAGAAAAAATGAGAAAAAATTTTTATTAATTTATTGAACAGAAGGCCATATAACCTATTGGGTCAGAGTGAAATAGGAAAGAGCAACTCAGCTAAATTCAGGACAAACACCCGTCCCGAGCCTGCAAGTCATTTTTTTTGTATGAATCATAAGGTTTCTGCCTCTATCATCATTTTAGGTACTGTGGCATAAGAGCTAGAGTATTAGAAAGTGTCAAATGTGACACCATTAATCAAGACAGGGCATATGGACAGAGCCAGTGAAAATAGGATTATCAGTTTAATGCCAGTGATGGGCATAGATCTAGAGACTATCAGTTCACAAAGATGACACAATGTCTGGAGGAGGAGTGGACTGAGAGGAAAGGTTTCAAAGCTTGCAGAGGTATCTGGATAACTGTAAAAAATGGCAGATTGATTTTAATATAAACAAGTGTGAGGTGTTGCATTTTGAAAGGACAAACCACAGTAGGACATATACGGTAAATGGTAGGGCACTGAGAAGTGAGGTAAAGCAGAGGAATCTGGGAATATAGAAAGATAATTCCCTGAAAGTGGCATCACAGGTAGATAGGGTCGTAAAAAGAGCTTTTGGCATATTGGCCTTCATAAATCAAAGTATTGAGTAGAAGAGTTGGGATGCTATTCTAAAATTGTACAAGACATTGGTGAGGCCAGATTTGGAGTATTGTGTGCAGTTTTAGACAAACAACTACAGGAAAAATATCAATGAGATTAAAAGAGTGGAGAGAAAATTTATTGGGCATGGGTCAGGAACTGAGTTAAAGGGAAAGGTTAAACATGTTAGGACTTTATTCCACAGGTCGTAGAAGAATAAAGGGAGATTTGATAAAGGTATACAAAGTTTTGAGGGCAATACACCATCAATCACTCAGGAGACTACTGTGGAGAAACCAATAGGCTTTAATTCACTTGAGAACATAGCATAACCCTACTTTCGGTAGTCCTGCACTAAGTTGCAGTCACCTTTATACAGGAGCCTGTGGGGATGGGCCACAGGTACAACTGGCCAATAGGTATGCTTGACCAGATAATTATACATTACAGTGGTTTACCACCAAGGGCAATAGATATAGTCATTGAAAGTAGACTTTTTTCATTGAGATAGGTGAGATACAAACCAGAGGATGAAAGGGGAAAGATTTAAGAGGAGCATTCGAAGAACTTCTTCACTCAGAGAGTAGTGGGAGTGTGGAAAGATGCTAGCTGAAGTGGTGAATGAGAAAAATCTGGACATATTCATGGATGGGGTATGGAGGATATGGATGTAGATCAGTGGGTCTTGCAGAATAATAGTTTGGTACAAACTTGAAGGGCCTGTTTCAGTGCTGTAATCTTCTATGGTTAACAAGAATTTAGAAGGGTTTGATTCAAAGAGAGCCAGTAAGGACTTGTAAAAGGCTATTGTATGTGATCAACTCAATCAATATTGTGATAAAGTAACAGAGAAAGCTGATAAGCTCTATTCAGAATTTTTAAAGTATCACTTGTAAGACCAGTAAACAAAACCTCAGCTTCATGGAACTGAAGTGCTGTGTCTGTTTAGATTAAAATGACTCAAGACAAACTGAAAAAAATATTCTGCACTACCTACAGCAGGAGAGGCAGATGTTTTCCCAAGGACCTCCACTTTTGACAATTATATAGACCAACTTTGAGTTCCGTGACTTTGTTTCATACATGTAATGTTTGTACATGGTATGAATTCATTTTTTCAAGATTAAGGCAGTTGGTGGAGTAGGTTATTAGCTTGTCAGAAGACTGTGGTCTGAAAGGTACGTACAGCAGTGTAAATTTCTATGTTCTATATACTTGTGCACCAGGAATCAGCTAGCTACGTGCTGTCATCCTGCAATAAGGCCACTCTTAGATCAAATACAACCTCATAAACATATTTGCCTGCTATTTATTGCCATTAAAATGTTTACCATCAACTCAGAGGAATTAGTGAAAGTGGCTGGGGAGAGGTGCAGCAAATATAAAAAAAAGCAAGGAAACTATTGGCTTTTGTGTAGAAGTGGAAATTTTGGATTAGGCTGCAACGACGACAGTTCATTATCATTGTCAACTGTTTATGGCTTTAATAAGACAACCATTTTTTATCTTTATGTTTAGATCTTGTTCCCACTTTTGTTTGGGTTTACAGGTCATTCTCTTTCTCTTGCAGCTTGATGTACATCTTTGTTATAAATCTTTTAATTATCATTGTGTCTGTAATCACATAAGCTATGCTCCGGAACGATGAGAAATACAATAAACACGAGGTTACGCATGATACAATATAATTGGTTACACAGGCTATACATCACGTCCCAAAAGTTAAATAAATGGGACCCAACAGTATCAGACAGATGTTTTCGCTGTAAGAAGGAAACGGGAACATCAGTACATGTAATTTGGGCATGTGAGAAAGTGGAAAAGTTTTGGGAAGATCTAAATCAGGTATTAAATAAAATCACAAAAAGCAACATATCAAAAAATCCAGAGATCTTTCTTCTAAGTAATATAAGAAGTAAAGAATTAGGCCTCAAACTGGATGTACAGCAATGGTACATAGAAATGAATAAATGTATTCCATTAGAAAAAATAACATATAATTTAAAAAATAAACTCACATTATTTGAACAGATTTGGGAACCGTACATGGAACACAACAGAGAGGGCCTACCATGGACCTCCACCCCCTAAAATGATAGAATGAGAAGAAGACAAAATGAACTGACTCAGTGTGTAACAGTAGATGACACAATTTTCTTGTTTATTTTCATTGTGTGATGACATTGCTTAATGGGTCTATTGTATTGTATATATTGAGCATTTAATGGGTAGGGAGGGGGGTGGGAAGGAGGGAGGGAAGGAGGGGGAAAGGGGGAGAAAATGACACTGTGTATATTCAAGAGGGAAATGTTTGTGTGTATTTTGGTTAATAAGGTTCATAGTGTGAAAAATAAAAAATTATAAAAAAAATAAGACAACCATGATTGACAGTGAAGAGAAATGGGAAGAAAAATGGTGAACAACTGAACAGTTTAATTTGCACGCATATCACTATAAACACGCTACCCTGTCCCTCCAGGCACTCAATTTACCCAGTTTCAACAACAATAGCACCCTAGCAAATAAATCTTCAACATTTGAAGTATCTTATGAATAAAATTAGATAGATCATCTTGGGAGTCTGAATCCTTATTTGAAAATATGCTAATTATCTGAACTTTCTGGTGTAAAAAAAAGCAGGGTTAACAACATCAGATGATGTAGATGGGATGACAGTATGGACAGATAAGAGATAGAATTTAGACAGAAGAATGTGAGGTGAAGCATTTTAGCAGAAGAGATAGGAGAAGCAATGTAGACTCAAAGCCACCGCTTGAAAGAGAATGCCAAATCTGTGGGAGCTGGGAGTTCACGAGGATTTTGAAAGTGAAAGGATACATTACTAGAGTGACAAAGTGGAAGGGATCTTGACTCAAAGTTATGGTGACCCTTTATTAAGGTCTGTCCATAAGTAGGGTTCTGCATTCAGCTCTGATATAAAATGAAGCGCAACACACTTTAGGAAGATTGTGAAGATCCTACAGAGCATGGTCATGAGAAAAATTCTGGAAATGTTAACTTCAAGGTTAGGTTAGAGAACCTGGGATTGGTTTCCTTAAAGCAATAGTACTTGATGTACAATCTGACAGAGGTGTACGAGACAAGAAGATTGAATATTTGGTCAAGGTGGACAAAGAAAAGGTATTCCCATTAGTTGATGATACAAAGATTTAAGCTCTTGGGCAAGAGAAATGCGAGCAAGGAAAAGCAGTGAGTATTAATAATCAAAATTTGCTGCTTAGAAGAATGGTGGCAACAGACAAAACAATTTCAAAAGAAAACTGGATAAGGGAACTAAATTTTCAGGGATAACAGGACAGAGCATAGAATGGAACCAGCTAGTTTGCCATAGAGGGCTGGTATGGTCTCAATGGCCCATATAACTCTATGCTGCAATGACTCTAGACTACCAAGTGTTCAATTGTTTAAATATTGCACTTTTGACAAAGAACAAATAAATGTGTAAACATAATTTTACTTTCCTAGTAAAAATGCAGTCTAGTCTAAAAGGAATCTCTAACTCACCTTGCCTCTCCTGTTCTGGACATACTTTTAAATGAATAGGTACAATTTTTAGACTTTCAAGGTAATTGGGCTTCAAAATACCGAAGACTGAGGAACTTTAATTTAATAAAAAATGTCATACAAAGCAACTGAATACTTCTCTAATGTTGAGATCTTTAGCATAATTACATAGTACAGTAAAATCCCTGATATCAGGCACCTATGGGGATTGTGGATGCCAAATATATGAATTTTTCGGTTGCCTGAGACACACTCTTACAATGCCTAATATACTTGCATTAAGAATAATGTTAAAAGTTTTTTAAAAATTGCAAAATGTGCAGTAATTTAAAAAAGTCAGTATTGTAGTCCTTATGTAAAGTTCACTTTGATCAAGCAATTTCAGTGATTTAAATTCAAATTTAAATTCAAACACTGTTGTAGTATTGTGCTAACTGCTACGCCAACCACACCACCATCATGATTAACTCCCCTTTCCCCAAGTTTACAGATAAAGCATTACTAATACACTTAATAAAATACTAATAAAGAAAATGACTTACAAGGCAGAGAAAGGGAGAGACTGTGGCAGAGTTGCCCCAGCGGTGAGCGGCATAGGCCGACTGTTCATGCTGGGTGACACCATTTTATTCAAACAAAACTTTATTTAAACTTTATTCAAACAGCTGATGGCTGAATGTTTGCTCCCAACTTCACCAAGGGACTGTGTGTTGCTTTGGAGAACATTTACTTATGCAAATTTTATATTCAAATTTTTATTTATTGTTTTTTCATCTATCAATCTATTTATTTATTTTTATATCTTTCTGTCTATTTATTTATCTATTCTGCTTGCTTGGGGTTTCTGGTTGTTTGAATTCATGATACTGGGAATTTGACTGTACATTAAAATCCATTTGTGTATTTAAAAGATGATTGAAATATTGTTGTCCAAGTAAATCGGTGCAAAAATATGCCATCAACTTACTATGAGGCTTCTATATTAGAACAACCCTGACAAAATAATTTTCTTTAATTTCCGTATCGTGAAACTGATGCACGATGTTTGTGTGGTTTAAACAGGTTCACATTTTCAAGTACAACATACAAAATAAAGTTTCAATGCAATATCAAAATAATCAAGCATCACACAACCTATTTGTTTAAAATACGTATATTGTCGCATTTGCACTCCGTGGGCATGGTGAAGAATGACAAGCACACCAAAGCCTTGAAGTCGAGACTAATTCATTGCACTGGCCCCAGTTTATATGGGCCCCAGGTGTTGACATCATGGACCTGCGTCATGGGAGCGCTGGTCTGGGATTAGCCAGCGTTCCCACCAATTCCCATCTTCCTGCCATGCAGGAGGTCATCTGGGACAACAGCCGGTGTCACCGCCCCCCGAGTTCATCATCCATTTTGTGGGCCTGTCTGCGGGCCGCTACAATATGATTTTAGAAATCTTATAACAATTGAGTAATAATATATTTCATTTTGTTAGCATTTTTCTCCAGTAACCATCCTGTTTCACAAGTTTTAATAGAATAAAATGTCAAAGCTCAATGCCACATATGCTGATAGTTTCATACATTTTCATCAATTCAAAATGTGTGGTATATCTTATGACACGTTTGAATATAATATCAAACACTTGAGAAGAGCAATACTTTCAGCGCTCAATATTAATTGAACAACATTACACCAAAATTTCATTCAAAAAGATGCAAATCACTCAATGTACAAGGGCATCAAAACAGCTGTGGCCATGAACTACAATAATTTATTCTGCTTTGTCCAAACTCAACTAACTGCCTTGTACTTCTTGAAAAGAAAACTGACTGGTTGCAAGCCCAAGTAGCAGGTGCATCTATGCATAACCTTCCTTCCCCTAGCTGTGAACAAGCCATTCTGCAGTGGTTTGCAAGGACTGAAAGTAACAGATGAGACCATCTGTCGATTCAAGCAAACAGATCTGTAAACCACTGCTGGATACAACGATTGCACCAAAGAAGTCAGGCATCGACAAAGATCCCGCTGGGTTCCATTTAAGGAGCTTAGACAAGCCCAAGAGCATGATTCAGACTTTGTCAACCTGCATTTCTATAAGCAGCACTCATGTGAACCTGTCTCACAATGATCAAAGAACCTTGTAATTTGAATTTAATTACTTCTTAGAACTATCAACATTAGCTCTCAGAACATTAGTTGAAAACATTAAATCACATTGGTGTCCCTGTACACACCAGTATATAAGAGATTTCCTGCTCTTCTGATTTAACACCAGTATGACAGAGTTTAGCATTTACACATAAAGTATATTGAGATTTATTATTTCTATTTTAATTCAAAGCGTGTACATGAGAACAGGAGGCACATATAACTAAAGTCGCACAAGTTCTACAACAAATATTCATCAAGGAAGAACAAGATTTAAAATGTAAAGCTACAGGAAAAAAAACATGAATTTTGTTGTCTTACCATAGGTGATAAACTGTAACAAATGCTTCCAACTTCACAGAAATATTATTTTGGTGAATTTAGACTCAGCTTGATCAAAGCTTGAAGAAATGTCAGGTGCACAGGCTTCAATTCAACCCTGGGGTTACAGAACTTGGTAGGAGTGGCAGAAAGAGTTCGGTGTGGGAGTGTAAATTCATTGGGGAAATGGGTGTTATAAAGGACAGTAGTAAGATCTGCATTAAAAAAAAACATGAACTTAAAAACCAAATTGAATTTACAGTCAGAAATGTCAGTAGAAGCTCAAATGTTGGATATGAAATTTTATTTTGCCATCAGAAAGTTCTCACAAATATTACAGATGATAAGATGAGCTAGCCTGCTTTGATTGATGAAGATCAGAGGTGATACTTAATCCAGGAATCTAGGAATGCCTTTCCATCTCTCCTTCAAAACAATGGCTTAAATTTTTTCATCTACTTAAGAGGAATGATCGGGCTAATTTATCATCTCATATGAAAGAGATCATCTCTGTTCTCCCAGCTACCATCAGGAAAGGGTACTGGTGCCACAAGACTCGCACCACCAGGTTCAGGGACAGCTGCTATCCCTCCACCATCAGACACCTCAACAATAAAATCAATCAGGGACTCATTTGAGGACTCTTACTTTTGTACTTTATTGTGTTTTTTTTTCTGTATTGCAGTTTGTTTACATGTGTACATTGTGTATAGTTTTTTCCCCCACTACCAATAAGTGGTAATTCTGCCTTGCCTGCAGGAAAAAAACCTCAGGGTTGTATATGATGTTATGCCTGTACTCTGGTAATAAATCTAAACCTAAAATCTGAATCAACTTTGATTTGGATGAAAGAAGAAGAAGCTTCTTGTACAGACAAGAGTAGATAAATGGTAGGAATGCACAGAGATCGAGGAACATGAAGCTAACGTACAAAAGAGGGCGAGGACAAAAAAAATCTGATGGCCAGACAAAGCCTCGGCTAAAAGAGAAAGAAATAGTGATGAGAAAATGAAACCAAATTTTAGTTTCAGTTAAAAAAAATCTGAAACTCTAGGAATGTAGCTTCACGGTATAAACTTTTGATGGGAAGATAAAAATGAAAAAACATTAACTCCGATCTTCATCGAGAGATATTGATTCAACCATCAGCTATTATAGCCAAATCGAGCAAAAATTAAACATCTGATGAGGCCCACTTGCAACTTGATCTACACCTCAATAAATAAAAATACAATTGCTGAAGCTGAGCTTGGAAAGAGATTATGTTGCCTCTTCCAAGTCCTCAGTCTGCTTCAAGGCTGATGTTTTTGAAGATTATAATGTGACAGCAATTTATACAGCTTGGTTCCACAAAAGGCAGAGATGAATGAGCCAAAATATTATTTTTGGTGCTAATAATTAGCTGATTTTGACCAAGAAAGAAGAGAAAAATGTTTATAAATAGAAGTTTCTATAAACAAAGTCTACTTAGCACATTGAGAATGGCACACAGAATCCACTATCCATAATCAGCTCATTTCTTAGGTGGCATTTGAACTCATGGGGCAACATCTCTGAATCAACAAAAAATGGCTTCTTTTAATCTGAAATTCATTCTTTTGGCAAAAGATTGCATGAGTGAGTGAATTATTTTTTCAGATCATACCAATCATCTGTTGTTGAATTGGATTTAGGCTATTTTTTTTAAAAATCTCCTAAGATAACTGAAGAATTTGACATACACACTACCCAAATTCAAAAGTTCAAATGAGTTAAGGTAGCCAAACTCAACAGAACTCCACACTACAAAACAGAGCTGTGGGAGTATTCGGCTATTTGACACACAGCTTGGTTTTTGTACACTGCTCTCTGTGACAGGCCTTACAACAAGTATTGATTTCATAAATACTACTCATGAACAGCTCATATTTGTCCACATTCAATCAAGTTCACAAAAAGAAGTCGGTCCTCACAATAATAAATTAAATCTCAAAAATGTGCTCATTGAATCCTGCTACTTTGATGCATAAAAATTTGAGCATTTTTAGCAAAATATATCACTGCAAAATGTACATCACGATAAATATGCATGCTTTTGTGGAATGTCAACTATGCCATCTTGTCAATATTTTAAAAATCCCACATTCTACAATGATTTTGCAAAGTACAATAACACTTAAGTATTTCAATACAGTAATAAAATTAAACCTTAGCACCAAACTTGTAGACATTAAAAAAAAATTGGAACAGGAGTAGATCATCTGGCCCATTGAGCCTGCTCCATTATTCAATGCGATCATGGCTGATCTGGTTGTGGACTCAGATTCCCCTATCTTCCCTTTCTCCATAGCCCTCAATTTCATTACTATGGAAAAACATCTGTCTTAAATCTATTTTAAAAAACATGTGTCTCAAATCTATTTTATGAGGCAGCTTCTTCTACTTTCTTGGGCGGAGAATTCCACAGATTCACTAGTTCCACAGGTACTCCTCAGCCCTGTCATAAATCTACTTCCCAGAATCTTAAGGATAGGTCTCTTAGTTCTGGTTTTATCTATCTGTCAGTCTGTATTTATTTATCCCTTTCATATTTTAATATTTCTATAAAATCTCCTATCATTCTTCTGAATGCCAACGAGTATAGTCCCAGATGACTCAACCTCTTCGGCTAAATCCCTCATCTCCAGAATCAACAGTGAACTTCCTCTGCATCATCTCCAAAGCCAGTACATATTTTCTCAAATATAGAGACCAGAACTGCGCAAAATATTACAGGTGTGGCCTCACCAGTTTAGAAATATCGGAGGCATGCAAGGATGGAACAGCAGTTATCATGGTGACTTTAACATACATAATGACTGGATGAATCAGATTGGTTGAGGGGCTCTTGAAGAGGACTTCATAGAATGCATCCAGGTTAGCTTTCTTGAACAGCATATTACTGGACCCACAAGGGAACATGCTATAGTGGATCTGGTCCTGTGCAATGAGACAGGTAAAATTAGTAATCTTATCTTTAGGCATCCTCTTGGAAAGAGCGACCACAGAATGATTGTGTTTCTCATACAAACGAAGGATGCAATAATTCGGACTAAAACCAGTGTATTGTGCCTAAGCAAGGGAAATTACAAGGCTATGAGTGAGGATTTGGCCAGTGTAGACTGGCAACGCATTGAGCAAATGCAGAAAATGAATTTTCAATGACATGTTGCACTTCGTGGTTTTGTCTGCCTGCAGCAGCTGGATCTAATTTGGTAAATAGGTTATATCTTAAAAAAAAGGGACATGATGTAGAATACCTCAAAACGTTTTTAAGGATTTAAATTCAGGTATTAGGAATTTTTTTATGGAAAGGAAAGATGTCCTTGTTTAGAAAAATTAACTTCGAAATTTGAATTAGGAGATTGACACCTTGCTCATTTTAAGAATTATTATAAAGCAGCCCAATTGAAATTTATTAATCAATTGTTTGATTTAAAGAAATCCTTAACTTGGGCTAAAATAGAATTGAGTAAAATAGGAATTCTAAATTTTTAACATGAACCAGAGATACACCTATTTTGAGACATTTGATTGAATTATGGAATAATGTAGATTATGAGATCTAAATTAGAAAAGGTCTAATTTTTCAAAGAATGCCTTTATATTATAATAGACTTCTTCCTTTTTCTATGGATAATCATTTTTTGAGAATTTGGAATCAATTGGGGATTTAAAAAAATTGTTTTGAAGCTGGTAAATTTATTACTTTTCAATGAATGAAGTAAAAATCTAATGACCCAAATAATATATTTTTTCTGTTATTATCAAGTTAAAGCCTTTTTGATTGATGTTATGTCATAATTTGAAATTACCTAAACAAAATGAATTAGATGTATTAATAATTAAGGGTGTTATGAATAAATTTATTTCAGAGACATATAAATTACTTCAAAAAATGGCACCTACATTAGGAATACATAAAGAATAAGTTGGGATGTTTATTTAGGTAGACAAATAGATGAAAATGATTGGAAAGAATTATGTAAAGATAGTATGATGAAAATTATTAACGTATGGTATAGATTAGTTTGTGGCTTTAGTTGTTTCTAGAAAGTGCATTGCCATTCCTTGGAAATCAAATACAGATTTAGGAATGGAGAGATGGCATGCCATTGGCGCTCTTGTATTCCACATGAGAAAATAACATAATTTGTGTAATAGATATAATTTCTTTTTGAAAATATGGAGCCTGTGACAGAGTATATAGAGATGTTTTTGGGAGATAAATTGGGAAAGGTTTGTTAGAATATGTTACATACAAACACTTTAAAACAGACCTCATTTGAAATACTGGAGCTCTGCCCATGCATACTGGGGCCTCAGACTTTTTGCAAGAGCTTTGAAGAGTGCTCAAGTGACTTCACTAATGGATTGTTCTTTACAAAAAGGCAACAAATGAAAGAGCTTGTGGAGCCACATATTGTCTGGAAGAGAGCTTGCTGTTGTAAGAGGGTCATTTGGTTTTGCAAGCAAATAGAGTCAAACGGGTTTTCTGTGTGTGTGTGTGTGTGTGTGTGTGTGTGTGTGTGTGTGTGTGTGTGTGTGTGTGTGTGTGAGTATGTGTGAGAGAGAGAGAGAGACAGACAGACAGACAGACAGACAGACAGAGAGATCACTTGTACAGTGTTACAGCCAGCAGAAGTAGCTTGGAAGACGGCTTGGTCAAAGCCCTTGTGGTTCATGCAAGAGGAGAGGTCTGGCTGTCCAATGTTTCACTTGGAATAAGAGAAACAAAAAGGAACTCTGTGGTGACCTGAAAGAAAGAGGTTATCACCTGGAGAACCCTGATGGGGGGCAAGTTTCATCAGCAAGACACTGAGGTGACTGATGGAAGTACATCTATTGTTGATGTCCTGGAACAATAAATCTATCTCTGAAAATCAACAAAAACCTTCCTGAGTGATAACCATTTACCTTTCAAGCACCAAAGTCTGGTGAAAATTCATAAATGTTAAATTCTGTGCACAGAATAAGAATTGCCTGCAACCAGTGAACTTGGAGGTATGAGAAGTGAGATTGGACTGTGAACCAAAGAACTTTTCTGAACTTACACACACATTACATACACATGAACTTAGAATTAGAAGGGGATTAAATTAGGTTAAGAAAGTCAATAGAGATAAGTTAAAGTTTGGTTCTATTTTCATGTTTAAAGATCATTAAAAGCAACCTTTGTTAAAGTAACTATTTGTCTTGGTGAATATCTATTGCTGCTGGGTTTATGGGTCCTCTGGGCTCATAACAAGCGCTGACTTACAATGTGTCGGTTTAAAAATTTGAAGGGCTCTGAAAGTTCGACGCACTGGTAACCCTTAACTCTGGTATTATGTGAAATGAGATTTTTTTTGGTATTCTTATCTTTTTCTTTTTTTTTTGTTAAGGTTGGATGGGTGGGTGGGGAGTGGGAGGTGGGAAGGGAGAGATAAAGGAACTTTAACATACATATCGCGCGCGCACACACACACAATAGATGTATTATTTTTTTCAATTTATTCATTACTAATTGTAAATGTGGTTTTCAAATTCTTAAATAAAATATTAAAAAAGGTATGTGTTCAGGAAGCGAAATAATTGTTGTCCAGTGAACAAAGGATTAGCACAAAATATAAAAACGGAGAGTAAAAGCTTTTATAATTATATAAAATGGAAAAGTGTGGCTACAGTGAATGTAGGTTCCTTGGAGGATAAGAAAGGAGAATTGATATTGGATAATGAGGAAAAGGCTGAAACTTTAAATGATTATTTTGTGTCAGTCTTCAAGGTGGAGGACATGACTATCATGCCAAAGACAGAGGATATGGATGCGATGGGACAATGGACTCAGCACCAATTTCTGTAGCACACTACTGGTCACAGGCTCTTTTCCGAAAAGCAATCCTCCATTACTACCCTCGACTGTCTCTTCAAAAGGAGTTTAGAGTCCAATTGGATCTCATGTGATCTAACCTTCCACACTTGTCCTCTATGCGGGACCTTATCTTGGTCAGATATATTTACTTCGAAGATATAGTAGATATTATTTAGATTAATATGAATGCCTACCCAATACATCACTATATTTATTTTGTACTGCCTTGAGTCTTCAAAGTGGAAAGAGATCCATGCAGTTATTTTAAAGCAAGGTTCTGTAATCAAAATAGTTAAAACAGGAGAGTGGAATTGGGGACTTTTTTAAAAATATTTTCAAAATTATCATGGATCTGGTTAGTTAAAAATGGTACCCAAGGGAAGATGTTCTCATTGTTGGAGTCATACCTCACACAAAGGAAAATAACTGTAGTAATTGTAGGTCAATCATCCCAGCTATAAGACATTACTGCAGGAGTTCCTGGGCAGTGTCGCAAGCCTAACCAGCTTCAGCAGTTTCATCAATTATCTTACTTCCATCAGAAGTGGGGATGTCCACTGATGAATCCAGAAAGTTTAATTACTTTTGCAATTCAGTAAATGAAGCAGCCCATGAATTCAGATGTGGGCTGATAGCACTAAAAATATTTGTGCCAGAAAGGTGCCTTCTTTTACATGGTGTATCTAATCATATATCTATGGTAGTCAATGGCATTAGCATTGCCAATTCTCCCAATATCAATGTCCATGGAGCTACCTTTGACAGGAAACTTCAAGTGCAGTTCAGAAACTGGATATACTTACTGTCCATTATTTATCAGGGTAGAGCACGATGTGCTTGTAGGTGGTGGTCATTAGATACACCTGTGTAGTAGGTTGCACCTATGTAGTATAAATATTATTTACACTATCAAGAATAAAGTAGCTTGCTTTATTAGAACCCCATCAGCCACTCTAAACATTCAATTTCCCCCATCACCACCACATAGTGACAGCAGTATGTACACTCAACAAAATGCTATACACCTTGGCTACTCCACCAGCACCCCCCAACCTGGAATGCATTGCCAGGAGTAGTGGTGGAAATTGGTATAATAGGGAGATTTAAAATACTCTGAGGCAGGCATATGGGCACAAGCAATATAGTGAATTATGGGTGGAAGGTTTCGTCTATTGAAAAAGTTTCTATCGAATGGCACATCTTGAGCCGAAGGGTCTGTGCTGTACTTTAATATTCAATGTTTATTTAAAAGTGCTTGGGTAGTGGGTGCATGGGATCACCACCAATTGCACAGCCCCCTCCCAGTTGTAATGCAAATAAGATTGGATTCATCATTGTTCCTTCATCACTGTTTAGAAGCTGGAACTCCTTCCCCAACAGCACTGAAGGGTTTCAAGAAGATGGCTCACCACATTTCATTAAAGCATGTTTAGGGCAGGATCATAAATGCTGGCTCTGCCATCAGCACTCAGATTATTTTTTTTTTAATTAGCCAGAGCCTTGCTGAAATGTTGAACAAGCTTGAGTCCTACTCCATCTATGTTTCAACAATTTTAATGTACAATGGAGGCACAAGCTTTGCAGATGCTGGAATATGGAGCATAAAACAAAGCTGGAATGACTCAGCAAATCAAGCAGCATCTGTGTAAGTTAACAGATGATTGATATTTTGATCATTCTGGTGCTTGGACTAAAAATGTCAGTCATCCTTTTGCCTCAAAAGCTGCTGTTTGACCCATTGAGATCTTCCAGCAATTTACTTAATTTTCAAAGTCTAGAGCAAAGACAAGCAAACATATCCAAAAGAATAAGAGTAAAACACAAAAGTCTGCAGACACCATGATTGAAGTAGAAACACAGTGCTGGAGAGACGACATGGAAGGTTTCTCCAGCATTGTGTTGTTAAAAGAATAAGAGAATGGATTTGAACTGCTCAATGGTTCATTCCTTTTTACCATATATTCTCCTGTCATAAAATAGTTCAGCGACATGGAATAAAGCCAAGTTCTATGAAGTTAAAGCAGAATCAAGGGCTTATTTTTATTTTAACAGTGCTATTAATTATTGCAACAAAGCTCTCTACCTTCCATGTGGTTGAACCTGAATAATCAAAATATCGTATTGTCTTTTAACAAAAAGCAAAACACACACCAGAAATCTAAACCAATAGGAAATACTGGCTGCTCAGCCAGTCACTTAATCCCTGTGGAAATAACATACAAGCTAACATTTCAAATGCAGACCATTCTTTAGTTCTGAAAAAGGTACAGGGGAAAGTTGTCTAACCCTACACATTAGCATTGTACAAAGTACAATATTAACTTACTTTTACCAATTTGCCCAAGCCTGTTGAATATATAGCTCTTTTTTGCTTCTCTTGCATTAACTGAGAAATTGATTAGTTAAAAGGTTTAAAATTGAAATTAATTAACAATAAACTATGAAATTAACAATAAATCCACACAGCTGTACATCACATGAGTAATTTTATCTTAAGATTTTCATGAAATTAATTATTAAATATCTTCTCTTAAAAAATATGGCCTGAATGCAACTATACACACACACACATGAATATGAAGTGTATAAAAAAGTCCATCATTTCCCATGACCATAAACTCTATGGGAATGCTCTCATAATAAACTACAGGCACTTTCTTTTAGTCACACATTACATATCATCTACATTGAATAAAAGATAATGATACAAAATATTACAGATCTTTTCATAAACTGCAAAACTATAACTTATAATGAAACAGAATAACAATATTTAGAGAAAAGACAGAAATAAACATTTTTATTATTTCATTTGCATCATAAATCATTGCAGATAACAACTTCAATATAAATGCAACTACAAAAACTAAATTACACTGATATTTTACAAACTATCAAAGTTTGCACTGTATCCAAAACCTAAAGTAATGAAACTGCAAGAAATTATATAACTGGCCTTTAAAGCAGTCAACAAACTTGGAAGTACTACCTTTGTTGTCAATCAGAAAAAAAAATCAACCTCTATTATTTTTGGAATGTAGTCGACCGCTACAAAGAAACACACACACTCACAGGTTAAGATCACTCTCTTTATTAGGGTTGGAAAGTTCCCACCGTTTTTGCTGATTGACTGAGTCAGCCGTGTGAATAACAATAGCGGTCAGGAACGTCCATACAAGAATTCCCTTCTTCTCTAGCCTGTTTCTGATGAGTTAGATGGGCATCTTGACCAATGCCATTTTAGGGCTGTTGGTCTGATACTGCCCCAGCTTCTACCTCCACCGGTTTGTTGTCCTGGGAGTCGCTTTAGCAATCTCTGTCCGCATCTGCTGCCACGCGATGTGCCGGCCCGATCTCCGCAATTGCGGGTCGCCACAGGAACAAGGAGTAATGTCATATAATGATTATTTTGAAATACCTCTTCCTCTGCAATGAAGGTAGAGTAACCTATCATAAAGTTTGAGATATCAACATTTGCAGCCCTCAGGTGATTCAAATCATCTATCTCTATCTGCAATGAACATGTGCACCCCTGTCTTATAAGACCATCAGTTTTCGATTTTAAATTCTGACTATTTCCCTGAAATTCTTCTTTATTCTGTCACCTAATGCCAAGAAATAGTATTGGGGAGAGTTAGTTCCTTCAAGTTACTGGGAAACCACATGTTGGAGGATTTCTCCTGGAGCCAGTACATCAAGACCACCGTGATGAAGGCACACCAATGCCTCGACTTTCTAAGAAGTATGAGAAGATTTGGCATGTCATTGAATTCTCGATCAAACATCTGCAGATGTACTGTGGAAAGTATACTGGTTGCATCACAGCTTGGTTTGAAACTTGGGTGCCCAAGAGCATAGAAGGCTGGAGAAAACAGCAAACATAGCCAAATCCATCAAGGGTACTGACCTCCCATCCATTGAAAACACTTATGTGAGGCATTGCCTAAAGAGGGCAGCCAAGATCACAAAGGACCCCCCATCAACCGGGTAGCAACCTCTTTGTGCTGCTTCCTTGAGGCAGAAGATATAGACGCCTGATGTCCAGTACCTCTAGGCTCAAGAATAGTTTTCTTTACAACAGCAAAAGTTTTGAACCTCTGATACCATGCTAATGCTAACCATAAACTACTGTGGGGCCACTGAAAAATCTGTTTACACTACTGCAAATCACTTTTCTTCTTAAACTAACCTTAACTGTGAACATTTATCTATCTTTTGATATTTATCATCTTTTTCTGACTTAACATATTGTGGTAATGTAATTGTAGTTGGTGTAACTTGTGTTTGCGTTAGACTGCAGCAAGTGAGAATTTTGGTGTATCTGTAAATTGTACTTGTGTATGACAATAAACTCACATACAATACATTGTAGATTAGATTACATGCATGGTCCTTCACTGCACAACACCAAAATTATTTTGTAATTTTAACTAAATATTATTTATTTTCATTTATTGGCACCTTGTTTGCAGAAATCCTTTTTTTGGTTTTAGCTTCCAACACATGTTGCTCCACAAATGGAAAAATGTGCACCTTATATAAGTTCATAGTGGACGGGAGATAAAATTCAGTGCAACTGAAAATAAATGAAGCAATGTTAAATTGCTAAACATTGCAGCCAACTGCAGAAGAAAAATATTGACACTTCATCCATTCTTAATAGATCCGAGATAAACATTGTTAAATTTGCCCTTCTTGACATTAGTTCATTTCTGCTTCAACAAAAATTGTAACAGCTTTCAAGTTCAACTTTGAGAAAGCATTTCCAAAGTTCTCATTGACGAGCACAATATAAAGTTACATGTTCTCATTTAATTAAAAACAACTTAAAATACTGGTCTACTGAGATGGTTGCAGCCATGTAGTGGGCCGAGTGGGCGCACAGCGCGGTATCGCAAACCGTCGCTGGCGCAGTACTTCAGCAGGTATGTGGAGCCATAGACCAGACTGCTGGGTATTCACCCAGTCAATGGACTGCACGCGCACGGTGCTGCGTGCTGAGTAATAGCACGTTGGTTTGCTCTGCCTCCTGCACGGGACGCCCACTGTGTCTAATTTAAACCTGCCAGCCCCGCGGATCGGTGGCAAACTCACCACCCCATCCTGTGGAGTCCGGGATGTGAGGGATATAAAAGAAGTATGTAAAGCCCAAATAAACAGTCTTGCTTTGACTAACCAGAAGTAATACAAAGAAGCTTATTCAAATTATAAATATTTAGTTGCCAACTAAGAAACTAGAATAACATATCAAAGATCCAGCTCAATCTTTGAATACACAGGAAGTTTATATTTGTTTGGTTATAGTTTTCAATTTCAATTAACTCTTTTTCTGATCAAAATCTTGGAAAGCTTGAAATTTTGATTATTAGTGGTTAAAATAACATTGATGCTTCAAAAAAACTCTCAAAGTCCTCAGTATGTCAAAGTACAAATCTGTCACCTATCTTAATATAGCAATCTGTACCACTGTCTCCAATATTAAACAAAGCTACATTCAATAATTAGATTTTCTTAATTATTAATTTTCATTCATCATAAAAAAATTTGAAAGGTCAGAAGCAGAAGAGCTTGAGCAGAAAATATGCTTGGAACAGAATGAAATCATTGACATTTGCAGACAATTATAGTTAACGCTTAATAAAAATCATAAAAGCTACATCAATTAAGCTGAGAAATTATGACATGATCCTCCTGTCAACTGAACTACAATAAAATATCCACAAATGTTACATGTTTCAAGACGGGAATTATTTATTTGCACAGTAGAATTTGAGAAAACATTTTCTATTGCTTGATGATTGAGATGCAGCGCTGTCTTTCATGTGTATCAATTATCCAATTAAGTTATATTTAAATATAAATAGATATTTTTTTAACAAACACATCACAGATCTGAAAACGGAATCACTCACCTGCACTAATGTCATCATCTGCTAGGTCAGGTTCTTCTTCTTGAACTTTGGTATCTGTCCCTTGTGAATCAGAACTTCCTCCAACAGCTTGAATCGCTTCTGTTACCACACCAGCTGTAAAGAAACCCAAAACATTTATAATCATGGATTTCAATTCACTTGGTAGTCAATGCATAAACATCCAGCATAAGAGAATGGGAAAATTAAGCTATAAGTTGCAATGATGTTACATTGATCAAAGAAGAGGTTTGACATCCAACCATTGAAAACTTCTGGGAAAAAAAAAAGCACAAAGAGCAGATGCTGGAATCTAGCAAACAAGAGAGAAGCTGAAAAGACTCAACAGGTGAGGCAACAGCCATGGAGAGAAATGGTCGATCAATGTTTCAGATCAGGACTCTTTCTTTAGACAAAACTGAAAAGGGGTCATCACAAGCTTGAAAAAAAAAGGTGCGCTGCAAAGTCTGGGGAGAGGCCAAGAGGTGACAACATACTGGATAAATTAGGGGAGAAGTGGAGAGAAGATGGGGAGGAAACCACTGTAGTGGGTGCGGGATGGTGGATGGAATGGATAGTTTGACATAAAATAATGAATTGGAGCAGTCAAAGTACAGATAGAGACATTGAAAGCAGATCAAGTGCCATCCTCACACCACTCTCAATAGTGAATACTTTCCACTGAATGTGATGGGAATCAAAAACATTGGTATTCTTATTAGTTGAGCGTTGCAATTTCTGCTTATTTTACACTAAAAAAAAACACATTATTGCAGTATACACGAAGCTGGCTTGCTTATTCACATAGAACAGAAGAAATGCCAGGTCAGTGATTATTTTTGCACAGCAAGCCTGCTTCCCAAAGCAAAAGAGGCAGAACATCACATTTCCTTCCCAGTCGGACCCTGCAAGATGGTACGCTCTTTTACACATGCCCCCTTTTCCTCTGATACTCTCTCGCTTGGCAGATAAAAGATAGGTCTGAAATAACCCTCTAATCTGTCTCCATCTCATTTGTACAGGTAGCTGAGGTGTATTAAAGGTGGATTATACTCAGCTTGAGGTATCACTTTAAAAAGGGTACCTACTGTAGCCAGATCAATTAAGGACTGTAGATAAAAAAGCAAATAAAATACTCCAAAGAACAGCAGACTGATATTAATTTGCTCCATTTCCATTTTTGGGTGGGCTCAGGGTTAAATAAAATCACCATATAACAATAAGAGCACAGCATCAGACCAGTTCGACCCTTCTAGTCCATGCTGAAAATCTCCCACCTAGTTCCAATGACCCGCACCCGGCCCATAATCTTCCATACCTCTCTCGACAATATGCCTATCCATTAAATATCCATTTTCATTAAATATTAAAATAAAACCCTCATCTACCACTTTGGCTGGAAGCTCATTCCACATTCCCACCATCCTCTGAATGAAGAAATTCCCCCTCATACTTCCCCTAAACATTTCCCCCCTTCAATCTCAATCGATGTCCTCTTGTTTGAATCTCCCCCACTCTCAATGTTCTCTGGTTAAATAAATATTGTTTAATAAATAGTAGCTTCTCAGATGATTAGTGTAAGCAGTTTATTTAATTGTTCAGCATTCTCACTGTTTGTGGGAGAAGCCTGGCGATGCTGGCTCCTTCCCCGACAGGAGCAGCTGAAAGATGCCGTGTGCAGGATGGAAGAGGTCCTCAATGATTCGCGCCTAGTGCCATTTTTGAAGTCCTGTGGATCGACTTCCAATCCTCTTATTTATAGCAACCGTACCACACTAGTGAGGATGCTCTCGAGTGAGCTGCTGTAAAAGGTTGACATGATGGTGGCTAGTAGCCTTGCCCACTTCAATCTTCTCAGGAAGTGCAATCACTGTTGTGCCTTCTTGACAAGTGAGGAGATGTGTGCCCACGACAGGTCACTTGTTAGGTGGACTCTGAGGAACTCGGTACTCTCCACAACCGAGTTATTAATGTGTAATGAAAGGTAGTCATTCCTGGCCCTCCTGAAGTCCACAAGAATCTCCCTCATCTTAACCAAGTTGTAATTCGCAAACCATATCAGTTGACTTTCCACTTCTTGTCTGTAGTGCAACTCATCATTGTTGCTGATGAGATCAATTACTATCGTGTCATCTGCAACTTGATGACTCTGTTGGAGCTGGATCTGGCTTTGAAGTCCTGGGTCAGTAGCATGAACAGGAGTGGGCTGTGCACACAGCCCTGAGGTGCACCAGTGCTCAGCATAACTGTGCTTGATGTTCTGCTACCGACCCAGGCAGACCATAGTCTTTCCATTAGGAAATTCAGAACCCAGTTACAAAGAGGGATTTTGAGACCCAGCAAGGACAGCTTCTCGATAAGCCTCTGGAGAATGATCATAAAAAATATCAAGCTGACGCTTGGAAGCGTCCACCACCAGATGCTCGAAGCATTTAATAATGGTGGAGGTCGGTGCCATGGGGTGGTTGTCTTTGAGGTCTGTTACTTTCATCCTCTTTAGTACTTGGATGATGGTGGCAGTCTTGAAATCCACAGAGATAATCGACTGCTACAGTGAGGTGTTGAAGATGTCCATAAAGACCTCCGTCAGTTGGTCTGAACAATCCTTCAGAACCCGAGGAGGTATGTTGCCTGGTCCAACTGCCTTGTGTGGGTTTACCTCACCTCTGCTGCAGCTCTGCAAGGAATCTATTCACTGGAGGGACATCAGCCTGTTCTTCCCATCAAACTATTTATAGATGTTCAGTCTGACAAGATGGGAAATGTCTTTTTTTTAAATTCGCAAGGTTGTCTTGTGATCTGTTAAGGTTTTGATCCCTTTCCACATCCACCTCTTATCACTAGTATTGCACAGTTGTCAATGGATCTTCTGTGAGTACCCACTCTTTGCCTTCTGAATTGCACAGGAGAATTCAGTCCCAGCTAATCTTCATGCCATCTTGTCTCCTGTCCTGAAAGCAGCATCAGTAACTTTAAGAAGTCCCCGGACCTCTGCATCAAACCATGGTTTCAGGTTAGCCTTGGTTATAAACTATTTGATCTTTGTGGCATCCACAATTGTTGGCTGAATTACTGGAAATGAGAAGTCAGAATACAAAATGGCGATCAAGACTCTGTTGGGTGGTGCTCGAACAACAATCTTGCTCTCAACGTCACCAGGTACAAGGAGCTTATTGTTGATTTTCGGAAGGAGAGGGCGAAAGACCAAACAACTCTCTCCATTAATGTGAGGTAGGCGGAGGGAGTAAGAACCTCAGGATCCTAGGAGTATTTCAAAAGTCCTCTCCTGGAGTCCACATACCAAGGCAAACATGAAGAAATGCCTTTACTTTCTCAGGATTCTTAGGAGATTCGGCATACCCTCTCAATTTTGCTTCAAATTACTTATATCCCACCTGATCATGTATCTCCTGCAATTCTTTGTTTGCTTTTCTTTCCGTGAAATGTCTTGCGATTAAGTGCAGGTCACCACTTGCAGCAAATTGAGGACAAATCTGAATTTACCATGCATCTATATTAGGATCCAATATTAATAACTGGACTCCAAAATCTATATTTCATTTTGTGTGCCCTCGTGTGGTTATTACAAAATTAATTTCTGCAAATGCATGTTTCTGCTCATCTTTATTTTAAAGAATATTTAATAGAAAACTTATCATTTTACCACATTTTCCACAAACTATTGCAATCAGATGTAGACAATCATAGAGTTTAAATATCACGAAGTTAAACGAGTTCAAAGATATCTGTGAACAGACAATGTGGACATCAGGGAGCAGAAGAAATGTCTGGCCATTTAGTTGGATGAAGGAGGCAGTCACAGCACTCAGATTAGTTCACAGTACAAGATCTGGTTTGTGCAAAGGGAAGGAGGATGTGATTGTGAATCAAACAAACTATACTGGGAGAAGACTTGGCCTATGCCCACTTTGAATAATTACGTCGACCTTGCCATTGGGTAAAATATGATTAAAGCCTGGAGATAGTTATATGGTCATCAAACTGACATGACCATGGTACAGGTGGCATCTGAAATGAGAGGCGAGAAAACAAATGTCTAAGAGTTAGGGACATTGCTTAAAGAGATTGTACTATTCTGTTGTTGGAACTTAACATTCTAGTGCACTGGACAAAAAAATTCAAAAGTACTGGGGATTCCTAATTAGAGAATAATGAGACAAAAATAGGAGTAAAGGATCTTAGCTTAGAAAATAAATATACAGAATCCAGAATCAGTTCAAGAAAGGATCTGAAGACATCCCTCGTCCCCACCACTACCTGCTGAGAAGGAGAAACAGTGAAAATGACTCTACGGTCATGGCTCCCGCACGGGGTGCAGGCTGCTGGAGACTGGCTCACAGGAACCAGGTATTGGAGCCAGGATTTGAGGGTACTGAGGGCAAGAGGGACTCCCAAAGGTCCTCAGGCACTGAAGGCTTCCTTATCATGTCAGATGTTTGGATCCAAGGCTCAGGTGGCCTATAACTTGAACAGAAGCCTGTGCAGCTGCAGTGCCTGCAGGAGGCGAATCCACAGACACTCAGCGATTCTGAAGGGAAGCTTCTATTTCTCACTTATTTTAAGGGGCACCAGATTCTTCATCTACCTTACAGCAGGAAGGTGGCAATTTTGTGTTACAATGTGTTCTGCACTATTACATGACAATGAAAGGAATGATGAATCTTGAAATAAACTTGCTGTAATAATGTCAAAGATGAGTTCATGACATACATTCAAACTTCCTTCCATATGCAAACCAATGTCAATGGCCTTGTAGAAAGGACCCTGAATAAGAGCGACATAATAGAATTTTAAGATTAATTTGTATTTCAGTTAATTCAACACTTGGATCAAAGCAAAGCAAACTACACACTGAATTGCATGTGAGAAGCAGCAATAAAAGTTAAATAGGGCAGGATTACATCAGAAAGAACGTGAGGTATTGCAAAGTCAGTCATTTTTGCAGAAAAAAAAATTTTTTTCTTATAAATTGAGCATCTAGAAAATGTTGGCATTCAGAGGAATTTGGATATCCCTGCAATTGCATCACAAAGTTAAGATGAAGGGATAGCAAGCAATATTGAAAAAAAAAACCTCATATTTTAGGGTCGATTACTTTGCAACTTGAGCAGAAGAATTGAAATTATATACAAGTGAGATGAAACTACACCAGATGTTAGCGTATAACTTCACTCTTGTGTAGCTTCCTTGAAAGTTCACTGAATTGACTTCAAGAGGCTTAACAGGTTCAAATTAAATGTAATATTTGACACATAAAATTGTTGCTGGGATTATCAGGTTAATGGTGGGAAAATGGTTCTCTGCACTGGGATTTCAAGAACAAAACGTCAAAGGGTCATCACAAGGAGTGTTCAATTAGGTCCAATGGAACAAACTCTTCATGCAGGATTCTAAAACATTGTAATGGATGGATGGATGGATGAAAGAATGAAGGGTCATGGGAATGGTGAAATGAAGGTATAAGATTTTGAATGACCCCCTTGAATGGTGAACCAGATTCTAACAGATGAATGGCAATAATACTATTCCTACTTCTTATAAAATGGGGAAAAAAATGTGATCAAGTCAGGGATGTTTTTATCATAAGTCATAAAGAGGACAGATGTTGCCACTAATTTTCATACAAAATTAAAGGGGACAATGTACACCTCACAATCTAAAATTTAAGCCTTGAAAGCAGCAATCGTCAAGGACCCACACCATCCAGAACATGCTCTGTTCTTTTGGCTACCAGCAGGAAAGAGGTCGAGGTGCCACAAGACTAATACCACCAGGTTCAGGAACAGCTGCTCCCCCTTCCCCATCAGACTCCTCAACAATAAACTCAGTCAGGGACTCATTTTTGGACTCTTGCATTTCATCTTTTTTTTTTCTCTCTGTATTGCACAGTTGTTTACATTTTTTAATTTGTTTACATGAGTATGCTGTGCACAGTTTTTTTTTGTTAATTCTGCCTTGCCTGAAGGAAAATGAATCTCAGGGTTGTATCTGATGTCATGTATGTACTCTAACAATGAATCTGAAATGTACTGGTAAATCTGAAATCATTTCACATTTTAGATTTACGGAATCGCAACTGCCCATAAATTGGATTGCTTTTACATTTTGTGCACTGCACCATTTATCACCGAATTTGCTCAGACCACAATAGAGTCCCTAACCCCTTTGATAAGCATGAAATTTTTGTCTAGCCATCTCACCACCTGCTGACTTGCCCTTAAATCCCCTTTCAGGCCCCTAATACTGGCCATGGCCCTTTAGTCCTTTGTTCCCACCCAGATCCATATTTCCAGCGAAGAAGAGGTCTTGATGATGTTGGCTTGTTCAGTTGGATATGGTCCATTAGGCCATATTTTTCAACAAAGGGCTGATTAAAATACTGTTTCAGATGCTTAGATTTGATCCAAAATATTATAAACCACTGTGAAGAAGTCCAGAAATCATCCATCAAAAAAATCAATACTTTTCTTTTAAATGAAGAAATCTCAAGTAAGATAGACAAAGGAGAGGCTGTGGTTTTACCTATTTAGATTTTCAATAAACTTTCGATAAGGTGCTGCATATTAGGCTGCTAATTAAGATGAGGGCCCATGGAATTGCAGGAAAGTTATTAAACTGAATAGAAAAGTGGCTGATAGACAAGAAGCAGGGTTGAAATTAAAGGTTCCCGTTCTGGATGGCTGCCTGTAACTAGTGGTGTTCCGCAGGGGTCGGTCTTGGGGCCGCTGCTGTTTACAATTTATATTAATAATTTGGATTGTGGTATGAATTGTTTTGTGGCCAAATATGCGGATGACACCAAGATAGGTGGCGGAGTAGGAAGTGTAGTAGAAACCATAAAGTTGCAGAAGGACATAGACAGATTAGGAGACTGGGCAAAATTATGGCAATGAGATTTAACATCGAGAAATGTACAGTTGTACATTTTGGCAATGGAAATAATCAGGCAGAATACTATTTGGATGGGGTGAAAATTCAGACCTCGGATCTGCAAAGGGACCTGGGTGTCCTATTGCAGGGAAACCTAAAACTTAATGACCACGTGAAATTGGTAGTGAAGAAAGCGAATGCTATGATGGCATTCATTTCAAGAGGAGTAGTGTATAAGAATAAAGAAATGTTGATGAGGCTCGATGGGGCACTGGTGAGACCTCATTTGGAGTACTATGTGCAGTTTTGGGTCCCCTATCTTAGAGGGTGCAGAGGAGATTTACTGGAATGATTCTCGGAATGCAAGAGCTAATGTACAAGGAGCATTTGGCAGCTCTTGGGTTATATTCATTGGAGTATAGGAGAATGAGAGGAGATGTCATAGAGGCATTTCATATTTTGAAAAGTTTAGATAGGGTGGAGGCGGGTAAGATGTTTCCCTTGGTGGGTGAATTGATGAAAAGGGATCATAGTCTAAAAATTAGAGGTTATCTATATAAAACAGAGATTAGGAAGAACTTCTTTAGCCAGAGGGTCATGGATCTGTGGAACTCACTGCCACAAACAGCAGTGGAAGCCAGATCACTGAGAATATTTAAACAAGAAATAGACAAGTATCTCATTAGTGAGGGCATCAAGGGATATGGGGAAAAGGACAGAAATTGGAACTAGTGTAGAGTAGCTTAGTGTAGATTTACGGAACAAACTCGATGGGCCTAGTGGCCTGCTTTTGTTCCTTTGTCTTGAGATCTTGTGAACAGATTTGGAATGTTTTTATATTCTTAATATCTGTTTCCTGCTCCACAATTAAGATGGAGCTTTTAACAAGTTAAACATTCCAAATGCTGTGCAATATTAACTGACTACTTGAATTTATGGAATGATATATGCTGACTGAAGACATTAATTTAATATCTGACTCCATTTTCAAAAGATAAAGTGAAGAAATAGATTATTCTTACAAACCCTCAAAACACAAGGAAAAAAAAAATCAAAATATCTCTATTATAAATGTGATTTAGCCCTCCAGTAAATTGAGCGTGCTGTAACTGATCAGTTCTGCCCGAGATTCCAATGGTGTTTTGATACACAGACTGACTGGCTTACATTAATTCATTCCACACTATTTCAATTGATCAATGGACGACTCCCCAGTTACTTTAGGCAGTGCCAGTCTGGCTGCCTGCATGCAGAAGAGCACACAAACTCAGACAAAACGGAG
Organism: Narcine bancroftii; assembly: GCF_036971445.1. Classification (NCBI taxonomy): domain Eukaryota; kingdom Metazoa; phylum Chordata; class Chondrichthyes; order Torpediniformes; family Narcinidae; genus Narcine; species Narcine bancroftii. The sequence goes on along the minus strand of NC_091471.1, from coordinate 46,077,611 downwards.
TATGCATAGATTGAGAGTCCACTGTAGTCAAGGCCTTGAAGGTGGAGCCTGATGGGAATCTGTGCCCTGCTGTTCAAATAAGCTCATCATAGACATCACGCAAAGCTGTTTCAATTTTTCTGCTCATTCGTGATTACCAATGTTTACATGGCATGCATTTGAGTGATACTGAACAGTGGATGGATGAATTGATTCACTTAACTCCTTCAAAGTGAATAAAGTATATTTTTTATTTAAGGGATTTAACAATCAAAAAATTATCTTCTTTTGTAAGTCATTAAAAACTAGGCATAATACTTGATCTTTGTGAATTCTTGTGAAAATAGCCCATAAAATGTGGGATTTCTTAATAGCAATTTGGTATTTTTGCTTTAAACACAAAAATGCTTGGTTGCTCCACATAATAAAAATGGACAATGTCATTCATGGATTTTTATATTACTTATTTAACGACAGCATCGAATCCACGCTGCTGAAGATCCAACTGCGCTGGGTAGGTCACGTCTCCAGAATGGAGGACCATCGCCTTCCCAAGATCGTGTTATATGGCGAGCTCTCCACTGGCCACCGAGACAGAGGTGCACCAAAGAAGAGGTACAAGGACTGCCTAAAGAAATCTCTTGGTGCCCACCACATTGACCACCGCCAGTGGGCTGATATCGCCTCAAACCGTGCATCTTGGCGCCTCACAGTTCGGCGGGCAGCAACCTCCTTTGAAGAAGACCGCAGAGCCCACCTCACTGGCAAAAGACCAAGGAGGAAAAACCCAACACCCAACCCCAACCAACCAATTTTCCCTTGCAACCGCTGCAACCGTGTCTGCCTGTCCCGCATCGGACTCGTCAGCCACAAATGAGCCTGCAGCTGACGTGGACATTACCCCTCCATTAATCTTCGTCCGCGAAGCCAAGCCAAAGAAGAAGATATTACTTATTTACATTTTCATAGAAAACTATCACTGAGCTACAAAACTAATAAAGGAAAGTCCTAAACTGTGGAAAAACAAATAAGAATCATCATAGATTAAAAGCTTTGGGTGTAGCGGCAGCTACTCTGCTACTGAATGATCTCGCAACCAAACAGGTTGAGTTCAGTGAGCAAAAACTCGTTTATTCAAGTCAGCCTGGCTGGTCTTATGCTCCCAGCCCGGACCTGACTGAAAACTGTGCCGGGGGCCCTGACGTCGCCGGGGCATCACATGGGCTGCAGAGCGCGGGCTTCTGAGCCTTGTGCCAAGGTCTGGGAGAAACCCCCGACGGCGCCATTTTGGCCGGCTGCCCTTCCGCACGCGTGACCTGCGGTTCGCCTGCCTAATGGTGAGCCGCCACATGGGGATCATTTATGCAAAAGTATATTTTTCCTTTCACTTCACCACCACACAGGCTGAAGTCAGGCAAGGACATAACTACCAACCTGTCAAGAGTAATTCTGGATGACTAGTATAATACTAACCTTGTCAACTGTCAACAACAGCAAGATCTAATGAATTGGAATCAGGATCAAGATTTATTATTATGAACAAATCATGAAACTCGGTGTTTTGCTGAAGCACAATAGTGAAAACATATATTATAACCATCTTACAACATTATTATAAAAAAAATAATAACCATGTGTACACAAAGAGTAAGGTAGTGTCTTTGATTCATTGATTATTCAGGAAACTGATGTCAGCGGGGAAGCTGTCCTTGTGCCACTGAGTGCTCGTCTTTAGGGCCCTGTATCTTTTTCCCAATAGTAGCAGAGTAAAGAGGGCATGGCCTGGATCATGGGGATCTTTGAGGATAGAGGCTGCTTTTTTTAAGACACCGCCTCATGTAGATATTTTCAATGGAGTGGTCTTGTGCTTGTGATGTCGCAGGCTGAGTTAACAACCCTCTGGAGTTTAGTCTTGTCCTGGGAGTTGGTCCCTCCGTACCAGGCAGTGATGCAACCAGCCAGAATGCTCTCCATGGTACGCCTGTAGAAGTTTATGAGAGTCTTTGGTGACATTTCACAAAGTATAGCTGCTGGTGAGCCTTCTTTGTGATTGCATCAATGTGATGGCTCCAGGACAGATCCTCAGAGATGTTGACACCCAGAAATTTGAAGTTCTTGACCTTCTCCACTACTGAGCCCTCGATGCGCACTGGGTCATGTTCCTCTGACTTCCTCCTGAAGTCCACAATCATTTCTTTGGCTGATCTATCTCCCTCCTGTATTCTTCCCCATTGCGGTTTGTGATTCTGCCGACAACTGTGATGTCCTTGGCGAACTTGTAGATGGCATTGGAATTGTACCTGGCCACATAGCCATGGCTGTATAATTAGCAGGAGGAGGAGATGTTGTTTCCAATTCGTACTGACTGTCTTCCAATGAGAGAGTCAAGGATTCAGTTGCAGAGTGGAGTACAGAGGTCCGGAGAATTTAGCTTCTTGATCAGTACAGAGGGAATAATGGTAATGCAGGCTGATCTGTAGTCAATGGAGAGCAGCTGTATGTATGAATTGCAGTTTTTGAGGTGATCCAGAGCTGAGTGGAGAGCCAGCGATATTGCATCTGCTGTGGAGCGATTGTGACGATAGGCAAATTGCAGTGGGGGTCGAGATCTTTACTTAGGTACATGTTAATTCTGGCCATGACCAGCCTTTCACAGTTTAAATTAGTGCTTCTGTGCAGTACTCATTGAGGCAGCTCACATTCCTCTTCTTGGGTACCGGAACAATTGATGCCCTTTTGAAGCTTATGGGAATCTCTGGCTGCCACAAGAGGTTGAAAATGTCCATGAACACTCCGGTTAATTGGATGGTGCAGATTTTCAGTAGCCTGCTAAGTACGCCATCCAAGCCTGACATCTTGCGAGGGTTCACCCTCTTGAATGATGTTCTGATGTTGCCCTCAGAGACAGATATTACAGGGTCCTCTGCCTTTTCAGGGATTCTAATTCAGACATTGTTTGGTTCTTCTCAAAGCAAGCAGAGGTGTTCAGCTAATGAAGTAGTGAAGTATTGCAGCCATCTATGCATGAATGTGTAAAAGTTTTTTCCATCCACTCTGTTATCTAACAATTCTGTCATCCACCCAGAATTCACATGAAAGCAAGTTCTTCAGAATTCCTAACATGTTGGGGTTCTTCATCCTATCATAACATCCATTCCAGATTTCAGGTTTATTGTCAGAGTACATGCATGAAATCACATACAACCCAGAGATTCTTTTTTATCCTGCAGGCAAGGCAGAATTACGACTTATTGGTAGTGCAAAAAAAAATGGACACAGTGTATACATGTAAACAAATAAAATAACTTGTAAACAGATGATGAAAGTAAACAACCTAATTGTGCAATACAGAGAGAATAGGGGAAAAAAAAATCAATGAAGTGCACAAGTAAGAGACCTTAAATGAGTCCCTGCTTGAGTTTGTCGTTGAGGAGTCTGATGGTGGAGGGGGAGCAGCTGGTGATGCAAGTCTTGTGACACCTATGTTTTCATTCGAGAATTCAATAAAAAGGAAAATGCTTTGCTAAGGTAATAATCATGTTACTATATCATCAGTGAAGCTATGCTTACATCTGAAATTTACTCTACTCATTCTCATTTTCAGCTTGGTTTCGTTTGTGTGTGTTCAACTGGGGTGAAATAAAATCTTTGGAGAGTTTTCCTCATCTCTGTGCTATACTGACTGTCATGGCCAAATTTATATGTTAAGTGCTTGAGTATCACCAAGCACTTGTGACTTGGTGACATATTGAATTAGCTAAAGGAGGCTAAATAAAATAAATATAACACAATAAGCTGCTCTTTGGAATTAAATGAAATACTTAGAACAAGGGCCACACAACTAATCAAATGTGTGATGGATACTAGGAATTGTTTTTTAACAGGAATTGGATTTCTAAAGAGTTGATTGTCAACATTAACCTATTACTCTCATAACATGGATCATACACAAGATGACCATGGCACAGGATTTGTTTACTACTCAACAAATGGCAACTCGTTTTAGAATATTGTTTTTCATTTTTTTCCCTGAGCAGACAGGGTTAATATAAATAGATTCTGGAAATTCAATCAAGTCATTTTTTTCTTGTTTATTTAAGCCTGAAGGTTATTTTTATCCAAGGAAAAAACAAGTAAGCAATCCTCTTCTCAGGGCAATCAATTTATTAAAGTTGCTTTCATGCAAACATTGATAATTTCTATTGGGCAACTTCCCAAGAGTGAAAGTAATTATTTCTCCACGAGTCCAAGGCCAATGTTTCATGTAATAAAATTGGCGACAAGTATAAAAGAATAAATATAACAAATTGAAAAACATATATATTTTGGAAGGATGCCTCCAAATGCATTTGTGCCCCTTAGAGCCTCCTAAAGCCTTCTAAAATAGCTCTGCCCTCCAGAAATATCATAAAGCCACTGGCATTTTCAGCTCACAAACACAAATTCCCTTCAATCAATATGTTTTAAAAGAAGATTCAACAGTTTTAAAGACACAAAGATGCCTTTATATTGATCAGTATGGCACTTCACGATACTTTCATTTTTGAGCTTTTCATTGGAAATCTGGGGCACAATGAAAAGTGTCAAGCGCAGGGATAACTCTAAACTTGTGCAGCTGAGAATGCCATTTCTGCTTCGTTGAATAGAATTCTTTCTGACCATGTATTCTGAAACAAATTTCATGCATTTGTCTATGCATCAATGCCAGTGATCAACCTGTATACAGATAAAAGAAATACTCTCTCTTTAAAGATAACCTTTTAAATGATGGTATTGTGAAATCTTGTTTTTGTGAACATATTGTTGAAATTACCATATTAAAGTGCAATCTTTCCTCTTAAGGGACTGTTATACAGCAGAGAAATGGGCCTTCAGCCCTCCAAGTTCACAGTGAGCATCAATCACCTGCATTAAGAAGACCACTATCATTCCACTGCCATGGAAAAACAAGATAATGTACCATAATAACTACTGCCCCGTAGCTCTGACATCCATCATCATGAAGTGCTGCAAGAGGCTGGTCATGACCCACATCAACTCTAGCTTTCCAGACAACCCCAATCCACTACAATTCATCTGTAGTTGCAACAGATCCCCAGCAGATGATATCTCTTTGGCCCTACACTCAGATAAAAAGGACAACTAAATTTTGTTCATTTGACAACAGACTAATAGGTGATCTTTAACCATCCTTACAGCTGTGTAAAGAACACAATTTACAGAGATACTTACAATGAAAAGAAAGGTGAATTAGCGTGATTTTAGCCTGTTGGTGCATGCTTTCACACTTTTCCTCCATTACACTTTGAAGCCGTTTCCTTGATCAGAGAAGGGAGAGGAGAGGGGTATGTTGTGAACTTCAGTATGTTACCATGTAGATGGAAGTCCATGGAGGGAGGTCAGTTGCCACCACCTTCTGTAGTTTCTTCTGATCTAGAGCAGAGCAGCTCCTATTCCAGCTTGTACGCTTTTATTGGTGCACCTGTTAAAGTTGTTAAGTGTCATGCAGAACTTCCTGCATGTTCTAGGAAAGATGAGGTTTTAGTACGCTTTCTGGATCCTCACATCAATGTACTTTTCCCATTTCAGTTCTTGTAGATATTCATCCCCAAAAGTTTGAAGCTATCTACTTCAGCACCATTAATCTGGATAGGGGTGTGGGCTATGTTCCTGCTCCTAAAGTCAATGATCATCTCCTTCATCTTATTGATGTCAAGATTTTTTTTTAAATCTCTTTTCTGTATCCTGTCTCATTGTTATTTAAAAGCCAGCCCACTACAGCGGTGGAGTTGGAATGGTATTTAGTTGTAAAGTCATGGGTGTATAGGGAGTATAAGGAACCAAGTGCACATCCTTGAGGAACACTGGTGTTGAGTGTAACCATGAAGGAGATGTTACCTATCTTCATTGAATGCTGTCTATAAGACAGGAAGGCATGGATCCAATTGCAGAGGGAGGCGCTGAGGCCGAGGTCCAAAAGTTTCGGAATGAGTTTGCTCAAGGCTGTGGTATTGAGCAGATGTCGATGAACGACAGTCCCTCTTTTTCCCTACCTATCTCCTTTCCTCCAGCAATTATCTCCTTCCTTTTCTTCTCCTATCAGATGGTTACACTTTTAGGTCCTCTGTCTTCTCTCCCACTACCTCTCAGCTTCTTTCTCTTCTACCCTCCTATGTGTATCCACCTATTATGTCTACCGGTTAGCCTGTGCTCCTCCTCCTGCCCCTTCCGCTCTCCTTTCCTTTCGTTTCCACCCGCACCCCCCACCACTTTATTCAGGCATCTACATGTTTTTTCCAGATGTCAAATGAAGGGGTCAGGCCCAAAATGTTGATTGCCTATGAGTTCCTATGGATACAATGTGACTTGCTGAGTTTCTCCAGCACTGTTGTGCATTGCCTTCTGTACCTCAGGTTCTCATTTTCTTAAAGGCTGTGACAATGCAGTGCCCTCCTAATGTTTGGGACACCATACTTTTCTTCTGTATTTGCCTCTGTGATCCACAGTTTTAAATTTGTAATCAAACAATTCACATCATTAAAGTGCATATTCCAGATTTTATTCATGTTTATTTGTATATATTTTGATTTGCCCATTTCAAAATAACAGCATTTTTTATACATAATTACTTTATCTCAGGGCACCATAATGTTTGGGACGTTTGGCTTCACAGGTGTTTGTGAGTACTCAGATACTTTTAATTGCTTCATTTGTGCAGGTATAAGAGCACGAGACTTGCTTCTAAGCTTTTGATCACCTTTGGAGTCTGAGGTTGGCATTTTTCAACATGAAGACCAGAGTTGTGCCAATGAAAGTAAAATTAGCCATTATGAGGCTAATAAGTAAAACATCGCCCAATCCTTATGACTACCAAAGTCAACTGTCTACAACATCATTGAGAAGAAAGAGCAAACTGGTGAGCTCAAGAAAGATCTCCACTGCTGATGACAGAAGAATTCTCATCATATAACCATATACAGCACAGTACAGGCCAGTTTGGCCCTACTAATCCATGCCGGAACAAATAATGAAGAAAAATCCCCAAACTTGTATCCGACAGATCAGAAACACTCTTTAGGAAGCAGATGTGGATATGTCAGTGACGACTCTCTGCTAGAGTGGCCAGACATCCGGTTTTAGGCCTGACGGCCCAGCTTTTGAGCACTCTGTCCTCCGTCCAGTGCTACCTAGAAGCAGACATTAATTTGTCCCCCATTTGGGGGTGTAGGGGCAGAAAGGGTAGGAAAGGGGTTAAACGCGGTGTCACAGGGTCCATAGGCCGTGCGTGGCTGTGCTTCTTCTTGCACGCATGTGCGAGTGCCGGCTGGAGCATGCGTTATAGATTGATATCGGGGCTAGGTGGCGCATGAGCAGTGGGGTTAGTTTACTGGGGTTGGTTGGTTCCTGCGCAGTTGGCCTGTAGCGTCACTAGCGTCACCACACAATACAAGTTTGAAAACCATTGTTTTAATCATACCTAATTGCACAGTTTCGTAACACCAAAGTAAATGGGCCAATTACAATTTTTCTCAAGCAAATATTTCAGTAACAATTGGATCTAGAGTAGTGTTTCTCAACCTTCCCTACCCACTCACATACCACCTAGAGCAATCCCTTATTCATCACAGAGCATATGGATTACTTTAGGTGGTATGTGAGTGGAAAGTAAAAGGTTGAGAACCACTGGGTTAGAAGCTGTGATTCTTCCCTTTAGGTAGCCAGTTGGAGCACCTCATCAGGACTCAGAAACCCCTGCCCACGGGTCATTACTCCCGAGCTGGGTAAGATTTCATGCACACTCTTTTGTCACTTAGACCCTTCCCCTGGTTTGGATTTCAAGGTTGGATATGAGCTAGTAGCTTGTGTGTTCTTGTGTGTGAAGCTGCTTGTATTTCAACTTGTTTAGCTTAACCTGTGTGTAGGCATTGGAGCCAATTAACTGTGTTTGCTCTGGGACTGCCCCAGAGCCCTTTTTACTGTGTACTGTTTTAATAAGGCACATGTATTGTTGCACCACACTGTGTCCAGACTTGCTTGCCTGCTGTACCTAAAAACAAACCATTTCCACACAAAACAGCAGGTTAGGCATTCACACCCCATCACTGCCCCCCCCTCCTCCAATCCACTGAGAGAGTTTTCAAACATTAGCGTGTACCCCACCCCCCCATACCTAATGTCCCCTATTAAAATTGTTCTGATGCCAACCCTGCACGTCCTTTTTGGAAACCCTACTGTCCGCAGAAGACTTCATGAACAGAAATATAGAAGCTGCACTGCAAGATGCAAACTACTGAAAAAATAGCCAGGTTGCAGTTTGCCAAGAAGTATTTAAAAGAGTCTGCAGAATTCTGTAAAAATGTCTTGTGGACTGATGAAACCAAGATTAACCTGAATCAGAGTGATGGCAAGAGCAAAGTGTGGAGGCATAAAGGATCTTCCCAAGATCAAAAACATACCACTTTTGCTATGGTTTGCATCCTGCAGTGTTGCCTCTGTATTCCTGTTCATGAAGTCTTCTACGGACAGAAGTCATTGACATATCCACACCTGCCTCCTGAAGAGTGTTTCTGCTCTGTCAGACATACATTTGAGGATTTTTCTTTCTTAATGATGAGAATTCTGTCATCAGCAGTGGAGATCGTCCTTGACTTACCAGTCGCTTTGTGATGACTGAGCTCACCAGGGCGCTCTTTCTTGTTAAGATACACCAAACTGCGCTGGGTGGGTCACGTCTCCAGAATGGAGGACCATCGCCTTCCCAAGATCGTGTTATATGGCGAGCTCTCCACTGGCCACCGTGACAGAGGTGCACCAAAGAAAAGGTACAAGGACTGCCTAAAGAAATCTCTTGGTGCCTGCCACATTGACCACCGCCAGTGGGCTGATATCGCCTCAAACCGTGCATCTTGGCGCCTCACAGTTTGGCGGGCAGCAACCTCCTTTGAAGAAGACCGCAGAGCCCACCTCACTGACAAAAGACAAAGGAGGGAAAACCCAACACCCAACCCCAACCAACCAATTTTCCCCTGCAACCGCTGCAACTGTGTCTGCCTGTCTCGCATCGGACTTGTCAGCCACAAACGAGCCTGCAGCTGACGTGGACATTTACCCCCTCCATAAATCTTCGTCCGCGAAGCCAAGCCAAAGACAAGACACCAAACAGATGATTTTGGAAATCATAAGGTTTAGGCGATGTCTCTTACTGTTTTATTCTTGTTTTTCAGCCTCATCATGGCTTGTTTGACTTTCTTTGGCACAACTCTGGTCCTCGTGTTGAACAATGTCAACTCCAAAGGTGATCAAAAACTGAGAAGAAAACCTAGGTCTCTTATTAAACATACATTAGCACTCACAAACACCTTTGAAGCCAAATATCCCAAACATTATGGTGCCCTGAAATGAGGGGACCATGTATTAAAAAGTGCTGTAATTTCCACATGGTCAAACCAAAATGTATACAAATATCCTTGAATAAATCTGGAATGTGCACTTTAATTACATGTGCATTGTTTGATGACAAATTAAAACTGTGGAGTACAGAGGCAAATCAAGGAGAAAAAAAAAAGTACCTTGGCCAAAACATTATGGAGACGCTGTACATGCATCCACCACCCTTTTAAGTCGTGTATTGCAGATTCCAATCACGCACTGAAAAGGTTATTCTTCACATCTCCTTATCTACATTAGTAACTTGTAATAAAAATAATTTGCAGATGTCACTAAACATGGTGGCGTAGTGGACAGCAAGGAAGGATGTGCAAGTTCAGAACTTCTATAGGTGCACCACTGAAAGTATTCTATCATGGTACATCACTGCTTGGTACAGGAACTATTCCATCTAAGAAGGCAAGAAACTGCAGATGAATTTGAACATGATTCATGCCATCAAACACACCTCTCCCCTCAAAAGATTCCATATATAACTCCTGCTGCTTTGGAAAGGCAGCCAACACATTAAAAAACACATCCCACCCCAGCCACAATCTCTTACCCCACTCCAGCCACAATCTCTTACCCCACTCCCTTCAGGAAGAAAATTCATAATTAAGAGATCATGCATACCAGATTAAAGAATAGTTTCTTTCTTCCATTATCAGGCTCCTGAATGAATCCCAAAACAATACATTTTGTTGCCTCTACTGTCTCTCAACACTCTACTTTTGTATTTTTGTCGTCTCTTAACTGTTTCACTATTTATGAGATGTTTGTTGGTTTGGTTGCAAAACCATCTCTATCATTGCATCTTGGTATATGTAACAATTTTGAAAAAGATTTAGGTCAGATGAGAAAGTGGAGCAAGGAGTGGTAAACAAAATTTAACTCTTGACAAGTGTGAGGTGTTGAGCATTGATAAATCAAACCAGGGTATGAATGATACAGTGAAAGGTAGGACCTTAGAGAGTGTTGTGAACAAAAGAACCTTGGGGTACAGGTGCATAGTTCCATGAAAGTGACAACTCAGGTGGACAAGGGGATGAAGATGTTTGGCATACTTGTGTTCATTGGGCAGAGTAATTATTACAAAAGAATGAGGCCTTACATTTTAACTTAAAGTGTTGTGCAATTATTGTTGCCCAGTGATGGAAAGACATAAACAAATTGGAAGGGTGCACAGGAGATGCATCCAGATGTCAGAACTGGGAGGCTTGAGATATCAGTAGAGATTACATAGGCTGCTTTTCTTTTCCCTGGAGGCTGAGAAGTGATCTTTGAGGTTTATGATATTTTGAGTGGTATGGATAAAATGAATAGTCAAAGCCTTTTCTCCCAGAGTAGACTAATCGAGAACTAGAGGGCATAGGTTGAAGGTGAGGAGTGAGAAAGTTAAAAGACGCAAGGGAAATTTTTTTCCATTCAGAGGGTGACCTGCACCTGGAACGAGTTTCCAGAGGGAACTTTTGAAGCGTGCAAAAGTTGGCCATTCAAAAAGTCATTTAGATCAATAGAAGGATAAAAAGAATCTTTGGCCAAGTGCTGGTAAATGAGACAAACCCAGAATGCCAACTTGGTCTGCATTGATGAGCTAGGTCACAGGGCTCCTTAACGCTGTAACCTCTTTACCCTTGATCTAAACCTATGCCCTCAGGTTTTGTATAATTTTGCTGTAAAATTTCCAACTTTCCACTTTATCTGAGCCCTTATTATTTTATTTACCATTTTTAGGTCCCTCCTGATTCTCTTGTGCTGAAACAAATTCAGTCCATTACGATAACTGAAATATACCATCGCAGACAACATCCTAGAATACAATATTCTGGATCTTCACCCCTTCTTTGACCTTTAATTCTATCACCATAAGTGATAATTGTGGCAAAGTTTATATTTTATACCTGTGCACTCATCTGAGTTTCTCATCTTCACTCTTCAAAGACCCAAGTCTAAAACTGTAACTCCATGATCTGGATTCCCCTATCTAAACTCTTTTTTCTCTAGTCACCCTGTGTCGCTTTAAGATAAATAAATGTTCCCCTTTTCATGTAACATAGCTTCCCCTCTAACAGTGGCCAATAGCCATTTTCCGCAATACCTTCAGATCTCGGAGTACCACTCTTACTCCTACCCTCTAAATGGAACAGGGACAGGGGTTCCTTTCTCTTCACTTTTCACCCCGCCAGCCTCCACAGTCAGTGCATTATCCTCTCTCATTTCCACTAGCAGCAATGAATGCTCATCACCTGACAAATCTACCCCTCCCCACCCCTTTTAGTCTTCTGCAGGGATCATTCTGTTCACAATTTCCTTGTCACCTCATCCCTCTCCACCCACCTCTCCATTACCCTAGCATTTTCCCTGCAACTGCAAGAAGCTTAACACTTGCCCTTATATCTCCTCCCTCATAATAATCTAGCTCTCAAACAGCTTTTCCACATGAGGCAAAGATTCACGAGGGCCTCCTCTAAACTCATCGACTACATTCAGTGCTCCTAACGCAGTCTCCCTTGCATCATCAAGGCCAAACACAAACTTCAGAACCATTTCTCTGAGCATCTATGCTCTGTCAACATCGGCCATCCCGAGCTTTTAACTTCTAAAATGCGTGCCATTTTAACTTCTCTTCCTGTCTATGCACTGACTTGTCTGTCTTGGTTCTTCTCCACTGTCAGATTGAGGCCAAATGCAAAATAGAAGAATAACTCTTAAATTTCTAACAGTCTAATGGCATGAAAGAATCATTTACTAATTTCAGGTAATGAACCCCTATTCACTTTCTCTTCTTTAATTTTTTTTAATGCAGTCATACACCATGGTAACAGGCCCTTTCGGCCTATGAACCAGTGCCACCCAATTGACCTACACTCCCAGTACATTTTGAAGGGTGGGAGGAAACCAGAGCCCCCAGGGAAAACCCACATAGACACAGGGAGAACATATAAACTCCTTACAGTCAGCGCAGGATTTGAACTCCAGTCCTAATTGCTGGCGCTGAAACAGCATTTAACCACTACACCAACTGTGCCACCGTTCTCCTCTCCCCATTGCCATTAATTTTGTCCCCTTTCCGAATGATCTCCACTAAACTGCACTCACTCCCATCCTTTTTCTGGTTCCACCCTATCCAGTCCCATCTTCCCACTGGATTGTCCTGCTCTCTCCATTCCCACCCCTCCCTCTGTTCCATCTAGTCTCACCTTTTCTTCAGATTCCAGCACTGCCACGCTTTGTCTTCTGATCACCAACTCTAATCTGTATCACTCATCTTCCTTTACCTGATCCATTTGCTTTTCTTGCCTCTCCTCCCCCCCCCACTTTGACTGGCATTTGACAGCCTTCTGCCTGTTCATCATGCTTCATTTCTGCCTGGCTCGCCAATCCCAGGTGAACCCCTTGCCTCACGCCTCCTACCCTATCCTCTTTACACTGCTTCAACACTACCTTTCCTCAGTCTTGATCTAGAGTTTTGACTTGAAAGTATGCCCATTCTTTTCTCCCGCTGATTCCTCCAGTTGATTGTGTTTGACCAGATTTCAGCATCCAGTCTCCTGCATGCTTTCCTAATAATAAATACCTTTAATTAAATCAACTATTAAAATTCTAATTATACAGGATAACAAAATTAGGTTTTGCAATGTTTCCTCGTAATATATTCTTGAAATTCAATTATTGTTGTGTAATTAACCAAAGGTCATTAACAATTAGTGTCTGAGTCTTCCAGCGATTTACCATTTGTAAAGTATTCTATGCTTTGATGTTCAAAGTACATATAAATATTGAAAGTATTTGCCATAGTCCTTTTCTATTTATTTAATCTACTGTGCTAATGTAATTGCGCAGTAAGCATTGCTTTTAGTGATATCTATTTTTGAGAATACAGAAGCAAGATCAACCTCACTGAGCTGCAATGCAGTCAAAGCTTACATTGTGCCCAAAGGGAATTTAAAGTCCACTGAAGCTGACAAAAGGATGTGCCTTACCTCAAAATGCACAAAACAAAAGGTCTTCGACCAACTTGCCCCTACTGTACCACACTGTCTTCTGATATGAAAGTTTGTTGGTGAGATCCTGAAAAATATGGCCTACTTCCCACATCTTGTCAGCCAATATTCAGCGAAGGCAGATGAGATTCATTTTTGCTTTCAATGTGCCAGCAGTGTTCTGCTAAAGAGCATTTGAAGATCCAAACTCAGACAAAACAATGAGCTTATGGTCTACTGAGTATCTCCTCCTGCATGTTTCTGACACTTCTCCAAATGCTTAGAGATTACAGCAGGCTCATTCAACAACAGGAATACTGGGATATCAATGTTTCCTCTGCAAAGACTTAAAAAATAACTGGAAGGATGTTAACAAATTTATTGTGCTTTCCCAGGTCCACATTCCCAAAATAGAGGACCTGAACACACTCAGTTAAGAAAGACAGGCTATACCATTGCAAGCTGAACCCAAGATGTCAGAAACAGATGTTCTATTCCCAGCTGTCAAGAGATTCCCAGGTGGATATAGGAAGATATTCAAGGATGTTTGCAAAACCTCATTGAAAAACACAACAGAAGGATCACTCCAATGGGCATTGTCAATCTTAACTTTATCTCTTTGAATGTTCAGCAGAAATGATGGAAGAATTGCACCACTTTACAAATTAATCAAATACCTCCCCCCATTTCCAGAATAAGTATGGGTCACACATTGTCACCTCATAACTTCCTCGGGCAACTGAGAACCCACATAACTGGATCCACATAATGGGCCAAGAAAAAAATTAATTCGTTTAATTTCCTTTATCTCAATTCCTCTGCTTCTGTTGCATACGCTCCCAGGATGTGATCCTCCATTCCAGAACATCCAAGATGCCCTTCTTCAAAAAATGCTGCTTCCCCTCTACTTTCATCAAATCATTCTTTATCTCTATCATCTCTACTTTCCATACATCCGCCTTGGCCATTTTCTGCCCCAAGACGCAACAAAGATAGGATTCTGCTTGCCCTCACCTACCACGTCACTAGACTTTGCATCCACCATATTATCCTTGCAATTTCCACCATCCACAACATGATCCCACTACCAGACACTGCAATCACAGCGTCTGAAGATTTTCCTGTTTAACTGCATTATATTTAAACGCTTCTGTAAATTTGCCCTTCTAAATATGCTATCGTTGCCAAATTAATAATTCTGGTTGTTTGTACATTCACTTCATATTCATCGCAATTAGTTCAATTTCACAATCACACCTTGACCTCTTCACAATCCCTCTGCTTCCAATAATATGCCACTCTTTGGACAAACTTTTGCAACTTTTTCTTCATACCCTATCATATTTTATTATCAGTTATTTTAAAAAAAATTCCACTCTATTTTAGAATTTTGTGATGTTGTTACAGGAACAAAGGTCAATTTTATTTATGGCATTTTCAATGCTTGAGAATTGAATGATATTTTTCCCTATGAAGCCAGTAATCTTATTTTAATGGCAAAAAAAAATGTAAGCCTCCCTCCAAAGGTGACCACAATAAAGATATTTATATATTTCCTGCTAAATTTTCAGAATCAATTCCATTACTGGGTAAACTTACAAGGAAAAAAAAAACACATCAAATAAGAAAATGAGCAGCCTGGCTCCTGGTTCCATTTCAGTGCAATACTTGGCAGATGCGGTCAGTTCTTAAATCCAGTGGCACAGACATACTTTTCTAAATAGGAATCTATTTACTGGAATTTACAAAGCAGTAACCCATTCAATTTGCTTACTGATGTGCCATTTAATAAATAAATATCAAAGCTAACCTGAAAACAATTTCACATAGAAGCAGACGAGGGATTTACAGTATGGCAATACACTGACCATTTCGTGGAATCTATATGAATAGGAATTGATAGCACCATTCATTAACAAATTCAATAATGTGGCTCAGGTATAGGAACCATTTAAAAGATGCAGAAATTATTTAAAAAGGGAAACAAACCATGCTTCTTTGTCAATCATCTTTTTGGGAAAGCTGCAAAGCATCGGACCAGAAGACAATACAGAGAATATTCAAAAAGGTCAAGATCACTGAATTCTTTCTTTACTCCATTGATGATATTTACTGGGAGCGTTGTTTAAATAGAGCTCAAATAATTATTGAGGGTCCTTTCCATCCAGAACATAATAACTGCGACCCACTACCAACAAGGTGGTGGAACAGGACCATCCAGATCAGGACTGACAGGCTGGGAAACAGCTTCTTCCTGCAAGCTGGGTGATTAATAAAGTGTTGTGTAATCGGTATTTACATATTTATTTAAATGATCTCTTTATGTAAATTTGTGATTATTATGTACTGTGTATTGTGCGTGTATGCAGATGCACCATGGTCCAGAAATTGTTCCGTCGGATTGTACATATACAGGCAGATGATAATAATCAAACTTAACAACCAGGAATATCTACACAGGTTATATTTTTCAATTAATTCCAAATTCAGGGTTTTTTTTTAAATTATTTTCTTCATTTTCAATAGAAAATAGGTTCTCCCTGTGTCTGCATGGGTTTCCTCCAGGTGCTCCAGTTTCAAGATTCCTTTATGCAATAATGTGGCAATAGTACAGAAGATGTAAATATTTCATAAAATTACCTTCTGCCTGCTGTAAGGCAAAGAGTACCCATTAGTGTCACCCAGCGCCCCTTACATTAAGAAAAAGAAGCAGTACAGAGTCCCTTCAGAGTCACTGAGTGACCATGGATTCACCAGCGCTCCCACACCCTCAGCAGCTGCACAGACTCCTGTTCAATTCAATGCAACCTGAGCTCCAGATCCAAAACTCCGACATCATCAGGAAGCCTTCAACACCCTAGCCCTTCAGGAGGCCTTCTTGCCCTCAGCACCCTCTCAAAACCTGGCTCCAATACCTAGTTCCCATGAGACAGTCTCCATCAGCCTATATCCCATGTGGGTCCCCAACCACATCACCCGCAGCCTGTAGGTCCCTCAATCGCTGAGCCCTTCGCTGGTTTGCTGCTGTAGTCACTGTCTTGTGGGGCCCTTCACCTGTTGAGCCCCTCGCTGGTCCACCATTGTGGTCAACTTCCCTTTAGAGTTCTTCAGCCGCTGTGCTCCTCACTGGCCCGCCCTAATGGTCACCATTCTGTAGGGCCTTCGCTTCTCCTTCTCAACAGGTGGTTTTCCCCTTTTCTGATGCTGTGCACTGGTACACTGCACCCCTGGCGTCTGCAAACCTCACGACCGCTGCTGAGCACAAATGTCGTCATCTTAGGCACAAACCCCATGGTTGCAGGATTTTAAAATAAAAGACCATCAGCTCCTTTAACAGGCTGTTTAAAGCTTCTATGGAGCTGTCGGCATTTAGATTGGACAGTTAAGCCCATCAGAGCAGTGCTGTGTCTCTGATCTCCTGGGTCCACACCAACGGCAGCGCTGCCTTTACAGCAGCCTCCTGCCTTCCAAAGACATTTGGAGTTAGTTGATTAATTATTCGCATGGGTGTATTTGGGCGTCATGGGCTCATGAGTTGGAAGGGCTCATTACCCTGCTGTATCTCTAAATTAAACTGGAAGAAAAAACCTAAATTCACTTCCATTATCTGTTGAGTTTTAAATTCAGAGCCTTCTTGAAATCACTCTTCCTCTTCTCATGGAACTCCCCTCCACCCCCCCCCCACCCCCCCACCAACCTAAGGCAGAACATGTGATGCTCAAATCTACAAAATATTTCAAATAGAAGAAAACATGCCATAAATTATGCTTTACCATTTTAGTAACACAAATCTCTCATTGTTCCAATATGCCTACTAACCGGGGTGTACTCAGTTAAACTTAGCCAATCCATGCATTCTTAATACGCGAGAATTGTTTTTGCTGGAGACGGTACACACGCTGCATAAATACCATTTCAAATATAGTGCACCTCAGTTTATTCAAAATTTAACATTCAAGGAGTGTATCCCATCACAACCCTTCCAAATTGAATGAAGAGTTTGTTCCTGAATCTGCTGCTCATCCACCAATATTTCTGGGTGGATTTTGTCTGACTTCATTTTCTGTCCATATCTCCATCAAAATTTATGTTACCAGACCTCAAAGTAATTCTTCTAGAGCATGATCTAAATTATTTATATAGATGCAAAATTAGTTTAGACCAACACAAATTCTTGAATGCATCATACAACCACCATTCTCAAAAACATTTACTGACCACAAATGTAAATATTTTCACAACAGTATGAGAAATGTCCATTTTTTTGTTCATTACCACAAAATTTTCTCCTGAACTGAATCCTCTAATATGTAGAGATATGTAAAATTAGCCAAAAACCCAAATTAGAACTTTGTTAAGTTCTAGAGCAGGGGTGTCAAACTCAAATTCACCGAGGGCCAAAATTAAAAACTTGGACTAAGTCGAGGGCCGAACTAAATATTTATTGAAAATTTTCAACAACATCTGCATGTTTTCTCTCAACATATGTAATGTTAAACTTTTTCTTATTAAAATAAATGTTTAATAATAGTTTTGGTTAAACTCTTTCCATAAGAAGCATTAACAAATAAGAAATAAAATATTCAATAAATAATATTTTTCTCTAGCCTTTAAGCCAAGGATCGCACGTTGCCGAGAAGCATGCCAGGGAGCGGAGGTCTGCAGGGAGCCCTCCTCAGCCCAGCCAGCAAACCCGAGTGGCATCCCCCCCCCCGCCCCCTCTCCCTCCTCCGCCCCCACCTCCGCAACTGCCGCCAACAACCCAAGGAGTCCCCGCTGGTCTCGCCATCTCACCGGGAATACCGTGAGAGCGGTGGAACTCGTCCACCCCAGCGGAAAGTCCGATGCCCAGCAGCACCCACCCACAGATGAATCTCAAGGAGACGCGGAGGTGACCCACCACGTCCAGCCACCTGGAGCTAGGCGGCGGGTCCGTTGGAGCTAGGCGGCGGGTCCGTTGGAGCTAGGCGGCGGGTCCGTTGGAGCTAGGCGGCGGGTCCGTTGGAGCTAGGCGGCGGGTCCGTTGGAGCTAGGCGGCGGGTCCGTTGGAGCTAGGTGGCGGGTCCGTTGAAGCTAGGCGGCGGGTCCGTTGTATCGGCGCCGCTGTGAATATCTAATTAACTTTCCCGTTAACTATATCGGTGTACTGCTGTGCCTGCTGTGGAAGTGCTAAAAACTACTATGGTGGTGCCTGCTGCTGTGCATGCGCTATACTTGCACGGCGGCCAGCGGGCCAACTCTAATATATATTTAACATGATCTTGAGGGCCAAATATAATTATATTGCGGGCCAAATTTGGCCCGCGGGCCAGAGTTTGATATGTGTGTTCTAGAGCTCTGCCCAGTAATATCATTATTCCAGAGGTCTTTAAAGTGGATGATATCGACCCATGGGGGGGGGGGGGGGGGTCAATGGGACCATTCAAAGGGTTGATAAAGGCCAGGCAATCAAAGGGGGTCAATAATCACTGGGGGGGGAGGGCGGGGGTCAATTGAACTTTTGGGATCAAAAGCTGACATTTGTGTAAGAAATAAAAATACAACTTGCTGATACACTTTCCTGATTTACATATAATTAGTTTTTAGTCTATTTATTTTATATTCTGTTTACTGAAACATAATGATATAATATTGTTATAATAATTTATTATTAGTTGGAATCACGAGACAATGGACCACAGTAATACCTGTTTCCACAAGGATGAATGGATGTATTTTCTTTACTCATATGCTCTATTTCTTTTAAATACTCCTTAAATGTATTAACTATATTATTCATCATTAGTATTGTAGTCTTGTAACATTTTAAAACATTTTAGCTTAGCCTTAGCTTTATTTTCAAGTACAAAAATCATCTGGGTTGTGACAATGCTAGGCTGAGTATCCCGGTCCGTCATTTTTGTCCAATGACGCCAACTAGTCCAGAGACAGCCAGTGGAGACTCATGCAACATATGCATTGATCATGTTGTATTTCCACTTATTTCAGTAAATTTGAACACTTTTATGTTGAATTCCAGCATTATATTCAATATTTTGTATACTTCTCTTGTTTTCCACAACGACAGTAAACAGCTTTTCTTTTTTGTGTTCCTATATTTCATGAGAGATATTCACAAAGGGCAGGGGATACAGAACAACAGTCTCACAGGGCTTGATAGGCAGTTTCCCTCACTGATGTATGTGGAAAGTTGGGTCTCCCTCACTAATGCATATGGAAACTGCATATCTACTTAATTATTATGATCCATTTATTTATTTACTTGTACATGTCTGGGGATCGATGAGGGATCAAGGTTTCCATGAGGGGTCAAAATTTGGAGGCCCCTGATTTTATCCAAGCCATTTCATCAAATATCAACTGTCATATGGACAAGAGTTACAACAATTTTACCAGAACCCTTTAGTTTGATACTGTGTTTTTAAGTTTGCTGCAAGTATTGTCATAGCAAGAAACAAAGGAATTTGGTTGCTTATTTACACCAAAAAAATATGAAATAATGCAAGTCCCATTGTAGCACAAGTCATTTGGAAATAAAGTTTTAAAGACTTTAGACTATGTCCATCATTGCAATATTGTACAGTTGAATGAACAAACTGGGACAATGCCATGCCTTAAAACTATCACTTCAGCTGCTATCCTAATTTTGATTGTGCAAGAAAATCGACCTCCTTTGTTTTCAGAGTTTCTATGGGTACTGACAAAAAGAAGAAATGGTTTAACATTTGTTTTGTAATGCTAGTTGCATCAAATAATAAACTTCAATACATCATCATTTGACAAAGACTAATCAAATGATGAATGACATTTTGCATGGACACGTGTTTGACAAATAGGCAGAAATAAGGTCGCCTTTGGGTTAGTCCTATCAACACGGGACTGCCATCTGACATATTTTCCTTTTGCAGCAAAAACTATAATTGCTGGATAAATGTTATTTGAACATTGGAGTACAGAAGTGATGTAGTTTCATTTGCCCAAAATAAAAAGTTGTAAAATGAACAATGACACTCTTAGTGTAGGTGAGCCAAGTGATTACAACATTTAATGCAAACAAAATGGCATTTTGTCACCCGCCACAGTACATGCTGACCTTTATAAGAAATAATTGACAGATTTGTCTGGAGAACAGGAAATGAATAACGTACCAAGATAAAGCAATGATGCTATCAAGATGCAACTCGAATGTTATACAAAATTTTCAACAGTAAAACATTTCTATCGCAAACATAAACTGAATCATCTCTTTTTAAATCATTGGTTTGGTGGTCTGATGATAGTTTGACTGCTTCAGAATATAAAATTGAATTTAGTGACCTTATGACCCAAGCCAACATCACTTCAGCAGAAATAAAATACTGACCATAAAGCATTGCTATGGAAGTTATTCTACAGAACTGCTTTCAGCTTCTAGTCATTCCTCCAACTGACCAATACTTGGAAAATATTTCATGAAATGAATACTGTACTAAATTAGCTGTACGCAATTCATGCAGTGCCATTTTCTTTTCTTCTTCAAAAGAATTGTCCTATTTTATCTAAATCAAATGCACAAGGTAAGGAGTTGCAATGATGTAAAAAAAAGGAAGGCTTTAAAATATGAATTCCCATAATTTCTCTGAATCACACTGGTAAAATTGCATTGGGTCGTTCTTTTGAAAAAAAAACATGCAAAATGTTATGGTGCAAATATCCATCAAATCATGATGTCAAATACTTATTTGGGAATGTTTCATGTATTTATTTATCTGATATATGATTTTGGAAAAGTCAACTGCTTATTATTTGCAAGATGTCCTCCATAATATAAAAAAAATGAGGAGAGTAAATTGCAGAGGCATCTCAAAGCTAACTTAAACCACATGTTACAGGCACAGAGGACCCGAAAACCCAGCAGCAATAGAAATTCACTAAGACAAATGGTTACTTAAAAAGGTAGTTTTAATTTTCTTTAAACATAAAAACAGGATCAAACTTTAACTTATTACTATTAACGTAACCCCCTTCCAATTCTAAGTGCACATGTATGTAATGTGTACAAGTTCTGAAAAGTTATTTGATTCACAGCCCAATCTCACTTCTCACTCCTCCATATTCACTAGTATCAGGTAATTCTTATATTGTACAAAGAAGTTAACATTTATGAATTTTCACCAAGCTCTGGTCCTTAAATGGTTACTGCTCAGGAAGGTTCTTGTCGGTTTCAGAGAGAGATTTGTTGCTCGTTGGATACACACAAACTGATTTACTTCTATCAGTCATTTCAGTGTCTTGCTGAAGAAACTTGCTCCATCAGGATTTTCCAAATGATGACCTCTTCTTCTTCAGTTCATTTTGTTTTCCTTATTTCAGGTGAAATACTCTAGCCAGTCATTTCCTCTTGCATGGACCACAAGGGTTTTCCACAGGCTGAACTCAGAACTCACAACCCATCTTCAAAACAAAGTTTCAACAAGCTGCCAGCTTGCCTTGACTGCAGAAACCAGCTCTCTCTCTCTCTCTTAGAGAAAGACTTTTTGGTCTCTCCCCTCTCTCTACTTGCAAAACCACATGATCTTAAAAACAGCAAACTGCATCGTGACAGGTTGCAGCACCGGACCCAAACTTCTTAGCCCATTCATCTGTTGCTTTCAGAACAATAATCCATTACTCCACAGTATGTCCAATTAATGCCTATTTGTGAAGTCTCTTGAGCTCAAGTTCTTCAATTTGCACCTCCTTATGAAAAACTTTAGCAAAGCAGTTTTTTATTGTCTTTACAAAGGCACTAGGCCCGGAGTGTCAGGTTCGAACAAAGCTCTTGCATTTTAAATTAGATCTGTTTTGTGACGTGTTTGTGATCTACACAACTTCCACAATCTATCTCCTTCAAAAACATATTTATATACAATGTAAAATATGATATAATCTGTCACACACAATACTGGTTTAAAGATACAGGCACAAACTAAATTTTGTTTTTACCACATTTCAGTGCCAACCCTGTCTTACTCTTTCCATCCATGCACCTGTCAAAATATCTTAAATATTGTACTCGCCTCTACTGGAAGCTAGTTCCATAAGCATACCACCCTCTGTGTGAAAAAGTTACCCCCCCAAGTCCCTTTAAATTGTTCTTATCATCTTAAACCTATGCCTTCTAATTTTAGATTCTCCTACCGAGGAGAGGAATCTAACAATTCATTTCATCTATATCCCTCATGATTTTGTATTCTTCCCAGAGGTCACCCCTCAACCTCTGAAGCTCCAAAGGGAAAAAAGTTCCTCCATCCAACCTCTCCCTAGATTGAAAATCCTCTAGTCCTGGCCATATCCTCATGAATCCTTTTTGAACTATTTCCAATTTTATAATTTCCTTTTCATAATTAGTCAATTTAATTTTTTTATAATTACATATGAAAAAGCTAAAATATGTACACTGGCCAGCTTTCTGGATAATCATGGTCATTTCTGTAATATTTCATGATTTTCATGTAAAGGATGAGGTGTTTGCTGCCTACTGTTGAAAATGAGGTGTTCACTGCAATCCATTATTATTTTCAGTCTTCATTTACTCTAATTATTTCTTCTGAGATGAGAGATTGATTGTGGCAATTAGAGAATGAGAGCATAAATAGGTGGTCCAATCTCCATCTGCTTGGACATCAAAACTTGGTTATCAAAGAGCATTTGATATTAATGCTCTCATCCTCTAATTACTGCAACTCTTATTTCAGGAGAAGAAAATGTATCTAGTTGATGAAGACCAAAAAAAATTGACTGCAGTGAGCACCTCATTATTTCATGGTGGAAAAAAAAACATTATGAGTGAAACAATTTTAATCAAAAGCCAAAAAAAGGAGACAGGGGACACAGTGAGTTAAGCATGTGGATGATAGACCAATGAAACTAGGTTTAGGAAGGAAAAGAAACTGCATAAAGAGAGACTGGAGGGGGAGGATGGTTGGAATGGGGGTGTGAGAAAGTACTTGGATGGATCAGAAGGAGTCAGAAAGAAACATGATGAAAGGCATTGATGGGCACCTCAAATTGGAGATTACAATGTTTGGGTTAAATTTTTAAAATTTAATTTTAAAAAAATTAGACATACAGCTTGGTAACAGGCCATTACAGCCTACAAGTCTGTGCCTACCAATTTATACACAATTACTCAACAATCCCATTACATTTCAAACGGTGGGAAAAAACCAGAGCCCCCAGGGAAAACCCACGCAGAGACAGGGAGAACATAAAAACTCCTCATAGACAGTATGGGATTCAAACCCCAGTCCGATTCTCTGGTGTTGCAAAGGCATTACATTAACCGCTACGCTAACAGTGCCGTGGTTCTGGATTATTACCTGGAGGAATGGGAGGTGCTGATCGTTAAATTTCTATTTGGTATCACCATGGCAGTGATTACATCACATAGTAACTTCAATATTTTTTAGTAAAGACAGGACTGAGGATATCTTCAACAGAAAACTTTTATCAGTGGCATAAACTGCAAGTCTTTTAGAAAAAGATTTTTTCATTTTTCTGATGTTCAAAGATATTTCAAAAGCGCTTGTAAACTTTTTTTTTCTCATAATCTCCAGGTTTCATAGTTGGGAGACAGATGACAAGTTCTGTGGAAGAGATCAAGTATCCCAAATGGGATGTTGCCTCCCTGGTGCCAGGGTCCGAGATTTTTCAGATTAAGTTCACAGCATTCTCAGGAGGGAGGGTGAGCAGCCAGATGTTGTGGTCAGTGTCGGGACCAATGACATGGGTTGGAAGGGTGAGAAGGTTTTGCATGGAGAGTACAGGGAGTTGGGCACAGGGTTGAAGAACAGAAACTCCAGGGTTGTGATCTCAGGATTGCTACCTGTGCCATGTACTAGTGACATTAGAAATAGGAGGACAATGCAGCTTAACACATATCGGAAGGAGGGGTTCAGATTTCTAGATCATTGCGCTCTCTTTCAGAGAAGGTGGGACCTATTCCAACGGGGCAGTTTGCATCTGAACTGGAGGGGGACTAATATCCTTGCAGGAAGGTTTGCTAGTGCTGCTTCAACAGGTTTAAACTAGATTTGTAGGAGGATGGGAACCAGAGTGCCAGACCAGATAGAGAAGTGGAGGAAGGAAAAAATGATGTGAAAATTGCATGCACCATTAGAAGTCAACTGGTTGTATGTGCTGGAAATGTTATCGGTGCATCTATTTCAATGCAAAGATGTACTGGAAGAAAGGCATTGGCACGTGGAATTGTGACATTGTGGCAATCAATGAAACTTAGTTGCAGGAGGGGCAGAACTGGAAGCTCAATGCTCTGGGCTTCCATTGCTTTAGACACAATAGAAAGGTGGAGGTGGGGGAAAATGAAAGGAATGGCATTGCTCATCAGGGAAAATATCACAGCTGTGCTCAGGCAGAACAGAACCAAGAGCTTGTCTACTGAGACTATATGGGTGGAGCTAAGGAATGGGAAAGGTATAACCACACTCATGGGGTTGTATTATAAACTGCCCATAGTCAGAGAAAATTGGAGGGCAAATCTGTAGAGAGAGAGCAGTCAGCTGCAAGAAACAAAGTTGTGATAGTAGGAGATTTTAATTTTCCACATGTTGACTGGGACTCCCATAATGTAAAAGGGCTGAATGGCTTGGAATTTGTCAAATGTGTTCAGGAAAGTTTTCTAAATCAATATCTAGAGGTACCAAACTAGAGAGAATGCAATATTGGGATCTCTTTTTAGGGAATGAGACAGGGCAGGTGACAGAAGTATGTGTAGGGGAACATTTTGGGTCCAGTATTCATAATGCCATTAGATTCAAGTTAATTATGGAGAAGGATAGATCTGGACCTCGGGTTGAAATTCTAAAGTGGAGAAAGGCTAATTTTGAGGAAACAAGAAAAGATCTAGAATGCGAAGATTGGGATAGGTTGTTCTCAGGCAAGGATGTGCATGGTAAGTGGAGGACCTTCAAAGATGTAATTTTGAGAGTATAGAGTTTGTATGTTCTGTAGGATTAAAGGCAAGATTAGAAGGCTGTTCTGCCTGAGCACAGCTGTGATATTTTCCCTGACGAACAATACCACTCCTTTCATCACCCCCCACCTTTCTATTGTATCCAAAGCAATGGAAGCCCAGAGCATTGATCTTCCAGTTCTGCGATCTGGTTGGAAGAAGAGAGATGTGTATAGCAGGTCCAGGCAACATGAAGCAAATAAGGTACTTGAGGAATATTTTAAAAATGCAAGAAAAACCTCATGAAATAAATCAGGAAAGCTCAAAGAACACAGAAGGTTGTTTTGGCAGACAATGTGAAGAAAAATCCTAAGTGTTTCGACAGGTAATATTAACAGCAAAAGGATAGTAAGGGACAAATTTGGACCCTTGAAAATCAGAGTGGTCAGCTTTGTAAGGAGACAAAAAAGTATTCACTCAGGAAATGGGCACAGAGTTGTGGGAAGTAAGGAAAACAAACAGCGAGGTCCTGGAATCTATATAGATTAAAAAGTAAGTGCTTGCTGTCTTAAAGCAAATAAGGGTAGATATATCACCAGGGTCTGTCCATGAGGGAGACTAGTGGCGAATGCGGACTCAATTTTAACATATAAGTATTTAGATAGGTACAGATGGGAGAGGTGTGGAGGGCTATGAACTTGGTGCAGGTCAGTGGGACCTGCACTGACTAGAAGGGCTGAAGGAGCCAGTTTCTGTCCTGTAATGTTCTATGATTCTATGGTTATAGGTTGCAAATAATTATTTTTAAAAACCCTCATGGATCCTACAACAGATTTAAAGATGCAGCAAGTGAGCAGATGGGCAGGTATATTTCACACAATGTCCTGGCCATTCTCCAGTGTCTGAATGGTGACGAGGTGGAAATAGTAGTAGATAACTTCAAATTTCTTGGAATAAACATCTCCAGTGACTTGATATGGTCCAGCCATCTCGACATAATGCACCAGGGCCTCTACAGGTATGCAGCACTTAACATCCGTTCGGGCAGTCTCCATGGTCCCATAATTATTCAGTTACCACAAGCAAGTCCACAGCAATTTAGAAATTGTATAGCCACACTGATCCCACTGCCCCACTCTCACCCCACAGCCCCATCTCAGGGACTCACAGAACGTATCATGGATGTTAAGTGGCGCATACCTGTATTTCTTCAGAAGCCTGAGGAAATTTATCATGTCACTTGCATTCCTTAACAACTTCTACACCATTGTCAGGATGCATCACTGCGTGTTAAGGGATCAGCTCCAACCAAGATAAGAAACTGCAGACTGTTGTGAACTCAGGCCATCGTGCATGCCCCCTCCATTGACTCCATGTACACCTCCCTCTGGCTTGAAAAAGAAGCCAACATATTAAAGGATTCATACCACCCCAACACCATCTTCACATCCTTTCCCGTTAGGAAGAAGCTTCACGTGTATGAAGCCACGCACTACCAGATTCAAGGACAGCTTCTTTCCTGATATTGTCAATGCCTGAATAGACCTCACAAAAGTAAACTATGTCGTTTTTGTTCCATCCTAAAACTGTTTTGTCTCTGTGATTCTGCATTTCTGCGTTGTCTCATTGCTATGCTATGTATCCAGCTTTGAATGAGATGTCCAGGCAAACTTCTGGCAAAACAAATTCTATCATTGCACCTTGATACATATGAAAATAAACTTGAAGTCCACATATATTAATTGAATTTTGGCAGCTAAACACTAACAGATCCTTTCAGATCTGCTGTGGTATCCAATATAATTTGACCCATATATTTGTGCAGAATCTTGGCTGAAACACATTTGGTTGCCTGCTTTGCAGTTTTTACAAAATATTGTAATTTCATGAAATAAAACCAGATTTATAAACACTGAAAGAATGCAACACAATATTTCAAAATAAATAAAAAGCGTGTGCCAGGCCACAATCAGGAAAAGGAAAAAAAAAGAAATTGCTGCCATGTACAATGAAAAAAGTCAAGTTTGAACATCATTCATAGCATTCAACTCACAAATTTATGACATGTGTTGTGCAATGAGATCGGTAGAGTAAATGATGTAATAGTCAGAGACCATCTGGGAAATAGCGATCATAGTATGATCTACATTTGACATTAATTCAAAATTTTCAGTACAATTTAGCAGTGGGATTTTATTGTATTTGCTGTTGCTTTATTCACCTTGTGCCTTGTATTACATTATGGCTGGCCTCAGTAAGTGATAAATGTGCACACATATTCTGCTTTCAATATCTGAAAGTCCACTGTTTCTATGCGAAAAGGGCTATGGAAGCAGAGAGTTGGGTCAAAAGGATGCTTCTCTGCTTAATAATCAGTATTCAGCTGTGTGCCACAGGAGTTGATCCCGGGCATGCAGTTGTTCACAACATTCATTAACTTAGCAGAGGAAACCAAGTATTGTTTTTAAATCTTTGTTAATGACAGTAAAATGAGTGGAAAATCAAATTGTTCAGAGAGTCTGTATAGGTTACACGTAAGAGTCTGGCCAATGGAGTACAATGTTGATAAATTTGAAATCATCAACATTGGGAGGAAAAATAGAAGATAAGACAACTAAACGGTGAAAGATTGCAGCATGCTGTTGTGCAGAAGGAGTTGAGTGCTTGTGCATGAATCATATAGTGGTTTACAGGTTCTACAGGTAATCAAGAAGGCAAATAACATGTTGGATCTTCATGGCTGGAGGGAGTGAATTTAAGAGCAGCAAAGTTTTGCTGTAATTGTGTACGGTTCTGGTAAGGCTGCTCTTGAGTTTTGTTCTAGTCTGTTAAAGGCTGTGTACGGCGCCTCACCCCAAGTCCAAAGCCTTCTGCGCAGCTCAGACGGCGAAGTCCTCCTCAGCGACAAGATCTCCATCCTCAATCGATGGTCAAAACACTTCCAATCTCTTTTCAGTGCCAACCGCTCAGTCCAAGAATCCGCCCTGCTCCAGCTCCCTCAACAGCCCTTGAGTCTAGAGCTGGATGAGGTCCTTACCCGGAAAGACACATATAAGGCAATTGAACAACTGAAAAGTGGCAAAGCAGCAGGTATGGATGGAATCCCTCCAGAGGTCTGGAAGGCTGGCGGCAAAGCTCTGCATACCAAACTGCATGAGTTTTTCATGCTCTGCTGGGACCAAGGAAAGCTGCCTCAGGACCTTCGTGATGCCATCATCATCACCCTGTACAAAAACAAAGGCGAGAAATCAGACTGCTCAAACTACAGGGGAATTACGCTGCTCTCCATTGCAGGCAAAATCTTCACTAGGATTCTCCTTAATAGACTAATACCTAGTGTCGCCAAAAATGTCCTCCCAGAATCACAGTGTGGCTTTCGTGCAAACAGAGGAACTACTGACATGGTCTTTGCCCTCAGACAGCTCCAAGAAAAGTGCAAAGAACAAAGGACTCTACATCATCTTTGTTGACCTCACCAAAGCCTTCGACACCGTGAGCAGGAAAGGGCTTTGGCAAATACTAGAGCACCTCGGATGCCCCCCCAAGTTCCTCAATATGGTTATCCAACTGCACAAAAATCATCAAGGTCAGGTCAGATGCAGCAATGAGCTCTCCGAACCCTTCCCTATTGACAATGGCGTGAAGCAAGGCTGCGTCCTCGCACCAACCCTCTTTACTATCTTCTTCAGCATGATGCTGAAACAAGCCATGAAAGACCTCAACAATGAAGACGCTGTTTACATCCTGTACCGCACGGATGGCAGTCTTTTCAATCTGAGGCACCTGAAATCTCACACCAAGACACAAGAGCAACTTGTCCATGAACTACTCTTTGCAGACGACGCCGCTTTAGTTGCCCATTCAGAGCTAGCTCTCCAGTGCATGACGTCCTGTTTTGCGGAAACTGCCAAAATGTTTGGCCTGGAAGTCAGTCTGAAGAAAACTGAGGTCCTCCATCAGCCAGCTCCCCACCATGACTACCAGCATCCCCACATCTCCATCGGGCACACAGAACTCAAAACGGTCAACCTCGGCTGCACTATTTCATCTGATGCAAGGATCGACAACGAGATAAACAACAGACTCGCCAAGGCAAATAGCGCCTTTGGAAGACTACACAAAAGAGTCTGGAAAAGCAACCACCTGAAGAAACACACAAAGATCAGCGTGTACAGAGCCGTTGTCATACCCACGCTCCTGTTCGGCTCAGAATCATGGGTCCTCTACCGGCATCACCTACGGCTCCTAGAAAGCTTCCATCAGCGCTGTCTCCGCTCCATCCTCAACATTCATTGGAGTGACTTCATCACCAACATCGAAGTACTCAAGCTGGCAGAGTCCTCAAGCATCGAATCCACGCTGCTGAAGACTCAAATGCGCTGGGTGGGTCACGTCTCCAGAATGGAGGACCATCGCCTTCCCAAGATCGTGTTATATGGTGAGCTCTCCACTGGCCACCGAGACAGAGGTACATGGACTGCTTAAAGAAATCTCTTGGTGCCTGCCACATTGACCACCGCCAGTGGGCTGATATCACCTCCAACCGTGCATCTTGGCGCCTCACAGTTCGGCAGGCAGCAACCTCCTTTGAAGAAGACTGCAGAGCCCACCTCACTGACAAAAGACAAAGGGGGAAAAACCCAACACCCAACCCCAACCAACCAATTTTCCCTTGCAATCGCTGCAACCGTGCCTGCCTGTCCCTCATCGGACTTGTCAGTCACCAACGAGCCTACAGCAGACGTGAACATAGCCCTCCATAAATCTTCCTTCGCGAAGCCAAGCCAAAGAACTTGAGAAAAGATACACTGGCTTTAAAGACAGAGGAGGTTGAGCAGGTTGATTCTAAAGATGATGGAACTAGCCTGTCAGGAGGGATTGTGTTACTGGAATTCACAAGAATGACCTTGTAGCAACACAAACTTATGAAAGTGATAGATATGATAGTTATTTTCATTCTTAAACAAGAGGGTCTTCAAGTGCGAGAGGAATTCAGCAGGTGGAAAGCAATATATAGTGAAGATTTCAGGCTGAAAACCCTGCATCAGGAATTAGCAAGAATGGGGCAGATGCCAAATAAAAGGGTGATGAGAGGGGAATTTCCACTGGAAGGTGAGACTAGAATGAGGGGAGTATATTTAGGAGAAAGATAAGAAGAAACTCCTTTTCCCAGAAACTAGTGTATCTGTCGAATTATCTGTCCAAAGACACAATAGGCTGCCCTATTGAATATATTTAAAAGCATACAGGAGTACAGAATCTGGACCTCCCTTCCCCTGATGAACCAGTTATGCCTTACCCTCATGGCACAGTTGTAGTTAATTAAATAGATCCCCCAACATCTCCATTCTCAATGTTCAACTAGAAATCCCGAATGGATAATCCAGCTCGGCTTCCTCCCAAGTTCCTAGCTCGGCATGGGGATGGGAACCAAAATTCTCAGTTAGATGACAGAGCAGTTGGTGGAAAAGTAGATGTAATGGACTGTGAAGAAGGACAGGTAGTGGATAAGGAATCAGAACATAAATATGGATGCACTGAAATTGACATAATCCAAGAAGAATTGAGAATAAGGGCTGTTAACAGAGTAGAGGGTCAGTACATGGACTCAAAATATTGTGGTTACAGTGGAAGTCCAACAATGCAGATACCAGAAATCCTGACCACCCAAGATTCCAGGCATTTTGTGAGAGAGGGGTAGAGAGAGTGAGAGAGGGTGTGTGTGTGTGTGTGTGTGTGTGTGTGTGTGTGTGTGTTGCACGTGCAAGGGCACCACTGGTGCATTTTTGTGAAATATTAACTTGATTTTTCTTTAAAACTGCTATTCTTGATAAAGAAAGCATCTTGTTCTTGCTAATGTATAACCCAACAAAATTTACTTTTCATCTCTTCTTTATTACTCTGACAGATTATATCATATTTTATATTGTATATAGATATGATTTGGAAGGAGACAGATTGTAGGGGTTTTAGTGTAGGTCACAAACAAACACAAACACTGCACAAAACAGATCTCATTTAAAATACCAGATACCAGAGTTCTGCTCAAACCAGACAGTCCAGGCTCAGAGTGCTTTTGCAAAAACTTTGAAGAATGCCTATAGAGACTTCACAAGTCAATGTTAATTTGACATGCTGTGGAGTAATGGATTATTGTTTTGAAAGCAATAGATGAACGGACTCAGAAGATTGGGCCCAGTGCCACAATCTGTCTGGTTGCAGTTTGCTGTTCTAAGAAGGTCATGTGGAGAGCAGAAAGAGAGAGGAGACCAAAAAGGCTTTCTCTAAGAGCAGAAAAGGAGAACTAGCTTCTGCAGTCATGGCAAGCTGGAAGCTTGCTGAAACCCCATTTTGAAGATAGATTTTAAGTTCTGTGTTTAGCCTGTTGAAAACCCTTGTGGTCCATACAAGAGGAAGTGGCTGGCTGAGTGTTTCACTTGAATTAAGGGAAACAAAAAAAAACTCTATGGTGACCTGCAGAAGAAGAGGTTGTAATTTGAAAAATTCTGATGGGGAAAGCTTCTTCAGCAAGACACTGAAGTGGCTGATTGGAGGGAATTGGTTTGTGTGTTTCCAGCAAGCAACAAATCTCGCTTTAAAACCAACAAGAACCTTATTGAGCAGTAACCAATTACCTTTAAGCACAAAAGCTTGATGAATATTCATAAATGTTAAATTCAGTGCACAGTATAAGAATTGCTTGATACCAGTGAACTTGGAGGATTGAGAAGTGAGATTGGACTGTGAATCAAAGAACTTTTCTGAACTTGTACACATTGAATATATGTGCGCTTAGAATTAGTAGGTGGTTAAGTTAATAGTAATAAGTTAATGTTTGATCCTTTTTTATGTTTAAAGAATATTAAAAATTACTTTTCTATAAGTAACCATTTATCTTGGTAAATTTCTATTGCTGCTGGGTTTTGGGGTCCTCTGGCACTGTAACATTACTCTTTAAATTTGAATTTTAAAAATATGCCCAAGAATCCAGAAAATCTGAACCAACCCAATCCCCAAGCAGTCAAAATTTTCTGACTTCTTCCGTATTTCTGATACTTAGTTATCAATAGGCCAGGATGGGCTGCTGATGTTCAGGGTCAATTAAGGCAGATAAGTCTCCTGGTCCTGATGGGATTTTTCCCAGGACTTTAAGGGAGGTCAGCGAACAAATAGTAGGGGCACTGACAGTGATTTTTCAAAGATCACTGGAAGTGGGGATGGTACCACACGATTGGAGGGTCGCAAATGTAGTTCTGTTGTTCAAAAAAGGCAGTAGGTGTAGGCCAAGTAATTATCGGCCAGGGAAGGTTATGGAGGGTATTCTTCAAGATAGTATATACGCATATCTGGATAGGCAGGGATTGATTAGGGGCACCCAGTATGGGTTTGTAAAAGGAGAGTTATGTTTGATGAACCTTGTTGAGTTTTTTGAGGAAGTAACAAACAAAGGTGGATGAAGGTAGAGCAGTTGATGTGATCTATTTGGATTTTAGTAAGGCTTTTGATAAGGTTCTGCATGGAAGGTTAATAAGGAAGGTTCAGTCACTAGGAATTAGTAGAGAGATTGTGACATGGGTTCAGAGGTGGCTGGGAGATAGACAGCAGAGTGTCATGGTTACAACTGTATGTCAGGTTGGAAGCCTGTGATAAGCGGGGTGCCTCAGAGATCAGTGCTGGGTCCCTTGATGTTTATCATTTATATTCATGATTTAGAGGAGGGTGGTTAACTGGGTAAGCAAATGTGCGGATGATACGAAAATAGGGGGAGCGGTGGATTGTGAGGTAGATTTTCTTGGATTACAGAAGTATTTGGTTTGTTTGGAAGAGTGGGCTGAAAGATGGCAGATGGAATTCAATCTAGACAAGTGTGAGGTGTTGCATTTCGGTAAAAATAACCAGAATAGGACATAAACAGTTAAGGGGAGGGCATTGAGGCATGCAGATGAGCAGAGGGACCTGGGGGTTAAGGTGCAGAGTTCACTGAAGGTGGATTCCCATGTAGACAGGGTGGTTTGGAAGGCATATGGTACGCTGGCCTTCATAAATCATACTATAGAGTGTAGGAGCTAGGAGATGATGCTGCAGCTGTTTAAGGCATTGGTGAGGCCAGGTTTGGAGTACTGTGCTCAGTTCTGATCTCCAAATAATAGAAATCACAGGTGGAGAGGGTGCAGAGATTTACAAGGATGTTACAGCATCTGGATTACAGGGAGAGATTAAGGAGACTGGGACCTTGTTCATTGGAACGTAGATGACTGAGCGGGGGCTTGATAGAGGTATTTAAAATTATGAAAGGAATAGATAGACTAGACATAAACAGACTCTTTTCCCTGAGGGCAGGGGAGGTTGGGACAAGAGGCCATGAGTTAAGGGTAAGGAGGGAACACTTCAGGAGAAATATAAGAGGTGGCTTGTTCACTTAGCGAGTGGTGGCAGAATGGAATGATATTCCGAATGAGATAGTTGCGTCAGGGTCCCTCCTGTCATTTAAAAGAAGGTTGGTTGTATACATGGAGGTGAGAGGGTTGGAGGGTTATTGGTGGAGAGCAGGAGGTTTGAGCTAGTGGAGTTGTTCTAGTGAATCGGTGCGGACTCGAAAGGCCATCATGGCCTGTTTCCGCTCCGTAAATGGTTATTTGGTTTAAGTGCTTCAAAGGGATGGGGAGGGAGGGAATAGGAGCAAGGGTATGCCATTGCTAATCAGGGATAGCATTACAGCTTCAGGACATCACGGAGCAATTGTCTAGTGCGGCAGTGTGCATGGAGGCCAGAAAAAGTAAGAGAATAATCACTCTATTGGGCCATTTCAATAGGCTCCCAAATAGATTCCAAGTTACTGAGGAGCAATAGATTTTGGAAAGATGTTAAAATAACATGGTTGTTGTCATAGATGACTCCAACTTCACAAATATTGACCAGCCTCCTTGGTGGAAAATGGTCAGATGGAGCAGAATCTATGAGGTGCATCCAAGCAGGAATCCAAACACAGCACATGGATGGGCTGACAAATAGAGAGTCCATTCTATATCTAGTACTAGGCAATGAACCTAATCCGATGACAGACCTCTTGGTGGTCAAGTATTTCAGGCATAGTGACCGCACTCCCTGTCCTTTAACATTGTCAGGGACAAGGATATGAGCTGATAAAATAGGAAGGGGTTTATGTAGTAAGGGATAATAATAATGGCAAAAAACATATTGCTGGAGAAACTCAGCAGATCAAAGACTGTTCTGTACATTGTTTAGCAAAGATAAAGATAGATAAACCAAATGCTTGAGCCCTTCATCAAGGTATGAAAAAATGTAGGCAGGCACCCAACCATCATGGAGGTGCTGTGGATAGTGTTGTAGATTACAACACAATACAGACAGCATCCAGTGTTGGATGCACAAATGGCAGATCAGCGTTTAGATTGGAAATGTGTGAAGTGATACAAGGTTAATGCCATGATTCTTCGCAGTGTAGAGGAACAGAGAAATCATAGGTTCCAAGTCCATATATCCCCAAAGTTCCTGCGCATCTTGATAGAAGGCATATGGTGTGCTGGCCTTTAATGGTCAGGGAATTGAGGTCAAGAGCCACAAGGTAATGCTGTGCTCTATAAAATCCTAGTTAGACCACACAGAGTATTGTGTTCTATTCTGGTCACCTCATTATGGGAAGAATGTGGAATTTTCAGAACCAGTAGAGGAGATTTATCAGGAGGTGGCCTGGATTAGAGAACATGATATAAAGAAAGGTTGAGGAAGCTGGTTAGAGATTTTCTAATAGAGTTAATGGAGAATGAGAGGCAACATAATGGAGGTGTAAAGATTATGGTGGACAGCCAGTTCCTTTACCCTATGGCAGCATAACTAGTACCAAAGGATATCAATTTAAGGTGAGTGGAGGAATGTTTTGTGAAGATGTCAGAGGAAGTTTTGAATTTTTATAACACAGAAACTCTTAGACACAATGTATGAAAAATGGAGGGTTGTTGGCTGTGAGAGAAGGAGGGCAGTAGTTGATGTGAAGTAGGTTTACATCAGTCAGCACAACATCATGGGATAAACAGCTTATACATTGCTGTCTATGTTCTATCCCTGCCTCCAAGAAACAGATAAAGTACAAGATACACCCAAGGGCATAAACACAGTACACATGACTGATATTCCAGAACTATTTGATCCTCCTGCCAATTGGAGCACAAACCAAATGTGCATCTAAAATGGCAAAGAGAGACCAAGAAAGTGAATCAAAAATCAACTATGGTTTGGATAATTATCAATGTAACTATGGTAACATAACAAATTATGGTAACTAATCATCAATGTTCTATCCTGGCATTCAACTGCATTCCCAGGATAGAGAAAAGTCTGCTTGTTGCAACTAGCCTTCAGACAATAGATGGCGAAACATTTTGATACAGCTTGCTGCTGTCAAGACTGTAATTTTGTGAATTTTGAAATTTAAATAGATAAAAATTTTAAAACATTAGAAGGTGGTAAAAATTGTAAATTTACTTGAAAACATTTAATTGGGGTACTATGGTTGGCATAATGGTTAGCTCAATGCTACTACAGTGCCAGCAGACCATGTATGTATCCAGTACTGTCTTTCAGGAGTTTATGCATTCTCCCCGTGTCCTACAGGAGTTTTCTCCAGGTGCTCTGGTATCCTCCCACACTCCAAAATGCATGGGGTTGGGTGTAATTGGGGGGCAAAGGTTTCATGTGCATCTAAATTTAAAGGGCCTTCTACCATGCAATTTAATTAAATTACAAATTAATTTATTGCTTGAATAAAGTTAGGCAAACCCATTTAAATGAACCTGAATGGACTGAGTCAGCCAAATCTGGACAGCCAGATTCAAGTTCCTTCAATATTCAAGTCAACACAGTTGAGCTTTGTGCATGGAATCCATGGAGTATGAGATCAGATATGCTGGCATCTGACATTCAACTGATTCCTGTATTGCTTTGTGTTGGCACATGCATTGCAACTACCTATCCAATTTGCATTGAAACAGCTGGTTGGCGATCAGTACAAATCAACCCCATTATCTGGAACATTACTGAGAACCATCTGTAGAGTAATAAGCAATAGCAAACTAACCTGATTCACTTCTTTGACAAATAAATAAACAAAAGTGATCTCCTGCCAGTCCTTTGACTTTAATTTCAAAAGATTCAAACAAGAATTCAATTAAACTTAAAGCTTTGAGGATTCACTATATTTAACTTAGCTTTAGAACCTTTGGCAATTGCTATCAGAGAAGCACGCAATATTACTGGTATTATTCATTGCAGGGATATTCATAAAGTATCACTATATGCAGATGATTTATTGTTATATATTTCCAATCCTGAAAATTCTATTCCTGCAGTTTTATCTTTATAAGCCCAATTTAGTAATTTTTCGGAATATAAACTGAACTTAAATAAAAGTGAATTATTCCCTTTTAATGGATGGGTTCCTATTTATGATAGCTTGCCTTTTAAAATAGCTAGAGACCATTTTATATATTTAGGGATTAAGATTACTAAAAAACAAAGATTTGTTTAGGACTAATTTTTTCCCTCTATTGGACCTGATCGGCAGTTTACTTACCAATTGGTCACCATTATCCCTATCCATGATAGGCCGAATTAATGCTATTAAGATGATGATCTTACCTAAATTTTTATATATATTCCAAGCTATACCTATTTTTGTTCCTAAATCTTTTTTTGATAAGGTCGATTCTAAATTGTCCTCGTATATCTGGCAAAACAAGAATCCTAGATTGGGGAAAAAATATTTACAGAAATCTAAACCAGAGGGAGGGTTGGCATTACCCAACTTTAGAATTTATTACTGGGCAATTAATATTAGTTACTTAAGGTATTGGTTGAATTATTCAGAATTATCTCTAAATCCCCATTGGGTAAATTTAGAAATTAAACCGATACCAAATTTTTCAATTAGCTCTATTTTGGGAGCTGCTCTCCCTTTTACTCTTACTAAATTATATGAACAAATTGATAATCCAATGGCTAAACATACACTACGTATATGGTTTCAATTTCGGAGATTTTTTGGCCTAAGTCATTTTATCTTGGAAACTCCAATTGTACTAAATTTCCTTTTTCATCCCTCTTTAATTGATCAAGCTTATTTACTCTGGAAAGTTAAAGGTATAACATGCTTTTCGGATTTATTCTTGGATAACTCTTTCATGTCATTTGAACAATTATCCATGAAATATGATTTACCTCGATCTCATTTCTTTCGATATTTGCAGATTAGAAGTTTCTTAGTTTCGACTTTACCCTCTTTTCCCAATCGGGAGACTACGACTGTTTTAGAGGATATACTATATACAAAATTCCCTCCAAAAGGTGTGATATCTAAATTATATAATATAATTACAAAAATAAATTCTGGGACTTTTGAAAAGTTTAAAAATGATTGGGAAAGAGAACTCAACCTTCATATTTCCAATGAAAATTGGAATAAAATTCTGCGACTGGTAAACTCTTCTTCTCTATGTGCAAAACATTCACTAATACAGTTTAAAGTTGTTCATAGAGCTCATATGTCTAAAGATAAACTCCATCGCTTTTATTCTCATATCGATCCTATATGTGATAAATGTCAATTGGAAATAGCTTCCCTTACACATATGTTTTGGTCCTGTCCCTCTTTACAGAATTATCGGAAGGAAATTTTTTCTATTATATCTACTGTTTTGAATATTGATTTACAACCACATCCCATTACAGCAATTTTTGGATTACCTATGATAGATTTGACTTATTTATCTCTTCCTGCGGATCGTATGATTGCTTTTCTTACACTAATGGCTAGAAGATCTATACTATTGAATTGGAAAGAGGTTAATCCTCCCACTGTTTTTCAATGGTTTACCCAAACTATACTATGTTTAAATTTAGAGAAAATTAGAAACTCTGTCTATGAATCCCCTTCTAAGTTTGAGTTAACCTGGCGACCATTTATTCAATATTTTCATTTGTGGTGAGTTGATCTGGCTCTGTTTTCTTTCTATGATTATGTATGATAATTGGGCTGTAAGATGAGATCGGAGTGATCGGCGTGGTTTAGCTATATCTGTAGGTTTTTTTAAAAGGTTTTTTTTAAGTTTTTTTAATTCAGATTTGTTTTTTCTTCTTTTTGGGGGTTTTTTTTTCTCTTTTTTCATATATTGTTATTAATTATATCTTTTTTTTAGAGATAGTTCACACCCTAAATTGATCTAAAATTTTTTTATGATATATTTTTATTCTGTAATATTATTGTTTAATATCTCTGTATTAATTCATTACTTACTATGTATTTTTTATATCTCTTTGAACTGTATGTGTTTATAAATTATAATAATAATAAAAAGATTGAAAAAGAAAAGAGGATTCACTTTGCTGCAGGAAATAAGTGGTTGTTAGGGAATTAATTTGAGAGGATAGGAAAACTAAATTGTGTGCATCAGGGAGGGATCAGAGCTGAGGCAATTACTTTTCCAATTTACATAAGTGATCAGGAGTCAGAAACGTAAGCCAAATGCTCGATTTTAAACATAGCATTGTGCTAAATGGAGCAATGGAAAGGGAAAGTGGGTATTCAAAAATGACACTATAAATTAGGCAGGGTATACAAAGGGGAAAAGAGGCATTACTGTGGTAGGTAAAATTTAATGCAGCCAAATGTAAAATAATGCATGATTCAAGGACATTTGACAACAGATTATCCTCCCTCAACTGCCTGGATTGCACTTCTTCATACCCTGACTCCTGCAAGGATTCCATCCCATTCTCTCAATTTCTCCATCCCAACCACATCTGTTCCCAAGATGAGGCCTTCCAGTCCAGATCTTCCAAATCATCTGCCTACTTCAACAGATATGGCTTCCCCTCCACCACCGTCAACTCAGCACTCACCCGCATCTCCTCCATTTTCTGCTCATCTGCCTTGGCCCCCTCTGTCCCCAGATGCAACAAATTTAGAATCCCCCTCATCCTCACCTACTACCCCACCAGCCTCTGCATCCAAAACATCATCTGCTGGAATTTCCAGCACTTGCTACAGGACCCCACCACCAGACACATTTTTCCATCTCCTTCACTCTCAACCTTGCGCAAGGACTGCTTCCTCCGTGATTCCCTCGTGCATTCATCCCTTCCCACCCATCACCTTCCCCTGTGCCCATAGGAGGTGCAACACTTGTGCCCACACCTCCACCCTCACTACAGTCCAGGGCCCCAAACAGGCCTTTCACATGAAGCAATGCTTCACGTACATTCAGAGGACTTATTTACTGCATATAGTGCACCCTTTGTGGCATTCACTACATCAAAGAGACCGGTTGCAGATTGAGAGATCACTTCACTCTGCCACCTCCAGTCCATTCGCAACCACAGCGACCTCCCAGTGGCCAACCATTTAAATTCCGTGTCACAATCCCACTCTCACCTGTCTGTCCACGGCCTCATGTACTGTCCTATCCTGACCACCTGCAGATTGGAGAAACAACACCTTATTTTCCATCTGCGCACCCTCCAACCACATGACACGAACATTGACTTTACTGTTTTCCATTAAACCTGCTTGCCTTTTCTTTTCCGTCCCCCTTTTCTTGTTCTTCCAGTTCTTTCACCCACACAGCCCTACCCTCCTCCCTACTCCTTATTGCTGCTGTTCCCTCCCTCCTTTCTCCACCTATCATCTCCTGCCTTACCTCCCACCCTCCTCCCTCCTACTCTTGTTCGGACGCTTGCCGGCATATTTTCACACTTGATGAAGGACTCAAGTCTGAAACATCAGTTCTGCATCTTTGCCTTTGCAAAATAAAAGACAGTGTTTGACTTGCTGAGCTTCTCCAGCATTTTGTGTTTTATTTTAACCACAGTGTCGACAGAGTTTCATGATTTACTACAGATTATCCTGAAATTCCTCAGGGGTCTGAAAACATTAAAACTCAAGTCTTACAATTCATTTCACAATCCTAGCAAAGAATAAGTCAGTGAATGTAATGATTATCTTTTCAGTGCCTTGAAAATAGCTCGTCTTGAATAATACAGCCAATTCTTGTGCCATGGGACAGGAGTGTCAAGGTAGTAAGCGCCCATGGTAAATGGTAGAGATTAGTGCATTCCTGATTGGAAAAATACTGGAATCCTTTAACCTAAAGTGTGCTTTTGTCCCTTTTATCAGATGATCAAAAATATTAATTGATTAGATCACTTTAAATTAAGTTATCAGATCAGTTAGGAACACAAGGCCCAGGTGAGAGACTGTATTTGGCCCAACTGATGCCAAGTGAATACTTCAGAAAGTGATCATGTCAAATCAGTTCCTGAAGGTAAAAATCCTTGCATCTTTTAAAACTGATAAAAATTAAAGAATACCAGTATCTTTTACACATCTCAAGTATAGAACCATCACAAACAAGCAGTTCAATCTCATTGCACTTATGCAGTCTTTTACATTACTTTAGATTGTTCCCCATAGAAAATGTAGAAGAGAATTAGATTTTGTAGAAGTGGATTAGTAGTATACAGTCTCCATGTATTATTTTACATATTCTGAAGGAATGAAGCAGGCCAGGCTGAATTGTGTTTTCATGCCTTGGAATCAATATTTCCATGCTCTGATAGTCCAATGACAAACAGTATCCTAAATTTTCCTTCAATTAATCAACTGAGTGGCAGAAATTCAAAGGGAAATAAATCAGATCCACCTCAGCTTTTTCTAAATGGTACAACTGTCATATTCAAGTCTGAAAATTATACTCCAGACCAATTCCATTCCAGGCTAATGCCATACAGTCAGCCTGATCTGGTCATTTAAATGAATGTGAATTGTTCATTGTCCTACATTTTTCATCAGATGTGGAACATACAAATATTGTGGAACAAATGTGATTACAAGTCAGCATGAACACCCTGACTGCAAGTACAGTTTTGGGAAGGCCTGAAGTCCATTCATGTCCTTAAGATGACAGAAGTGAGCCAGCTTCTTGAACTGCTCAACTATGTATTGAGAAATTGGTCCCTCAAGACTTGATGGACAAAATATTTTGATCTAACATAGTTAAAGATATAATTCTGTTCAGGCTAATATATGATTTTGGAAGTCACAAGTGTTACAAACTGTTAGTCTTGGAGAGGACTTACATTGTATGTGTAGATACAAGAAGCAAGAGGTAGAAATATTCATACTTAGGGTAGTGAATCGTTTGTTAATCAACTGACTTACTTTGCCCAAATTAGTCTTAAGCTTCTTACCTTCCACTCAAGTTTACTAAAACTATGGAACTGGTTGTGGATTTCAGGATGGGGAAGCCAGGAGAACACAAACCAGACCTCATGGCAAGGGAAAGAATTGCAAATTCATGGGTGTCAGCATTTCTGAAGATCAATCCTGGGGCTTCCATGTAGCTGCAATCACAAAGAAGACTCACCAGCAGCGATAATTCATTAGGAGTTTGAGGAGATTTGGTATGTCACTAAAGACTCTTGCAAATTTCTATAGATGTACCATAGAGAGCATTCTGACTGGTTGCATGACTGTCTGATATGGAGGTGCCAATGCACAGGACAGGAAAAGATTACAGAGAGGTGTGAACTCGGTTATTATAGGCATGTCTTCATTCCATTGAGGACATCCTCAAGAGCAAGCATCTCAAGAAAGTAACCTCTGTCCTCAAGGACTCTCACAACCTAAGCCATGCCCTCTTTAAACTGCTACCATCAGGAAGAAGGTACAGGAGCCAGAAGATGAACACCCAACAGTACAAAAACAGCTTTTTCCCCTCCACCATCAGATTTCTGAATGGACAATGAACCACAGATACAATCTCACTTTTTCTCTTTTGAACCTTTATTTTTAATGTAATTTCTAGCAACTTTTGGAACTGTAATGCTCCTGCAACAAAAAAAAAACAAATGTTAACCAACCTTATTGTCTCAGTATTTATAAGCTCAGTTAAATAAAGTTTCTAGTCAATAGTTCCCAGTCATCTACTACCCCCACGATAATGGTAGTGCTCGATTTGGCAAGAGTAATACCTTCAAATGTTAAAAGGAGGCTACTTGGCTTCAGCCAACAAGAGATTTGATATATTCCTTATTCAATCATCACAGATTAAAATTATTTGCACATTAATCTTATTTATTTGCGGAACTACATTTTGTGGAAAATATTTGGCAATCCTTCCACACAATAACCACATCTCAAAAGATTCATTCAATGAACTGTTCAAACCAATTTGGAACAACTCAAGGCAAATAATTGATGAGCATAGTAAAGATGAAATTCATTTTTCATCATTTTAACATGGCACAGTGATGCAGAAGCCATCCAATTATCTTTTCAATGTACAAAAATTCTGACTTTTCATCTTTTCGAGATATGCAGAAGGCAGCAGAGCCCAACATTATCCCAGCAGTTTGGCGGTACTCCAGTGTTACTGTGGTTGATGCACAATGTTCTATGCTGAAATTCTGGCATCAAATTAGCATGGAGGATTATCCAAATGCATTATGTCCACAATCCGATAAAGCTAATTATCACCACATTAGCCTGTTCTAATTATTAAATTAATGGAAAGGCAGTCTTCAGCTACACCATGAATCAGGACTTATTCACTAAACTGGTCAATAATGCTTATGTTCTCTTCAATAAAAACCTCACAGAAACTTTGGTCCGAACATGGAGGAAAGAACACAACTTCAGTGGTGACAATGACTGCTCAAGATATTATGAGAGTACTGCATCCAGAATGACATCAAAGAAACATTGAAAAATGTAAATTCATGGATTAAAAACTCTCCACTGGCTGAAGTTGTTCCTTCAACAAAATACGAAAAGTGTGCTGGTGGAAGGGCCAGACTTTGACAAAGGATAGTGAGCTGAACAACAATTCATCATGAATAGCACATCCATGTACAACTCAAAACAGTTATTTTGCCCAAGGAATCTGCCCCATGATCCATAGAACAATTAAACATCACAGCACAGAAATAGGCCCCTTTGGCACTTCTAGTCTGTGCCAAACCATTTGTGTGCCTTGTCCCACTGACCTGCACCCAGTCCATAGCCCTCCATACCTCTCCCATCCATGTACCTGTCCAAATTCTTCTTTAATGTTAAAATTGAGCCTGCATTCACCACAGTCCCACCAATCTCTGTGCAAAGATGTTTCCCCTAATGTACCCCTTAAACATTTCCCCTTTCACCCTTAACCCATGTCCTCTGGTTTGTAAGACACCTACCCTCAGTGGAAAAAGCCTATCTATATTTAATCTGTCTATTCCCCTCATAATTTTAAACACCTTTATCAAATCACCCCTCATTCTTCTAGGCTTCACAGAATAGAGTCCTAACCTGTTTAATCCTTCCCTGTAACTCAGTCCGGGTAACATCTGAGTAAAATCTTCTCTGCAGACTTTCAATATTATTGATATAGTTTCTGTAGTTAGGTGACCAAAATTGCAAACATTCCAAATTTGGCCTCACCAATGTTTAATACAACTTTACCATCACATCTCAACTCCAACACCCAATTATTTATGAAGGCCAAAAGCTCTCTTTACAATACTATCTACCTGTGACACTACTTTCAGGGAATTATGTATGGGAACCCTAATACCCCTGAGCGTAAAGCCCTCCAGAAAGTATTGGACACAGCCCAGGACATCACAGGCAAAACCCTCCCCACCATTGACAATATCTGATGGCAGAGAGCAGCAGCAATCAAGGATTCATACCACCCAGCACATGCTCTATTCTTGCTCCTACCAGCAGGAAGAGGTATAGGTGCCACAAGACTCACATCACCAGGCTCAGGACAGCTCTTCAACAATAAATTAAGGACTCTTATTTTTGCACTTTATTGATTTTTGTTATCCTCTCTGTAATACATAGCCAGTTTGTTTACTTTTGTTATCTTTTTACAGTTCTTTATTTGTTCAGGGAGTTAGGCACTAGGTGGAAGCTGCTGAAGATCCAGCTGCGCTGGATGGGTCACGTCTCCAGAATGGAGGACCATTGCCTTCCCAAGATCGTGTTATATGGCGAGCTCTCCACTGGCCACCGTGACAGAGGTGCACCAAAGAAAAGGTACAAGGACTGCCTAAAGAAATCTCTTGGTGCCTGCCACATTGACCACCGCCAGTGGGCTGATAACGCCTCAAACCGTGCATCTTGGCGCCTCACAGTTTGGCGGGCAGCAACCTCCTTTGAAGAAGACCGCAGAGCCCACCTCACTGACAAAAGGCAAAGGAGGAAAAACCCAACACCCAACCCCAACCAACCAATTTTCCCCTGCAACCGCTGCAACCGTGTCTGCCTGTCCCGCATCGGACTTGTCAGCCACAAACGAGCCTGCAGCTGACGTGGACTTTTTACCCCCTCCATAAATCTTCGTCCGCGAAGCCAAGCCAAAGAAAGAAATTTGTTTACATGTATATGTTGTGTAGTTTTTCTTTGCACTCGCAGTAAATGGTAATCTGCCTTGCCCGCAGGAAAAAGAACCTCAGAGTTGTATGTGACGTCAATGTATATACTCTGACATTAAATCTGAACCTGTATTCTAAAATCCCTCTGTTCTACCAC
The DNA here is from genome assembly GCF_036971445.1 of Narcine bancroftii. Lineage (NCBI taxonomy): Eukaryota > Metazoa > Chordata > Chondrichthyes > Torpediniformes > Narcinidae > Narcine > Narcine bancroftii. The sequence goes on along the minus strand of NC_091471.1, from coordinate 46,032,697 downwards.
ATTCCTCAGTGCCTGACCATTTAATGTGTATGTCTTTTCTTGGTTTATCTCCCAAAATGCAACACCTTAAATTCGTTTTCATTAAATCTTCATCTACCACTTTTCAGCCCATTTTTTCTGGCTGGTCCAGATCTCTTTGCAAGCTTTGAAAATCTTTGTGTCATCTGATTTTTGATAAGGATAATAAATAACAATGGTCCCAGCACCACCTCCTGAGTCACAGGCCTCCAGTCTGTGAAGCAATCATCAACCACTATTCTCTAGCTTCTTCCGTCCAGCCATTGTCGCATCTAGCTTACTACCCCATCAAAAATACTGAGTGTCTGAACCTTACTAACTAAACTCCCATATGGGACCTTGTCAAGGGCCTTACGAAATTCCATGTAGACAACATCAAGAGCCTTTCCTTCGTCAACTTTCATGGTAGCCTCCTTGAAAAACTCTCTCAGATTGATTAAAAATGAACTACCATGCACAAAGATCATGTTGATCTATTCAAATATTTGTATATCCAGTCTCTAATAACACCTTTCAATAATTTACCTACTAGTGACGTCATGCTCACTAGCCTATAATTTCCAGGGTTAATTTTGGAGCCTTTTTTAAACAAATGAACAAGAGCTGCCCTCCAATCCTCCGGCAGCACACCCATGGCTAAGGACATTTTAAATAGTTCTGCCAGAGCAAATCTTTCCTCAAGAAAGTTAGTCCCATTCCAGTTCAGATTCAAACTGTCCCATCGCAACAGGTGTTACCTTCCCTCCTGCACCTTGTCTTTAGCCACATATTAAGTTGTATTATTTTCCTATTTCTCACTCACTAGCTCATGGCATGGATAGCAATCCTGACATCACAACCCTAGAGATCCTGTCCTTCCACCTAGTGCCTAACTCCCTGAACTCTCCTTGCAGGATCTCATCACCCTTCCTACCCACGTCATTGTTCCTTACATGCATCACATCTGGATGCTCACCCTCCCTCCTGAGAATGTCATGAACTTAATCTGAGGTATCTCAGACCATGGAACCAGGAAAGCAAAATGTTATTGAGGAGAATGACCACAGCGGTGCCCTGCACTGCATGCCTGTTCCACTTGCCTTTCCTGACTGTTACCCAGTTACCTTCCTCCTCCCTCCAAGGTGTCATAGAATCCCTGCAACTCTTCTCCATCACCCCCTTAGCCTTCCGAATGATCCAGACTTCATCCAACTTCAGCTCTAAATCCTTAACTCAGTTTGAAAGGACCTGAACCTGGATGCACCTCTTGGAGACTCCCATTCCCATCACCTATGATGAGGAAAAAAGAATGATTCTTAAAACTTGCCTAACCTGTGCCTATCTGCTGAATCTTTTTTTTCCCTCGAGTAGAGTGGCCCTTACTTACTTCAACTCCTGCACCACCACTTCACACCCTATTCGCCAAAATGCCTTTCCACTCTGACTCAGACCAGTCCCTTGGTAAATCTTCAAAGGCTTAAGGATCTTGAAGGTTCTTGTCTCAAGATGACCAGAACTGGGAGGAGTCACATGATGGAGTAGTGGCCGGTCGGGTAAAACCAGCCCTCTCCAGAAAAAAAGGAAAAAAGTTAGGAAAAGACAAAGCTCAACAAAAAAAGTATAAGAAATATAAGATAAAGTTACAGAGAAGAGAAAGAAGATGGCACCCAAGAAGGAGAAAAGAAAAACAACCAAAAAAAAAAGCAAATTTACTGGAGAAGAAAGAAGAAGGCCTTACCTGCACGAAGGAACAGAGAGCTGTGGTGGTGAGGAGCGCCTGATCCCCGAGGTTTGTGCCTGCCCTGCAGAGTCACGACCTCTCAACCGGTGGACTTCAAAAATGGCTCTCGGATCCAAAAAGTGCGCAGTGCGCAATCAAAGGAGAAAGAAAACACCAACAGTAGGGGGGCTCAGCAAAGGAGCGGGCAGCCACAGTGTGACCAGCTAAAGGACACCTGACACCAAGGCACTCAGGATGAGGAAGGCGGCAGGGGAGGGAGCGAGGAAACAGATGAGGGAGAAAGACGGAGGGGTGACCGACAAGAGGATCAATGGCAGGAGGCCCGACAGACGGGTAGCCCAGGAGGGGAAGACCAACAGCAAGAGACCCATCAAGAGGAGGCCTGACAAAGAGATATAAGCAGCTCATCAGGAAAAACGGAAGAGAAACTGATACAAAGAAGAGAAGAAGACACAAACACAGGTACAGACACAGAAGAGGAAGAAAAAGACCAAGATCTTCACAGAGAAATAGAAGGTAAAGCTGATGGACAGAATATAGATAAAGCCTTTTTTGAAGAGACCTTTGAAAGAATGGTTATCCTGAGAATTTAGTGCAATTAAAAGAAAAAGGAAAAGAGCAGAAGATAAAATGCAAAGTTTAGAAATGGTCATGACAGAAATAGGGAAAAGAGTAGAGAATGTAGAAGAGTGGAAAACGGTTGTAGAAATGGAAGTAAATGACTTAAGAGAAAAATAGGAAGAAAATGACAAAAAAATTAAAGAGACACACGAGTTGCTATTTCAGAAAATTGATATGTTGGAAAATTATAGTAGGCAAAACAACATTAAAATAGTGGGCCTGAAGGAGGGTGAAGGCGGCACAGACATGAAGGAATTTATAAAAAGATGGATCCCAAAGGTCCTGGGAACGACAGAAATGCAGGAAGAAATGGAAATAGAAAGGGCACACAGAGCACAAGCTCCGAAACTTCAGACACATCAAAAACCAAGATCCATCTTAGTAAAATTTTTGAGATATACAACAAGAGAAAATTTACTGGAGCGGGCAAGGAATAAAATTAGAGAAAATAATAAGCCATTGGAATAAAAAGGTCAAAAAATATTTTTTTACTCAGACATAATTTTTGAACTCTTAAAGAGGAGGAAGGAGTTTAATACAGCGAAAATGATTTTATGGAAAAAAGGTTACAAATTCATGTTAAGACATCCAGCCGTGCTTAAAGTATTTATACCCGGGAGAGCAAAACAGACTGTTCTCAGATCCAGAGGAAGCACAAGAATTTGCAGAACATTTGCAGGACAGAAGGAGAGATGAAGAGATGTAACAAGAATGAAGAATGGCGATAAAGTATATGTAAAGATGTAAAAACAATGTATATGTAAAGAACTAAAGAAGGAAAAAAGAAGGGAAAGAAGGAAGGGGGAAAAACGAGAGAGCTTTGATATATGTGTGTAAATAAAAAGTATTTTCTGGGGGGGCTAGGGGGAGAGGGAATAATCATCACTGCAAAATCAGTTGACGCTTGTGAGCAGGATCGCAATCCAAATGGAATGGGGAGTTGTGGTTGCCCGGCAAAGGATAAGGGGCAACCCAGAGAGGGGTGGGGAGCATTTGGAATTAAAGTATTATTGGGTGTGGGAATATTTGGAGTATTTTATGTTTTAAATGTGTTGTCGTACATTGAGTTTAATAAAGGAAAACTAAGAAATCAAAATGGGAAAAAGGGGGATGGAGGTGGTGAGGAAGTGGAAAAGAAGTGTAAGCAAGATACAAGATGGCCACATTAAACTATATGACTATAAACATTAATGGAATACATAACCAAATTAAAAGGAAGAGGCTACTAAATTTACTGAAAAAAGAAAAAGTAGATAGAGCATTTGTGCAGGAAATGCATCTAACTGAAGTGGACCATAACAAATTAAAGAGAGACTGGGTAGGACACGTAGCGGCAGCATCACATAATTCAAAAGCTAGAGGTGTAGCCATATTAGTTAACAAAAATGTACCAATCAAAATAGAGGAGGAAATAATAGATCCAGCAGTGAGGTATGTAATGATAAAATGTCAGATATACTCAGAATTTTGGAATTTGCTCAATATATAATGCGCCTAACAAGGAGGATCAAAAGTTTATGCAGGATATTTTTTTGAAGATTGCGGACACACAAGGAAATATATTGATAGGAGGGGATTTCAACCTTAATTTAGATCCAATGTTGGATAAAACTGGAAAAAAGACAACCAAAAAGAATAAAGTAGCCAAATTTATGGTTAAATCAATGCAGGAAATTAAACTTATGGATATATGGAGGAGGCCACACCCAAGAGAGAAGGTATATTCATATTAATCGAGTCGGCATAAAACATACTCAAGAATTGATATGTTTTTGTTGTCGGCCCATATTCAAGGGAGAGTTAGGAAAACTGAGTATAAAGCTAGACTATTATCAGATCATTCATCCCTGTTATTAGCAATAGAACTGGAGGATATCCCACCAAGAACATATAGATGGAGGTCAAACACCATGCTACTTAAAAGGCAGGAATTTAGAGAGTTTATTGAACGCCAAATTGAAACATATTTTGAAATAAACACAGTCAGTGAAAGACAAATTTATAATATAGGTTGCAATGAAAGCCTTCATTAGAGACAAATAATAAGTTATGTAACTAAGATGAAAAAGGACTACAATCAGGAAAGAGAGCAGTTGGAAAGGGAGATAGTAAGTAGAGAAAAGGAACTAGTAAAAAGGGATGATATAATGAAAAAGAGAGAATTGTCAGACAAAAGAATAAAATACATAATATTACAAACATATAAGGTGGAGAAGAACATAATGAAAACAAAGCAAAAGAATTACGAACTGGGAGAAAAAACACAAAAAATATTAGCCTGGCAACTAAAAACAGAACAAGCTAAAAAAAATGTATTGTCATCAAGGAAAAAGGACAAACAAATTACATATAACCCATCAGAGATTAATGAAAACTTTAAGGAATTTTATGAACAATTATACCAAACTGAGAATGAGGGGAAAGATGATAGAGGAGTTTTTAGCTAAAATTGAACTGCCGAAATTGCAAGAGGAACAAAACAAACTAATAAAACTATTTGAAACAGAGGAAGTACAGGATATATTAAAAAAAAAGCTTCCAAACAATAAAACACCAGGAGAGGTTGGATTTCCAATAGAATTTAATAAAACATTTAGAGAGTTATTAATTCCTCCTCTCCTAGAAGTAATGAACCAGGTAGAAGAAACACAAAACTTGCCAGATTCATGTAAGATAGCAATAATTACAGTAATACCAAAGACGGGGAAGGATCCATTAACACCAGCATCCTATCGTTCAATATCTCTACTTAACTCAGATAATAGCGAAATTATTAGCAAACAGATTGGCCGATTGTGTACCAAAAATAGTAATACAAGATCAAACTGGATTTATTAAGAAAAGACAAACAGCGGATAATGTCTGTAAACTTATTAATCTAATTCATGCAGTTGAAGGAAATAAGAAACCAATAGTGGTTGTTGTTTTAGACGCAGAAAAAGCCTTTGACAGAGTAGAGTAGAACTACCTATTTAAAGTATTACAGAAGTTCAATCTACCAGAAAAATATATAAATTGGATTAAAGCATTGTATAATGGACCGTTGGCACAGGTAGCAGTAAATGGATATGTATCAAATCAATTTAAATTAAGTAGGTCAACTAGACAGGGAAGTCCATTATCCCCTCATTGTTCGCCTTAGCAATAGAACTTTTGGCAGGACTGATAGGAATAGAAAATAAAATAAAAGGGATAAAAATAAAGGAAAAGGAGTATAAAATTAGCTTATTTGCAGATGATATCATGGTATGCCCAACAGAACGAGAGATATCAATAAAAGAATTTTAAGAAATTGAAGGAATATGGAGAAATATCGGGGTACAAGATCAACGCAAATAAAAATAAAGTGATGCCAATGAGTAATGTGCATTATACAGAATTTAAAAAAAGAATCACCAATTAAATGGCAAGCACAAGCAATCTGATACCTAGGTATCAGATTAGTTAATAACTTAAGCCACTTGTACAAACTAAATTATCAGCCACTAATAAAGAAATTGCAGGAAGACTTAGAACAACAGAAAAAAAAAATTAATGAACTATAGAGAATAATGAGGAAATTCTTGTGGAAAAGAAGGAAAACAAGGGTAGCGTTAGATAAATTAACAGAGGTATACCAAGGTGGTTTGCAGTTACCAAACTTTAGAAATTATTATAGAGCCACACAATTAAGGTATTTATCAGATTTTTACCAGACAAGGGAAAAACCAGACTGGACTAAGATAAAACTAGATAAAATAGGGGAGAAGGTATAGTTTATAAGTGGGATGAAAAGTTGGTGCAATATAAAAGCTCACCAGTATTGCATCATTTACTTAATACATGGAAGAAAATCCACTTAGAAAGGAAAAAAAACAATTACCAAATACCAAAATTATTATTGTCGCAAAACCCACTAATCCCTTTTACAATAGAGAATGGGAGAGAAAAGGATTCAAAAGAATAGAAAATTTTTTTTGGGTAATAATTTATTAACATTTCAACAGTTGAAGTACAAATAAGGAATAACTTATGGTACAATGTTTGCATATCATCAACTGAAATCTTAAAGGATAAATTGGGAAACAGATTGAGATTACCTGAAGGAAGCAGCTTTGAATATGTGATTACAGACACAATGATAATTAAAAGATTTGTAACGAACATGTACATTAAGATGCAAGATAAGGAAAATGATGAAATAAACTATAAACCTAAACAGAAGTGGGAAAAGGATTTAAACATAAGGATAAAAAATGTAGTGTGAGAAAAGTTATGTTCTGGAACTATGAAGAATATTGTAACACAAGTTACGCATGATACAATATAATTGGTTACACAGGATATATATCACTCCTCAAAAATTAAAAGAATGGGATTCAACATTATCAGATAGATGTTTTCTCTGTAAGAAGGAAATGGGAACAGTACATGCAATTTGGGCATGTACGAAAGTGAAAACGTTTAGGGTAGAGCAAAATCAGATATTAAAGATCTTTCTTTTAAGTAACATAAGAAGTAAAGAATTAGGCCTCAAATTGGTAAAACGCAAAAAAGATTCATTATGATAGCCTTAGCTGCAGGAAAAAATTGTATAATGTCAACTTGAAAAATGGAAGAGAGCCTGAGAATACAGCAATGGTACATGGAAATGAATAAATGTATTCCATTGGAAAAAATATCATATAGTTTAAAAAATAAAGTCACATAGTTAGAACAAATTTGGGAACCATACATGGAACATAAGAGAGAGAGCTTGCCTCGGACTTCCACCCCCTAAAATAACAAAACGACTTCATTCAGTGTGTAACAAATAGATGAAGCATTTTTCTTGTTTATTTTCCTTTATGTGAAGATATTGATTTATGGTTTTATTGTATTGTATATGTTGAATATTTATGAGTTTTGGAGGGGCGTGGGAAGAGGGGAGAGAGGGAAAGGAGGAAAAAAGGGAGAAAATGCCACTGTGTATATTTAATGAGAAACATTTGTACATATTTTGGTTGATATGGTTCACAGTGTGAAAAATAAAAAAAATTAAAAAAATGACCAAAACTGAATGAAAAGTTCACAGTCTCCAAGAACACTGCCAAGCCTCACCATGAATGCTTCAAACATATATTTCTCAACAGGTTGCTCAAAGGTGCTTTGGGGGGTGCTCATCAACCATTAAAAAAAAATTAATAAAAATTACATGATGTGAGTCATATAAACCCAGAAATTTGCATCCGTCTAAAGAAAAAAAAATATGTTAAATGCTTTCCAAACCTATCCTAGAATAGTTAACAGAAATACTTGGACTACTTACTAAGCAGCCCTTTTTCTTAATTTTTTTATTTTTCACACTATGAACCATATTGACCAAAATACACATAAATATTTCCCTCTTTGAATCTCCCCTTTTCCCCCTCCTTTCCCTCCCTCCTTCACACCCCCTCCCCACCCACTCAACGTTCAACCTATATGATACATTAAACCCATTAAACAATGTCATCACACAATGAAAATAAACAAGAAATTTGTGTCTTCTACTTTTACATACTGGGTCAGTTCATTTCGTCTTCTTCTCCTTCTGTCATTTTAGGCAGTGGAGGTCCGTGGTAGGACTTCTCTGTTGTGTTCCATGTACGGTTCCCAAATTTGTTTGAATACTGTGATGTTATTTCTTAAATTATATGTTATTTTTTCCAATAGAATACATTTATTTATTTCTATGTACCATTGCTGTATTTTCAGGCTATCTTCTGATTTCCAGGTTGACATAATACACGTAGAAAGGAAAGAAACAAATGATCAACTACCAAAATTAATATTGACGCAAAATCAACTAATCCCCTTCACAATAGATAACCTTTCCTTTAGAGAATGGGAGAGAAAAGGGATCAAAAGAATAGAAAATTGTTTTTTGGGAAATAAATTATTATCCTTTGAACAAATGAAGTGCAAATATGGTATAACTCACGGTACAATGTTTGCATACCACCAACCGAAAACCAACTTGAAGGACAAATTGGGAAGTAGGCTGAGGTTACCAGAGGAAGCAATTTTGAATATGTGATTACAGACACAATGATAATTAAAAGATTTATAACAAACATGTACATCAAACTGCAAGAGAAAGAGAACGAGGAAATAAGCTGTAAACCCAAACAATAAGTGGGAACAAGATCTAAACATAAAGATAAAGAATGAAACATGGGAAAAGCTATGCTCCGGAACTATGAGAAATACAATAAACACGAGGTTACACATAATACAATATAATTGGTTGCATAGGCTATACATCACCCCCAAAAGTTAAATAAATGGGACCCAACAGTATCAGATAGATGTTTTCGCTGTAAGAAGGAAACGGGAACAACAGTACATGCAATTTGGGCATGTGAGAAAGTGGAAAAATTTTTGGAAGATCTAAATCAGATATTAAATAAAATCACAAAAAGCAACATATCAAAAAATCCAGAGATCTTTCTTCTAAGCAATATAAGAAGTAAATAACTTGGACTCGATTTGGATGGAGCACAAAAAAGATTTATTATGATAGCCTAAGCAGCCCTTTTAATGCCCAATAGTTAACAATAGTTGCAAGCACGGGAAGATCACATAAAATCACAATTTAAGCCTTCATTCAGTTTTCAAATGTGGCACTTTCGAATGGGAATTAATAGAAACAGAATGTTCTGTAGCATTCACATTATTTGCACAGATGCAGTTCTTCCAACTGTTCAACAGCAATAGGTTTGGACTTTATTTCCTGGAACATAAGAGGGGTAGGGGGAGGTAGGATTTGAGATTTGACAGAGGTATACAAAATTATGAGGGATAGAGATTGGGTAAATGCAGCAGGCTTTGTCCACTGAGGTTGAGTGAGTCAAGAACGAAAGGACATGGGTTAAGAGTGAAAAGTGAAATATTTAAGGGAAACAAGGGGGAATGCCGTCACTCAGAGGGTAGTGAGTGGGGAACGAGTTGCCAGCGGAAGTGGTGGATGCAGCTTTGATTTCAACATTTAACACTGGATAGTTACATGGATCAAAGTGTGTAGGAGACTATGGTCCGGGTGGAAGTCGATGGGACTCTGCAGAAATATTGTTTGATATGGACTAAATGGGTTTCTGTATTATAATGTTCTTGGTACTAACTGGTGGCAGAGTTGTGATCATTTAATTTCAGAACAATGATCAAAGCATACAACTATTTAAATGCAATGCTTTAAACCAAGAAATCACAACCACTTAAGAAACAGCTGGTGATGCCATGACCACTTATTTTCAATACCATAGGTGGAAACATGCAGTGAATTCCCCAGTTCTCTCCTGCTAAGAATATTCAAGCCCTGAAAGGTTTAAAAGGGACTACCATGTGTTACAATCCCAAAGGACACCAAAATCCAGCAGCAATAGACATTCACCAAGACCAGTGGTTTTTAAAACAAAAGTTATTTTTAATCAACTTCAAACATGAAAATAGAATCAAACTTTAACTTAACTCTATTCTTATACTATACTCGATACTAACCCAAATTACCCCCTTCTAATTCTAAGCGCACATTTATGTAATGTGTGTGTAAATTCAAGAAAAGTTCTTTGGTTCACAGTTCAATCTCATTTCTCCTTCTTCCAAGTTCTCTGGTTGTAGACAATCACCATACTATGCACAGAATTTAACATGTATAAAGTTCACCAGGCTTTGGTGCTTGAAAGGTAACTGTTTACCGCTCAGGAAGGTTCTTGTAGGGTTTGCAGAAAGAGAGATTTGTTGTTCCAGGATTTCCACAACTGAGGTACCACCACTAGTCACCTCAGGGACTTGCTGATGAAACTTGCCCCATCAGGGTCTTCTAGATGGTAACCTCTTTCTTCAAGCTACCACAGAGTTCCATTCCTTCCTCTATTTCAAGAGAAACATTAGTCAGATAGCACTTCCAGCCATCTACTGCTCTGGAACTTGCTTTCAACAGTTTCAAACAGTTTTCTCTGGATTGCACTTTTCAGTTACTTGTCAGTGTCCCACACACTGACTGACTGACTGAGCTGACTCTCTCTCTTTCCCAACTGAAATTCCAAAGAGAGCATGTAACTCATGTCTTGCAAAACCCCACCTTCTCCAGCAAACAACAGGAGTTCTTTCTTCTTCTCAAGTTGTCATCTTCGGTAAACAATCCAGAATTGACCTTTCTGTGAGCACGATGCAGAAAGGGTACTGACAGACAGCAGGACTCCAGCAAGACAATGGTCAAGCATTTTATAAAGTCAGTTCAATTAACACCTACTTGTGAAAGGTGCTTACATTCTCCAGAGATCTTGTAATGTGAATTCTTCAGTCTTTCAAATAAGATCTGTTTTAAAATGTGTGTATGTATGTGACCTACTCTAAATCTTATAAATTCTCCCCAAATATTAATATTGTTACACATGAGTACATTCCCAGGGTCAGATAACAACTTTTTCTGCATCATCCATACATGAGATACATTGTTATGGACAAAATCAGTATGTACTGTTCTTCAGTTAGCTTATTTGAAATGCTACAATCTGTCAAACACTTTTTTTCTCTTCAAGACCTGTTGAGGGCAGCTAGCATGCCAAGTATTTTGTTCTTTACATATTTATACTTAGTTTCGAACTTTCTTACAGAATTACATCAATGTAAAACTGCTGAAATCTCGGTCATCTTCAAACCCTCACCAAGATAGGAAACTTGGAAGGATAACAAGTTTCTTGACATGTGATTGTATGAGTACAACCCAATGAAAAAGCATTCTCCGTTGCTTGATGCAAAACATATGGACACACAAACAGACATAACAAACATAGACAAATAATACATATGCAGGTCAAGTATCTCATCAATACAAATAAATAAATAATTAGATCTTGCTTTCCACATTTGAGAGTCTCGGATGGTTCGTATAAGTTCAGCCTTCTCACTGACAATGAGCCAAACCCAGATTAGGAATCACTGCTTATAAAATGCTGCCTTCACAATCTATCCAGTTATAAGAAACCAAAAAGGCACTTACGTGATAGAACATTATCAACATATTGTGGCAGGTATGGTGCCCAAATATCTATCGTTTCCTTTCTTCCTTCTTTGCCAATTCTGCGAAGCTCTGCTAACAGTAAAGCTTGAGCAGCTTCTCTCACCTATTGAAGAAAAGATTGGTGAAATGTATAAATTTTAGTGTGAAATTATGGATGATACAAACTAAATAAAAATGAAAGGCAAAAATTTCAAAATTAAAATCATTGTTAAGATGAGCAGTTCAATTAATAGAAGCAGAACTTTTGTTGCAATGTTACATTGTAAACAATATAGAATCACACAGTTTGTGTGACCCCAGGAATTGCCAACGTTTAGATGTGTAATGTTTGGTGGTCTTCATTCAACCCTCATGTTGTCTTTTTTTTTTCAAACAAGTGTATTTAAACAAAGTAATATTTTTACTATTTCAGCACAGTTGTGATGTCGAGGCTACCATTTATCAACCGCAGGTACAAAATACGATTTACCAACCTCAATAAAATGCTCTAAAACTGTGATAGCCAGCAAAGTATTTTTCAAGTAAACCAAACTTGAAATTACACCCCATATTACGTAGAAAAATAGACTTCTGAATCTGCAAATACTTTAATATTGAAAATCAGATATTTTCAATTTTCTGACTGCAATTCATCAAAATTTGAGAAAAAGTGTTTTTTTTTTGGTGTCCTAAATTTAAATTTAAAAATTAAAATTAGACATTGTAGTGGGCCGCCAAATGTACCTGGCTCGAAGCGGCGACCTGACACCGGAGGCCTGCGGCCTATAGAGTCGGCCGAGACAGGCTATGCACTTCGAAGTCAGCGCTCAAATCATCAGCATGTGACTGAAGTGCCCCATTCTGATGAGCTGGTCAGCGGCAGCTAAATGGGTGGGACTAGGGAAGCAGTAACACCTGGGGATGAGAGGGACCTGCTGATTGGCCACTCCTTGGATAGCACTAAACATCCAATCCCAGGAAACAGATCGTAATGTCATCAGTCAGGTGGCATAATGATGTCACAATAGACTTCTAAGCTCTTATAAGGAGAGTTGCCAGCACAATATATCAGTGTTGAATTCACTCCATAGTGTGTGTCTCTCCTTCGAGCGTAAGCTCTCCAGCAGTAGCAGCCGCTACAGTGATAACCCCTTAATGCTCCAACTGGCATCGTGGATCTGAAGAATAAGCGACCAGTCTGCAATCAACACAGTCTTGATGAAGCTGTCCAGCTTCTAGACATCACAGCCATGGGTGTGATTCCAGCAAGCTGAGGTGCAGTTTGCCATCACCGCTGATGACACCTGCTTCTACTATGTGGTCAGCACTCTCAAGCAGGACATGGCAGCACACATTACTGACTTCCTCCAGAAACCGCTGAACTAGGGAAGTTTCAGGCCATCGAGGAGCTGCTAACCCAAGCTTTTAGGCTTTCATGGCATGGGTCTGCTACTCACGGAGTTTGGGGGACAGGGCCTCATCTGTCCTCATGAGGAACATGCTCGGTTTAAATGATGGTCATACCCTTTGTGCTCTATTCAAGCAAATTTCCTGGAGCGATTACCTGAGGACATCTGTCTACTCATAACCGGAGGACTTTGCGGACCCCAGGAAGGTAGCCGCCAGAGCCAACTGGCTCTGGGTGACAAGAAGGGACATCCGCATGGCCTCTTCTCATCAATATTGGCCAACCAGGAGGCCATTCGACAGACCAACCAGCAAGTCTTCCTCCAAGCCTGCAAACCCTGGTGAGCCATATTGATTCTACCATCAGCGATAGGATTGTGAGGCCTGCCAATGCCAATCACCCTGCAGGTTCGCAGGAAATGTCAACACCGATTATCGATAGTGGCTGCGGCGGCTGGCCTACACAACAGCCTTCTCAATATCAGGGATACAGTGTCAGGCCGACGCTTCCAGGTCAACACCGGGGCCAAGATCAGTGTCCTCCCTTCCTCTACCTCCAATGCACACCACCAGAAGGCAGGGCGCAGGTAACTGGCTATCAATAACTCTTCAATACAGACCTATAGCACCCTTACTATCCCCCTCCATTTCGGCAACCGCCACTTGGTGATATGATTTTGTAGACGTCCTCCAGCCTCTCCTCGGGGCAGACCCTAAGGGTCAATTCCTTCCTAGTCAATATCAAGGGCCACCGGCTAGTACACACAAAGACCTTTGAGACCCTTGCACTGGAACGCACCAAACTGACCACTCCCCACCTACACTCGCTGGCAAGTCCAAGCAATGAATTTGCCATGATTCCAGCCGAGTTCCCCTCCATCACGATGCCACACTTTAACTCCACTGAGTCTGAACATGCAGCAAGGCATCAGATCCTCACTAAAGGCCCCCCCATTTAATGCCACCTCCCAACAGATAAACTCAACCTCGCCAAGGAGGAGGTTTTTTTTTAAATGAAGGAGCTCAGAATTGTCTGCTAATCCAACGACCTCTGGGCCTCCCCCCTCCACATGGTCCCTAAGGCATCAGGGGGTTGGAGTCTATGCAGGGACTACCGCTGGCTAAATGAAGCCATCATGCTAGATAGATATCATGTCCCCCATTTTCAGGACTTTTCGCAAACCTACAAGGGGCACAGATATATTCCAAAATTGACTCAATCCGTGGCTATCATCAGATCTCCATCCACTCTGAGGATATCACAAAGTCTGCAATTATAACACCATTTGAAACATAGAAAATATGTTGTAGGAGTAGGCCATTTGGCCCTACACTGCCATTCATTATGATCATGGCTGATCAGTACCCGGTTCCTGCCTTCCCCCCATACCCCCTAATCCCCTTGGTCACAAGGGCCAAATCTAACCGACACTTAAATATTGACAGGGAACCAGCCTCAACTACTTCCTGTGGCAAAGAATTCCACACATTTACCACTCTCTGAGAGAAGAATTTTTTCCTCATCTCAGTCCTAAAAAACTTATCCCTTATCCTTAAACTATGGCCCCTGGTTCTGGTTTTTCCCAGCACTGGAAACAACCTTCCTGCATCTAGTCTGTCTAAACCCTTAAGAATTTTATGTTTCTAAAAGATTCCCCCTCAATCTTCTAAATTCCAAAGAATACAAGTATAGTCTATCCAACCTTTCTTCATATGCAAGTCTTTCCATCCCCGGTATCAGCCTAGTGAACCTTCTCTGCTCCCCCTCCAAGGCAAGGATATCCTTCCTCAGATAAGGCGACCAAAACTGCATGCAGTACTCCAGGTGTGGTCTCACCAAAGGCCTGTACAGCTGCAGCAGAATTTCCCTACTCCTGGACTCAAATCCTCTCGCTATGAATGGCAACATACCATTCGCCCTCTTCACCGTCTGCTGCACCTGCACGCCCACTTTCAACAACTGATGCACAGCAACACCCAAGTCTCGCTGCATCTCCCTTTTTCCTAAACAGATACCATTTAAATAAGAATCCTCTTTCCTGTTCTTACCTTCAAAGTGGATAACCTCGCATTTATCCACATTATACTGCATCTGCCACATTCTGGCCCACTCGTCTAACTTGTTCAAATCACCCTTCACTCTCCTAGCATCCTCCACACAGCTAACTCTGCCACCCAACTTCGAACTGTCTGCAAATTTCGAGATACTGCTATCTATTCCCACATCTAAGTCATTGATATATATCGTAAACAACTGCAGCCCCAGCACTGAGCCCTGCGGTAGCCCACTCGTCACTGGCTGCATTCTGAAAAGAACCCATTTATTTCTACTTTTTGCTTCCTGTCCCTCAACCAATTTTCTATCCACCTTAATACCATACTTCGTACACCATCCTCTTTATGTTTATATGCTAGTCTTCTGTGCGGAACCTTATCAAATGACTTACTAAAGTCCAGCTATGCCACATCCACTGGTTCTCCCCTATCCACTCTACTGGTTACATCCTCAAAAAATTCAATTAGATTTGTCAGACATGATTTCCCCTTCACAAAACCATGCTGGCTCTGTGCGATGATACCACTACTTTCCAAATGTACTGCAATTGCATCTTTAATAACTGATTCTAGCACCTTCCCTACTACCGATGTCAGGCTAACTGGTCTGTAGTTTCCCGATTTCTCTCTCCCTCCCATCTTAAAGAGTGGGGTTATGTTGGCCACCTTCCAATCCTCAGGAACTAATCCAGTATCCAAAGAGGTTTGAAACATTATCACCAACGCATCCACTATTTCCTGGGCTACTTCCTTCAGCACTCTCTGATGCAGACTATCCAGCCCCGGGGATTTATCCACATTTAATCCCTGCAATTTAACTAATACAACTTCTCGACTTACAATTATTTCCTTTAGTCTCTCCATCACAATAGATCCCCAATCCTCAATAATTTCCTGTAGATTAGTTATGTCTTCCTTGATGAAGACAAAACTAAAATAGTCATTCAAACAGTCTGCCATACCCTTGTTCCCCATGATAAACTCACCCATTTCTGTCCGCAACAGACCCACATTTGTCTTAACTAACCTCTTTCTCTTAACATATCTATAAAAGCTTTTACAGTCATTTTTTATGTTCCCTGCCAGCTTCCTCTCATAATCCCTTTTACCTTTCCTAATTAATCCTTTTGTCCTCCTCTGCAGAACTCTTTTCGAATCCCTCAAAATGTCCTTCGGCCTAAAAACGCCTCACAGACCTTTCAAAGACTTATGGATGCTTTGAGAAGTTTGTGTTCATTTACCTTGATAACATTTTGATTGCAAGCTGTGACCGTGCTGAACATGCCACTCACATTAGACAGTTGTGTCTCAGGTTGAGTGAGTTTGGCCTGACAATTAATCCAGCAAAATGCCAGTTCAGTGAAGACTCAATTGACTTTTTAGGTCACAGGATTGACTGCCACGGGACTAAACCACTACCCAACAAGGTAGAGGCCATTCGTGCATTACCCAAGTAAGGGGACTACAAGAGTTTGCCAGCAGAGTGAATTTTTACTGCTGATTCCTGCCAGGAGCGGCTCCCACCATGAAACCTTTATTCTCCCTTATGACTGGTACGAAGGTGATTTCATAGAACCAAGAGGCATCTGATTAGTTCCAGGCAACAAAAGATGCCCTGGCTAATGCTGCCCTCCTGATACACCCTAAAGCTGATGCCACCACCGCTCTCACAGTAGTCGCTTCTGACACAGCAGTAAGGGGAGTTTTGGAACAGTGGGTGAGTGGACACTGGCAACCCCTTGCATTTTTCAGTAGACATTTGCAGGTGCCTGAACTGAAATATAGTGCTGTTGATAGAGAATTCCTGGCATTGTATCTGCCAATCAGATATTTTAGATACTTCCTTGAAGGCAGGAAATTCCAAATTTTCAGACCACAAGCTTCTCACCTTTGCCTTCTCTAAGGTTTCCAACCCGTGGTCAGCCAGACAACAAAGGAACATTTCAAATATTTCAGAATTTTCAACTGGCATTCAGCATATTGCAGGAAAATCCAACATGATGGCCGATGCCCTGTCATGTCCCACATTAAAGGCAGCACACACCTCAACATCTAGCATTGGCTATAAGGCTAGAGCTGAAGCACAGGTAGCGGATAAGGACTTTACCGACCTCGAGTTGGAGGACGTACAGCATGACCCTGGGGAGCAGAATGTCCTGTGCAATACATCTATGGGTAAGCCTCGTCCCATCATTCTCACTACCTGAAGGAGGTGCATTTTTGAGACCATACACCACCTGGCATTCCCCGCCATCAGAATGACCATCAAAGTGGTTGCTAGTTGATTTGTCTGGAATGGCCTCCACAAAGAGGTCAGCCAGTGAGCCAGGAATTGCACACAGTGCCAGACCTTGAAAATCCACACCCACACTAAAGCCCCTCCACAGTCATTTCAACCACCATGACGCCGTTTCAGCCACATCCACTTAGATCTGGTGGGTCCGCTACCAATATCCAGAGGCACACGCTACTTACTGACCCGAGTAGACAGGTCGACTAGATGGCCGGCAGCCAACCCTTTGCCAAAGAGCTCAAAGGAAATCTGCACCAGGGCCCTCCTACACAACTGGGTGGCAAGGTTTGAGGTTCAAGAGCATATAACCTTGGATAGGGGCTCCCAATTTACCTTCAGCCTCAGATCTAATGCCCCTAACGTCCTGGGTACTCAGCTACACCATACCACGGCTTACTATCCTCAGGCCAATGGTTTGGTGGAGCGATTCCAATGGCCCTAACTGGATGGATGAACTCAAGTGGGTAGTCCTGGGGTTTCGGGCCGCCTCTAAAGAGGACTTAGAGGTTTCCAGCCGAAATGGTGAACGGTGCACTATCAGTGATTCTGGGGGAATTCATGGCTGCCAAAGACAATGGGAACGCTTTCCCTGTAACTGCCTTGTCCTGCCTGCGGGACCACTTGGACACACTTGCCCCGATACAGCCAAAGCAGCACGGCTCATGAACGAGATTATACCAAAAGAACTTGACACTTGTAAATATGTATTTACCAGACACGGGACACACAGACCCCACTAAAGAGACCTTACGAAGGCCCTTACAAAGTTACATGACACAACAGGTCAACATGTCTTTTGGATATTGGGGGGAGAAACGAGACTTTCACCCTGGACTGGCTCAAACCGGCATTCCTTGACTCTGACCACCCAATCCATGGCCCTCCCCCACGCCGAAGGGGCAAGCCTCCCAAGCACAAGGCCTCGCCTTGTGCCAATTCTGGGGGGTGGGTCATGTAGCAGGGCCGCCCGAACACGCCATGCCCGAAGAAGCAACCCGACACAGGGAGTTCGGTCTACACATCCGGTCAAGATGGGATAAGCTCTTTGAAGTCTGCGCCCAACTCAGCAGCACGCGGCTGCAGCACCCCACTCCGATGGACTTGCCAGTGGCAACCAATTGGGTGGAGCTAGGGAAGCAGCCACACGCAGAGATGAGAGGGCCTCACTGATTGGCTGATCCCCAGAGAGCACTAAACAACCAATCCCAGGAAGCAGATCATAATGCCACCAGTCAGAGATGAGCTTCTGAGCCCTTTATAAGCAGAGCTGCCACCACAATAAACCAGTGTTGAATTCACTCCTGTAGCGTGTGTCTCTTCTTTGAGCATAACCTCTCAAGCAGTAACAGCCTCTACAACATACAGCATGGTAACAGGCCATTTCAGCCCATGAGTCCATGACCCTAATTTACACCCAATTAACCTACACCCCTAATATGTTTTGAATGGGAAGATGAAACCGGAGCGTCTGGGGAAAATCCACACAGACACAGGGAGAATGTACAAGCTCCTACCGACAGCACAGGATTCCAACCCAAGTCCTGATCACTGGTGCTACAAAGGCATTGTGCTAACCGCGACACCTACCATGCTCCCCAAAGCTAACAACTCAGCTGGGACTCGAACCCGGAACCTTTGAACATCTTCAATCTACTAGACGTCCAATGCGCTATCCACTGTGCCACGGAGCCACCAAGGTAAAATAAATTCACGGGAGAATGTACAACTCCTTTCAGACAGCGCAGGATTCAATCAGATGGTGCTATAAAGGTGTTGTGCTAATCACTTCATAAACCATGCCATCCGCTCTTATATCAGCATGCTTTTAAACTCTTGAAATTACTGACGTAAATGCAATTAAGGGTACCAATTATTCTCAGTCTTGAATTATAAGAGCCAATTTCAACTGGGGATAAGATTAACTTCTACATATAGTTCATTTACCTTATTTTGAAGCAATAATGCAAAGTGGGAATAGCCAGTTGTAGCCACAAGCAACCAGTAGGAGTCATTGAAAAATTAAACAGTGAGGCTGAAAGGAATGGTCAATAAATCCAAGGAAGTCTCAAATTCAAGGGATAAAACATAGCATTAAAAAAAGTGCTTATTTCAAATATAGAGAAACTAAAAAAGGTAGACAGAAAAGTGAAAGGAGTTGGGGGGGGGGGGGTGGGGGTTGCGAGGGGTGCATGAAACAGAATTGGTAACCAAAATTAAGGAAAATCTCAAAGCATTTTAGAAATATATCAAGAGTGAGAGAGTGATCAGGAATATGGTTAGTCCCATTAGGGATCAAAGGGGCATCCTGCGAATGAAGTTTTAAAAGAAAACTTCTCATTTGTATTCACTATTGAAAGGGGGGTGTCGTTGAAGATGAGCAGAGAAGGTGAAATTGATTTTTTTAAATTACCATTGATAAAGTGATCTGATTAGATATTTTGGTGAGCTTTCAAGTGAATAAATCCACATGGCCTGATCAGATGTCCCAAGCTACTGAGGGAGACAGGGTAGAGGATTGCAAGAAACCTGACAAAGATTTTGAAATCCTCACTGCTCAGACAAGGTGCCAGATGAGTGCACCTTGATTCAAGAAAAGAAGTTGAAATAAGCAATGAATTCCACACCAGGAGCAGAGAAATCATTGGAAAATATTCTGAGGTATAGAACTATTTTGCATTTGGAGGCAAGTACACCTTCAGCCAAAATCGCCTTCTACTCTGACCATGTAGAAAGTCAAAGACCTTGATATCAGTTCCTCTGGGTATCTTCAGCGCTTGGTCAAAATGATGCCATAATGCATCAAGGTCTGAGCAGCAAGGAAGTAGCAGTATCACAGACATTTAAAGACTGTTAACTTCATTGATAACAAAGTGCAACCCAAGGACCCATGTACTATTCAGACCTTGCCGCTGTACTTGAGAATGCACAGAGCTATTGATATGGATCCTTTGCATCAGACTCATGCAAGAGCAGGATATGGGAATCATAGGTAGTGATGGTTAGAAATGGTCCAAGCCTGTCAAGATTAAGCCTCAGAGAAATGAATATCAGGCATACCGAACAATCTGTAAGTGAACTTTAAATTTATTCATGTCTTAATTCTCAAGAAAACCATCAGAAGACAAAACAACTAAACAACATTAATCAAAGCATTTCTGCAGCAGAATGTTTGGAAGCATCTAGAAAAACCAGGGAAGGCGGTGTTTGTGTCAGGTCATGCCCTCTTCATTCTGCTGCCATTGGGAAAAAGAACTGGAGTTTGAAGACGAGCATTCAACGGCACAAGGACAGCTACTTCCCCACTGCCATCAGATTCCTGAACACTGCCTTACTCTTCGTGCATTATTAATGTTATTTTTGTATAGTAATGTTGTAAGATGGTTATAATGTGTACACTTTCACTCTGACGCTGCTGCGAAACACTGAATTTCATGACTTGTCTTGACAATAAATTCTGATTCTGATTAATTGACTTTGCACAATCAGTTCAAAACATCTTTAAATTATTACTTACCTCTAAACATCGATCTTGCCACCTCCGGGCCAACATCTCCAGAAGTGGAGGTCTGAAGTTGTTCTGTCCAAGGTGATCAGGAAGCATGACACAATGCATGGCTGCAAGTTGACTCCAGCCTAAGGAAACAAATCAAATGCATTGTTTATGATGGAAATAACACACATGACTATTAATCTAAATTACAAGGTTATTTGTCTGACACACATTTTCATCAGAATAAGGTATTAAAACATTCAGCTTGGTCTGCCTTGGTCACCTTTAACATTGAACTATCTTGAGAAAAAGGTTTAAAACACAACTTAGTAATTTATTTAAAGCCACAGCATTTTTAAGAACGAATTATTCACTTTTAATGAAATATGTCAATTACAGAATGGACTTCAGAACTATTTTAGAACCTTAACTAGAAAACGATCAACACAAACTAACAGCAGAGATCCTGTAGCGACCGACGACAATACACAAATCTAAGATCAGTCTAAAATTATGACATCCACTGATAATAGAAAATCATATCAAATCATACCATAGGAGTCTTGCTAATGTGGCTAATGACGTTTGATAAATTACAAAGAAAGTAAATGCATAATTTTGACGAGACATTCAATGGTTTGAAATATTATTCAGCTACCATATGTTCAATTTTGCACCAATATGTATCAATGATTACAATGACACATTTTATTAGGCCAAATGTTTGCAAGATTTCACGTCCATAACAATTCTGTATGAGTAAATGGGAATCCAAAAATGTTCTGATATTTCAAATATTTTTCTGATGCTATGGGTGCAAGTTCAATGGGAGGAAGTGGAATAAGTAATTGAGCATGGTCTAGATGGGTCGAAGGGCCTCCTTTGGTGCTGCAGAAGCAGACCCTTCTATGGTTCTGTAGCTCTAATTTCAAGAGCAATTCTATCCGCTGAAAATTTTATTCAAATCACTTTGAAAAGTACATTTAAGAAACACAACTATCCATTTTCTGGTGTAATTTAGTCGCTCTCCCCTCTACCCCCATGCAACAATCTTTCAAAATTTAGACCTTTTAAAAAGCAATTTAGTGTTATGCAAACATTTCTTTCCAATTGCCAAATTAAATCACATATTTCGTATGCAGATTACCCTTTCTGATGAGACAGGAATGAAATTTTATGACATCACATCAGATGAAAGCTACATGCTGTTTTTGAGAAATGTATTTTTATTGGCTGATAGACATATTTCCCTTTTATATTTATGGTAACTTTGGAGAATGTATATAAAGATTCCAGTATCAGAAACTGTTCTTCAGACATATATTATCCAACCAGATCAGAATTAGCATAATTGTTTAATTTTTGTGCACAAAATTTGAATGCAAAAATACAACAATGCCCTAAAATAAGAAAAATATGTTCATCACAACTTATCCTACTGCAAGTACACCGAGCAAATTTCCTCCTACATGAACTCACTTACCTGTAAGTGGATGCTGCTGCATTGAAAATAACTACAGAAATTAAAATAAAGTTGATTATGGTATTATAGAGGGAGAATACCTTCATTGACTGAAGGGCAGCGATGTAAAACCGTGCCAGAGCAGTCAGCCTCATTGGTAGTAACAGCAGCTTGGAGAGGAAAAGGAAGACAGAAAAAAGAGAAAAGAAGCAGAGTAATTTTTACGAGGACAAAATAAAAATATCATTAGTAAGAATGGAAAAATGAAATGGTAAAGCTATAATAATTTTATCCAAGGTTGTTCAAAATTTGCATTGAGTAATATCCCAAATACTTTTAACCACAGTGAAAAACACAAAATGATGGTCAAACTGTGTTTTTTGTGCAGCGAAGTTGGAAAGTTATAACCAACGTTTTGGACTTGAGCCCTTCAGCAAGGCATGAGAGAATGCTGGTCGGCATCAGAACAAAAGTGTAGGGGGGAATGGGGTGGTGGAAAAGTCAGGAAATGCTAGGTGGATGAGGGGAGGTAGGAGACAGCAGGAATGAGGGGCAGGAGGGCTGGCTGGGCAGGTATGGTGGAAGGGAGGGAGAAATGGAAAGACAGGAAAGAGAGAGGGGACAGAAAAGGCACGTATTTAATAGAAACCAGAGAAATCAATGTTCATGCCATCTGGCTGAGGGTGCCCCGACGGAAGATCAAGTGTTGTTCCTCCAATCTGCAGGTGGTCAGGGAAGGAGGGGGCAAAAGGCCATGGACTGTCATGTTAGTCTGGTGAAGGGATCCAGTATTAAGTACCAGAAATTCCAGCAGATAATGAGTTGGATGCAGAGGCTAGTAGGGTGGTATGTGAGGATGAGGGGGATTCTATGTTTGTTCCGTCTAGGGGCACAGGGGGTCAGGACAGATGAGCAGGAAATGGAGGAAATGCAGGTGAGTGTGGAGTTGATGGCGATGGAGGGGAAGCCACATCTGTGGAAGAAGGCTGACATTTCGGAAGATCTGGACTGGGAGACCTCATCTTGAGAACAGATGCGGCGGAGACGGAGAATTTGAGAGAAGGGGATGGAATCCTTGCAGGGGTCAAGGTGTGAGGAGGTGTAGTCAAGGTAGTTGTGAGAGTTAGAGGGTTTGTCGCACAGATCAGTGCAAAGCTTGTCTACAAAGATGGAGGCAGAGAGTTTCAGGAAGTGGAGAGTGTTATCGGAGATGGAGCAGGTAAGTTTGAGATCAGGGCGGAAGATAGATGCGAAGTGGATGAAGTTGATGAGCTCTCCGCAGATGCATGAGGTCGCTCCAATGTCGTCATCAATATACCAGAGGAAGAGTTGTGGGGCCTAGCCTGTGTAGGCTTGTAGCATGTCGCAATTTCCAACTTTGGTGCATAAAAGACACGGTTTGACCTGTTGACCTGTTTTTTACTTCAACCACGGTGTCTACAGATTTTTGTGATTTACTTTTAATCATAGGATCTCCACATAACAAAAATTCAAAAGTCATCCTTAAAATGTGTTGCTTTTCTTTGGGGCTCTGAAAAATATATTGGGCATTTACTAGTACAAGCTGTTTGAAAACTACGTGCTTTGCAAAAACACCTAAATACTTCATTTTTTTTCTTCTGCTATCTAGTAATTACAGCTTTGTAATTTTGTAATCAGAGTTGTGTCGTCATTACAATTTTTAATTCTTTTCGATTCCAATTAACAATTCCACTCCTTTCATTTGCTGCTCCAACTGTTGAAAACTACATACACTACTTTCAGTGCTATTAAGGGATTATTAGAATACTTTTGAAAAAAAAGACTACATATGTACATAATGCAATCACATTTTATTCTCAGATTACATTATTTGTAGATACTGGCTTGCATAGGATGAGATTTTAGTGACATTTATTTAAGCACTGAATTGAATATTCTGAACTATATGCAATTGTTCATGCACTATTTGTAGCAAGGGAAATAAAAAGCCAAAATATTGTATAAAAACTTCTTTCTTTGGATATTTCATATCTTACTTGCACACTAAAATGGATGATTTCCTTCCTCAAAGTTCGTCAAAGGCAGGAAAGTGTTTACCATTTTCTCTAATCAAGCATCTGACCTCAATATCAACATGGAAGTATGTATTCATCAAATACAATATTGAAAAGGATCCATTGTTTTTTTTAATTTCATTTGGATTCTTGCTGTTAGTGCACACAACTGAAGATTCTCTATTTTTATAACATGGAGGGTTAAAACGATGTTTGGGTCCCAGAACATCAGACACAATCCAGCATGAGTATTTGACAAAGTTTCAAATAAATCTGACATTAATGTGCTTGGAACAACAATTATGGGCTTTGAAGCACATTTCAGTCTTTGGATTTATGCAGTAATTTTACCTTACTTAATAATCAAAGAGGCATACACCACAGAAATGAATTCCCTCAGCCCACACTGCCCATTCTGACCATGAGGCCTATCCGTAATAATCCCATTGATCCCCAGTGGCCTGTATTTCGCCCCTTTCCACAACACCCCCCCCCCACCCATCAAGGCCACTCTGATCTAAGTGCCTGCCCAATCACTCCTTAAGCACTGTATAATTGTTTTTCCCTCCACCATCTCCTGCAGTAGCTTGTTCCAGATTTTCACGATACTCTACGTGGAAAAAACTTGCCCTTTAGACCTCTTTTGAACTTCTCACCTCTCACCTTAAGCCTGTACACTCTAGTTCTTGACTCACCTGAGAAAGAAAATACCTCCTTCATGATTTTCTGAACCTCTTGAAGGTCACCGCTTAGCCTCCTACATCTCATTGAGGATAAACCCAACCTGTGCAATCTATCTTTATAACTATTGTTAAAACATAGACCAGAAGCAATAGAAATTGACCAAGACAATGGTATCTTCAAAACATTTATTTATTAATAACTATTAATATAAAATCTTATTTAGCTCTAAACTTAACCCCACAATGCACAAACTGTGTGTGTGCGCGCACGCGCGTGGGGCAAAACCCATAACATTAAAGTTCAGACATAATTCTGAACAGATCATTTTAAAATTCAATCTCAGAAATATTTTGTGTTTAAAACTGCCATTCAAAAGTTTTCAAGCTCACAAATTCTTTTTAGACTTGCTTTCAGAGCAATATTTCTTCATACGAATGACTTTTTCCACAAATTCTCCTGTTTTGCATGGAGGTTTCGGAATCTGTGTTTCACATGATGGATTTCACAAACTCAGGAATGATCCAGAAACAAGAATAATTTTGCTTTCTTTTACCCAGAATTAGGTTAATCACAAGTGACCTTTAAAATGGATATGATAGAACTGCTCTCTTTTGACAAAGAGACAGTTTGAAGTGGCTGTTCTTCATTGCCACTGATTTTGTGTATCTTCTATGATAAAGAGAACACCACAACAAGACCTCTCTCTTACTGAAGATGTCTCTGTATTTCAAATGAAACTGAGCAATATTAAAGATGGCTTCCTGCCATTGTAATCACATGGCATGCATCACTGATGTTTCTGTTTCATTTCCCTAAAAGCATGAAATGTGATAGATGGCCTGTAGCTTGTTTATTCAGATTGTACAGTGTCTCTCTCTGAGTAATTGAAGTTCTAACTTTTCAAAAAGTTAACGAAAAATGCTTCCAGGCTATCTGCCCAGACCAACCAGCAGAACAGCTGTTTGTACACAGGTCCTTCTCTGAATAAGCATCATCGTCTTCAATGGTTCAATGAACAATCACTTCAGTTTTACAGATGTTTACACAGCTTCAACCAAAGGATTAGGAGATATTTTGACTTTAAAAATGATTTTTGTGTGTAAATGTCTGTGTGAATCTTTCCACCCACAAAGCCTTTTCCAAGAAATATATATAATTTTCCTAAAGATTAATAATAGCATAATTCCATCATACTATAGATTCAAGTTTCAATTTATTGCCATTATTATAAAATAGAGTCATATTACATGAAATTGCTTTTGCTTACTCTAAGGCAGTGAGATTCACCATTGGCAGAAATTGCCTGAAGCGCCTCTTACAGTCAGAGAAAGAGAAGCAAAAGAGAGTCCCCGAGTGTCCGTAGATTATGCCTCCAGCACTTCCGCAGCCTCCACAGCCACACAGAGTCCAGTCCAAACCGCTGGCAATCGAGCTCCAGATACAAACCTCTGTCATGGTCAGGAACCCTTCAGCATCCCCTCGCATCCCAGTTTCGACACCTGGTACTCCTTCAAACAGTTTCAAGCCAGTCTCCAACAGTCCACAGCCCAGCATGAGTCTCCCAACACCAGTCTCCTGACAGCAGTCTCCAACAGCCCACAGGCACCTTAGGATCCTCACCTCAAGTTGCCAGCAGCCCCGCCGCAGAGCCCCCTCACTGGTCCACCGCAATGGTGGACCAATGGTTCTATGGATTGTCTCCTCTGTTTCTCAGACAGTGGATGGTCTCTCCATTTCCTGGTGTCCTGCGCCAATCCTCCACACCCCTAGAGTCTGCAACACCCTAATTAAACTTTCAAGGGTATCAGGTGGTGCAGTGAGATAGACAGGATGGTAAGGGAGGTGGAGTTGTACTCTTAATCAAAGATGAGCTCCAGGCAGTAGTGAGAAATGATATAAGATCGAAAGAGCATAATGTTGAGTCCATTTGGGTAGAGATAAAGAATAACAAAGGGAAAAAATTATTGGTGGGTGTTATCTATCGCCCACCAAATAACAATAGTTTAGTGGCACAGGAAATAAATAGAGAGATAAGTGAATCATTCACTTCCACATAGATTGGGAAAATCAAGTTGGTCGTGGGAGTCTGGAAGAGGACTTCATAGAATGCATCCGCGATAGCTTTCTTGAGCAGCATGTCAAGGAACCCACAAGAGAAAATGCTCTCCTGGATCTAGTGTTGTGCAATGAGATAGGAAAGTGGAATCTGGGGAAGTATACTGGCCTGGATTGAAAATTGGTGGTCTTACAGGAGGCAGAGTCGGGATAAATGGGAGTTTTTCAGGTTGGCAGAGAGTGGTAAGTGGGGTGCCGCAGGGGTCAGTGTTAGGCCCACAACTGTTCATCATTTACATTGATGACTTGGAGGAGGGGACAAAATGTGGTGTAGCCAAGTTTGCGGATGACACCAAATTGAGTGGAAGAGCTAATTGTAATGTGGACGTGGAGAGTCTGCAGAGGGATATCATTAAGCTGGATGAGTGGAAAAAGGTCTGGCAGAAGGAGTACAATGTTAGTAAGTGTGAGGTTATCCACTTTGGCAAGAAAAATAAAAGAGCTGAATATTATTTAAAGGTGAAAAACTACAGCATGCTGTTGTGCAGAGGGACTTGGGAGTGCTTCTGCATGAATTGCAAAAAGTTAGGTTGCAGGTGCAGCAGGTTATTAAGAAGGCAAATGGAATGTTGGCCTTCATTGCTAGAGGAATTGAATTCAGGAGTAGGGAGGTAATGTTGCAACTGTATAAGTTACTGGTGAGACCGCTCCTGGAGTACTGTGTCCAGTTCTAGTCTCCATATTTGAGGAAGGATATACTGGCTTTGGAGACGGACCAGAGGAGGTTTACTAGGTTGATCCCTGGGATGAAGGGGTTGACTTATGATGAAAGATTAAATCGTCTAGGATTGTATTCGCTCGAGTTCAGAAGAATGAGAAGAGATCTTATAGAAATATATAAGATTATGAAGGGTATGGATAGGATAGATGTAGGAAGGTTTTTTGAACTGGCTGGGGAAACTAAAATGAGAGGACACAGTCTCAAGATTCGGGGGAGTAGATTTAGGACAGAGATGAGGAAAAATAGTTTTTCCCAGAGAGTAGTGAATGTTTGGAATTCTCTAACCAGGGAACTGGTTGAGGCTGCCTCATTAAACATATTTAAAATTCAGTTAGATAAATTTTTACATGATAGAGGAATTATGGGATATGGGGAGAAGGCAGGTAGGTGGAGTTAGGTCATAAATTAGATCAGCCATGATCGTATTGAATGGCGGAGCACGCTCAATGGGCCATTTTTGGCCTACTCCTGTTCCTACTTCCTATGTTCCTATGTTCCTAACACCTCATGGCTGCCGCCCATCAGAGGTGGAGCAGACCCCGCGGTTGCAAGATTTTAAATAAAACTACCATTAACTCCTTTTAACAGGCCATTTAAAGTCTCTGTGAAGCTGACGGCAGTTGACTGGCTGGTTGGATCCTGCAGGAGTGCTATATCTCTGCTCTTTGCTCCCTGCGGGTCCACACGAGTGGCAGCACTGCCATTACAGCAGCTTCGGCAGTGCCGCCAACTACAGCCCTGCAATCTAGTGAGCATCCTAAAAAAAATCTCCTATGCACTCTTTTTGCCACCACATACTTGCTACAGTGTTAGGCTAGAACTGTATGCAATTCTTCAAGTGCTGTCTGACCAATGTTTCATACAGCTGCAACATTACATTACAAAATCTTGGCCTATGAAGACAAGCATACCACATGCCTTTTTCACAACCCTATCCAGCTGTGACATGATTTTCAGGGACCCATAGATTAGCATCCCTTGGGCTCTCAATGCTTCTAAGGTCCCTACCTTAATTTGGCATGCCTAATTACATTACCTCACACTTGTTAGGATTGACTTCCATCCACCACAGTTCTGCCTTACCTGATCAATATTCTGTTGTACCCTTAAATAATTTTGTTCACTATTCAGGCTCCATCATTGTTCACATTTGCAAATCTCCAAATCATATCACCTATATTTTTTATCTGTCATTTATCTATATTACAAATGTCTTAACACCAACCTGTGGTGCTACAGACTAGTCACAAAAATACCTATCCACCACCATTCTTTGCCTCCCAGCCTAATTTTGGGTCCAGTTTGCCAACACTAACCATCTGGACTAGTTTGTACATGCAGCAACATGTAAACCATGTTCTACCTTGATAAGTTTTCTCAAAAAACTCAAGACTTAGGAATCATGATCTTCTCTGCACAAAACCATGAGCCAACTCTTCTGAATTAGTCCAGATTTTTTTTGAGTAAATAAAAATTCTGTCCGCCAATCTTTTCCAACAACTTCCTTTCCACTGATTCAAAGTTTACTGGCTAGGCTGAACCCAACTACTTTTTTGAACAAGGGAGCAACATTAGCTACCTTCCACTCTTCTGGTACTTAACCCATGACTCACACAGAAGAAAAAATATCTCCATCAGAACCCTAACAATTTATTTCTTTGCTTCCTTCAACATTCTGGTACAGATCTTATTGCAGCCTGGAGCTTTATCCACCCTAATGTGCTCTAATATATCTAACCTTTCCTCCCTCCTGATTAAGTGGATCCCTGTTATAACGCAATACTTGGGACCCAAAAACTCGCATTGCAAAAAAATCTGGGTTGCAATAAATTGGGGTTCATGAAAAACAGCGGTTTCAAAAATATATAGAACACATGTACAATACCTGTATTTGGAATCTTCTCTTAATTTCTTATAATCATCATTTTATTTCTTAAAAGGTGATGACGTGTTCGTTGATTGAACGCAGCAGGTCACTGGCTGCGAGTGAAATCCAAAATGCTTCTAAGCTGGAGGATTTTTAAGTGGTCCACATTCGGGGTCTCGAGCCAACTTCAGTTACCTTCAAGGTACTCAATGGCTTCAGACACTTTTGGGGATGGAGTCTCCTCATTATCATCCTCCTGTGGTTCGGGATCTGGTGCTATAGTAATGCTACGGACAATTTTGGAATCTGTCAGGTGCTCACATGTTAGCATTCATCATTAGCAGAGTGCCACTGGTGTAAATCCTCTCTGCTAATTTCAAACCTCCTCTCTGCCTTATGCACCTCTTCATCTGTGAAGACATAAAATTCTTGCTCATTATTATCATCTTCCTAGGTGGATTGTGGAGGAGCTGACTGCTGCCCAGCTTTCCTCACCTTAGTGGCAAACTTCCTTAATGTTCATGTTTTACAGATAGTCTTCCAGAATTGTTGATTTGTCTAAAATTCTACAAATTAATTCATCCCTATAATTTTGCTTGAACATGGAGATGATCCCCTGATCTAGGGGCTGAATCTTAGATGTAGTGTTCTTTGAGAGGCAAGGAATTCAGATCTTTCCGTTGCAGCTTACTCAGCTGGCAGCTGGTGGGTGGGTGGAACAGTTGTCAAGCAAAAGAGCTTTGAGTTCTTGCTTTTGCGAGTGCAAACGAGCACGGACAGCAGGGACAAAAGTTTCGTAAAACCAATCCTCAAAGATGATGCTGGTCATTGAAGCATTGCTGCTCTCTATATATTTGAACACTAACAACTTCACGTTGACATGATGGAAATAGCAGGGCAAGTGAAATTTGCTAATCATGAGAGGTTTTAACTGATGTGTTCCAGTCATGTTTAATACAAGACAACAATGTCACATGATCTTTGTGTTGTTTGAACCCCTCACGTCAATGGGCGTCATCTTTGCAAGACAGCGTGTGGTCTGGGATCATCTTGTAGCAGAGGCCTGTTTTGTCACAGTTGTACACTTGCTCTTTGACATAGCCACCTTCTTCTAAGAGAGTTTTTAGTTCTGCCTGGTATCACTGGCAGCGGCACTGTCGACTGAGCGAATTTCTCCAAACGCTAACTCTTGAAAAATCCCATGACGGCAATTAAACTGGTATAGCCATCCATTACTAGCTTTGAACTGTGAGGTTTCTCCATTAATCAGCTGGTCAAACTTGTTGGTTTGAGCTTTGAGAAATTGGTAGGCCTTTTGAGCATGCTTAAACAAATCACTCGTATAGGGAATCATCATGGCTGACTTCATGCATTTGGACTTTAGTCCCGCCTCTTCCTTGACTTTCCAAAGTGAGGCACGCATCTTATCTTCCTGAGATTTCCAGCCTCAAAGTGTTGATTCAGGTATGCCAAGGACTTGTGCAACTTCGATTTGACTTTTATTCTTGATCGCATCAAGTGTGTGAAGCTTATCTTTCATAGAAAAAGCTTTTTATTTTCTAATGGTGCATTTCATTTTGAAAAAAATTCACTTCCGAAAAGAGAAAAAAAATATCCAACGGCTCATCACGTTATATCTGGATTCACGTTAAATTGGGGCACATTAATCGGGGTTCCACCGTACAAAGATGCTGCAGAATATTAGCACACTCCTCCTTTAACTCTTCAGCCTCTACAGTATATCCCTTTCTCTGGTGAACAATGATGTTCACATCTTTGGTTTGAAGGGACTTACTCCTTTCTTAGCTTCTATCTCCAAAATTAAACAGAAAAGTAAATCAAGCAATATTTATTAGAACATACAAAGTAGATATTATTCCAAGTAATGAAAAAAAAATCTAAGAAGTTAACTTTTAGGAAATCCATTAAAGAAAAAAGGGGGAAAATTTAGGGAGAAAATTGTAAAGCTTTAGACCAGAAACAACTGAGGACACTGCCAGTGGGCCAAATTACTTATCTCCTGTCACAAAGCATGTGCAAGTTTGGCAAAGGACACAAAAGCATCAAGGCAGGTTAAATGAGTGGGAAAGGAAATGACAGATAGAACATAATGGAGGGGAAATAAATAATGTCATTTCTCTTGGAAGAAAGAGTTCAACAGCAGAATATCATTCAATGGTTTGTGGCTATAAAAGATCCGTATTCTGACAGATCTGGGTGTCCTTAAACAAGAAAAAAAACAGAAGGAAAGCATGCAGTAGAGCAAATCATTAAGGAAGCAAACAAAACAAAGAATGTTTTTGCAATGGGGAATGGCGTAGAAGAGTAAGAAAAACTTGTCACAACTATATGGAGCTTTGAGGAAACTAGATAGAACATAGAACAGCAAAGGAACAGTCCTTGAACCCATATTGTCTGCTCCACACACAGTGCAGAAAAGGTATAGTTTTGATCGGGAGGAGGCCATTTTAGATTGGGTATTATGCAATGATAAGGGGCTAATCAGCAATCTTGTTGTGCAAGGCCCTTTGGGTAGGAGCGATCACAATATGATCGAATTCTCACTCGACATGGAGAGTGATGAAATTAAAAACGAGACTAAGGTCCTGAATTTAAAAAAAGGGAATTATGATGGTATGAGACGGGAGTTGAGTAAGATTGATTGGGTGGTGTTTATAGGGGAGTTGACTGTGGATAGACAATGGAAAGCATTCACAGATCTAATGGAGAAATTGCAAAAATCGTTTATACCAGTTTGGCATAAAAATAAACCAAAAAAGGTGACTCAACCGTGGATAACAAGGGAAATTAGAGACAGCATTGGGTCCAAAGAGAGAGCATATCAATTGGCCAAAAAAAGTACTGCAACCGAAGACTGGGAACAGTTCAAGATGCAGCAAAGGAGGACAAAGGGATTAATCAAGAGAGCAAAAATAAATTACGAAAGTAAGCTTGCGGCAAATATAAAAACCGACTGCAAAAGCTTTTATAAATATGTCAAGAGGAAAAGATTGGTGAAATCCAGAGTAGGTCCTTTGCAGTCAGAATCAGGGGAATATATAATGGGGAATAAGGAAATGGCAGACCAATTAAATTCTTACTTTAGTTCTGTTTTTACAAGAGAGGATACAAATAACCTCCAAAGGATGTTGGGAAACATAGAGACTAATGCAAGGGAGGAACTGAAAGAAACCAGTATCTCTAAGGACATGGTCTTGGGGAAATTGATGGGATTGAAGGCAGATAAATCCCAAGGGCCTGATAATCTACATCCTAGGGTACTCAAGGAAGTGGCCATTCAGATAGCAGATGCTTTAAGAATTATTTTCCAGAACTCGATAGACTCAGAATCAGTACCCATGGATTGGAGGGTAGCTCATGTTACCCCACTATTTAAAAAGGTGGGGTAGAGAAAAAGCGGGGAATTATCAGCCGGTGAGCCTTACATCAGTAGTGGGCAAAATGATGGAATCCATTATTAAGGATGTAATAGCGGAGCATATGACTAGCATAGAAGGGATCGGACGGAGTCAACATGGATTTACAAAAGGAAAATCGTGCTTGACAAATCTATTGGAATTCTTTGAGATGGTGACAGGTAAAATAGATGGGGGAGAGCCAGTGGATGTGGTGTACCTGGACTTCCAAAAGGCCTTCGATAAGGTCCCGCATAAACGACTGGCTTCCAAAATCAAGGCTCATGGGATTGGGGGCAAAGTATTGATGTGGATTGAGAACTGGCTGGCAGGTAGAAGACAGAGAGTTGGGATAAATGGCTCATTTTCTGAGTGGCAGGCGGTGACCAGTGGGGTACCACAGGGATCTGTACTGGAACCCCAACTGTTCACAATTTACATTGATGATCTGGATTAGGGGATTGGATGTAATATCTCCAAATTTGCAGATGACACTAAGCTAGGAGGGGTTGTGTGCACGGAAGAGGGGGTCAGGAAGCTCCAGTGTGATTTGGATAAATTGAGGGACTGGGCAGATATATGGCAAATGCACTACAATGTGGATAAATGTGAGGTTATCCACTTTGGTAATACAAACCGGAGGGCAGATTACTATTTGAATGGCAATAGATTAAGAGATGGGGAAGTGCAGAGAGACCTAGGGGTACTTGTACATCAGTCTCTGAAGGCGAGCATGCAGGTACAGCAGGCAGTTAAAAAGGCAAATGGTATGTTGGCCTTCATATCAAGAGGGTTTGAGTATAGGAACAAGGATACCTTACTGCAGCTGTACAGGTCCTTGGTGAGACCACACCTGGAGTATTGTGTGCAGTTTTGGTCACCTTATCTAAGGAAGGATGTTCTTGCAATGGAGGGAGTGCAGAGACGATTCACCAGGCTGATACCTGGAATGGCAGGAATGACTTATGAGGAAAGATTGCGCAAATTGGGATTGTACTCGCTGGAGTTTAGAAGATTGAGAGGGGATCTCATAGAGACCTATAAAATTCTGGCAGGACTGGACAGAATGGATGCAGATGGGATGTTTCCAATGATGGGAAAATCCAGAACCCGGGGCCATGGTTTGAGGATAATAGGCAAACCATTTAGGACCGAGATGAGGAGGAATTTCTTGACCCAGAGGGTGGTGAATCTGTGGAATTCATTGCCACAGAGGGCAGTAGAGGCAGGTTCATTAAATATATTTAAGAGGGAATTAGATGTATTTCTTCAGTATAAGGGAATTAGGGGTTACGGAGAGAAGGCGGGGACGGGGTACTGAACTTTAAGATCAGCCATGATCTCGTTGAATGGCGGAGCAGGCTCGAAGGGTCGAATGACCTACTCCTGCTCCTATCTCCTATGTTTCTATGTTTCTATGATCTTATTTATTCAGAGATATATTTGTGAGGAGCTGCACAACAATGATCCAGTAATCTAGATGAGGAAGACTGAGCAGAAATTGGGCCTGAACTCAGGGGTTCAGAAGAAAGAGGATGTCATTGAAATATGCAAGATTCTACATGGGCTTGTCAGTAAATGCAATGAGGACTTTTATGCGGTGGGTGAATGAGAATAAGGGAATATAATCCCTTGGTACTTAGGAATGGCATGAAGAACTCCTTCCCTCAGACTGTTGTGAATCATTCCAATACTCTACCCCAGAGAGCTATGGATGCGAAATCACTAGTCATATTACGTGCTGCAATAGATTTTTGCATTACTGGGAAATCAAAGATTATGGAAATTGGGACAGAAAATGGAGTTAAGATCACAGATTGGGTTAACTGTGACCTCACTGAATGGGGTGGCAGGCTCAAGGGGCTTTTTAGCCCACTACTGCTATTTCCTGTGTGCATCTTCCAGAATATCTAGTTCTAAATTTCAGTTGCTTTTTGTGTTTAATGAACTGACGACTGTATTTGCTTATAAAAAAAATCAACAATAAAAGAGTAATTTTAGCAACCAGAAAGCAGGAAAAGTTAAAAGTATTTTCTCAAATATACTAAAATTTTCTCAAAAATACTAATTTCTATAATGTAAAAATGTATATTTGAATAAAAGAGAGAATAATCAATTACCATGAAATTTAATGAAATTAAACAAATCACATTGAATACAATTCAAACACTAAAAATGATGCCTTTTAAATTAAAATATAAATCTGCGATTTCATGAGAAATGAATTACCCACAGTTAATGTAAATGACATTGTCCTATAAAGTGTGCAATTTCCACATTTAAAAATAAAATCAACTTCTATAATTAATCCATAGAACAGTTGACTAACATCTTAGCCAAGGCCATAAAAAGCTAACTATCTTTCCTTCACTACTCTGTAGTACAAGCCCTTGCTTTGTCATTTGATTCAATAAATAGAACACCAACAATAAAAACCTCCATAAAGCTGAACTAAAAACTTTGGTGCAGCACATCGTCATAGCAAATTACAAAAAGGTGGATGAAATTGAGGAAGATGAATAGTTTTTATAATGTTCAAAGAAAACTGTAGAGAACAAGCTTTTAGTAGGCTGGCCTTTATCAATCATTGCATGGAATATAGGAGTTGGGAGGTGATGTTGAGATTGTATAAGACGTTGGTGCGGCCTAATTTGGAGTTCTGTGTGCAGTTCTGGTCGCCTAATTATAGGAAGGATATAAACAGAGTGGAGAGAGTGCAGAGAAGGTTCACCAGAATGTTACCTGGGTTTAAGCATCTAGAGTATAGGGAGAGATTGGACAGATTGGGTCTTTATTCTTTGGAGCGTAGAAGGTTGAGAGGGGATTTGATAGAAGTATTTAAGATTATGAAAGGGATAGACAGAGTGGATGTGGATAGACTATTTCTGTTAAGAGGAGGAAAGATTAAAACAAGAGGACATGAGTTAAGAATTAAGGGGCAGAGGTTTAGAGGTAACATGAGGGGGAACTTCTTTACTCAGAGAGTGGTAGCCGTGTGGAATGAGCTTCCGGGAGAAATAGTGGCGGCGGAGTCAATTGTATTATTTAA